>NC_080669.1:30437047-31105797 GCF_027579445.1 Ammospiza nelsoni | reverse complement strand
TTCAAATACACAATGATTACTTGTATATTTGCAGCTGAAATGAAGTTCAGTACAATTCTCTAAAGAAGCAGCACCTTTGCAGAAAGAATCAGGTTATGGTTTTCTTCATTCCCTTACCTCTTGTATATTTTGCTCAAGCACTGAAATAACTAAGTTTTCCAAAACCAAGCAGAAGTTAAAGCCAAGACATTCATTCTAAAAACCAAAATTAAAATTCTCCATACATCAAAACATGTATACGGTCAGCAGTTTCCATAAAGAACTTTTTACCTCAGGAAACTGCTACTGCTGCCAAAATCAGTCTGTTTATAGTAACTGAGGTGATAGTAAATGAAAATAACAGAACAAAACCAAGAACGAGTAAATTGTATTTACAGATATGAAACAAAGTTTACACAATAAAAAAAAATAAAGAATTTTTTTTTAAAATTCTGAATTAATAACTACTCCTTTCAACTCCATTCTATCTATTATACAGTACTGTACAGTAAAAAACTACTCCAAATCAAAAGTAACTCAATTAAGAGCAAGGGTGAACATAATTCATTGTATATGGTATTCATCAGTCATATTTGGCACAATCTGAGTGGATAATGAAATAGCACAGATTATGCAAAACTGGAGTAAAATATTTTCACATTCTCCTTAATCCATGGACACAGAAATGAAGGGGCCATTATAACATGGCACACATTCTCAGCACAGATATGACACTTTAAAGCATAGAGTTTTCTGTCATGAGGCACCGTCTTGGGAATCTGCCACTCCAGCAAAGCATCAACAGAACAAGGCAGAAAATTTTATGGTTTCTTAAGTATTAGTGAATGCTGCACATATTTACTTTTCTGAACTCTGATAGGTGACTACATTCTTATAGTAGAACTGTCATGCAGACCTTAAGAAGTTTTACTGATTTCTCCAGGTTTTCCCTGGAAGAGTAACTCACTTCCTGCATGTTACAAGGCAGCAGAAATCTGAGAAATTAAAAGAACCAAAGCCTGAAATACTGAAGAAAAATAAGACAAATACTGAAGAAAATAAGGATGGCTGAGAAAACAGATATAACTGTATAGTATATACAAAGAAGAGTGAACTTCTTGATAAAATTCTGCACTTCAGATCCTGCTGAACTCTGAAATAGAACAGCTAGAGCCACCTACACACACACCACCATCTACATCATCTGTAAACAGAAAAAGCACTGTGCAAACAATTGGACTTTATTCTGTATACAGAAGAAGATACCTGACAAGTAACAGTCTGACAAAATCTATAACCAAAATGCTGTTTTAACCAATCAGAAAAAAAGCTAGCTGTGGGGCAAAGAACTTTACAAGCATGGTTTTACCAGAGTGGTTATATGTTAAAGCAGGTAATTCACAGTTAAATTAAAAAGATTGTGCATAACAATCCAACAGTGTGAAAATGAGAACCTGTTCCATTAGACACCAAAAGAAAAGCAGTTGCAAACACATCAAAACCAGCATCCTAGTGGACACAGCCCCAACAGGTCATAGGGAGGTCAGTTTTTAAGGAAAAATCCAACTGAAATATAAACATGGCATTATGGAAACCAGACAAATCTCCCATAGCTTTGTCCAGCCAGCACTAATCTAGGCATCAGCTGTGCTACATAATCTAAATAAAGGGATCAGTTGGTTCATACATCTGGAAGCTGTCATATTTTGGAGCCTCCTACCAGTCAAGTGTAAGTGCAACATTCACTTGGATGTAACAGCCTTTAAATTTGTTGAGTGGTCAAGAACAGTTACATGCATACACTACATCATATTATGACTTTCTGGGGAAATATCGAAAATATTATGTAATGATAGGGCTTGGACCACCTCTTGCCATGAAAAAAAGAAAAAAAATCATGAAAATAGACAGATTCAGGGTGAGCAGCTCAGGTTTACCTTAATGCATTCTATACTCAAAGCAAGCTTGAGCATCCATGGCTTCTAGAGTTCATTCTTTTCTGAACCCACTGGCTGCTGATGAATAATGAGGAAGGAAGGCCACTTCTCCACAAAAACAAGCAAATAAACATAAAACCAGGCCACTTGGCAGGTGGCAACAGCTGGTAGTAAGTAGGGCCCAAAACACTCACCACCACATCCACAACTTCAGTAGCAGCCAGCCCTACAGCAGATTTAGGTCTTTTGCTTGCCTACACTTCCCTGTTCCTGCTCAGCAACAGCAGCATGGGGAACAACAATAAAGCAATGTTGCTTTCAACCATTCTATTTCACTCCAGGACTTCTGTACCAAAATCTGCAAGCTGTCCAGAGCTACAGAAATGCCTTCAAACCCCACTCATAAGCAGCAAAATCCCCAGAGCACAAGCTCAGAAGAGGAGGACAATGGCACAGCCCAGGTGCCGCCCTCTTTAAATACACATTCCAACAGAGAAAAAAACTGATCTTTCCAAACAATGATCTTTAGGGCACATTCTAGCAGGGCATTGGCAATACTGTTAAGTTTGGAAATAACAGTGAAGATGAATTTTCTCCAGCCTTGAGTAAATTAAATGCCTCTGATGTCTGAAAGGGAGAAGGAACCATGCAATAATGCACTTACAGCTTAGAGGGGTGCCAATTCTACAGGAGAAGCTTCTCTTCCCTTTCCCTGAAGAGGCTAAAATATGGGCACACTTAGTCTGCTCTGGCTTTGTACATGGGTATGGCCTGGTCACGCTAGAGTCATCCCAAGTTCTGTCACCACATTCAGTGAATTCAGGATTTCACCCTCTACCTTTTTACTGACCAAAGAATGGTCAATACCTTTATTAAGGCTCTTTATTAAAGGCAATACCTTCATTAAGACTCTTACAGACAAAAGAGAAATTTTAGGTACTGAACCTAAAATTGCAGGAATTTTTTCATGTACAAGCTTTTCATCAAGGAACACCAACTCCTAGCAATGATGTGGATGCCTGTCAAGATGGAACTTAACAGAGGTCTCCACTGATTTTGAATTTAATAGCAGGCTCTTGAAAGCTGACAATCAATTAAATATATGTATAAGTAAAACCTTTAAACATCTTTTCCTAACAACTTGCAGAGGGAGTTCAAATTCAAAGGAACATAACACCCTGATGTTTTTATCCACAAATATTATGTAAATATTAGAATTTTATGTTCCTTTTAAAAACAGTGGCATGGATGGAAACACTTTTGTGCTTCATCAGTAAACACTTAAATAAACACGTTGCTCAGATGACCATCCTTCAGCTATCATGTAAAAAAAAAAAGAGATGTAATAAATAATCGTACTGAAGTCAGACAAAATAGTGGCTTGGAAATTTTCCACATGAACACCTTCCAATGAACTTTCAATATTCGCTGAGGAACGCAACATAGTGTAAGACAACATTCGAGGATAAGTAAGCTCTTAAGTCACCTGATTCAAAGGAAACAAATGAAGTTGGTGATGTGATCAGAGACAACATCTTGACTGCCACAGAGCTTGCCAACAACCATTGTGACAGACCGAAGAGCAGAGTAACTTCTGTAACTTCTTCTATACCGTGCCACAGGTGATACAGGTGCAAGCACATCTAAAACATCTTCCCTGCTGCTGTCCACAAATGCATATGTTTGTGGGAGAAAGGAATTACACTTGACTGTGTTAAGTCCTGCTAACTGTACTCAAACAAACCATGTTACTTCAGCCCACTTACATAAATTTGTCTCCTTGAAAGAACAAATTAATGCAGATCTGTTCCCTTACTACTCTTTTTTGTTTCTCCAAAGAACACTAGCGTAAAGTTAACTGGTGCCTTTAGGCAGAACTTAAGAATAACTTTCCACCTGCACTTAATCTCGCTGAGTTAAGAAAACTGAGAATCTACGGAAATAATACTGGTTCCTGCATCATTTGCAGACTTTCCTCATTCACCTCATTTGTAAATTGCCGGGGTAGATTAACATATTTTAAGAAGGATCAGCCATAAGTACAATAAAGCAACCTGATTTTTGTCCCTTAAGAGAGAAAGGAAATAATACACATATCCCAAATCTTGACTTACAAAGTATTTCTGCTGTACACACTCAATCCTAATGCACTTACCATTTGAACATACTCACTTTATTCCACATACCTGAACTGAAGTATGCAGCTTCTGAGGCATTGTCTGCAAGATGTCCTACCTATCTGTATCATCTACCCTCTTCCTTCAAACTGGCTTAAAGAAGGAGCTCTGCATGTTAGAGCTCAGTTCAAGCTCACAAAGCTTCACAAAGCTTTGTGAAGAGGGCTACTTAAGGAGGGAATAGCTTGACTGAGCTTCAGCTAAGAAAACAAAAAAGGAAGGGAAGAACAGCATGATCTTTGGCCACCTAAGGAAGAAAGCTAATGAAAAAAAGTGAGGAGAAAAAAATCCCAAGACAATGATGACATGAAATGAAATACCAAAGCACAAGAGTAGACCATCTCCCCCATTATAAGCTGCTCCAATTAACATCATTTAAGGCATTGCAGTAGCCAAATTTCAAGCTTCATTTAACAGAACCTTCACTGGAGCCACAAAACTACCTTCTTTCAGCAGCAGAGGCTGTGAATTTACATGTGTGACTGCTGCTGACACACTGGATCTTAGACTGCCTATTTAGAGTGGTCGCACATAAACGTATCCAGTTATGAGCATGATTTCTTTTCCATCCAGAGCACTCGCTAGCTATGAATGGAGGATTCTAAAAGCGCATCTGTGTCCAACAAAATTCAGTCACTGAGGAAATCAATGCAAAGCTCTTTTTTTCCTCTCTGTGTGTACAATGTATAAAGATGCTAAACAGTCTCCGCAACTCCAGAATGCATGGACACCCACATACAGCAGTTCAACTCGAGCTGAATAACAGAACTGCCATTAAAATGCCAGTCCAGAATTAGTCTGCCTCGGCAGACAACCCCTTCCCCCCACCACCAGCAGCAAAGTATGCACATGAACAGAGATTTGTTCATGTGCTGAAAAGATACAGGTGTATGTCCTAGGCAAATACGACTGAGAGCAACTCTACAAGACAGCAACATAGATGGAGCCACTGTGGGACACAGTGTAATAACTGAAGCATTCTGAACACCAGGCAGAAGAGTACTATATTTAAAAAGAAACCCCAAAAAACAAAAAGCTACTCTACAACACTTAGTAGCAAGAAACAAGCTGAGAGGAAAGCCACTTTGGTATCAGGAGGCACAGAGAAGGCCAAGAATGCTAGAATAAATTCTGAAGGAGGAAGACTACTAGAGAAAATCTGAAAGAATGATGTTTTGAAGTTCTCTCTTGGAAAGTTTACCTACAAGGTGAGTTTCTAAACTCATGTAAATATTTCAACCATAGCTGCTGCAGGCTCAGACTACTAGTCATTTAACTTTGAATGAGTTTTAAGACCATCCACATTCCAAGTTCACTTCACTGTTTGATGGTTAATTCTGTTATGGTTTTAAAGCAACCGTTTACTTCCAGCAAATTTCAGTGCTGTATTATGTTCCATGGTATTCAGAAACAGACCATATCAAATTTGTCTTTTTAAATACTGCCAATTTATTCAGCAATAATAACTGTAAACAATTTCAGTAGCAAATCAAAACTGTTTCTTGAAGTATGTTTCAAGTAACCTATAAATCTACACAGCACATTCAAGATAGTCCAGGGATCAGGCCTAGCTGTAATGCAGTTGGGAAAGGCAGGATGCTCCCTGACCAGTCTTACCTTCTTCTACAACTTAGTGGATGAGGGAAAGGCTATGGAGAGTGTTTACCTGAACTTTAATAATGCCTTTAACACTGTTTCCTACGGCATTGTTCTGGTAATACTGGCTGCTCATGGTTTGGACAGGTACACTGTTTGCTGGGTTAAAAACTGGCTGGAAGGCAGGGCCCAGAGAGAGTTACTTTCAGCTGGTGGCCAGACACTGGAGGGGCTCTCCAGGGCTCAGCGACAGGACAAGTCCTTTTTTAAATGTTTATCAATTATTTGGATGAGCAGTTCAAATGCCCCCTCAGTCAGTTCCCAGATATCACCAAGCTGGATGGGAGTGTTGATCTACAGGAGGACAGGAAAGTTCTCCAGAGGGACCTGGACAAGCTGGATTGATGGGTCAAAGCCAATGGTATGAGGCTCATACTACATTCTACAACATGAAGTGTCAGGTCCTGTCCTTAAGTCTCAACAGCTCCAGGCAGGACTACAGGCTTGGGGGAAGAGTGGCTGGAAAGCTATCCCAAGAAATGGACCAGGGGAGGCTGAACACGAGCCAGCTGTGCCCAGGTGGCCAAGAAGGCCAATGGCATCCTGGCCTGGATCAGCAATAGTGTGGCCAGCAGGAGCAGGGCAGTGATTGTCCCTCTGTACTCAGCACTGGTGAGGCCACACCTCGAATTCGGTGCTCAGTTTTGGCCCCTCACTACAAGAAAGACATGAAGGGGCTGGAGCAAGTCCAGAGAAGGGCAATGGAGCACAAGTCCTATGAGGAGCAGCTGAGGGAGCCGGGGTAATTTAGCCTGGAGAAGTGCACCCTTGGGATGACTTCATCCCTCTCTACAGCTACCTGAATGGAGCATGTAGGCAACAAGTGACAGGATGAGAGGAAATGGTCTCAAGTTGCTCCAGGAAAGGTTTAGATTGGATAGCAAAAAATTTCTTCACAGAAAGGACTGTTAAGCACTGGAAGAGGCCACCTCTGAACTACCATCCCTAGAGGTATTTGAAAGGTGTTTAGATGTGACATTTAAAGACATGGTTCAGTGGTGAACATAATGGTACTGGCTTAGCAGTTGGATTTGATGATATTACGAATCTTTTCCAACTTAAACAATTCTATGATTCCATATTTGGCCAGCACTGCCTAGTTCATCCAAACACTCAATAAACGAAAGGTAAAGTGAGACAGCTGTTTTAATAAACAGGACAATTCAGCCACTGCTTCTTCACTAAGAAATCTTGACCTAAAGAGTCCCTTACTGTACCAACCTCCATGGAAGGTACTTTAAAGCTGTTAGGACCAGCTCCACGTAAGTGCAGAAGAAGTTTGGTGCTGCTTTGCGCTTCTGCTTAGGAAGAAAGACATTCTCCATGCTATCTGTTCCATCTCAAACTCTCAACTTGTACTCCTGTTTGTAGCTTAGCAATAAAAATATGCAACTGCTATCTGTTAGGTTTAATTGTACAACACCCCAATTCATGAGCAGAACATTTACAGAGCTTCTACCAAGAAAGCACATTATAACAAGCTCTTTTCTGTGGACCGTCATGTAGTGCTAGAATGGGAAAACTAGAAACAAAATTAAATTTAATCCATGTTTTACTTCACGTTAATCTGCTAGCTTTTGCTGGTTAGTTTTGAAATGCAAGGGTTTTTAAATGCAGAGTTTTAATTTCTTTTCAATGAAAAAACTAAACTAAATAGGTATGAAAATACGTCAACACTGTCAAACTAGCTGCTTTATGAATTCATATTGTCAATAAAAATTGCAGAGATCAATTTCCACTAGATTCTATACTAAGGACTTCCCCTCACTTCTTCCCCATAACAATAATGACATGAGAAGAAACCAGTGTAGCAACTATTTTGCAAATCCTATTTTTTCCCCTTGAGAATTGTATTTTCACTGACAGGCCAGTCACTGAGGCATCATCAGCAAGTAGTTTCTTGGAATTACAAGAATACAAAAAGCAGGTGGCACTAATTGAATAGGATCACCATTCCAAGCAAGCGAACACCAGTAACATCAGGATAATAAATGTCAGCAGAGCGTGTGGGATGGAGCTGCAATCACGTATTAATCTATCTAACACAGAAAAGCAGAAACAAATTGACAAAAGAAACCTCTCCACAACAACCTCACAGCGTATTTGGAGGAAAAATTAACAGCGAAGGAAAACAAGATTCATAGTCATTTCCATTAGTATTTAAGGTACTGTAGTTAGTGATCAGTGCAAACTCTGATGGCATGTCTCTGCCTACAGATGGGACCCAGCAGTGCCTTGTTCTGTTTCTCAGGCAGAACTGCTGGCAGCAGATCTCATACTTTGAGCTCCTGGACTACTCTACACGGACCAAAAAAAAGATCACTACTTTCCACAACAGAAAAAACCAACACCTACTAAATGACTGGCGAATCCAATCCTGACCCCAATGCGGCTGTCATCTGCAAGGGTGGACTCCGACCCTATACGCTCTAATTCACCTCGGGCAGGACAGACCACCTTCAGAACAGGCACCGACTTTGTTTGCACTCAGCCTTAGCTTTTCCACACATGCACATACAGAGAGCTATTTAGAAATTATTATTTATGCAGCCTCTCATATTAACTTTTATAAGCCAAATACTGCTGCAAGCTACTTTGACATAAACCTAGAGTAGTAATTGCTAGAGACAAGGAACTCTGTTTCCACGTCCACCCAGCAGCTAGCGGGGGAACGTGATCCTTAATAAACAGTACTTTCCTCCACAGAAAAAAGAAAAAGGGACGGTGGGGAAACAAAACACTAAAACAGTAAAGAAAACGAGAGAAAGAAGAAAAAAGCTAAGAAAAAAAACACCTCTAAGGACTACACCTAAACTCCAAACTCGCGGCAGCCTGGTGCCATGGCCCTCAGCGCGGGGCGCGCCACCCGGCAGGCTGCCCCACTCCGGGCTCCCCTTCCCCTCGGCTACCTTTCTGCCTTTCTTTCGTGGTTGTGGTTTTTGTTTGGGGTTTTTTGTTTTTTGTTTTTTTTTCGTTCTCTCCCTCTTCTCCCTCTCCTGTTTTCCTTTTTTTTTTTTTTTTTTTTTTTTTCCAGCGCTGCGCCCCGCGCTCCCCACAGCTGAAACCTGTCCAAGGCCAGGACCACACACAGGCTCCCGCCCCGCCGCGCCGCCCGCCCCTCCCCCGCCGCGGCCGCGCGCACTCCCAAAATGGCGGAGGGGGCGCCTCCCGGCAGCGCCGCCGCTTCCCGCCGCCGGCGGGGACATGAAAACGCGCCGCCCGCAACTCGCCCGCACTGCGAGCCGGGGCACAGGCGAGGGCGCTGGGCGCTGGAGACGGGCTGTCCCGGCGGCCCCCCGTCGAGTGCACGGCCTGGCCGCCGCTGCCCCCCACGAGCGGAGTAGTGGTACGCGCCGCCCGGGGCTGCGCGCCCCAGCTCAGGGCCCGCCTCCCGCCCCGAGAGCCGCCCGCCCTCCCCGTCGGCGGCCGCTCCTCACGGGCATGCAGAGCGGCCCCGGGCCGCTCCAGCCGGCCGGGCAGGGACGCCAGCAGAAAACAGGGGCACCCCCCCCCGGACTTACCTTCCACCCACAGCTCCTCCACGTTGGTCTCGAGATTAGCTGCCCTTAATCCTACAGCGAAAGCCCCAAATATCAGGAGGCCGACAACCAAAAACTTCCCGCAGTTTTTCTGAATGTAACAGCCCAGTTTAAACAACAGTCTCTGAAACTTTGCTCGCAGCCACAGCGGCGCTTTCCGTCCCGTCGCCTTCCCCTGCAAAGCAAGAAGAGGTCAGTAGTTGCGGGCTGCCGCAGCCGCAGAAGTAGGGGGAGCCCCCCAGCCCTGCTCCGAGCCGGACAGCTCGCGGCTCTCGGGGCGCAGTCCCCGGAGGAAGGACGGAGCGCCGTCAACAGCTCAAACAGGCATCCTTCCAGCAGGGCCCCTGCCCCGCGGCCTTGCCGAGCAGCCACCCTCGAGCACGCACACAGGGACAAGATGTACCTGCTGTCAGCCATCCTTGCCCCAGGCCTACACGCGAGTTTGGGGGTAACAACACTGCGTCGGCCCCCGGGCCCTCGCCTGTGCCGGCCACCACCATACTCATCTCTTGCCCGAGGCGTCGCCACCAGCTCAGGCTGCAAAGAGACCTGTAGCTCCAGGGAAGAAGGAACCACTTCTGACAAACCTCAACAGCCACAAGAAAGACAAGTCCCTTTTCCTGTTCTCCTTGGAACCCCAGAATGGCTGGGAGTAGAGGCGGGGGGGGGGATTGTGTGACAGACAGTGGGCAGCACTGGCCATTTCCCCCATTCCCAGCTCCTAGCAGGGGCTTGGTGCTGAGGCAAGACCCACGTGGTGAGCAGCGCTGCAACATCTGCAGTAATTCATTTCCATAGAGTTTGGAGACGCTGTGTGATCTGAATTAGGAAGTAGAGCAGCCATCTGTAAGTTACGACAATATTTGTGAACGGAAGAGGGCAGCCACATGGATTTTTTTTCCTCCTCCTTTCCCTCTTCTTACAAAGCCTAGAAATCCGCTCCCTGAAGTGAAACCATCCCTGCAGCAAGGCAGCTTTTGGAGATTGTTTACTTTGAACATTTTTTGGCCAGCGGAGATTGGCGGCCGGGGCTGTCCCCCCGCCCCGCCCGGCACCTCCAGTCCTCCGCGGGGACCGGCGCGGCAGGGTTAAGGTGGCAATTTGTTTATGGCCCTCGCTCCCCCTCCGGCCGCTGGGCAAGGGGGAGAACCGCTGCCTTCTTTGCTGGGGGACCCCGTTCTCCCAGGGCACCCGCCGTCTCGGCTCTCAGCGGAAAACTTCACAAAAGCCCCAGTTCTGCCAAGAAGCCGGCCGGTTTCTCCCCTGTTCCGGCCGGGAGCGGGTGTTGCCGAGATCGCAGGGCGCTGCGAGGGAATGGAGAAGCAGAAAGGAAGCGGAGAGAGAGAGAGGGGGAGCGGGAGAGCGGGCCTGGGGTTAGCCATGGGGAGGCCGGGACCGTGCAGAGGCTATTTCGGAAGTTTAGGAGGAGAAGTGCTCCGCAGCACAGGCACGCACCAGGGCAGGCACAGGCGAGCAGGGAGGGAAGGAGGGCACTCTCTCCCGCACTGAAGAGTCACAGACGTCCCTCTCTTTTTCCCAGCATTTTATTGGTGGCCGTTTCGTTTCCATCTCCTCCTTCCACCCCCGCGAGAAAACACACCACCTCCCTCCTCCTCCCCCGCGGAAAAAGCAGCACTACCACTAGCGTGTATCTCTGGAAAAAAGAGTGAGAGATTGAATGCACCTTTGAAATCTGCTCCAAGGCGAAAGCCGCATCGCAGTAGCTTGGTCGCTGCAGATACTCCCGGTCGGGCACCGCGGCGCGCCGATTCCCTCCAGTCCTTCGCCGCCTCCCGCCGCCGTTTCTCGGCGCCCGGCCGGGGTGGCCTCCGCCGCCCGCGCTGCTGCTGGTCTCCGGCTCCGACGCGTTACCGGCCGAGGCCATGTTGCCGCCGCCGGCGGGACGGGAGAGCTGCCGCTGGCGCTGCCGCGGCGGGGCCCGGGGCCCCGGGGGTGCGGCGGGGCCGCGGGGGGCTGGCGGCGTTGCGGGCCGCGGGCTGCTGCTGCTGCGGGGGCTGCTGCCGCCGGGGCTGCCGCCGGGGCCGCCGCCGGGGCTGCTGCTGGGGCTGCTGCGGCGCGGCCGCCTCACGCGGGGCGCGGGGCGGCGGCTGCCGCCGCGGCCGCTCCGGCCGAGTCGCTCCCCGCGCCTCCCATTGCCACATCGCGCGCGGACCCCGAGCTGCAGGCGGCCGCTCCCCGCGCCCGGCGAGGGCGAGCGGACGGGCGGGCGCGACCCCCGGGATCCCCCGGCCGCCGCCGCGCTATCCTCCGCTCCCGTTGAAATAGCCTACTCCGGCCGGCCTCCGCTGCCTCGGGGAAGCCGCTGTCCGCGACGGCGCTCAGCGGCGGCGGCGGGGCGGCGGCGCGGCGGGCCGCGGCTGCTCCTGCTGCTGCTGGGCTGCCTCGCCGCGCTGCACCATTCTGCTTCAGGGCCGGGGTGCTTCCCGCGGGCCGCGGGGCCGGCGCGGTTCCGCGGTTGGCCCCGCCGCGGCGGCGGCGGGCGGGCGGCTGCCTGGCGCTCTCCCCCGGTGTGTGCGCGGCAGCACCGAGCTGCAGCCCCTCGGCTCCAGAGATGAGATGGAGAAGAAAAAAAGGACTCTCTCCATTTGGATAAAGAGGAGGAGGAGGAGGAGGGGTGGGGGGGGGGGGAGGTGGGGGGAGTATGAGTGGAGAGAGAGCGAGAGAGGGAGGGAAAAAAAAAGGGGCTGAGGGCCCGCCCCCGGGGCTGTCAGATGGCTTGGGTTTCTGCGAGGTGATTGGCTCGGGGAGGGCAGAAATTACTCAGCAAACATGACTATTATTAGCTGCTTAGCAACAGCTCACCAAAGTAGAGAGACCACCCAGGCCGGCAACCCTTGTGTGTGCATCTCCAGCTTCAGGGGGAGCCTTAAAGAGATCCAGTCTTCTTTGCATGCAATACTTCCATTAAGGAATGCCTTCTCCCTCTTTCTTCTTCGTTTTCTTTTCATGAGCGTTACTCCCCCCTCCCCTTACTCCCCTCCCCCGACTCCCGTCCGGGATGCTTGCAAATACACGCGCGGAACTTTCTCGCCAGGGACATACAGAAATACATTTTTTCCCTTTTAAGAAAAAGAGAGGGAAACGAAAAAAAAAAGCATTAAACGATTTCTAAAGGCCTTAAAAGAAAATCCTTTTAGAGGCACCTTGGCCTCGAGCTGCAACAAATACTGGGAGGTCCGAGCTGAATTCCCAGGCTTGCAGGAATAATGACAGGGTGGTGGATATTGCGGTAGAAAGTGCCAGATTTTTCTCCTCCTCTCTTTTTAACTAAAGAGGAGACTTAGTTCCTTGCAAGAAAACCACTCCGTCCAGTTAGAAAAACACAATGAAAATTTGACACTTAAGGGATTTAAAGCCGCGCGGTAGCTAGCTGTTTCAACTTAGGACTCATTCTTTTAACTGAAACCTGAGGAAAGCCAATTCTAATGTTTTTAGTGTAAAAGTCCATGAAACGCAGCCTTCCTGGCCGCGCTAAACATTTCTCGAACTACATGCGATTGTTTACTTTTTTGGCACTGCTTCTCCGCGTCTCCCTCCATTGAGAATCAGCCATTAATTGCTGCCTCTAGAGCTGCGCGCGTCCCCCCCAGCCCCGAGCTCGGGCCCCGGCCCGCAGCGCGGCTCCCCGCGGGGCAGCTACGGGCCGTGGCGGACACGCACGGGTACCGGGGCGGGGGGCAGCCGGCAGCCCTTCCCTCTGTCCGTGGCCCGGCCGGGGAGGTGCCCTGGGGGGCTGCCTTCCTGCGGGACGGCTGCTGCGCGCCCGCGGAGGAGCGCGGCTGTAAACTGTTCGGGAGCGGCAGGGCGGGTTGGAGAAATGCGGCGAAGAAGAGAGGGGCGTGGGGAGCCGAGGTGACAAGAGAACCCCGTGCAGCCCCTGCCCGGTGCCGTGCCCGGCTCGACAAGCCCGCCAGCACTGTTCACCTCTCCCTTCAGCCCCGCCGTGCGTGTACCTGGGGCAGTGGTCCTGAGCAAAACCCCTGAGCCCCTGGTCACTGCAAGCGTCCTCTTCCCCTCGGCGGGCTAACGACCGCCTTAGCGGGGCCGTCCCGGCGCCGGCAACGCGGGCTGGCAGCGTCCCGGGTGCCGGGGCCGCCGGCGGGAGCGAGCTGCGCACCGCACCGCACCGATTTCTCCGTGAGACCGCCCAAAGGCAGCAACTGTCAGGACCTTTCAAGGGCCAGACCCGCCGGCTAGGGGATCCCTTTTTCCTTTGATTTCATCCCAACTCCTTTTTTCCCACCCTGGGAAACTTGTCTCCGTGAAGGCCCTGTCCTGTGCCTCGCACAGGACTCTCTCCAGGAAAGCTGCTAGGGGCAGCAAGCTGTCATGCATGCGCACATAGGTGCATACGTATGGGAGAAGGAAACCTGAAGCAGTTGCCGCTGGAGGCTGTTTTCTGTTTGAGGCTGAAACCTATTCCTGGGGTGCAGTCGGCCACCTCCAATTCAAGTTTCCACTTGCGAAATTGACCATCCATCTAGCTAGGAGGTGATGTGACACTGCTTCTGGAAGTGCTCACCCTCACCGTGTCTGATTGGGTAACAGGGCAGGGGAATTGAGAAAGAAAGGATTGGTTCAGAAGCAGAAGCATTTTCGTTCAGTCTCCTGGTAGGCTCCAAAACCAGGGAAGAGTGTCCTTTCAAGCACCTGGAGGCCCCAGCACTGTCCTAAGGGCCTCCGGCCCGCTAGTCTTCACGCAGTAGCCTAAAGCCCATTCTCACTGCTGGTTCCAAAACTCTATCTGAAGACTCAAATTTAACAAGCATTGTCTTAATCACCCCTCTCTCCCTGTGGTCTGGAAAGACTTTTTTTTTAAGCATACACAAGAGGTTAATTACTGAAGAGATCTAATTGGTCTGGGATGGGTGTGTGTATGTATGTTTGGGGTATTTTTTCCCTCAAGGAAGAAATGTCAGTGTAAAAGTCTCCACTTGGGTGGTCAGAGCAATGGCTGCCCCCAGTCTGCCTCATAGCTGATGCCTGCTTGCTACATTCCTGGCAATAATGTTGTTCCTTATCAATCTGCCCTTATTAACATTTGTAAGCACTGCCGACTGTGATATGCATGCCCTGACTGTGCAACTGCTCTTCCGCACCAAGGGCTACCCTCCATCGTCAGCAACTCGGAGAGATCTCCCAGATTTATCTAGGACGCACTATGTGGTGAAGGCCTTGGAAATTGTCTCGTTTTATACAGGGGCTGCAATCTACAACTATACACACATGTAGCTTTCAATGCCTAGACAGCCGAGGCTGGTGTACAAGAATTTCAGCACTGACTGTAGTCGTAGTGGCTTCATTTATAATGCTCTGTCTCTTACTTACATTCACTTTGTGTTCATAACCCCTGATACTGCAGAGCACTTCTCCAGCCAGGTAAGGGATCAATCCAATAGAGATTAACAGTCGGTAACAGATATTTACAGTGATGTTACTTTAACACATCTTTTCCAGGTTGCTTTTCATCTGCAGACACCCGCCAAAAACATTTGCACTGCTGGAGCATCTGATTACCCTAATAAAGACAGAAATTAAGCACAGCCACTTTGGGTTTCTTTTGTACGGTTTACAAGAGTGCTGGTCCTGGGAGAAGACCGACTGGTGGAAAAATAATCAGATTTTTTCTATTCCCTCAAATTTCTGTCTCTCACGCAGCTTTGCATCGCACAAATGCACAGGTCTGCCCCGGCCCTGTGCTCCGCCCGCACACCTGATTCTGGCTATGACATAAGATCACAGTCACTGGGGTCTGCAGGGCGGCCTGAGCCTCCCTCTCCTTTTCGAGCACTCGGAGAGCCGTGCTGGCCAGCGGGCCGGCGGGGGCTGCCGTCGGGGGGCGGCGGCGCGCAGCGGGAGCCGCTCCGCAGGGCAGCGCCGCCGCTCAGCGCCCGCGCCTGGGCAAGGAGGCGGGCGGCCTCTCCCCCTCCTCAGCCCTGGAAGAAAGGGAACTGCTCGAGCTAACTTGTCAAAATAATGCGGCTAATTACCCCTGATCTCCTTTAATGGAAAGCTGCTCTGCACGCCACAAAGGAGCAAATGAGGGATCTACAGCACCAACCCAGGAGCGCTGGCATTTTCTTCTGCGGAGGGCTGCGGGGAAATGTGCCTCCAGAGGAGTCTCCGAAGCTTCTGAGCTCCTCCCGCACAGCAGCGGACTCCCAGAGGAGAAGAGCGCACGGGGAGCTGGAGAAGACAGTGGAAGGAGGAACAGCCTGCTCCGTCCAAAACCACGAGGACATCCCAGCCCTAGGACACTTTGTCATATTCCACGAGGGGTTTTACTTCTATAAACCCAAGTAGTCTTCAAATCAGATTCTCTTCCTGGCAAAATGCCCCGCCACTTGCAGGACATTAATGTGCATTGCGAGGGGAAAGTTACACTGAACCTTTTTTAGCCAGGCTGCACAACACTGGGTCTGTGTAAAGATAGAGCTCAAGTTTTGCATGTGCCAGAAAGCAGGGCATTCACTTCCATGATCTCTGCCATCGGGCCTTGAAGAAAAAAAAAGCTGAACGACACAATCTCTTTGATCCACTGCTGGAGCAACAAATTTATTAGAGATATAGGCGTGAGAAATGAAAAGGAAGTAAAACAATTCAGGCTCATTGTATGTCTTTCTTTCATACTGCTAATCCGGTTTACACATCACGCCTACATGTCTCAATAGGGCTTTATACACTGTGGCAAAGGCAGAACAAAATAAAAGGTGTGTGTGTGAGTGTGTGCGTGCGTGTGCATGTGTGTGTGAAATAAGGATAAAAACACAGAAGCCTAAGACATTTTAATTCAGAGTGAGCTGCCAGTTTTATATCCACAGGCTCTTAAAATTAAACAGATTTTAAAAGATTCCTTCTCCTCCCCTTCCTCCTCAGCCCTAATATTTCTAAACAACACTACCTGCTGTCCAGATAAAATATCATGTTACAATTCAGACACACAATGCCCCCAGTAGCCGTAACCAGAAATTAGATACATCTATGAGACTGGTGCTGAAACAAGGCGAGACTCTCTCTAGCTCGTCGTAAAGGCTATCTGGTTAGGAGCTGTAAACACCCACTTTGGCTCCAACACTTCTTTTAAAACCATCCGACGATACCAGAGGATTCCCCATTTCCCTCCGCGCTTTTGCCTCCCCCAGGTCTACCTCCCGGAGTGGGGCTAAGGCAGCGGAGAGCTGAGATCTGTCACTGAACATCCGCCCCTCTCCAGTCCCTGGAAGCAGTGGGACAGCACGCTCGAGACCGATTACAGCAGCGCTGTACCGGTGCCGATGGTGCCGGTACCAGCCACACGAGGGGTCCAGTCCTGAAGCCGGAGGCTGAAGCCACTATTGTCTTCAACCTAAGGCGGCCCTTGTCCTGTAGAACCTAGCCCCAGAGAAGTTTCTGCTCCCCACTAGGCAGCTTGTTCTGACCAGAGCTCACACAGGTGCGAAATGCAGAGGCGGCCGTCTTCTGCGGCACCGCAGTCACCTCAGGAGCTGCCTCCCATCAGAGGCCTGTCCCCCGCGCATACCTACCGCAGCTCTGAGCCACCTCAGCGCCAAGCCGGGCGAGCTGGCCTGGCCCCGGGGAGCCCCGCAGCCCCGGCGAGCCCCGCAGCCCCTGCTCCACGCCGAGCCCCGTCACATCCCGCCGCCGTACCCCGCACTAGCGTTCCCGCTCGGGCCGCACCCGGTGCCCGGTCGATAGCCCCGGCCCCCGACTGCGAGAGGGAGGATCCCCCCGCCCCCTCCGGGCCCCGGCGAAGGCCCGTGTAGCCCCTCCAACACCGCCCCGGGCCCGGGCCCTGTCCGCCGGGCCCCGCTGCCGCCCTGCGAAGGGAAGGCACGTACCATCGCTGCCCCGGCAGGAGCCGCTCGGGGCGAGCCATGCTGGAGGTCTGCGTGCGTCCTCATTCACTGCTACTGACGGCTTAAATGGAACATCAGTGCGTTTCGTTTTTCTTTTCTTTTCTTTTCTTTTCTTTTCTTTTCTTTTCTTTTCTTTTCTTTTCTTTTCTTTTCTTTTCTTTTCTTTTCTTTTCTTTTCTTTTCTTTTCTTTTCTTTTCTTTTCTTTTCTTTCCTTTCCTTTCCTTTCCTTTCCTTTCCTTTCCTTTCCTTTCCTTTCCTTTCCTTTCCTTTCCTTTTCTTTCCTTTTTTCCTTCCTTCCTTCCTTCCTTCCTTCCTTCCTTCCTTCCTTCCTTCCTTCCTTCCTTCCTTCCTTCCTTCCTTCCTTCCTTCCTTCCTTCCTTCCTTCCTTCCTTCCTTCCTTCCTTCCTTCCTTCCTTCCTTCCTTCCTTCCTTCCTTCCTTCCTTCCTTCCTTCCTTCCTTCCTTCCGACACTTCCTTCCGACACTTCCTTCCGACACTTCCTTCCGACACTTCCTTCCGACACTTCCTTCCGACACTTCCTTCCGACACTTCCTTCCTTCCGACACTTCCTTCCGACACTTCCTTCCTTCCGACACTTCCTTCCTTCCTTCCGACACTTCCTTCCTTCCTTCCTTCCTTCCTTCCTTCCTTCCTTCCTTCCTTCCTTCCGACACTTCCTTCCGACACTTCCTTCCGACACTTCCTTCCGACACTTCCTTCCGACACTTCCTTCCGACACTTCCTTCCGACACTTCCTTCCGACACTTCCTTCCTTCCTTCCTTCCTTCCGACACTTCCGACACTTCCGACACTTCCGACACTTCCTTCCTTCCGACACTTCCTTCCTTCCGACACTTCCTTCCTTCCTTCCGACACTTCCTTCCTTCCGACACTTCCTTCCTTCCTTCCTTCCTTCCTTCCTTCCTTCCTTCCTTCCGACACTTCCTTCCTTCCGACACTTCCTTCCGACACTTCCTTCCGACACTTCCTTCCGACACTTCCTTCCTTCCTTCCTTCCTTCCTTCCTTCCTTCTTCCTTCCTTCCTTCCTTCCGACACTTCCTTCCGACACTTCCTTCCGACACTTCCTTCCGACACTTCCTTCCTTCCGACACTTCCTTCCTTCCGACACTTCCTTCCTTCCGACACTTCCTTCCGACACTTCCTTCCAACACTTCCTTCCTTCCGACACTTCCTTCCTTCCTTCCGACACTTCCTTCCGACACTTCCTTCCTTCCGACACTTCCTTCCTTCCTTCCCTCCTTCCTTCCTTCCGACACTTCCTTCCTTCCTTCCTTCCTTCCTTCCTTCCTTCCTTCCTTCCTTCCTTCCTTCCTTCCTTCCTTCCTTCCTTCCTTCCTTCCGACACTTCCTTCCGACACTTCCTTCCGACACTTCCTTCCGACACTTCCTTCCTTCCTTCCGACACTTCCTTCCTTCCTTCCGACACTTCCTTCCTTCCGACACTTCCTTCCTTCCTTCCGACACTTCCTTCCTTCCTTCCTTCCGACACTTCCTTCCTTCCTTCCTTCCGACACTTCCTTCCGACACTTCCTTCCAACACGTCCTTCCTTCCTTCCTTCCTTCCTTCCTTCCTTCCTTCCTTCCTTCCTTCCTTCCTTCCTTCCGACACTTCCTTCCGACACTTCCTTCCGACACTTCCTTCCGACACTTCCTTCCGACACTTCCTTCCTTCCGACACTTCCTTCCTTCCGACACTTCCTTCTGACACTTCCTTCCTTCCTTCCTTCCTTCCTTCCTTCCTTCCTTCCTTCCTTCCTTCCTTCCTTCCTTCCTTCCTTCCTTCCTTCCTTCCTTCCTTCCTTCCTTCCTTCCTTCCTTCCTTCCTTCCTTCCTTCCTTCCTTCCTTCCGACACTTCCTTCCTTCCGACACTTCCTTCCTTCCGACACTTCCTTCCTTCCGACACTTCCTTCCTTCCTTCCTTCCTTCCTTCCTTCCTTCCTTCCTTCCTTCCTTCCGACACTTCCTTCCTTCCTTCCGACACTTCCTTCCTTCCGACACTTCCTTCCTTCCTTCCGACACTTCCTTCCGACACTTCCTTCCGACACTTCCTTCCGACACTTCCTTCCGACACTTCCTTCCGACACTTCCTTCCTTCCGACACTTCCTTCCTTCCGACACTTCCTTCCTTCCGACACTTCCTTCCGACACTTCCTTCCGACACTTCCTTCCGACACTTCCTTCCGACACTTCCTTCCTTCCTTCCGACACTTCCTTCCTTCCGACACTTCCTTCCGACACTTCCTTCCGACACTTCCTTCCGACACTTCCTTCCTTCCGACACTTCCTTCCTTCCGACACTTCCTTCCGACACTTCCTTCCTTCCGACACTTCCTTCCGACACTTCCTTCCAACACGTCCTTCCTTCCTTCCTTCCTTCCTTCCTTCCTTCCTTCCTTCCTTCCGACACTTCCTTCCGACACTTCCTTCCGACACTTCCTTCCTTCCGACACTTCCTTCCTTCCGACACTTCCTTCCTTCCGACACTTCCTTCTGACACTTCCTTCCTTCCTTCCTTCCGACACTTCCTTCTGACACTTCCTTCCTTCCTTCCTTCCGACACTTCCTTCCTTCCGACACTTCCTTCCTTCCTTCCGACACTTCCTTCCGACACTTCCTTCCGACACTTCCTTCCGACACTTCCTTCCGACACTTCCTTCCTTCCGACACTTCCTTCCTTCCGACACTTCCTTCCGACACTTCCTTCCGACACTTCCTTCCGACACTTCCTTCCTTCCTTCCGACACTTCCTTCCTTCCGACACTTCCTTCCTTCCTTCCTTCCGACACTTCCTTCCGACACTTCCTTCCTTCCGACACTTCCTTCCTTCCGACACTTCCTTCCTTCCGACACTTCCTTCCGACACTTCCTTCCTTCCGACACTTCCTTCTGACACTTCCTTCCTTCCTTCCTTCCGACACTTCCTTCCTTCCTTCCTTCCTTCCTTCCTTCCTTCCTTCCTTCCTTCCTTCCTTCCTTCCTTCCGACACTTCCTTCCTTCCTTCCGACACTTCCTTCCGACACTTCCTTCCTTCCTTCCGACACTTCCTTCCGACACTTCCTTCCGACACTTCCTTCCGACACTTCCTTCCGACACTTCCTTCCTTCCGACACTTCCTTCCTTACTTCCTTCCAACACTTCCTTCCGACACTTCCTTCCGACACTTCCTTCCTTCCGACACTTCCTTCCTTCCTTCCGACACTTCCTTCCTTCCGACACTTCCTTCCGACACTTCCTTCCAACACGTCCTTCCTTCCTTCCTTCCTTCCTTCCTTCCTTCCTTCCTTCCTTCCTTCCTTCCTTCCTTCCGACACTTCCTTCCGACACTTCCTTCCTTCCGACACTTCCTTCTGACACTTCCTTCCTTCCTTCCTTCCTTCCTTCCTTCCGACACTTCCTTCCTTCCTTCCTTCCGACACTTCCTTCCGACACTTCCTTCCTTCCTTCCTTCCTTCCTTCCTTCCTTCCTTCCTTCCTTCCTTCCTTCCTTCCTTCCTTCCTTCCTTCCTTCCTTCCTTCCTTCCTTCCTTCCTTCCTTCCTTCCTTCCTTCCTTCCTTCCTTCCTTCCGACACTTCCTTCCGACACTTCCTTCCGACACTTCCTTCCGACACTTCCTTCCAACACTTCCTTCCGACACTTCCTTCCGACACTTCCTTCCTTCCGACACTTCCTTCCGACACTTCCTTCCTTCCGACACTTCCTTCCTTCCGACACTTCCTTCCGACACTTCCTTCCTTCCGACACTTCCTTCCTTCCTTCCGACACTTCCTTCCTACACTTCCTTCCTTCCTTCCTTCCTTCCTTCCTTCCTTCCTTCCTTCCTTCCTTCCTTCCTTCCTTCCTTCCTTCCTTCCTTCCTTCCTTCCTTCCTTCCTTCCTTCCTTCCTTCCTTCCTTCCTTCCTTCCTTCCTTCCTTCCTTCCTTCCTTCCGACACTTCCTTCCGACACTTCCTTCCGACACTTCCTTCCGACACTTCCTTCCGACACTTCCTTCCGACACTTCCTTCCGACACTTCCTTCCGACACTTCCTTCCTTCCTTCCGCCACTTCCCTCCCTCCCTCCCTCCCTCCCTCCCTCCTTCCTTCCTTCCTTCCCTCCTTCCTTCCCCCCGTTTACGCCGAAGAAACTGAAAACGTAAAAAAACAACCCTCCTAGGTTGCAGACAGTCTGCCGAGTGCTGGAAAGCCTCACAATTACCTGCCTGTTTCTATTAAGCAGCTCCATCGTCCTCCACGTGGGTGGTCTGGATCTCAATAAGCAGGACCTGTCAGGGTCACGTGACCGGCCTGCGAGCGTTGCCCCTTTACAATAAACTTTAGGGAAAAAACGGAGGAAGGATTGGAGGAAGGACGGAAGGAAGGACGGGAGAGCCCCGCGCCGCTCACCCCGCCCCGCCGCTCCCCCCAGCAGCACAGCACACCGGAGCCCGCGGGTCTCCTGCAGCCCCTGCCTCCTCCCCCTGCTCCCACCTGGGCTCTCGAGGGGAGGAAGGGTGCGAAAGGCACCAGACTGGAGGCATGCGGTTTCCTCGTCAAAAGAAATACATAGCAGGATGAGTACAGAGAGGAGAGAGAAGGAGTTTCCTTCTGGCTGCTGGGCACCCCAGACTGCACCAGATTTAGCAGCATGTTTGTTCCTAAAACCTTTATGCCCGTCCTCCTCAGTTTTGGTAGAATCCACTAGAAAGACATCTTTCAAGTGAAGCAGGGCAGTGCAAGGGGTTACCATCAGTGAATAACTCCTGAACTTTACTGGTGAAGACCACAGTGATTTTACTTTTAAAGCAACATTTTTTTGAATAGTTACAAGCAGAATATACAAGCAGAAATTTACTACTACTTTTCTGGAGCTTGTGGTGGCTGATATGTTACAGGATCTGAAACAAGTGTTGTCAAGTGTTCCTCCTGAATTAGGGTACGTTGTAAGGAATTAATTACCTGTCTTTGGAAGATGATTGTCACTCACTGTTTATGGATGATCCTTTTCCTCCAGTCAGTAACATTTGATTTATTATTAGATTTGGCACCTCTAGAACATATTTTGAGAATAAAATACTTTCTATATTGCTGCAGTCCTGTGTCCAAGTTGCCCAGAAAATTCTGTTTGTGTTATATTTTGAAAATGTGCTTCATGATTGTGTTCAGTGATTCACATGACTTTTTTGTATACTTCTTAGCCATATTTTATATCACTCTACTGTTAGAGAGTTCCACCAATAGAAAATAATGTGTATGTTACAGTCATGTGTTCATTATCAACTGTATAAAAAGATTGTATAAGAAAAACTGTAACGAAACCTCTTATAATCCGATTGCATTGAGCAGCCTGTACTCCATATATATGATCTGCATAAAACCAGGCTAGTATCAAAATAGTGAGTAAGAAAGACATTTTTTTCCCCTATAGAAATTACACGACAGGGGCTTGTGTTGATGACAAAGACTTGGAAGAGCATGGGAAAATACATTTTACAGGATTTTTAAAACATACATGAAAAACATGGAAGGGAAGCAAAGGGAAACTGAGAAAACTAAGCCCAAACTGACTTTGCTGCTGAAGACCAGATATCCTCCCTCTAAGCAGCACTACGCTTCAGTGCTTCAGTTTTATCCTGTTTTATTCCCCTTTGCTCCTATATGGATAAAGACCATATTTCAATCCAATTCTGTATTTTCCTTCTGAAGCCACCGTTGAAGGTCTTCACTAAAAGTTATGTTTGCTGCAGCTATGGGGTAGTTCTGCCAAGAAAATTGTTCTGAACATGTGACAAGTCCATCCTGTCAATAACCATGTGTTGCACCTCTGTTTGAAACACAATTAGACATACAGCTAGCTAAGATTAAGAGAGCTATCTCATAGTCTTCGCCTGGCCAGAGAGCCTCATGCCTGGACAAGTGAATCTTGTAAAAAGCATCTTCAGATCTGAACAAGTTTCTGAGTTTTGGTTTTTTGCTTGTTTTATATAAAAACTGTCCCTTATTATTCCAGTCCTGACCTGCGCTATCAAGAAAATGAGCGCCATGTCCTTATCACCCGGCAGCACAGCACACCGGAGCCCGCACCGGAGCACTTTAAAATGCACATGGTTTTCAGCTATAAGCACATTCTTCTTTGAAGCAGAAAGAAGGGAGACACTGTTTTCATTTACTTTGTTTGCTTTGTTTTCATTTGTTAGGCAGAGGAAGGACGTGGAAGCCATGGATACAAGTCTGATAGTCCTTTGCTACTTTATCACATGTATCTTCTGGATGGCTGGTGATATGGGAAACCCTATGAAAAAAGATGTTCAAATGGCGAAGTGTACTTCAGAAAACCCTACTACCAGAAGTGTTAGACTAT
Source organism: Ammospiza nelsoni (assembly GCF_027579445.1). Classification (NCBI taxonomy): domain Eukaryota; kingdom Metazoa; phylum Chordata; class Aves; order Passeriformes; family Passerellidae; genus Ammospiza; species Ammospiza nelsoni. The sequence goes on along the minus strand of NC_080669.1, from coordinate 31,082,268 downwards.
TTTTCTGAAAATAGGATTGGTTCTTATGATATTGCTGGAAGATGGTTGCCCAGTCTGACCTTTAAAATCTCCTTCCACAGTTTTTCTGCTCAAACAGTAGGGAATATGGTTCTGGCTAATGGAAAGTTATTAATATTTTCTCAGTGTCTAATCCAAAATTTCCATTTCTATTGTTTAGACATATTGCTTCTTTTCCATTTTAGCATTGATCATAAAATTTATTTCCTTTCTCATTACATAACAAGATAGTTAGATTATCCATGTCTTTCTTCAATCTTTACTCTTCAGGCAATTCATTCTACCTAATGAGTTTTACCTGTTTCTCCATGATGCTCCTCAGCTTGTTCCAATGTTGTGGTATGAAGGCTTATACATAGAACCTCTTCCAACAGATCCTTATTCCAATAAGGAATTCACCTTATTTGTAGTTGTGCTGGGTTTTGGTTTTTTTTTGTTTTTTTTTTGTTTTTTTTTTTTTTTTGTTTTTGTTTTTGTTTTTGTTTTTGTTTTTGTGTGTGGTTTTTGTTTGTTTGTTTTTGTTTGGTTTTTTTTTTTTTTTGCTTGTGCTCAGGATAGAAGTCACTATAATCTCCAGATCCCTTTCTGCATTAACCTTCCCTGAAGTCTTGCCTTCAAGCATGTCTGTATGTCACTAGAAAACACTTCTATTTTGCCTTTATGTATGATATTCAGTTGTTATGAAATATCATTATTTTCATATCTGCTTTTCCTTGGTATCATAGTGCAATAAAATAAACATTCCAGTAAAAATTTAATCATCATTTATGAGCGCATTAACACCATAGCTCTGTTGGGCCTTTTCAGGGAAAAAAAACCCAAGGTTGTTAATCTTGCAAGTGAACTCAAAACTCACTGACTTAATTAAAAATATTGCTAAAAAGTTTTTGATAGAAAGTTTTTCAAAGATTAGTAAATACTAAATCTCAGCTGTTAGAAATTAGCCCATCTTTTGTAAGATTTCAACAGTATGTGATTTACATGGCTAATTCATTGACTAAGACTGACAGTTTACTTCAGAAAGTCACATCAAGGGCACAAGACCCAATGGCACACCAAGGATTCCCACCATACCAACAGAAATGTAGAGCTGAAGAAAACTCTGCAGAAAATAAACAACTGGGTCTTTAAGCTGCATTCTCAGGCCATCCCTGGTTTGATATGAGCTTGATAAACCTGAGAAACATCTTAGGTCATCTTTGGGCTAATGGCATCCCTGGCCTAAGAAGTTTCTCATGTTTATTGGTGTAATTAACCTAGCACACTTGGTTTCTGGTGTGTTCCTACAGGAAGTACAGAGAAAATGCAAGAGGGCAAAAAAGAAACAGATCTTCTGTATAGTCTGTTTTCCATCAGACTCAAAGTTGGAGCTGTGAAATTTCATATATATGTGCCTTTGTATGTGACTCTTTGTTGATCCTACACATCATTCTAAATATGGTGCAAGACATCTCCATGAGACCAAAAATTTCATGTGGTGCAGAAAAGTGACAGAAGCAGTATTGTGTGTCTGAGTGGTTAGTAAGGATTTATCTAGATCTAAGAGACAGAATCACACCTTGTACCTACTGAAACCATGGTGATTAATGACAGAATTAGTGACTAGGAGGAGGTGTTGAAGTGTGTACCAGTCTGCAAACGTCCTGTTTCTACTGCAGTGTTTCCCAGTTCTATACCTCTCTGTGGGAGAGCGACACCTCATCCAAGAGAGTCGTGGAATCTGGTGAAAAATCCTTTGGGAACATGAGCTTTAATGGCCATGGTAAGCCATGGAACTCTGCTATGGTTTTGCTGACAAGTCATTTCTACTTGTCTGCCACATGAAGAAATGTTATACAAGGGCTAAAACATCTGCTCTTCTCCCTGTTCCTAGAACACTGGTGATCACCAGGACTGAGATGATTTCCTACATCATCACTTGCCACTAACCATATTTGACTCCACCTTTAAAACAGAGTGAGAGTTGTGTGGGGATGTTGGGATCATACGTGGCAAAAACAAACCAAAGGGTGGTTTGGTAGGTTGTGGCAATTTTTTAAAAAATAAATTGCAACAAGAGGAATTGTTTGGAATCTCAGCAAAGTAATTTGTGCACAAGTCTTTCGTCAGCTCTAAAACAGAAATAATGGACTTCAAAGTCATGTGCATGTTAGGAACAGTGCTCATGAATCTAATTATGCTGAGTTTAATAAGAAATGAGAGAAAAGGTATTTGGGCCTCTGAAATAGAGAGGAGTTAAGAGGTGCTATCTTCTAATATAGTTGAGAAATAGGAATTTATTTCCTAGGGAGCACACAGAGGTTTTTGGAGGGAGCTGGAGGAGAAAATGGAAGAGGGCTTTTTATGCATCTTATATATACACTTAAGTATGCCCTGAACCCTAAAGAATCCAGGATTTCTAATGTCTTCCCTTTTTATGAGTTTCAGCTCCCAAGTGTATAATTTGAAGGGAGTCTTTCATAACTAAAGGGCTTGTGCACCCAAAAGTTATCCTTTTTTCTCCAGCTGTACAAGCTGGACTAATAAAAATATTATCTCTGCCTTTACTTCTTCCCATCTTAACAAACTAGCGGCTCAGTTACAAGGAAGTACAGTGTTTCTGAATGCCAAACTACTGGTCAGGAAGCCTAACATTCTTCTCTTTAGGTTTTTAGTTGCTTTTCTATAGATGTCAGGACAGAAATCTGTCTTGTCCTATGCTGATATGCTTAAGCCCTGAGGTGCAGGAATTGTTAGATTGCTCTTGACATTTTATCTTAGCTAGGTTAGCAATAGGGTTTTTTCTGCCCAGATACATGTGCCCCAGTATCATGATGAAGCTGTGTTTCATATGGTTTCTTTGCCTTTTCATTTTGTCAAGTACTTTCATGTTCCACTGGGGGGAAGAGCAGCCAGTTAGCCTTCTCTACTACATTTAATGACGCGGGGTAAAAACACTGCATTGCAAATTGCAACCCAAGACACTCTTTTGGTAGAGTATATTTTCTCTTAAGTAACAATGGAAAAAAATTGCCTATTATTTTGCAAAGCAGGGAAGGAATGCACAGAGCAATTCTTTCCCTCTTTCTCCAAGAATCATGCATCACATTACATTTTTTTATATTTATCAGTTTTGTTTTCTTTATTGATGATATTTACTCTAAAGTAAATGCATAAATGAAATCTTAGCACTCACTATGCTATTACACTAAGTAAATATTTTCTTAATGTGTGAAACTCAATAGAAACATCTGTGTTAGTGATGTTCAGTGATGTGTTATTGAGAATTCTGTACTCATCTGTAACAAATTGTTTGGACAAGCAGTCTAGCATTCACGACCCAAAGACACACTTGTGAGTGTTTATGAATCTATGTTTAATGTTTGCTCCTGTTTCTGCATATTGTCTTTAGTGCCATTGTGCTTTCTCTGAAAAAACATGATTTCGTTCTCTGGACAGGTGGCTGGCGCTTTGCGAATGGCTATTTCCAGCTTGTACTGCTAGTAGTGAGAGCAGTTCTTCTGGTTCACTAAAGACCTATGACTTCTATTCTCTTTTCATGCACAATATTCTTGATTGTGGGAAATGCTTGATTTCGCCCACTTCCCATGCTGCCAAGAGCCCCTCTGCAAACAAACAAACAAACAAACAAACAAGAATCTACTTTAAAATCCTGGGACCTTATATAGGAAAGGTGAGTGTTCATATCTAGGTAGATATTAATGCTTCTAAAATACCTATGTGGTGGTAATTTTTTGTGCAACAATTCCATTGCAAACTGAGGCTACATGATATTTGGATGGAAGAGCTTAGAAAAATGCAGACTGTTAGAACTGTGGGCTTATTTCCAACTGTGTTGACTTCTCTGAGGATTAATTGCTCTTGAATACCATGGTGCTGTTGAGTTATTCAACAGAATTCTTCTATCTGTGTGTCTTAGTATTACAAGCTAATTAAAGAGTTCATTGCTTGTTTTCAAAACTAATAAAGTATTCTGACCCGCTCATGGATCCTGCAAGGGGAACAATTCAAATATTGGGGGATTTTTATTCTTTTTCTTATATTTTATTTGGGGTTTGGAGCTGGGTTTTTTCATGGGGATTTGCTGGTTTTTTTGCAAACCAGGTTCTTATATGCTACCTATATATTCTATATAGAAGCTGTGTTGGCTGAATGACACCAGTTGAAATTTTAAGCAACTATAACAGTGCATTGTGCTGAACTGTACTTTGAAAACTGCCTTTGTCTGCTGGCATACATAAAATCGTTAAAGTTTCCAAACCATATTTTCTTGGCGTATTACTTCAAAAGGATGCTTTAGAACGTGAATTGCTTTAGATAATTAAAGAGAAATGTAAATGCCTTTTGGCATACTGCCACGGATTATAGCTTTGGTTGCAGGAAATAAACTCTCAGAATTTCATTCTCAGAATTTACATTTTTTTCCTTAATTCTGCTGTTAATTGGAAAGTACCATGGCCTAAAATACTGTCAATCATCACAGAAAGGTTGGTAAAATTAGGCAATCTGAAAGAACACCTCTTGTAGTGTGACATCAAGAGGAAAACTTATGCTTTGACTGAGGTAATTGCTATCAGCACTACAGAGATTTGTAGGTGAGAATAACTGTGGTAGTGGGAATGGGGAATCTGACCCATCAGATGTAATGAAGTCTGTACAGTTCTATCTGCGCTAAGTGTCATTTGAGTTGAAATTACAACAGTTTGATATCAAAGTCTGTGCAGTTGCTGTGGCTTAAAGAAACCAAACGCCTCTCTATTCTCCCCACTCCTACTACCCCAGACTTTGTCATTAGGAAATGCCACTGGAAAGCAAACAAAAGAGTGGTGTCTCATTAGTGGTAGATGTCAGGGAACATTGGCTTTGTTGACACATTGCTTTCTTAAAAGTAATCACCTTCAGCTATAACGGATTACTCCACCAGGAGGAAAACTAATCCTCCTCTTCAGCTGCCAATCAGGGCCAAAGAATGTTCCAAGAATTCCACAAGATGACACTCTTAGCAAAATAAGAGTAGTTTGGGAAAATATTTGCCTTGGTTGCCTTGTGAGGCAGTAATGATTTACAGGGGTTTCATATTGCTCTGGAACTGTTACCAAGATTTCAGCACCTGCATCATAACAGCAACTCTGTTTTTTCCTTCTTTCATGAAGGAATACGCTGTTGACCCACAAACTGAGCAAAGCTGTCATGGAAGTTGTATATATGCATCACAAGGGAATAATTGTTAACTCTTGCTAAGTAATAAATGTCTTTTTCAGACAGGCTTTTCTTATATGAAAAAGAAAAGTAGGAAATACACCAACTAAAATGCATTCAAATCAGATATCAGAATTCCTGGTATTTCATCCTTAGCTGCTACAGTAGGCAGCAGCCCTCTTGGCTGGTTGAATCACCTTGACATTTGTATGAGACCAAAAGGAAGCTGTTCTGAACTTGTGTTTTCTAATGTTAATTGGTTACAAAGGAAAAAATAAATCCCCAAAATGTATAATAGCCCTTATTTTTCTTCAGAATACCTAAAAACATAAATAGTTTTCTTCAGAATACCTAAAAACCATAAAAAATTCACTGGGGCTGAATTCAGTGTGGCATGTAAGTCTTCAGATGTATACCATGGGGAAGGATTTTAAGACACTAGGAGTTCTTGTGGTAACCTGATGGGTGAATGGCGGTCAAGTGAAGAATCTTCAGATTTAAGACACCAGTTTGAACAAGCATCTTTGTGTTTAGGTACTAAATGGAGGTGTAGGATAGGGACTGTCTACAGGTGTTTGATAACATCAGGAGGTGAATTCAGATGAAAGGATATGAGTTTATGGCATTTCAGCTTTTTCTGGCTTATTTTAGCTGCGCACAATCACACTGGAGAGCAGATGGACCTTCGTCTCTTTCAGTTTACAGATTTTCAGGATGAATTAAGATGCTGTAGAACACAGCTTAACAAAGAGTTGGAATCTATTTGGGGACAGCTTTCCTACTATAACTCTAATCAAGTTTTTTCTTATATCTTCTTTAGGAGGATTACAGTTCTCCCTACACTTTTAAGCTATTGCAATATAAATGAATACATGACAACTATATTGAAACCAATTGCTAATCTGAAGGGTGAAAGAGACTCTTTTCTGACTTACCTAATATTGTGGGATCTCTTCATCTTGCCACAGCATAAACAAATAAAAATAATAATACATTGATATGTGGATATTATTCTGAAATATTGATAATGGTCTTCAGTTCGTAAACTGGACTGAAAAACTGATGTGTGCCAGGGTCCTTCTGAGTAGGTGAACAGCTCTCTGTAAACAGGTTTTCTTATGTTCTTTCCCTATTTCCAATTACAGTCTCTGCAGGAACCATACAGCAATAGGGAAAAAATAATAGAAAAAAGATGAGGAAAACAATGGAAGAAAGCAATTGCAGTCTTTCAAACTGCCAGGAGTGCTTGCTTTGAGCTTGTATTTGTCCTGAGCTCCAGCTCTGCTTACAATTTTGGGTGTGACACAACTGAAGGTGTGGGGGAGAGACATCAATTGTTTTCTGTGGTGAAGAAGGCAATTGATTTCAAGGGCAAAACCCACCAAAACAAAGTAGAGGTTTCTTAGGCATCACATTAGGGATTAGGTCTCAAATTTAAGACTAAAATAGGGCTGATCAATGGTTATATTTGGCTAGCACTGGTTGAGTGGTTTTCAATGGTTGCTTCTGTTTTGTGCTTCATGAAACTAAGATGCTGCTTTGTAATTTTCGACAGCAGCCAATAAACATACAGTACTACAGAAGGAAGTGTTCTTTAGCATGAATTGAGGACTCATGGAACACTTTTCAAATTGTTCTAAGACTTTTTTGGAAGGAGTTTATCACTAAAAAGGAAGTATTTTTCTATGTGTTAAGAAACTCCTGTACAGGAATACAGGCTCTTCATCTGTAGTCAGTCATAAGGAAAAAATGGGTGTGATGTACAGCGTAGAAAGTAATGGAGTTTTTTACTCTCTAGCAACAAAGACCTGTTGTCTTAGTAAAAATTCTGTGCTTAAGTCCATTTTGGAAAGGCCTTTCACAGCATGGTCAAGCATTAAATTTTCTATTAAATGTTCCATTGAATGTACTCTCAAGATTGCTCATAGCTTGCATGTTGTTATGTAGAGATCAGATTGGTGTATCTTCAACTTGGTGCTTAAGTCTTTGCCTACACAGCTAGACCAAATTCTGTATTTTCAAAGATTTGGCATTTCTGCAGTTCCTTCTGCCTGATCATTGAATTCAATGCTGTGACCACTCAGTGCGGCTCTGTGTGGTTAGCACTTTTAAAACTATAGGAAACCACTTCCAGCTAAGATTGTTAAACACAAAGGGAAACATTTTAAAAATATGTAATCATTGAATAATCCAAGTATTTATTTTTAAGCAAAAAAAGACTCTGTTCACTTTCTACACCTTATGTAAAAAAATCAGTTGAGTTAGAATTTATCCTGTTAAACTGACAGCATACAGGCTGTGTTTAATCTGACAAATTTCTTCTGAATCTAAAACAAATAGAAAGTTCTGAATGTTGAAATTTTCAGCTTATTCAGTTTTATCATTCTTAATTCTTGCTAGAGATTTCCTCTTAAATAATCAAATAGGTATTTTATTTAAGTTTGCAACAACATTCTACATGTAAATCATTGTTTATGTATCCCTAAAATGAGGATTGAAGGTTAAACATTGACATTTCATTTGGCATTTCTTGATGTTACAGTAGAGTTTTAAATATAGTTTCAAAGCTGTATTTCTTTTTCCATTCATACAGCAGCCTGAGCATCTTATTTTCCCATAGGATATCTGAATTCTGATTTCTAAAATTGAACACATGCTGAGTTTGCTGCAATATGTCTACAATAAGAGGATTGGGAATTTAGAATGGAATTTTAGAAAATATTTCTCCTCATAGAATAGAGCTAAGCAGAGGTAATAAAATATGTATCCATGTCTTTATAATTTGTTTCTTCCTCTGAAAACACATTGGTGGAAAAGTCAATTCACTAGCAGACTGAAGGAAAGTTATGACTACAAGAAGTTATTTTCAAAAGGAAACATTGAATAAGAAATGTTAGGAAAATAATAAATGCTTATGTGACTAACCATTGCAGCTCCTGAAGTCCTATGGTACAAAGGTCAGTCCAAGGCCGCTATCTGATTGCAGTGCATGGCTTAAAGCAAAGTAAGCAGGGATGTGATCTTGTGGTATAACTGCTTAGCTTTTCAACCAGCTAAGGCCTGAGAACTGATGACATCAAGCCACACTAAGCAAAACTCTTGAGGACTCATGACCAGTTTTTTTCTTGTTACGATTACCTCTCAGCCAGATCAGTTTTGTAATCTGTTTCACTATGTAGGTATATAGGCCCCAGAGCTGGCAAAAGTGGTCCAGAGCAAGGAAGAAGTACTAGGATGGCCCAGACTGGAAGCCTTCATGGTGATGAATGGCTACAGCTAAGAATCTAAATATTTGGAAGGCCGATATGAAGTCAGAGGAGAAAGAAATGTTGCCTTCATCATCTATGATAAAGAAATGAGCCAGTCTTGTTGACCTTAAAATGGTTCTGCTGGCTTTCAGTGTAGACCAGCTGATCATGTGGATTGTGTCCAATGGCCAAAGAACTGCATAAAATTCTGCTATTTTAAATACCAAGCCTTCATAAACCAAATATTGTTTTCCACTAAGGACTCACTCTCAGGTCAAGAATTATTAAGGACATCAGTACCCCTAATGTTACCTTACCTGCAGTGTAGTCCAAAATGGAATAATTTCTTTTCTGAGATTTATGAATGCTTCATTAATATTAGCTTCTGCTAATCACCCAGAAGATTAGCTTTAAACATCACCCAGAAGTTAGTGCATTATTCTTTTATTATATTCTACTTGCTCACCTCATTGCATTTTTATCATGTGCTAAGAAAAATAGGGAATGCCTGTGAAAATCAGCAGTTTCACTCTAACACAAGAAGGTAGTAGACCATGTAGACAGAGCATAGTGAGGAGAATTGTCTTGTAGGAAAAGCTTAGAAAATCACAATTGTTATCATAGTTGATAGAAGAGAAAAATGATGCAAGCAGCAAAATGTAGTAAATCAACGAGAAACTTCAGGTGCTTCTGAGAAACTTATCAGAAAAAACAGTTACATACCATTTTTATTATCCTTTTTAAAAAATAAATGAGATAAAATCTATTTATTTGCCATCTATGGAAGGGGGAATGTAGACTGTGCAAAAGCTATTTTGCCTTTCCTATCCTTTTTCAGAGCCTTACTCTACAGCTGAGAAGCAAAACTTCTCCATTCTGACTGTATCAGTAAGATGACAAATGGAGTGCCTTTGAAAATGGAAGTAAACAAGCTGCTCTATTCAATTGATTACTAGTGAATCTTGGTTTCCCAGACATATTTCACTCTTTTGCAAAACTCAGTGAAACTTAAATCTGGTTAAAATCAGTGAACAACTAGACTACATAAATCTGTTTTTCCCATTTCTTCAGAAAACTAAATTAAAATCACGTAGTCGTCTTCCTTAGGAGATGGGATGGAAGAATGCTTTGTAGATATAGCATTAGTTTTGTGCAATTTGGTCTCTGACAAGACTACTTAGTAGAACCATTGTTTGCACAAAATTTTACTTAGCCTTCTTGCACTGATTTCCCTGTAGCTGCAAAAGCTCTATGTTATTCAACAAGATTCCTGAGAATGGTTGTATGTCCTTTGTGGTCAGACTGTACAGTCAAAAGTACTGCTACTCACTGAGACCACCTTCCCTAGTACTGAGCTGTAGACTACTGAGTGTGTGTGGTGGCTTAGTCAATAGCAACCCCATGAAAAACAGGAGTTACACACGCTGAAAAGCTGAAGCATTTTACTGTATGGCTGCTTCTGCCAATGGGGATTTCACAGGTGTTGGGAACTGCAGTGTGCCAGCACCAAAGAAAGGCCTCTGAATATTTGTTCTCAGTCTCCTGTTTTCTGTGGGCTTACTATCCCAAGTACCACTGTGGACTCGGGTAGCAAGCTACAGGTGGCAAATGGACTGGCACGTGCATCTTATGGTAAGATAACCACAGGTCTCAGTGTGGTTTAATGGGCAAAACCAGATTTTACACAACTTGCACAACACCCAAGTGCAGTCACGGGACAGAAGATGGTTAATTCAGTTTCTGGATGGCTCTCTGTTCACAAGCTGCCTCATTGCAGATGGCTTTGTGTGTCTTCCTGACAGCTGAGGCTGTGTTGATGACTTCCCATCCAAATAACAAAGTGGGCAAAAGTAGTCTCATCTTGCCTGAGTCATAGCCTATTATTTTTTGCCACGATCATCTCTACATAGTGTGAGCTGAAAAAATCTATTTAGTGGATGGAAGGTTTTGTGGGCAGACTTTAGAAGCAATATGATTTATTATTGTGAAGTAAATATGGAAGATACAGCTAAAAAATAAACAAAATAGAAAGGTGTAATAGGGTGATATTTAGATTTCTTTCAAGCTGTGTCTCTGTTAAAACTCACACACTCATCACTGAAAATCTTTGTTGGGACTGATTTGATTTTTAGGAAAATCCCCAGTAGTAAATCTTTCAAGTATAGCTCTTTGGCTAGATAATTCTAAAGTGATTTAACATACTTTTATGTGAAAACTGCCTCAGTGTTCCTTGCCTCCATATACTTGATTTTCAGAGCTAGCATCCTGGACGACGAAAATTATTGTTCCAGTACTGGCTGAAAGTGAACACTGAGCTAAATTTTCAAGATCTAGACCTGGCACTTCACATCATTCCGTGTGGATATAAAAGAATCCAGATTTGAATGTTTGGCAGGAAAATCTCTAACCAGCCTGTCTTTCAAGGAACATTGCAGAATTTGGCTATAAACAATATATTTCATCCTTACTTCCCTGTCTTGCCTTTTGCAATTGATGCAGCCTGCCAGCTTCCCCACCTGAGGCTGTCTAAACCTTTGTTGACCCTTTTCTCTCACTAACTTTACATCTGCCAGCTGCTATTTTCTTTCTGCTTATTGTCTCAAAGTGAGACTGTTAAAAATTATCTGCTCCTAAAACTTCTGTGATGAGAGATCTGTAAGCATTCTGTTGAAGAGCATCAGCTTTCCATCAATCCACTCATTTCTTTGTCACATTAATACACCGAATGTGACCAAGGAACCAGGGACCTTGATGCTACCAGGCCTTCTGTGGCGCTTGTTGGGTTCACAACATGATCATTGATATGTCAGCATGGAGCATGCAGTATACAGTACTACATGCAAGACTGACTTTGCAAATATTTTTTTTTAATGTACTGTCAGTGAAAATCCTCAGGACTAATTGTTAAAATGGTGAGGAGAGCCGACAGCAAAGAACTTACAATGATTTCTTTCTGAATTTCTACACAAAGTCAGTGAGACTTGCTAAAAATCATACATATCAGCTAGGTGCAAAATACTAATATTTGAAAATCACTTGATACATGTATTCAGTCTACAATTAGCTACAAGATGCAAATACAGAATATTGGAAAAATTGAAGGTTTTTTTGGGAGTATGGTATAACATAACTAAGTTTTACATACCAGGCATTAAGTTAGGTTTTGGTGCAGGCAGAAGCTGTTATTTCTTTTGCTTTTCCTTTCCCTCCACCACAGTGCCATCAGTGGATGGAGGGATTTGTGCCTGGGCAGTAGCACAGGATGCTGTTAGCACTTGACCAGTCAAGTTGCAAAATGGTTACAGAAATTAGGCACAGCACTTACCAAGCTCCTGTTTGCCTGCAGACCCTTATTTTGCTGACCACCTTCACAGTAGGTGAACTACCTGTGCCAGGACTTACAGGTCTGATTGAATGCCATCTATTTTCACACTCAGGATAATTTGTTCTCTATGAGCCTACATGGGATACTGGAAGGGTTTTAAAAGTAAGTCCAAAGGAAGAAGGCAGGCCTAAGTAATTAGATCGTGAATGCAGCACTACTTGAACAATTTCATTTCAGCACCCTTTCATAATAGTTGTTTTCTTGTCAGGGAATTCAAAGGAATTTAATCAACTTGCATTTTTGGTCCTATTTATGCATCAGTGCATTTTCTGTGTAATGAATGTTGGAACACTAATACACTAATCAAGAAGTGAATGTGCAAAAAAGAATGCAGGAATTGATGCTGAAAATATTTTTCCTTCAAGATCAACTAGATGAAGACACTATTATTCTCAAAACTCATCTGCTTTTAATAGTCTCTAATATTCCCATGTATTACAGGATCAGGATTGGTAGCACAACCTCAACCTTATGAGGCTGATTTGTTAATTCCTTGAAAGGAATTGTAAATGTGTTTGATTCTTTAGCAACCATCTAAACCAACTTTTAAAGATTCTTTAGCCCTTCTAAATGTATTGCTCTGAGAACTTCTTGCTAGAAGGAATAAGAGAATTCACTATATAAAAAACCCTAAACATTAACTTATCCCGAAAAAATCACAAAACAAATACTAGTGTATTGATTTTCTTTTCCACACTATGGGTATGGTTTACACATGCCTGTTTCTCAGTGGCCAAGTCATGTAAGCATTTTCCACTTGCTCATTTTTCTGTCCTTTTAGTGATGTCAGTTCAAGTGCTCATGGAGCCATGAGATAAAGTAATCAGGTACTACAGCCAGGTTAAAAACACTGTTTTGTTTTTGTTTTTTTAAGGGTAATTTTCAACTTGACACAGTCATTGACTCATTTCACTCATACAGTCCCACAAAGAGTAGCACCAGCATAACCTGTGCCAGATGAGGCCGGAGGGAGGAGGCGGAACCTCTCCAGATGCCAAGAGAAACACACATGCAGTCCATTGGCTCCCCTGCTCCCTGGCCACGGGTGCCACTGGGGCAGGGCAAAGCAACTGCCTGGCATGGAGCAAACTTGGCTCCTTTGGAAGTCCCAGAACAGTGTAAGAGCCAGTGGGGTTTCTTTAAATGAAACACACCCACAGGCACTGCTCATCTGCTGCTGCGTGCACTACATTTCAGAGCATTCACCTCTCCAAGCTTGCAAATGACTGGAGGAGGATTTTTTAAAGCAGAAGGTCAACACAGAGGCCCATATCCAGAACCAAATGCTTTCCTGAATACTAAGTGCTATACATGGCAGTCGTTCATGGCAGCTACATTTTTATGCATTTGCAGGCTTAATATAGTAAGCATAATGTAAACATGCATCACTCTTTTGGCTCAGGGTTCATTCATGATTACTCTCATTGCAATTGTAGAGCTGCAAAGTGGTGCCTGGTTTTCTCTTACAGACACCTCTAGAGTAATTTCCTTAGGAAGTAAGCTCACTCTCCCCCATGGAAGGGCTTTCAGAAAATGGGGGAAATCCTTTCAATGTCAGCCACTGAGGACTGGGCTGGAGTGCATGCACTTATTTATTTATTTATTTTAAACTCCAAAGTATTTCTCTGTAACAACTTGTCAGCTAATGAGTTCTTTTTATCCGTGCCTCCTAAACAGTGTACACAGTATTGTTTTACTAATAGTTTCCAATTAATAGGCACTATAAAAATATAAACAGCAGGAATGGAAAAATCATTAAAAGAGTGGCTTTTGGCTTCTTTCATTCAGGCAAAATAAATGGGTTATATTGTTGCTGTTATTACTGATACAAGACATAAAGCAGATTAAAACAACATATGTTTTCAATACTAAATGCTGACTTGACATCTGCATGGATGCAGGCTCAAAACAGGAAAAATATATTGCTGTCAAATAGTGAAAAAGGCTGATTATGCTATGGCCCTGTCCCTGATCATCACAAAAAACAGTGGACACCTTGACCCAAGGACTATGCAAACTGTGATCAGCGATCTGCAGGAGAGGTGCAACTGAAGTTGTAAAGACTGAAATAGTCATTCCATTCCTCAAAATATTTTGGCTCCATCTCTGCCATCTATTTAAATAACCTTTTTCCTCAAAACAGGAGCAAACAGTGCTGTGCCTTCTGAGGAGCACTTATTTACACAGTGATGTATATCCGCAGTCACCTGGAGGGTGAATGTCTCATTGAGACCAGCACTGGTACCGTAGCTGTACCTTAGTTGCTTACACACCAACTGCACTGCACAATGTGTTGATCTACCAGTGTAGCCTGGAAACACGTTATTAGGCACACTGGTGTCTTTCATGACAGGTTCAGGATCTCTGGGATACACTAAGGAGGGGCTGAGTCTGTAGAATTAACACCAGTCCACAGCCCACAGGATGTCACCTCGTGTATATAGTGGAAGTCAGAGAGATGTATCCCTAGTGAAGACACACTGGATGTGTATTGGATACGATTTGGCAACCACATGGAATTAATAGGAATTGTCTCAAAAGAAGCAGCTTAAAAAGAGTGAATTTAGGAGACTTTTATTCCAAGTTTTAAAACCACAGTAGAGCTAGTGAAGTGAGAACAATACAAATAACACATAACTAACTGTGTCTTCTTCCTGCCCTCCTAAGTCATATGCCTTACAAAACACTTACAACCTCAACTACAGAGAAAACAAGCCAAACCACCTGTGAATGTTGCTTGTAGAAGCTGAGGGCTGCTAGCTGTTGTTCAGGTTACTAGCAAGACCCGACCCAAATTCAGAGGTTAGGTGTCCAAATGAAAATATCAAAAGAGAAGCTGTACAGAAATTTGCTATTAGAAGAACACATAACTACATAACTAGGGAAGATCTCTCCTGTCAATACTTCATCCCACAGATAAACTCCTTGGTTACAAATGGCAAGGGTGAAGAAAGAATAGAAGAAATTATAATTTCTCCTACTCCACAGCTCAGTGGGCACTACCTGCATTACAGGGTTTATAAACTGATTCAGGGCCCTGAAAGCCTTCCATCCCTGATCATGTCAAATCTTTTCTTGTGCATAATCACTTTCCTGGTGCCTACATCTCTCCAGCAGTGTGTTGTTGCCTAGCTCATGCTAATATACACCCATAAAATATAGCCTATTCAATCTTTGCAGGCAGGTTAAAACAGGAATAAAAGGAGTTTTTCTAGCCTGAAGTTTGCTGCTTCCTGAGTCCATGAGCCAGATATAACTTTATTGATCTTACTGGAATCTGTGAGCTTAGGTGATGAGGATGTGCATACATAACAGCAGCTTCAAAATGCAGAGTTTAAGGTTTCTCAAGGCAAGGCATCATTTCAATGGGCAACCCAGCTCGTGATTGTGGCCTTAGTCTGCACACATCTATCAGTCAGGTTTTGTATCTCCTGCTTTTAATGGGGATAAAATGGAAAAAATTACCTTCATAAACCCTTTCTAAATGCTTATGCAAAACAGGATTGACATAATTTTAAACTTGCAGCTATACAAGTTAACAAGCTGTAGAGATCATGACTTTGTAGCAGTGTGCAAGGCAAATATCTAATTTGCAATGAGAAAAAGTACCTTAGAAGGAAAAGCTATTAGCAGTGATTCCTTTTATCCCTGGAAGGATGCTTTGAGAGAACAAAATCAGTGTTATCAATAAACATCTTGATTTTTCAAGACTAAAAACTCATGCACTGTCAAGTAGCTCAGGTTTGAAAAGCTGTTCTGAAAAGCTCATCTATTAAGTTTTTATTAGCTACATTTTTGGTCACAGATATTTTAACCTAAGTTATTCAGGCACAGTCTAGCTTTGATACTGTAAACTGAATAGAACATAAATTATATTTGTGTAAGTATACAGACAAACATATACACATATATAAAAGTAATAGCATAAATGAGAAAATCCTACTCTCAGAAAGTTAATTGTTGAAATATAAAACAATAAACACTTGAATTTATAATATTACCCATAACTCTTTTTGAAGCTCAAGCCTTGTAAACACCTATGTTTTTGATTACTTAAGTTTTAAGCATTTATTAATTAAATTAACAAATTAATTATTTTCATGCTGTGTTTTTAAAGATTCTGATTTATAGAAATATGTTTCCTTGCAAGCCTCTACAGTCTTAAGCAAAATGAAAAAATGTGGTACCATTTTAAAATAATAAACTATAGTGAGGAAGTAGAACAGCACTTGTAGAACAGCAGCATTTCAGTGTGAAACTGCCAACACATTCACTGCCTAATGCCTATATTTAATTAAACCAGTCTGTGAGCATAACAAAGAATGCAACTTCTGTGTTTTTGAAGATGGTCCAGTGTGCATTCCACATTAACTCTGTGTGTGGTCTTTTCATGGTCAGAAAACAATATTCTTCTCATGTCCCATGTTTTCTGGGATGGTAATCTTAGTTGGCTATGTACTCCATCCAAGTGCTGAACAGTCATTCTCTTGCAGATTCACAATGAAACACTACACTGTCCAGCACTGCACGTAACAAATGCTTTGCTCTTTGTATTAGGCTGTAACCAACTGTGAAAGCTCTGTAGATGAGCTTGTCATATTCTCTCTTTAACATTTTTGGTTTTACTTTGGTTTGAGTGGAAAAGCACTGTTAGTAATGAGTTACATTTTTTTTATACATACATGCTCTAAATTGCATATTTATGCTAAGCTATAAGGTTCACTCATTAGCTCTTTCAGTTTGGTTGTGAAAACAATGGTTATGGTAAGAGCCAAAGAGGCCTAACAGGAGGTTCTGCACCACCTAAGAAGGAACTGAAGAATTTAGGAACATTGCTAAACCAGACAAAATTTTCCAGAGTACTTATGAACCAGGAAGTCTGGAAACAGACTGAGTAATCTCTTAGAAGACTAGTAGGTCATAAGTGATACAATTTTTGTTATCAGCTTACTTTTCCATTTGTTTCTTGAGATGTTAAGTTCATATCTTTGATGTTTGTGTATTGCAAGACTTAATGGTATCTTCAGATGATCCTTAAAGTTTCAGTGAAAAATCCCGTGGTTGGGTAAGGGTGTCTCAACTACACCCTGTCTTCAACAGGGAATTCAATTTTCTTTAAAAGGAATTCAAAAACACTACAAGCAGAAATGGCTTTTAACAGACTATAGAGCCCACACTGACAGCTATGTGGTCCTGATGCCATTAGGAAGCCTGAATCTCCGTTGCAGGCAGGCTTGGCTAACACCCTGGTTTCAGCCATGTCTCCCTTACACAGAGGGAAAAGAGTGGAAGAATGGAAAGATGTTTGAAGATGCAGCTCTGGCCTTTCTGGACAGTCAAGACAGAGAGTGATAGCTGGGTATTCATAACTCTGGAGAGTGGTTCATCACTGATTCATTCAAGCTGTTCCCTTCAATGAAACAGGAAGAAACCAGTACAATAGAGGTTTTGCAGAGTGCAGAAACAGGGAAGGACTTAGCATCATAAGGCAATAAATTGTTGTTATTATAAAAGATGTTATGAAACAGTTTGTGGTTCTAAGATTAATTTTAGTTCAAGCTTCAACTTCAGAGCAGTTGCCAGTTGCTGACACTCAAACCATCCTTCTCTCAGTTACAAAATGGGGAACAAGCAGAGCAGAAAATACCCTTCCACAAACAGCTTCTCTCCTGCTTACCCACACCACTACCTCACTGAGACTCAGGGATGTACTCTGGCTTTTGAGACTCCCTACACCACCAAGGCTGGACACGACACACTCCAGAAAATACAGATTTTTCATATTTTACTGTATGTGATTGTCCATTCCCAATTCAACATGAAAAGTTAATAGGATGCAGCTTCTCCTGCTACTTTAATGGCAGATGGATACTAGTCCAGGTTTTCAGTTATCTGATAAAATATTTACAGCAACAACACTGGAATATTAAAATGTGGTGGTTTTTTTTGCTAGGTCTTTGGCCATAGTCCAAACTGTAGCTTTAGTATGGGTGAATCTGTGACACTAATACATTTGGGCACTCTCACATGACAAAAAAGATAAGGAAACTGCCTTTGAATCATGCTGAAAGATATTTTGACCATGTCAAAGCACCAATATGCTCAAATGCATTTTTATAAATGGGACAGTTAATTTCTCATCCACTGATATGATGAACTCCCCTCTGTCCCTAATTGCAACCTTAGTTTTGGCTCTTCTTAGTTAATCTCTCCTGTTAGACAGAAGTAATTTTTGGTGTAAATTATGCCATGATAATGCTTTTCAACCTTTTTGGTATCCAAAGCAAACTACTTTTAAATATTGCATCAGCCTTAAAAGACTACTGCACAATTACAGCTATGGCTGTCTCATCTTGTAACTGTTCCACATATTTTGTCCCTCCCCCAAATTATTTTGGATAGGGAAACAATAGAATGAGCTCTTCTCCATACACATAATTTTGTTCCCAGAGTGAAACAGTCTAAGAAGTAACATTCTTGCTAGATAAATATGCTTGTGGCTACACAGACCAAGGAATAAACAGGATGAAGTTGTGAGCCTCAATATTTTGTTTACTAACTGCCAACAAATCTGTTCTAAAGGGAGGTCATGTAGAAATTGAGATATGACTTGTGAATGACTGCACCCTGAACCCAGATCCAAAAGTTCAGAGAAGCAGGCAGGTGGAATGCAATTATAATGGTAGCAGAGGACAAATTAGAGGAATTACTATTACTATTACTATTACTATTTTGTATCTTTGTGCACTCTTGACATGAGATGAGGGAACAGGCAGTGACATTTCACATCAACGTTTTCACAGACTGGTCAATGGGAGAAAGGAGAAGAAGGGAAGCCAATTCTTCTGGAGAACCAAATTCTCATTGCTGCCCGTTACATCCCTGCTGCCCTCGGGAAAACAGCCAGTGAGTAAAATGATGGCTGTAATCTGCTGAATAACCATGGCAAGTTCTGCTATGCTCTTGAAGGTCCTGGATGTTGTGGTTTAGGAACAGTATTCTCAAATTTAGCACTTTGGCTAGAGAGATAACTAGGAGTTGCTCTCCTCCTTGCTATGGTAAGAGAGAAAAAAAAGGCAGAAATTATGGATTGAGATAAGAACAATTTACTGGAAACAGCAATGAGATAAGGAAATTGACAGTAAGAGCAATGTAATAATAACATAATACTAATAACAAAAGTGTTCAAGGAGAGGGTGATTTACATGCACAAATGCTCAGCAAAGCCCAGGACAATGACAAACATTGGAATAGAGGCCCTCTGGCCATCACAATTTTACCTGGCCACAAGCCACTGTCTTCCTGGAAGCAAGAGTCCCATACTTCTGCCCCCAGCAATGACATGAGGTGGTATAAAATAACAACCCAATGCATTGACACACCTGTGTGGCTCCAGGCTCCCCTCTCTCACTCTTACTGCAAAAAAATTAACTTCATCCTGGCTGAAAACCAGAATATTATTCACCTTTTATTCTATACCATACACATCCTGCTCAGACCCACACCTTTCAAATATGTATACACACAAACATAAGAACAGGTATAATTTCTGTAGTCAAGACCCATTGCTCCAAGTTGTCTATTGAGTTCATTTAGTCCATAATTGTGGATTCTATCCATCCTAGATGTCTTCCAGGGCAGGAGAGCTGGTGTACTGTTGGGGTTGCAGTCTGCATCAGGAGCTCATGGCTGCTGGAGCAGTCCATACTCATTGTCCGTGCTAGTTCTGGCGTACACTGGCAGTGTCATTCAGCAACCAGTATTATACAATTCAATATTACACATTCTCCTCACCCCAAAATCAAATCCCCTTGAGGTACACATCATGTTTCCTGCTCCCTCTGCATTACTCACCAAGTGCACTCAGGTCCTTGAGCAAAAATAATCCCAAGGATGGGTTTGCCTTTGCTTGAGGCAGGACTAATCCAAACTGCATTCCCTAACACTTTTCTTGTATGAATTATGGGGACTTTATCCCCTTCTTCAGTACATGGAGGTTTTGATAGGGCAGGGACAGCCCCACTGGTAAAGCCTGGTGTGTTAACTAAACAAGGTGGCCTTGGCTAAACGTAGGGCCCAGTGGCTGAAGGCCCCCTTGCTTTCAATGTGGTTTTTAACTGCACTGTTCAATCTTCCCAGAGGCTGGTGAGTGATAGGGAACATGATACAGCTGCTTGATACTGCGTTCCTTGGCCTGGTTGTCCAGGAGGTTGTTTTGGAAATGAGTCCCCTTGTCTGACTCAGTTGTCTCAGGGGTGCCAGGTCACCACAGGACTTGCTTTCCAAGGCCCAGGGTGGTGTTCCAGGCAGTGCAAGGCACAGGATACTTCTCCAGCCATCCAGTGGTTGTTTCCAAGAGCACATAGCACTTGCCTTGGCAGGCCTGCAGGAGTGTGAGGTAACTCATCTGCCAGGCCTCATTTCTGCTTTGACCACTGTCTACCGTACCACAGAGGTTTTTCTTGGCCTGCTTGATCCCAGCACATTTCACAGTTATGGACAACCTGGGATAAAGAGCCCATCCTTTCATCACAAGCCCATCTGGGTGTTGCATCTGTTCCCTGATGGGGCATCACGGGCCCACCAAGTCAGAAATAATTCACCCTTATGGTGCCAGTCCAGCTCCTCCTGAGACATTTTAATCTTGGCAGCTCAATCCACCTGTCCATTGTTGTGATGTTCTTCAGCAGCCCAACTCTTGGGCACATGAGTTGTGCATCTCATGTACATCTCATTACAAACTTCTACAGCCAATTTCTTTATCCAGGCAGTGACATCTTGCCACAGTTCAGCAGCTCAGGTGGGTTTGTCTCTGCACTCCCAACTGGTCTTTTTTCATCCTTGTAGCCACGTCCACAGAGCATCTGACACCATCCACAAGCCAGTACCTGGCTATATTGTGGGATCTTCTCAGCATGTTGCCTTTTCCTCCTCCTTCTCCTCTGACAATGATTTGAAATGTTGACCTATGGGCCAGTTAGTGATGATCTACAAGATCCCTGGTTTTGGGTTTGGGTTTCCTATTCAAGCTCACTATGTGATCAGAGTGATCCCTCTTACTTCCCATATTATCAGTGTCGTGATTTTTGAAGGGTACTTTCTCTTTGAGCATCCAGCCCAACATCGGAAGTCAGGATGCCAGGAAGCACTTGGGTATCAATCACTTCTGGAAGAGATCAAACCCCTTCATAAACTGTATCTCTTTTTCTCTTGGGGTGCAGCAAGCCTTGGATTCTTTGTATCCCCAGCTGCAGAATCCTGGGAGTCATCCTTGCGTCTCCCTGGGTAATTTTTCCAGTGGCTCCAGGAAGGACTGTCCTGTCCTCCCTGTCTACAGTGTAGGGCATATTTTTCTCATCTTGTCCTGTCCTGACTGACCCAGGGGTTACCATTTTTCTTCTGTTTCATATGACGGAGAGGGTTTACAATTTGACTGTAATCTGGAATACACATCCTCCAAAAACCCACAGTGCCTAGGAAAGCTGTTTTTCCTTCTTGCAGGTTGGTGGGGACATAGCTGCTATTTTGTTGACCATACCATCTGGCAATGTACAATTTGCCATTTTACTCCTGAAAACTGAATTTCCTGGGCAGGTCCCTTGACCCTTCTCTCTTTTATGGCAAAACCAGCCTTTTGGACTATTTTCTCTCCTTTCTCAAAAACTTCCTCTGCTGTGCTGCCCCATACTGCGATGCCATCAATGTACTCCAAGTGTTCTGGAGCCTCATCCTTTTCCAGTGCAGTCTGGATCGATCCATGGCAAATGGTGGGGCTGCGTTTCTGCCCCTGGGGCAGTTGATTCCAAGTGCGCAGCCCTCCAGCTGAAAGGAAACTGTGGCCTGACTAAACCTCTGCTGCTAAAGGAATGCCAAACCAGAGGAACCACTGAGGTGAACTAGGTCTGTTTCCCACCTAGGTTTTCATTCCAAAGAGAGCCTGGGTGTACGGTGCTGTGTGAACACACTCAGGTCCCAAGCTGATGCAGAGTGAGGAGGCAAACAGGAGGTGTGCTCTGGGCAAGTTTTACCCTACACGCTGTGGGTGACCTACTCTACATTATGTAGAGTCACCCTAGGTTTTGTGTTCCTGTGACAGTTTTTGCACAGCAAAACAAACAGACTCCCCTTCCTACCCCCTTCAATAGGAGAAACACTAGCTAACCAAAGAGCCAAATCCTCACTCACAGTACAGACGATTCTGTTTAAAGTTCAGCAGACAAATTTTACTCATTCCAGAAGTAATTTGGAATACAAGTTGCAGTTCCAAAATAAGAGCAGGTCTACACTTTCTACCTGGAACTCTCCACACTGAAACATTTTTGGTTCAGATGTGCATTGCTCGTATGTAATTTGGCAGTTGCTTGGTGACTGACTTTGCACAGACAATGAAGCATCCATTGGCCTAGCACTATTTTGCAAGGTCTCTGGGGAAAGGACCACCTTATAAAAGAGTGTTTCTATGGTGACTTCTACAAGGGGGAGCCAAATACTCTTTGAATTCTTAGATGCCACCAAAATATATCTATAAGTGTGTATATATTGCATACATATCATTAATATAGTAAACAAGGAATGAAAAACTAAGTAAAAGCCAGATTTCTTGCTTCTGTTAGCATGAGGTGGGATTTTGGAAGGATGCTGGGTCTCTTTCTGACATTTTATTCAAAAGGAATTATTTAGTGGACAATGAATATATGAGAACAAATTTTCTGGAAGAGGAGAGCTGGTTTTGAATGATGTTGCTTATCTGCCTATAATTATACTCTGGGCAAAAGCAAAGTATCCAGATCTGCTGTACAGCTTGCAGAAAGGCCTTCAGTCAAGAATTTGAGTGCATTTACAAAGTGGCCGTCATAAATTTCAGTTTAAGATGGAACAACATTCTTTATAAGTCCTTCAGGCAACATCTGGGTGCATCTCTGAAGCCAGCACAACTCTGTGGAGATATGAGAGAAAAGAAGGCTGGCTCACCACAGTCTCTTGATGTTCTTTGCTGGCTGGACTCAGATTTTTGAGAACTAGATTTGTGATCTGATCCTAAGATACTACAGATTAAGGCTGAAAGATGAATTTCCATGCAGTAAAGATCATGAAGTCTTTTGTCTTGGAAGTCTTGATTTGAATAGGAAGACCTGAAGCATTAATAAAGAAAACAACAAACATACATTAAAATTTCTTTGACTATACGGACTCCTAGGAACAAAAAAGATTTCTTTTTCTCTCTCTAATTGATACATTTGTGTATATGTTTGTGTATGTGTATATCTACATGTGTATACAAGAAATATAAATGTATGTGTCTTTCAAGTGTCTTTCAAATGTATACAGCAAACCAAATGTGTACAACAAACCTTTAAGCAAACAAACCTCTTTTCTTTGGTCCAGCTTCCTAACTCCCACTGCAGCTCAGTGTGTGAGTTATAGCTGAAGGATGCTGTGATAGCTGTCAGAATGCCGGGTGTTTAACAAAGACTATCTTCAACAGCGATTTCCCCCATACTAAATTGGAACACATTATGTCAGGGGCCACCCTGGTTTTATTGAACTCAAAGCCACTACAGGGACTGAAAGTGACTCTGAAGCTGTGAGCATAAACCTTCTTTGTTGTGTATGTGTGTGTTAGCATGTCATCTTTCGGGATAATCATCCAAATGTGGTGCCTATGGGGACGTGGCTGATTCAATACTTGTGCTCCCGGGTGGTCAGCCTGTAATTTAAAGATTCACTGGCCTCATGAAGATAGCCACAAATGGAACAGCAACCATAATTACAAGAGGCTGTTCCACTAATCCATGGCTAACAAATGTTAGTTAAAAGATAAGTAAGCCTTACACAAGCATTTTTTGGAGGTAGTTGTGACTTGTGTTTTCATTTGTTCTGGCTTCCCTCTTCTTTACAGAAGGAGTACAGAAAAATAAAAAAGATTTTGCAATGTAATTTTGTTTCAACAGTCAGAAATCACAGAACATCTTTGAAGCAGAACTATTTTTGAAAAAAACACCAAATATTTGTTGTTGTTTATGACTCTGAGAAAGAGTATAATTCCTTTCCACACTGAATTTCTCTTAACTCTGTTGCTTGTTTTATTTTTTATCCTATTTATAATCTGACGGTTTATAAAAGAAAACAGGAGGCTTTTAGAATTTAACACCAAAAATGTCAGAAGGACTCATTTTCCTTTGCAAGAAATGCAAGTATTGTTATATCTGCAGTATACATATCATATTCATTTTTGCCACTTTTTCTGCAGAAAACTTTACTGGTTTAGTAGTTCCGAAGTATGACAACTATTCAAGGTAGAATTGTATCCTTTTTTTTTTAGGTGGCAAACTGCAGTCAGGCACTGGTGGAACTAAAGCAGGCCTGATTGCACAGCCATAAAGGAATATAGGAATTGCATTGCTGCAATAGCAGGCTGTAACCTACAGCTACACAACTCTGCTGTAACCTTATTATGGGTAAAAACCTTTACATGGGTCTTTAGTAGGGAGGTGTTGCTGTCAGAAATTAAGCATTAAGATATATTCCTTTAATTTTGGCATTGTTTAAAATTACTTTGGATGGTCTGATTATCCATGTAAATGTATAATCCTTTCTTAAATCCTGCTAAGCTCTTAGCCTCATGCTCAATTATTATTCTGCCATATCCCAACATTTCTCCCACTACAGAACTACGCAAGAGGGGTAGAGAAGCAAAGATTCTTGCCCTTAAAAGCATTTGAAAGCAAGTACAGAGGTGTAATTTACTGAATAGTCAATTATTTAGGGCTTCTCTCTTAAACTTAAAATCATATTAAAATGTTGATATGAGATGTATGCGCTTAAGATGAGTCTAGTCAATATACTTTGTTTCTTCTTAGCATAGAGAGAGGTTTTCTTCATAGAAGACTAAAGAAAAAGGTCTTATCTCACTATATGACATGCTACAGGTGGAAAATGTAGACAAAACCTTGTGTACCAGTATTCCTCCAGCAAGTTTGAGAAGAAGCAGGGAAGCTGATAGACTTCCTAACCAAAAAGTAGTGTAATTACTTATACTTAACTGTGGTAATTTTGCTTAATTATAACACCTGAGCAAGAAAGGCTGTCATCTCCTGTACTGAGCAAGAGATGCTTGATTCAAGCACAGGCAGAAAATAAGACAGTAGAGTGATACATTGGAATGGAGGGAAAAAACATGCTAATTGCTTGTACAGTGGTGAAAGAGAAACAGGAAGGTTTTAAAGTGGCACAAAATCAGTACCTCTACTGAACAGGTGCCATCTTCCAGAAAAACCGAGAACACCTCCTCTGAGTGACTGGAGTGGAATTATGATTATGAAAAATATTTTCTTAATTTTATGTGTTTGTTACCAGTATTCACTGTCATTCATCTTATTCGAATAGTCCATCTCCTTTCCAACAAATCACTAGAAGTACTGGAAGAAAGAGATCGTATTTTCACCTTACTTGATCTGGGAACCATCTGGATTTATAGTGTGTCTGTATGTTTTATTTGGTGGTAGGTGTGACATATTTCTCTGGAGATTAATGCTTGCTCTGTGACAATCACCTTCAGGCTGTGTGGAACACTCCATGTTCTTCTGAAATCAAATGCAGTGGTATTTGAGAGCTTAGCTGTATGCTGTGAATTTCAGAGACATTTGGTTAATTTTTGGAATTAAAGATTGGCTTGTGGGTTTTGTGTACTCTTTTTACTTTACTTTCTGTTTTTCTTGAGCTTTATAGGAAAGAGTGGTCAAAAGCACCTTTAGCTTGTTGCTAAAAGGACTCTTTGACATTAGGCAAACAACTCTTAAAAAGATGATGGCAAACCACTCCCTCTTCTGTTCATCTCTGAGACATAAAAGATGGGTTCTAATATTTATGAAGGGAGTGTTTGTTCTCTGGATTGGTCAGAATAGTTACTGCAATTTGTATACAAAATAGAGTATGTTCTGTGTGATCAAGGATTTCCTTCCATTTTCATCTAATGTTCATGTTGAAAGAGTAAACTATTCTTGGAAAAAATCGAGAGAATTTTAAAAAGTACTTAGAGGACACTGGGGAAAAACTTTCTAGAGGCAAACTCGATGTCGTGCGACAACAAATTAAAATAAGCAGTCTATTCTATAGTATTGGAGAGGCACAATTAATCCTAAAGGGATAGTCTGAACTGTGTTTTGTGATGCCCTACAGATATACAGTCTCTATACTCAATTACAAGTTGGGAGTTTTTCAAATTTTGTGAAGACTGTGTGTAAAGTTAACTGCTATTAATATGGTATTTCTGCTATTGACCATAGTTACATTCCCAGGCAGAAGTTTTACAGCTGCAGCAAAGCTGATTTAACCATGAGAGTAAGAATACAGTTTAACTCCTTGACATCCAGGAAGTCAGATGAACACATAAAGCTGTCAATCTGGTTGCATTTAGAAATTGAGCTTACAGAGGTCTTACTGTTATTTAAGTGTGTCTTAATTTAAGATTTTAAAAATGTTTAAATAATTTAAATTTTACTTTCTTTAAATCTATCTATAAATGACACTTTTTTTTCTGAATTGACAAAAAAGAACAAAAATAATTTCTGTTTTTAAAATCCCTTCCACAACAATTTTAAACACAAAATTTGAGTCAGAAAAATGAACATGGCAAAAAGGTAGGAATTAATTTAGTGGCTAATATTTATTACAGACTTCTATAATTTTTCTTCCTCATTTGCTCTCCATTTGGTCCTGTGGGATTTTCTAATGATCAGGGTAGTTGTAAGGAAATACTTGGACATGCTGGGGCTTCCCTGAAAGACAAGATTTTTATTTAGGCTTTTCATAAACATTTGCAGTGGTACAGCCAGGTTTGAGGCGCAGATGTTAAATTGTATAAGCCTCTGAACCTTCAATACACTCACACATGCCTGCCTGTGAGGTCTGCACTTGAGCACACAGGAGTCATACAAGGCTTGAGCCATTCAGCCCTGCAGAAAGGCAGCCAAACCTGTCCTTCTCAGCCTTCTGCAGTGGGGCTCAAAGGCTGAAATATTTCTTGCTTTAGTTTGGGTTTTGAAAAGTTATATCCAAGAAAAGAATTAACCACATGCCAATTTCAATGAATGTCCCCCGTAAGCATGGGTGCTTCATTGTTTTGTTACAATTTCAGTGCCATTTTACCAAAGGGAAGAAAAGAGATCTTAGGGAATGACTAGCAGGGCATGGTTTGACCTTACAGCAAGGCAGGAGGATCTGATTAATCTACATTGTTTTCTCACCTGTCTGTAGGATCCAATGATCTCTCTTGGTGGAGGGGATAATAGTAGCAGGAAAGGTGACAACCTCCTTCAAGAATCCTTCATATGAAGTGAATAAATTTTTCAGTTAAATGAGCAGAAATATGCAAGAAATTCCTAAATATGAAGAAATCAAGATATTCCTGACTGCAGTCTGAGTCAACCAAAATAACAGACATACTTCTCCTTTTTATGAAGAACAGTAATTCATAATTTTGAAAGCTGTAAGGGCCTCTGAGTTTTTGATGCTGAGGTTCTCCATCTAATGCGTATGTTTCTGAATGTCTCACTTGCCATTGTTTAGCTTATATCTTCCAGGTTCTGTTCTACTCTTTTATTAATTCATGTGCATCAGCACAGGTGAGATGTACAGAGGTTCTGATGCAGATACTTCATTTCTAGGTATTCTAGTTATACCAGAAGCTGGTGCAGAGAGCAATACTAACCCAAATTTAGCACCAAACTATTCATTGCCTTCAAAAATACTGGGAGAATACCACACTTACTTAAAGGTGTAATCCTTTTGTACTGACCAGTCTGCAAAAGGATAGCCATTTGTTGCACCCAGTCTGCTAATAAATATGTTATCTACAACATCAATACACTTCCAACCCTAGCTCACACAGAAACAGAGAATGTTGAATTTTGCCAAGTTCTGTGGTGGTTTTATGTAGGGAACTGCCAATTGATGCTATGTGCCTTTATTATTGTCATCAAAACAATGTGCAGGCAAGAAGAAATGTAAGTATTTGGCTACTTTGTCTACAGAACCCAACATCATTTATTATAATTTCTTCCTGATTTATGAAGGTGGAAGTTTCTTTATCTAATGTCAGAAAAATCTTCCATCACAGCAGTCGTTAGAAAGCCAAGCAGAGTGAGAAGATACTGTCTGCAGTGCATGGAGCACCATCTGGAGTGCATGGACCTCCACCTGGGGAAGGATGATGAGCTGACTGAGATTTTATGGCTTAGGAGTGAAGGGAGGGCAGGACAGGTGATTTTATTGTGGGGGTCTGCTACAGGCTGCCTGACCAGGGAGACAGAGGTGTTAGGACCCTCCATGGGTAGATAGAAGCAGATTCACGTTCACAAGCCCCAGTGCCCATGAGGGACTTCAACCACCTGTTACAGGGAGAACACAGCAGAGCATAAGCAATCCAGGAGGTTCTTGGAATGCACTGATGGCAATTTCCTTCTCCAAGTGATAGAGGAGCCAAGGAGGAGAGGCACTAAGCTGGACCTCATTCTCACTAACAAGAAGGGCCTGGCAGGGAATGAGAATCCAAAGGGGAGGCTGGGCTGCAGTGACTGTGAAACAGTGGCATTTCAGATTCCTGGGGTCCACAAGGAGGGAAAGAAGAAAGAGGAATATTCTGGATTTCAGGAGAGCTGACTCTGGCCTCTTGAAGGATCTCCTTGATAGTGTGCTATTGGACAGAGCCTGGAAAGGAAGAGGGGCCCAAGAGAGCTGTATGATATTGGAGCTTCCAAGCTTGTGAGCAATGCATCCCTACAAAGAGAGAATCAGGCAAAAGGCCTGGACAATGAGCAAAGAGACCTTGGACAAATTTAAACACAAACAGGTAGATTATTGAGTATGAAAACAAGGCAAGGTAGCCTGGGAGCAATACAAAGAAATTGTCTGAACAGCCATGGAGATATTTAGGAGAGCTAAACCACTGGCAGATGTAAATCTGGCCAAGAAAGTCAAGGTTAATAAAAAAAACATTCTTTAGCTATATTAGCAATAAAAGAAAGGCTGGGGAAAATGCGAATCTTCTCAGGAAGGATACGGGAGACCTGGTTGCCCAAGATATGGAGAAGGCAGAGGTACTCAATTACTTTTTCACCTCAGTCTTCACCAGCAAGTGCTCCATGCACACTGCCCAAGTCACAGAAGGGGAGAGCAGAGATTGGGAAAACGAAGAGCCCTGTGCAGGAGCAGATCAGGCTCGAGGACATCTAAGCAACCTGAACGTGCACAAATCCATGGGACCTGATAAGATTCATCTGAGGATCTTGAGAGAACTGGCCAAGAAAGTGGCTAAACTACTGCCCATCATAGTTGAAGAGTCATGGCGATTTGAAGAAGTTCCCATTGACTTTAAAAGGGGGAAATATAAGCCCAATTTTAAAAAAGCAATAAGAACACATGAAAAATAAGAAGGTGACAGCCAACATGTCCTGACAAATTTGGTGGCCTTCTATGACAGGGTTACATCAATGATGGAAGAAAGAAGGGCAACAGGATGTTATCTACCTGGTCTTGATCTAAGCACTGGGCATTGTCCCACATTTCATCCTTTACTCTAAAATGGAAAAATGTGGATTTGTTGGGTGGACCACTTAGTCAATTAGGAATTTGCTAGATGTCATATTCAAAGAGTTCCAGTTAACTGTAAGGCTGCTGTAAGGTCTCCACAGACTTGCTCTATTCCAAGCTAAACAACCACAACTCTCTCAGCCTGTCTTCACAGGAGATGTGATCCAGCCCTCTGATCAGCTTAGTGGCCTCCTCTGGACTCCTTGCAACAGGCTGTTGTCATTTTTGTGTTGGGGGCCCCTGAATTGGGCACAGCACTCCAGGTGGGGTCTCAGCAGAGCACAACAAAGGGGGGGTCCCCTCCCTCACACTGCTGATCGCACTGCTTTGGATGCAGCCCATGATACAATTGGCTTTCTGGGCTGTAAGTGCCAATGCCCAAATTATATTGAGCTTTTCCTCCACAAGCAGCACAAGGACTGCTCTCGAGTCATTCTCAGCCCAGCCTAGGCTTAGGATAGCCCTAGCACAGGGGCAGAACCCAGCACTTGGCCTTTCTGAACCTCATGAGGTTTGCATGGGCCCACCTCTCAAGTCTGTCAGGGTCCCTCTGGATGACATCCTTTCCCTTGAGTGTGTTGACTGCACCACTCTGCTTGGTGTCATCAGCAAACTTGCTGGGAGTGCACCTGACCCCACTGTCCATGTCACCAACAGAGATGTGGAGCAGTCCCAGTCCCAATACTGACCCCTGAGGACACCACTCATCACTGGTATCCACTTGGACAGTGGAGGCAGGTTGAGACAGTTGGGGTCATGCAGTCTGTAGAAGAGAGAGCTCCAGGAAGACCTTGTGGCAGCCTTCCAAAATCTAAAAGTGTCCTAGAAGGTGGCTGGAGAGGAATTTTTCACAAGAGCATGCAGTGATAAGGAAAAGGGGAATGGCCTAAGGCTGAAAGAGGGCAGTTTTAGATTACTATTAAGAAGAAATTCCTTACAGTGAGGGTAGTGAGGCATTGCAACAGGTTATCCAGGGAGGCTGTGGGCTCCCCATCATTGGAGGTGTTCAAGTCCAGGCTGCAGAGGACTCTGAGCCACCTGATCTAATGGAAGGTGTCCCTGCCCCTGGCAGGAGGGCTGGAACTACATGATCTTTCCTGTCCCTTTCAACACAAACCATTCTCTCATTCTATGTTTCTGTGATCCTATTTTTCTATGATTCCAAGGATTTGCTGTTCCAATCCTTTTCTAGCTCAAACTGTATTTGTGGAGCAATTAGAGGGTAATTTAACTGATAAAGTCCACAACATTCTAACAAAAAAGACCCAGATTCTTCATTCTTCTCGAGGTTCTCAGGCAGACATAGAGAGGTACTTTGGGGAATCTCAGGTATGTTTGTCTTACTATCAAAACAAGTTTTTAGAGGCTAGAGAGTTGCTAAAGGATTTTATTATCATTGACAAGGACTATTGTGAATTTCACTTAACATTTCTGAAAGGGCTTTTGTCTCTAAAAGAAACGTTCAATGACAGGCATATAACTCTTTTTTTTTTCTAAAAGAAATGTATCGGTTAGTCCTATTTGAACTGTGGAATGCCATAATACAGTAACATGTATCTGAAAAGTATATTGTTTGACCTAGACTATACACACCTAAGGTTCAACATACGGGTTCTTCAATCCTTGCTTCAGTATTCAGTAATTCATTTTAAAAGATACTGCTTTGAGCTGATAAGGGACAGAAGAAATCCACAAATTCTTCCAGTGAAGGTGTCTATAAATAACAATTTTCCTTTTTTTTTATTGCTTGCTCCATGCAAAATCCTTTAATGTGGGCTGTAGTTTTTAAAAGACTAAAAGTGTTCACACAGTACTTTAGAATAATTTGTATATACTCAAAACTGTAACACCCTTGCCACTATTATTAGTTTGCAGTTGTGAGTTGTAACTTTTGCATACTTAAAAAATTTGTTAAATATGTAACAGAAATCATATACTTGTTTCTAAAATTGAACAGTTCATCTGCACTATAGATTCAGATAAGAAAAGTGTGATGCTTATTTTGGGTACAAAAATTTCTTTCTTTCTTGGAAGCATAACTTGAACACACACTGCTCAAGAAGGAAGTGCTATGATCCGATTTAAAGGAGAATACACATATCTGAATGTATGTATTGCAAGCTGATTATATTTAAAAGTAGAATCAGTCACAAAAGTGCCAACTATCTAAAAAAGATCATTTTTTAGATGCAGGACTTGTAACCAAAGTTAGGGATCTAGCTAGATTCTGTCTTAGGGGAGATTGTGAGTGCACATGCCCAACTGATATTTAAAAGACAGAGTCTATCCAGAAAGAGGTCTTTAAGAAGAGAAAAGCCCCAGACATTTGCTGTCTGTGATATACAGGGAAAACATATAAATAGAGACTAAGTAGAACAAAGAAATGCAAATGAAGCTTATTTCCACTCAAAGAGACAAAATTTCATTGTTTCTGACTTTAAAGGACTCTGCTAAAATGACTTGTTGATGAGGGTGTCCAAGTGGGTCCTACAACCACTGAGACAAAGAAAATGCTGCGTGAATAGTTCAGGTCTTTGCCTTGTCCTGGTCTTTTTGCCGTAGCTGCAAGACTCTTCGGAAGAGTCCAGGCGCCTGTGTTCAGGTCTGACCTGGTTCTGACCAGCTAAGACAAACTTTGCGTTCTAACTTCTATTTTGATTTTCTCACAGGCAAGA
Source organism: Ammospiza nelsoni (assembly GCF_027579445.1). Lineage (NCBI taxonomy): Eukaryota > Metazoa > Chordata > Aves > Passeriformes > Passerellidae > Ammospiza > Ammospiza nelsoni. The sequence continues at coordinate 31,050,154 of NC_080669.1, read as the reverse complement.
ATGGTGGAACCTGCTTAGCCACTCTGGCTTGCCAGTCAACATCAGCTTTGTTTTATCTACCTAAAGGCTCTTCAACTCACTATAACAACGTTAGCGCAATTCTACCATGCGCAGGTTGGTCTTAATGGCAGCTGCAGGTTTACCTGTCAAGTGTAGTGGTTTCCTCATGCAGCACAATTATGCTGAAAATGCACTTACTAAGTTTGGACTAAATTTATTTGGAATGGCTTTCAGAAAACTGCAAAATGAGAAAGTTTGGTAAGAAGAATCATATTAACTGTAATTTCAGCAACAGCTTTTTTTTTTAATCTCATTGTCACTCTTACATATCATGTCTTTAAACTTCAGCATGATTCTTTCTCCTTTTATAGCACAGCCTTAGCATTAGTTAGGTAATGGGATTTATGATTTTGTTTACATCTGTTGTCATGGAGACCCACCATAAAAGATCAGTTGCTTGGCAACTGGGTATTGTGGAGCTGCAATGGAGGGAGGAATTTTTTGTCTCTCTGAAGGGAGGGCTTAAGGAATAATGAAAACTTCTGCTCATACTTCTCATGAATGCTTTATTTTTGAGGTCAACCAAATGTTTTTTCAGTAAAGACTAATGCACTTTTCTTCAAAAGATGCACCGTAAAATGTTTCTCAAAGATTATCCTGTCTCAGAGTAAAGGACAACCAGCTTAAGAAGTTTTTATTCTCTTCATGCTCTTGCAATATAAGGGTTTGAGTAACTGTGGGGCAGCCATAATGAAACAGGTCTCTTATTTCCTGGCTATTCTGCATTCATTAACAAATGAACTACTGTACATTCAAAGCCCTCTCTGATCCCAGATAATGCTGTGATTTTTCTTCAGTGAATTAATGTTTAGATTTTTGTAACTGTAGATTTACATCTCATTTCATTATAACATCTTTTAAACCAACATTTTACTTGCAGTGTAATTTAAAACGGAGACTCTGGGATCTTATTATTCTCACATATAAGCAAACTTAAAGAAGAGTATGATAGAACAGAGTTTTACAATATTGGTGTGTGGTTTAAAATGATTCATGCAATCTTGAATATATGTGCTATTGCTATATATGAGATATGGTATCACTTTGTATGAGATGTGTACACTATATATTTCAAATTATTAAATCAGCTTTGTGTGAGGTAACTCTTAGATAAAAGTTTAAGCTTGTGCTTAACCTGAAATTCAGGTTTTGGGGTCCTTTGAAATAATTATCTGCCTATCATTTTTAATGATACATCTATTTTTAAACAAACTTCTTTCTTGGGATCACCTTCAGCTTATTGTGAGACTGCAATATTTTCTCTTTAATACTACTGTTTCAGAACTGAATCAGTACTTTGTTTGTACCTTAGTATTCCTGAGGTTTAAATTCTACTGAATTAGTACAAATAAATTTACACTATCTTTGTGTCACTGTGTGTAATAGAGATACATCTAATTGACTGGTAAATGGTAGAAGTCTGACTTCTGCTCACATTGTTAAACATCTGAATCTTTTGGGCTGGACAGGTTCGGTCCAAGCACTGTCCTTGTGGGAGCATTTCCAGCAGGGAGATGTGGAAGTGATGTATGACAGTAACACCATCTTGGCAACAATGTTAACTTCTGGCTAAATAATTACAATATACTATCTATCTCATATAAAATTAGGGAAAAAGTGCTGCTATTGACAATTACTCAAAAGAGAGGAAATTACCTATGTGGCTGTGCATTTTAAGTAATTTGACAATACTTTGAACTTTTAATTAATTGAAGTCTCTATGAAGAGCATCTAAAGAGGAAGGGAAAGAAAATGACCCACTGATATGTGTAGTGTTGCTTTTAATCAACATGGAATCACACATAAATGTGCATGATTGCTAATATCAAGGACATTAGAAAAATATGTTGCTTAGAACTATTACCAAAATGTTGGTAATATTCTAGTCTCATGTAAACCTCATATTAAATACCTCACTATCTTTTACCCAGCATGGAAGTCTTATGCAATTAAAAATCTACTTTGTCCTGGACATCGCTATTGAAAATAGGCAAAGCCCTGTCACTATGGCAGGGGTGTGGCTACATTTCATTATTTTTCCGAACAGAAAGACTGATGCAGACACCAGGTTCATGTATCAGATCCAACAGCAGTAGATTCTGTTGTGTGATGCAAGCAGGCAACCATTCCATGAGGGCAAGCCCCTGGGTCTCCATGAGAAGACTTTAGAAGACAGATCATGCTTCTTTAAACCTTTATTTAAAAAATAAAGGAGCAGATGGACATCATTCTGCAGTGTCATCTTGTAATGAATCAGAGTGTTGTGAATTTACAAAAATGCCCAGTTTTAAGAAAATAACACCTGGTTTTAAGAAAACCAGGCAACAGTCCACTGTAGCAGATAGCAAAGAGCAGTGAAAGAGCAATTTAGATTAATTCTGAGTCTTTAAAATGTAATTAAGAACTTCTGTGGCTGCAAGAGAGGTCTGAGTCAAGGGGTAACCCTCCACAGGACAGAGGCAACTCCTTCTTAAAGACCACACAATGAATTTCACCCTTCCCACCTTTCTCATCCTAACAGCCACCACTCAGCTCTCCATGGTCTTCCCTCAGCTTGGCTTATTCCCTTGTCAGCCTTTGGCACAAGGACATTCATCTTATGTTTCACTCCTGGTTCCAACGGCACATTCTGCCTGCAGAACTGCATCTCTAGCCAAATTGCACTCGCAGCATCTTTGGTTAGATTCACAGTTAGTGGCTGTGGAGTGATTCCACGTTCCAGAGCATGAATTATTCCTATGGGTAAGAGGCTATGAGGGGGCTTGCTGTTTGCCTCAAATTAGACTACTCTTGTTGGGTTTTGGTGATGAAACAAGGTCCAGACTTTTGCTGGAGGCTTGTGATGTTTCTTCAGAATTCAGTGTTCCTTGAAGTTTCTAGAAAGATGACTTCCATGCACTGGATCTAGGCTAGTCTTCCTACCTGGTGTTCACAAGCAAGCATTTGGTTTAAGATTGAAGAAAAAGAATGATTGAGCAAAATTTTTTCCCTGTAGACCTCTTATGTTTATCATTGCAGATACTCCCACAATTAATTTTTTTTGCTACATTTTTAAAGAATAAGAATATTAAGGGGGAAAACCCGCTGCTTGTCAAAGAATGTCTTGCTTCCAGAATTATGGAAGATTAAAGTCTGTCTCTTGTTAAAGCCTTTTTCTACAAATGAAAATATAAACAAATATAAAATTACTATACTCTTTTTAAAGGCAAAATAAAATATGCAGGCTTTGTCGAACCCCTGTTGTGATGTTTTATTGCTGTTTACAAAAGTTAATGTAGTAAATATTATTATTTCAATTCATCCTATCTCCAATCACTATAAATTAAATATGTTCTCTACTATTTCCATTAAGTTTTCATCAAGAACAATTCTTTTTCCTCTCCCCTTGGTGGTCTCCATCAGACTTTCACTGAGACTTCAACTGCTGCTATGATAGGTGATTAACATCCTGCTATGGTCATCTTCACAGCATCTTTACTCTTTCATCACCATTTTGCACACACACCAATCCTGGTATGCCTTATAATTTGAAAGTACCTATTTTATTGCAAAACAGCTCATTAGGCTGTGAGGACTGACCACAGTACTTATAAGGCAGGTCTACTTTGAGAAAGTAGTTCTCCAAAACAGTTTAATTGTTATTTATTCATAGCCCAATTTGTAAATGCACGATGGTGGCATAACTGCTTACATTAGCCTGAGACAATAAGCCACCAGAAGAAATGCCATTGATGCACATTTTGGTGATACAGGATGATTCTACTCTTGCCTGGGTGTAGAAGTCCACTTCAGCTTTTTTGTGTTCAGAATTGCAGAGTTCTGTTTGTTCTGTTTCCCTATAACTCCTTAATATAATTTATCTTTTGTGAATATAATGTTTCTTTAAAATGAACAAAATGTGGCTGTAGAATAATGGAAATTAAGGAGATTTTTGTTATTAAGAAAGTAAAAATATTCTTAATTTAATGTATCTGGTTATCTAGTAAGTGCTTCAGGAAATATGTATTTGCTTTTTTGAGGAAAACTTTCCCTCTTTCATTTTACTGCAACTACCACTGCAGCATCAGCACAGATAAATATGTTTTTTGGTCTTGCATTAGCCAAATCAGCTATCTTGCACAGAATTTCAGCCAGCACAGGAGCTCAGGTTCTGCAAGTAGAACTTTTTGTTACCAATGATTACTTTTAAAGGCAAAGAGAGAGGAGATGAGGAATAGTTTTAAGCTAATCTGAAGCCACGGTCTACTAGAATCATCCTAGCTTAAAATGTATATTGATATAGATCCAATATAAACATTATATCACCTATGAAAAAATACATCTTCCCTTCCCTTCCCTTCCCTTCCCTTCCCTTCCCTTCCCTTCCCTTCCCTTCCCTTCCCTTCCCTTCCCTTCCCTTCCCTTCCCTTCCCTTCCCTTCCGTTCGGAACTTAGGATCATAGAATGACTTGAGATGGAAGGATCTTAAAGATAATTTAGTTCCAACCTCACTGGTGTAGACAGAGACACCTCCCACTAGACCAGGTTCCTCAGACCTCCATACAAACTGGCTTTAAACACTCCCAGGGATGGGGCTCAGCTCCCAGAGATGGGGCACAACTTCTCTAGGCAACCTATTCCAATGCCTGAGCATTCCCATAGAAGATTATTTCTCCCTAATATCTAATCTAAATCTACTCTCAGTTTGATGCCATTGCTCCTTGTCCTGTCACTGGATGCCCTTGTAGGCTTTCTTGAAGGCTCCCTTCAGGAACTGTAAGGCTACAATTGGTTCACCCCAAAGCCTTCTCTTTTCCAGGATGAACAATCCCAATTCTCCCAGCCTTTCCTCACAGAAGAGGTGCTAGATGCCTCTAATCATCTTGGATTTTCCTCTGGATAACCACTCCAACAGGTCCACGTCCTCCCTGTGCTGGGAGCCCAGAGCTGGATGCAGGTTCCAGGTGGGCTCTCCCCAGAGCAGAGCAGAGCAGAGGGGCAGAATCCCCTCCCTCCCCTGCTGCCCACGCTGCTCTGGATGCAGCCCAGGACACGTTTGGCTCTCTGGGCTGGGAGTGCCCATGGCTGGGTCATGCCCAGCCTCTCACCCACCAGCACCCCCAAGTCCTTCTCACAGGGCTGCTCTGCATCTGCTCATCCCCAGCCTGTGCTGGTGCTGGGCATTGCCCCAACCCATGTGCAGCACCTGGAACTTGGTCTTGCAAAACCTCAGGAGATTCACATGGGCTCGCTTGCCAAGCTTTTTCATGTGTCCCTCTGGATGACATCCTGTCCTTCAGGTGTGTCAATAGCACCACTTAAAATGGAGGTCGCCTGCAGATTTGCTGAGGGTGCACTTGATCCCTTTGTCTGTCATCAATGAAGATATTAAATGCCACTGGTCCCACTACAGACCTGTGGGGGGACCACTTGTCACTGGTGTCCACAAGCAGTCAGAACTGTTGACCGCTACCCTCTGCATGTGACCATCCACCCAATTTCTCCATCTAAGAGTCTACCCACCAAATCCATCTCTCTTTGATTTACAAAGGAGGTGGTTGTGGGCAACCATGTCAAAGACTTTACAGAAGTGCTGATAAATTATATCTGTAATCCTTTCCTTGTCCTCTGAGCAAGTCACTCCATTTCTGGTGGCTGCTCCTGTCTCAGGGAGGCCAGAGTTTGACTCCACCAATATGTCTTCCTTTCTGATTCTCAATCCTTAACCATTCAACATCATCCCACAGAAAGGAAAAGAAAACAGAAAAAAAAAAAAAGAAATAAACCTCACTTTTTTGTCAAATAATAAATTCAACTATGACTGCAATCTTAACATCCTGGAGATAGATTTCCTTTTATCTCTCCTGTTCTCTAGAAAGTTTAGCTTTATGTTAATGTCAGAACCAAAATACCAGTGTGTAAGTACTGTGACAGAGTAAATTCCTACCCATCCCTTGTTCTTTGTCCCTCCTGTGAGTCCTTTTTCCAGAGAGCTGCCTTTGACTGGGGGCTGCAGCTCTCATCCGCATGGGTATGCTATCAACAAAAGAATGCTGGCTCACTTCCTTTCTTCATGCCTAATTAGCCAGAGAAGAAATTTTCAAAGATGCCCAATTGGAGTTGGTTTCATGTGAATTCTGAGAAAAGTTTTGTTATTTACTTTTTTCGTGAAGAAATACACAGTTTCAATGAGATTTTCTGCCCCTCCCCTTTTTCTTTGAAGAAGTGTATGAGAAAAAGTTAGCAACTCAAAAACATTGTGAAATGTGTTAGCCCCAGAAACAGCTCCTTTAGCCTTTCTTCCCTAAGATTTTATGAGCACATTTTAAAATAATGGGAGACTTCCCCCAATCCCCATTTATTCTACTTTGGTACTGAGCTGCACTGTAGCTATTTTGTTAATCGCTACAATTTGGAACAAATCATATTTTTTGAAAGCAGTCTGTCAAAAGTACAGGAAAGGTCTAAAAGTGTTACATATGAAAGGACTTTGACCTGGATCTTTTTCTTGTAATGTTTTTTTTCAGAGAAAACACTTCCTGTGCCACTGAGCTGGCTGTGCCTTCTCATCTGGGTTCCAGCAGCTGGCACTCCTGGTGGTGTCTCTTGGCCAGCATACATAAACAGCTTGCCACTGCCCACCCGCATTTGCTGTGACCACTGGCCTCAGACATTCACTGGGACTCAGCTGGATTTTCCTAGCATCTTTTTTCTTAACTTTTGCTAAAAATGAGTGTGATCTGCATAATCACAACCGAACGCCCTACTATCAATTAATCTGGGAGCTGCAGTTAAGTATAAACAGAGTGGTGTGTGTGCTGCCTCCTTGCCATGGGGCCAGATTTTTGCCCGTGTGATGCTGACAGTTGGGATCAGACGATGTAAAAAATGTAGTCCCAAACTTGGGCAGTCTCTTGAAAATCTAGGTTTGTGTATCAGTGTGGGTTTATATACCACAGTATTGGCAACAGCTACTGTACAGGCTGCAATCCTTTGAAGCTTTTTCTTTCTGAATTCTAGCTTACATTTACATCCCAGTCCTGTAAAATCTCTCATGGGTTACCTGTTCCTTATCCTTCCCCTTCTAGCTAAAACAGAACTTTAACGATAAGTATGCCTTTCACAAACTTTCAAAAACACAGCTTCATCCTCTGGTCTCTGTAACTGTAGATAACAACACAGCCACCATAAATGACATTCATTTACTGTTTCTGGCATGCATCACAGACACATGTGAAATACACTTCTAGAAGCTCTGTGAGTAATTCTTGTCACAGGAACAAACTGGAATCTAATTTTTTAAATTTCAAATCTGTAAAGTGGAAAGCATAAAATTTACTGTATAATAACACTGCATCACATAAAATGTTTGAATTTTGCAGTTGCAATGCAATGCTTCCACTAAGGTTGAAAATGCACAGTAACTTCTAATGCAATTTTGCATGTTCTAACTTCCAGTAAAGCTATGACCTGGAAATTTTTATGTTTTCCTTGAAGAAGTTTTTTTTCTTTCCTTGTAAAAGCAAAAATTCCCTAGGAAATACATATTTTTAAAAATTTGACGTTTGGAAGTGAAGGTTGTTATTATTAAAATGGCATGTTTTGACTTTCTGAAACAAAATGAGAAAAAAGCAATGAAAACAAGCAGTACTAGCCTACTTTAGTAAAGGCAAGCTTACAAAAGCAAGCTATGTGTATACTATCACCTTTTGAGCACATTTCAAAATAAGATATATTTTGTAGATAATGTACAACCACATTCAAAGAAACTGGCAGGACAGAATCACTTGTGCCTAAGGAAGATATAACTGAGCAGGCAGGAACGCAGATCAGATGGAACACCCACAGGATATGGACAAGAAATTGTGGTGATATCAACCAATAAAGATGAGGCATAAATCAGCACAAATATCTAGAGATAATTGTCCAGACTAATATCTCTAGAATTTATCTTTATTTTTATCAGAGATTTGTGTTTGACAGCACCCTCTAGAAAGCTGATTCCTTGTAGACAGATCTCACAAAATTTTTCACTGAAAGAGAAAAGTTTGCCCTGAAACATGGGAAGGTAATGACTGGGAAGGAAGAATGAAATAAGCTGGTATAAAATATTTCAAAAGTCTGAAGAGATTATTCTGATTTTTTTTTTCTTTAAATAGAAACTTGAAAGTCCATTTGAAACAGACTTCAGCAACTAAACAAGAAAACAGAAGAAACCTATCAAACTTAAGGACTGTTTTGATAGCCTTTTAAAGTAATGCTACGAGACTGAAATTATTTATTTAACTCCATTTTTATACAAAATTTCTAAATATAGCACATTGATTTGAGTTTAAATGAAAACAAATTTTGAAATAACATTATTACCAGTTCCCACACAGCTCCTCTTTCAAGTCTTTAGCTGTGAAGTCAATCAATAATAAAGATAAATGCCAGATGGGTTTTTGCCATGTGGATGCTATGTGAGCTGAAATTTTTCCTTTTTCTTTTCCTTTCTGTTTTCCTTTATTCATGTAAAAGTGGGAGATTAAATTCAAGAAAAAGAAGTTTTGATATGTCTATAAGTGAAAACCATGTTTGTAAAAATTCAGGAATTGTAGCCTAGATTTTCTCCTACATATGGTGTCTAACCTTCACCGTGGTCCAAGACTGAAGATGGACAGGCAGACATTTTGTTATGAGATGCTGAATGACCAAACCCATCCCTATTGAACCTTTGAGTGGTCACAGGCCTTCCAGAGACCCCAAAGTTCTCCTTCGATCCTGCATCCAGTGACCCTGCATCCCAGTCTTGCTCCTCAGCCTTCCCAGGAAATCCTCTGTCTTATTGATAACCTATTTAGAGTGTGAAAACCAACAACTTTCTGCCCTCATCAGATGGAAACAAAACAACTGCTCACTCAGAAATGTTGAGGAGATTAATCAGAAGACTGCTAAACCTCTGTCATAGTTCTACTCTTTCTGGCATAACAGCAGTTTGGGACCTGCTGGGATTAACTGCTTACAACACTGTTAATTTCTCTAGAGCCGTGTTCCTTTTAGACAATTTGATAGTCTAATAAACAATAATACTTTGTGTGAATACAGTCTGTCCTACCTTTCCTCTTGAGGAAGGGTGAGTTGGGGCTTTTGATTGCCACATTCCCCAAAACATTACATCCTACTTCAGCTCTCTGAATTACTTTCTGTACCACTGTAGGCATGTGAGCTGTATGATTCCAGATAAGGCTGTTCACAGGCCTAATCTTATTTGTTCAAATTTTAAGGATTCACTGAGGACTTACATCATCTTTCAGCCTGTCTTTTTCATTTAATTTCCTGGTTACAAGTTCCATTCTTGTCTTAGGATACTGTAAACTTGTATTTTAGGTCATTGTATTAGCAGTGTAAATTTTTTCTTTCACTTAGTGTATTCAACAAGATTTCTAATACAGTTTCATGCCTAGTTCTCCTGGTAGCTTGGAAAGCTCATATCTTTGAGGGCAAAGAGCTGTATCTTATTCAGAGAACCTTTCAGAAGTTCCTCTTGACTCTTTCTGGACTTCTAGTCTGTGACTACCAAACTTTCAGGTATTAAGATTGCCAAACTGTTTACCTTACAATAAAGACTGCAATTCCTCAGACTCAAAAAGGGGCCAATGATACTGTTTCCCTTTGCCTTCCTGAACTGTAATCCAAACCTAACACCTAAATATGGTTTTAACTCTCACCTTCTGAACGGTTCTGTTGTTTAAAGTTCAGTGAGATTATAATACACATGTTCAAGTTACTTGCTGCATGCTGTAATTAGAAACACTTTTGGGGATGCTTTTAAGAATGTTTTACCCTTTAAAAGGGTTACTGTGATATCCTCAAGGAATGGAGCTTGCAAAACAGAAAGTTGAATTTGGCTAAAAAAGCAACTTCAAACACAAAAAGTTTTCAAAGAACAAAACCTCCCTGCTGACAAAAACAGTTGGAATGAAGAATGCTCTGCTGTAAAATTGTCTAGAATAGTTTTGAGGAAGGCTACTGCTGCTTGTTTTGCACATTCACAGCAGCACAGAATAATTCAGGTTATAAGGGGGCTTTGGAGATCATTCAGTTTAGCCTGCCCAAAGCAAGTTTCACAGGATGTTACCCAGATTTTTTCTCCTGCTTTACTTTTGCACTGACAAAGTTGCTACAGCATCTCTCTTTGTCACCCCTTGCCAGCAACCACTCTACAAGCCAGCTCTGAGCTGTGGCTCATAATCAGGAATAGCATCAACCCTGCATGCTCAAGGCAATGTTCCTTAACTGCAGATTGACTTTTCCTTTTTGCAGATTGTCCTTATATAGAGTTGTCAATTCTAAGAACAAGGAGCAAATGTTTCTAAAATAACCATATAGTTCTACTGTACTGAAATAAATGGTTGATAAAACCATGCAACTCCTACTTTAGGTCTATATTATCTCCCCTTCGTCTCTATTACCTACTATTATCACTCACATAACTAACTTACGTTAGTCCAAAAGAATAACTTTTTAAGTCTCATTCATAGCTACTTATGGAGATGAGCATTTACATTTGGAATTTTAAGTATGCTTGTCAGTAATATTGCTACAGGCTCAAATAATCTGGGACCTGTAACAATGTGATATGAACTAACTGAAACTAACTAGAATAGCAAAAAACCCACAAAAAACCCTTAATGTGTGATTTATTACTGAATAAATAAAAAACTCAACTAATCACAGTTTGTACCTATTTTATAAAATATTTTAATATCTTGAAATAAAATTTAAAAACATTAGAAAATAGAAGGCAACTGTCATTGGTTTTGGCATGGCCATTAAGAAAAAAGACACTTGAACTCTGAGTAGAAAAATGTGACTACTCATACACTGTGCAATAAGGACAACAGTTTAGCACATCTCAGGAAGATTGCTTTATTGGATATTATTTATGTTGATATCATGTCAAAATTTTATTATGATAACCCAAGTTATACACACAATTTATGATGCTTTGTATTTGCTGAGATACTGTAGTGCCTGCTTTTTCATATGGCACAGCAAAACGCAGGAGCTAAATTTCACTAAGCCATGCATGCATTTTGCAGGACAGAAAATGCATCATTGCAAGATTTTGTGTTCACAACATTTTTCTTTAAACATATTAAACCTTTTCTTTTTCTCATTTCCTGGTTGAATACTTATTTCACAAACAACAGTTTCAAGTGATGGTAATAATCTCACATTCTTCACTACCACCTATTTGCCAAGTTTTCATAAACTGGTGGTGTTTATCTGCCTGGTTTTGCCCAGAATAGACTAAGGACATGTGTTGTTTTGAGCTGGGGTAGCGTTAACCTTCTCAGTGGATGGCATGGGACTGAGTTTTGGATTTGTGCTGGACAGAGGGTTGATAATGGAGAGATGTTTTTGTTGTTGCTGAGCACGGCAGGGCTCACACAGAGCCAAGGCCTTTTCTGCTTTTTGTGCTACAACAATGGTGAGGCAGCTGGGAGGGGACACAGCCAGGACAGGTGACCTGGACTGACCAGAGGGATATTCCAGACTGTATGACATCATGCTCAGGTTATAAAGCTGAGGGAATGAAGAAGAAATGGGGAACATTTGGAATGATGGCATTCGTTTTCCCAAGGCACTGTTATGTGTGGTGGGGCCCTGCTCTCTGGAGATGGCTGAACACCTGCCTGTCCATGGGAAGCACTGAATTAATTCCTTGTTTTACTTTGCCTGTTTGCATGGCTTTTGCTTTCTCTGTTAAACTGTATTTATCTCAGCCCACAAAGGCATTTACCCTTCCAGTTCTCCCCCTGACCCTGTTGGTGGGGAAATGAGGGGGTGGTGCTGATAGCTTGGCTGCTGACATTTGCCACATTTGGTAAATTCTGGCAAAACCTGTTAGGATAAAACAGAGGGTAAAAAAGGAGAAGTCATCTTTAACTTGCACAATTAGATCTGGTAGAGACTATCTGTTGCTAAATCCAAAGTAATCTCTTATCATATACTTCATTATCTTTAAAATAGACAATCTTGGAAATAATAAATTAACCTTCAAAGGGAGTTGAAATATGAAACAGAGGCAATTATTTGCACATGGAAGTAATGATGGTTTTAATCCTGCTTCTTTTTGCTTGGAAATAAGTCAAAGAAAAAAAAATAGTACCTCTGAAAATTAAAATAATGGCATTAGAAATAGATAGATTTGCAATAGTTAGTTACTTGAGATTCAAATGAAAATATGTGCAAAAATATAAAATAAAGAATTATTGCATATTGCCTTCTTTGCTTTTGCCTGAAGAAGCAGCAGCATTGCCTCACAATTTCCAAGAAAACCTGAGTTTTTTCTCTTACAATGTTTTATATATTTTTTCATTACAGAAACAATATTTACATATATAACCGTATATGTAATATATTTAGACATATAATTATTATATTATTATATTTCATTCAAATATGTAAGTCTATATTTGCTAAGATACCCATGAATGTCTGATACCTATCCCTACTTACGCCAGTAGACAACTGGCTTAAGTAGACCCAGGGACTGCAGAAACCAAAATTAGGTTAACGTATAACTGATGTACCTTTGCAAGTTCTCTTCACCTCTCTACTCTTGACAATGTAAAACAGGATAAATTGCCATTGTCTTTAAAAAATTTTAAAAGTTTTTAAAGGACTTTATTGTAAGGGAGCCTTTTTTTGGAGATCTGAAGTTTTATCACAATTGAAACTAATTCCAATTAGAAACTAATTGAACTAATTAGAAGTACTAACTCTTCTTCTTTATTAAGAAACTATTTTGCTTAATAAAATAAGTACTAAACTGCTGAACACTCATTCATGAATTCTGAAGGAAGGAGTACTTTGTGAGTTAAATTAAAAGAGGAAATAAGTAGACCGATGTCACTGGTATTACCAAATAAATTCTTACCTGCTCTGGGAATTACATCATAACTAAACTGCATTTTAATATGTGTATATAATTTTAATATGCTCAGAAAGAGTGCATCCATCACGAACAGCTTGATAAACCCTGAAAGACATTTTAAAGTAAAGGACATTATGAGATGACCCTGCTGGATTTATTAAATGAGGAAAAGATTCAAGAATCTTTCATAAAGATTGTCTCCTCCATAGTCCTCTCCAACCCTTACCTCTCTTCTCACAGACATGAAGAAATTTTGACATGGGGCTACAAATACTAAATAAAATGGATAGGGTTGTCTGGATTAAGCTATTAAAGGACACAGCCTTACCTCTCCTGATGAGAATTTTTGTTTTGATTCCAGCAGAACTTATTCTTTTTACCAAAAATTATTAATCTGATTGATAAGCAGAAGGACTATTTAATAGAATTATTGATATGATTAACCACTTAAAATCAGTACAAAATGACATGCTTTGTCATTCATTCTCCAGAAAAGATCCTGCTGAACATACCCACGTCATTACGAATTTAGTTAGAGGTTCTGTGTCTTCTGTAGCAGTCACTTGAAGATCAAGCCCCATACTTCTGTTATTTACTGCCCACTTTAGAGACTTCAGTGGGAGCTCTGAAACTGCAGTGAAGGCAGACTCTAATTTTAAAATACACTGCAGCCATTATTTGAATTACATTTCCTTTTAAGTTCATTACTTCTTTCTCGAATTACATGCTATGTGAGTCTTACTGCTTGGATTTGCTCTGTCCTCTGGAGAAAGGCTGACTCTTACTTGTAGTACAAGAAGGTCATGCATTTCAATCAGTTTGCAGTTGTGAACAGAAATTACGGCTTGGTGACATTTACTCTTTTTGGTTTTAACTGCAGTCCTTGAATGGTGTGCTAGTGTGGAATACAACTTTTTTTTCATGGTAATGCATAACCACATACCTTTAGCCTGAGATAATTTCCTCTAATCTCTAAAATAAAACATTCATGAAGAGGTATTGATTAAGGCTCAAAAAATGAACTTACAGGCTCTTTTGTTTCAAAGCAAGTGATTTCTCTTATTCTGGTAACAGAAGGGAAGTCCTGGCTCCTTAAACATCATAAACGTAATCAAACTGTCATCCTACTGCTTGTGGTAACAAACAGAAAATTGCAATAGAGGCAGCTTTGCACTGCAGATAAGTGGGGTTCGTTTAGTCTCAAAGGCCATTTGTACAAATCCCAACTGAAGTGTAAGACATCTGGGAAATGTATTTACAGTGACTCTAGGATCCTTCTTTTCTCACTGGCTTCTTGTGAAAACCCTAAATGAATCACAGTCTGGAGTCTGCCTTGAAGCTGAGAAAATACTCCTTTTAGCAAAAGAAGGAGAGTTAATTACTCACTCAGTTTGAAGGCCAACATGAGAAAACCAGTCTTTCATTAATTACTAGGTAATTGTATGTTTGGAAGCGTGGCAAAACTGTATTTTTTTGTACTCAGGAGAATTTTGTGTGAGGAGAGAAAAAATGCTCAACTTCAGGAGCTCTACCTTAGGTCTGTGCCAGGCGACTCCACAGGAGGAATCAGATTAACCAGGTCTGGAGAAGACAAGGCCTTGGTGAAGGACAAACATCTCACCGTATTCTCTGAGAAGCCAGACCTGTTGCAGCTGATTTCACCTTGTCCATGACAGGACCAAGTTCAAGCTCAGAAGATTCAGCAGGGAGGTCTGCTGCAGGGTCTTGTCCTGGCTACCACCACTGGGCTGCTCCTGGCAATAGTCTGCGTGAAATGCCATCCAGCAGCCAGGCAGGTTTTACTGGACATGCTTGGACACAAATGACGTCAACAGGAACTTTACTGTTAACATGAACACCACTCTGATTGTCAGAGCATGGTATGAGGGGTCCACACAGATTGCAGGCCGTGGTCGTGGAAACTCCACCTCCATCCTACAGATCCCACTAGTGTACACACATACTGGGTATAAAGACCCACATTCGTTCAAAATGCTCTTCCTGCCCTGCCAAAGGATACTCAAAAGGCACAGCACAACAACTAAAGATTGAAAGTGTTGGAGTCCACGAATGCTGGCAACTTTTTAAGAGCCCTGTATTAAGAGTGCAGAAACAGGTAATTCCAAAATATCGGAAATCAAGCAAGAGGGCCATGAGGCTGGTTTGGGCCAGGAGGAATCTTCTAGAACTTAGGAGGAGAATGAAAGTGTATGGACACTGGCCCACCAGGACAGGCAACATGGGAGGACTACTGAGATGTTGTTTGCCACTGTAGGGAGAAAATGCATGAGGCCAAAGCTCAGTTAGGGTTACAGCTGGCTGGCACAGTGAAGGACAAAAACAATAGCTTTTAAATGCATGTTAACAGTGAGAGAAGCAAAGATAACTCTGACACATTACTTGATGAGGCTGATCACCTCACAAATTGGGATGTGGACAAAGCAGAGAGGTTTAACACCTTCTTTGCCCCTGTCTTCAACAGCATTAACATCCCCTGGGTCCCAGAGCTGGGAGACCCAGAAGGTAATAACCGGAGGAAATATAAACTCCCAGTTAAATCTGAACTTGTTTGTGACTTGCTGATCCAGCTGGATGCACATAAGTCTATGGAGCCTGATGGAACTCATCCCAGGATACTGACAGACCTGGCTGATGTCATCAGAAGACCTCTCTCCGCTGCTTTTCAACAGTCTGAAGGCTCAGCTGGCAAATGTGAGGTAGCTGTAGAGGTGGTGAGGCACTGGAACATGTTGCCAAGAGAAGTGGTGGATGCCCCATCCCTGGAAGTGTTTAAGGTCTGGCTGGATGGGGCTTTGGGCAGCCTGCTTGAGTGGAAGATGCCCCTGTCCATGGCAGGGATTTTGGACTAGATGATTTTAGGATCCTTTCAGTCAGGACCATTCTATAGTTCTATGATTCTATAAAGTGTCCCAATTTTCAAGCAAGAAGTATAAGCATAAGAAGGAAGACCCTGGTAAATACACTCCTGCCCGTTTCACTTTATTGCATGGCAAAATTAGGGAGAAGGTTTTCCTGAGATTTATAGATATACATTTGAGAGACAATGCAGTCCTCAGTGGTCATAGACGGCACAGGCTCACAAAGGGAAAGTCTTACTGAACCAACATAATTTCCTTGTGACTAGGCCACCCATCTAGCTGGCCAAGGGAAGCCAGTAGATTGGTAGTTTGGGATTTTAGCAAAGCTTTTGATACTGTCTCACAAAGCACATAAAACAGACAAGTCTATAACAGAATGGTTGAACTATTGGTGAACAGGTCTGGTCCAAAATGTTTTAGTGAAGGAAGTTTCAATGGGCTTGTGGTGAAGTCACCAGTGGAGTTCCTCAGAGCTTGAGTTTAGGGGCAGTGCTCCCCAGAGTTTCTATAAATTACCAGAATTGAATGTACATTAAGTAAGGTTGCCAGTGATACTAATTTAGGAAGATCTATAGACTCCATTGAGGGTGGAGAGAATTGGATAGAAAAAAGATATGTGTAATCAGTAACTGAATGCAATTTAACAAATGTTGGATCCTCCACCTGGGGTGGAGGAATCTTCATTATATTTTGGAAATACAAACTGAGGGATCAGAGGCTAAAGGGCAGCCCCAGGGAAAGAGATCCTGGGTTGATGACAAGTTGAACGTGGGTCAGCAGTGTCCTGGCAGCCAGGAGGGCCAGCCCTGTCCTGGGGTGCATCAGACACAGCATCACAGCTGGGCAAGGGAGGGGATTGTCCTGCTCTGCTCTGCATTGGGGTGGCCTAACCTGGAGTGTTGGGGGCAACTGTGAGTGTCACAATATAAAGAAATAAAACTATGTCCAGAGGAGGGTGACTGAGGCACTGCAAAGGTCTAGAGGCAAGACTTATGAGGAGCAGCTGAGGTCACTTGCATCATTCAGCTTGAAGAGATGGCTGAGGAGTGATCCCATTGCAGTCTACAGCTTCCTCAGATGGGCGGTGGAGTGAGAGGTGGTGATTTTCCTCTCTGTAGCCACCAGCAGTAAGTCAAGAGAAAATGGAACAAATATGACTCAGGGGAAGTTTAGACTGGACATTAGGGAGAGATTCTTTGCCTGAAGAAGAGGCAGGAACAGGCTGCACAGGGAAGAGGTCATGGCACCAAGCCTGTCAGAGTTCAAGGAGAGTCTAGACAACACTCTTGGTAGTACAATTTACTGTTAGGTAGTGGTGTGAGGAGCAGGGTGTTGGACTTGATGGTACTTATGGATTCCTTAAAACTTGAGATGTGGTATGGTTCTATGATTCTAAATACTTCAGGAAATATTTTCACAGACATATAGAACAGTTATAGAAGCAGTTCTAGAAAATCATAACAGCTGTCACAGTCCATTTGTATCTCAAATTTAGATACAAAGGTATTCCATAAATTAGAAATTTTTTCTAGGAAAGAAACGTACAAATATGTTAAATAAGGGCTCTATCCCCTTTGTAGACTAGTCTAATATATTAATTCACTCATTCATTGCTTCATTAATGACGTTTGCAACTCTTAAGTTCTCTAATTCTTAACTTGCAACTGGCAACTTACATGCCTGTGAATAAAATAGTTATCTAGTCAAGTAAGGGCAGCAGAGCTTATCCTTCCTCCCCTATCATGGTTTGCTCATTCTCTGTGTCACTCAGAGAACCACAAAAGCCTCAGTAGTCTGGCTGCTGTTGGGTGCTCTTGAAAATCTTTTTAGTTAGGCTGACGTATTTATGCCTTCCAGCTTGAAAGGTTTGTCCACAACATTTCCCTAAGTTCGTGGGTTCAGAAGAACCCACAAAGCTCTCAGAGATGTCATGTTTTGCTACCTCTACTTTGGTGCAGCATCTCAGGTGCAAAAGCAGAAGAAAAAACACAGATAAGCATATGATGAAATTCAGAGATCATAATTTTCTTTTAAATTACATAAGCATACAGCCCACAGCTCTTGGCAGAAAGTCTTCTGATGACACCAGCACCTGGGTGATTCTGAAAGCAGCTCCCCCTCTCTACTCTAGATTCTCAAATTTTGTCACGTCAAAGGTAAGAGAAGGGTAATCTCAACAAGGCAAATATGCATACACACTCCATCACTGTGCGCTGCTAGGCTGAGAAAGAGTGCTATAGCATCATCTGGTAAGTCAGCTGAACTGTGTCACCCAGCAGCACTCAACATGACTGCAGCACCTGCACTTCAAACTCAGGCAAAGCTGAGTGACTCAGGCTTTTCCAATATTATTTTCAAACCCAGTCCTCTTACTAGATCTTACTAACTGTCTTGTAACTTAATGAAGGAGGAGAAGGATGGGACTGATACCTCTTGGCACAAATGGCAAACTTCTTGTGGCTCTGCCTTGGCAGCAAAGCTGGATGCAATTTTGCTAATGTGCTATATTAACAGGAATTAAATATCTGGGCCTGTCTTTCTCCTCAGTCCAGCAGCAGCTGTGGTAAGTGGGAGAAAATCCAGACCTCAAGGCTTGAAGGTAGCCTTCACCTCAGTCTGCCCAACAGACTGTAATATTTGTTCAGAAAAAATTTCTCCATGTCTGCAAGGACATCTACTTGTTAGAACAGCTTTTGTTTCACAGAAAGTCTTTCAAAACTATGGCCCTGATGTAATTTGTTATTATAACTAATCTATCTGCCTATCATTGTGTCTATACACCTCCCTCCTTCTCTTCCTCCTTATATTCTAAGCTTTTCTGAGTCAGGATTTGTATTTGTATTTGTATTTGTATTTGTATTGTATTTGTATTTGTATTTGTATTTCTTCACATTACAGAACCTTGTATATCTCTGCTCAGTGAGACTGTACTTTTTTTTTCCAAATTATAATATTCAGTTATGATCCACCAACGGTAGTCCTTGTAGGATATGGTAAGCCTAGGAAAGGAGTCAAATAAGTTAGTTTTCTTTCTATGGTAAAATCTTCATATCTTCACATCCTGGCAAGGTGGCTCTCGGACCCTGAAAAAATGCTGTGTCCTGTTGTCACCTTAATTAGTCCACTGGAATTATTCAAACATTAATTTCTCCACCTGTCCTAGAAAATTTGTTGCTTTGAAGCATATAGCAGATATGTGTCTCTCAAAGAGAAAGATAGTGTATTTGGAATATTCTAAAATAGCAAGAAGCTTTAATACTGAGCATGGCACATGTATCACATACATGTGGTAAAACCTTGATGCAAAGGGAGATATTCACTGTTGCCTTTGACCGCAAAGGGATGAGGATTTCTCCCACACTGGTCAAATGGAAATAAAATGGCTACACAAAAATAAGTGATAAGACAGAGAAAAATAGAAGAAAGAAACAAATATCTAGTGAAATCTTTAGAAGCTGCTCATTAAATTATTAGGTTTTAGGAATCTGAAAAATTCAGCATTAGTTGATCTAACTGGAATGTTTTCATTTCTATGCCTACATTCTGTTGTGAAATGAAAGATAATAAATGAAGATGGTTACTAGAGATTTTTTACTGGGAAAAAGGTGACATACAGCAGGCTAACAGACCAATATACTTAGTAACAAAGAGGCACCTAAATTGTTATACATTTATGAGTTTCTCTTGTTGAAAAAGTACAGACTGATAACCGACTTCCTGTCCATATCCTGAGCCAGAAGCTGCAGCTCTCTGTGGGAGGCACACATGTTGGAAAATGGCTCCACTGTTTTCTTTTGAATAGCTTTTCACCAGGTGCAGATGCCAGATGCACGACCTTCTGCGCTGCAGAAAGCTCTGGATCACTTTTGTCGCACAGGGACTTTTCCGCATTAATATCATGCCCCGAGTAGGTCCCAGTATTTCACTCTCATTAGGAAATAAGGTCTGTGAGCACTCTGCTGAAAAGGAAGAAGCGGGAAGAGGGATACTGCAGAAGGACTGCAAGATTGTGTTTCATTGTTAATTTGGAAGGCAGTTTGTTAGTAGTCGTGGGTGGACAGAGAGATGTGATTTAACGGCTGGAGCACAGAACTAGAAACTATAAATCTCTAATTTGGCTCTGAAGCATCATTTTCTTGTGGCCTAATCCAAGTTACTTAGTCTTCTTTGAGGTGTAAAACAGGGATATTATACATTTTCCAGGGCCTTATGGAGGGCTTATTGGCTTACGTTTCTAAAGTATTCCACCGAGAAAAGAAATTAATATGTCCTTAAAAACTAGATAGAAGCTTCAGCTCACGTGACATCTTGAAATTCTAGTATTTACTTGCATTTATCTGAATTTAATTTCAAAGATATTGAGCTCATAAAATTTGATGAAAAAAGATATTTAAAAATTATATTATCCCTTTCCAATGCAATGATATATTTTATTCCCTCCAAAACTGTTGCAGATCTTGGATGTTTTATATCTCTTGTTGATGTTTGTTGTTTATTCACCACCTATATTTTTTCTCCTTGCTACTTTATTTCCTCTCTTTGAACATTTTTTGCAAAAAAGTAATAATATTTATAATTTTTGTCTTCAGTTACACTGTCCAGGACACGCTCAGCTCGGACAAGCCTCAGTACACCTCACAGGCCCAGTTATAGCTCTGACAGCCTTGCAAACAATTACCCTGACAAACACTGTCAATTCAGTCAAAATCATATGCAAGATAAGGAGCTCTAATAACTATTAGAGAGGCTGGTTGATTATTAGAAAGTATTTTGGAATCAGTAGAAAGGATTTTGGAATCAATGATGTCAATGGAAAATTACCTCCTACGAGTCAAACCTGCTCTGAGGATGGAAAGCAAGAGTTTGCTCTCAAGTTATCTTTCTAAAGTTATTAATGTCTTTTAAGGAAACATGTAGTAACTTGTTGCTGTACTACTTTGAAGCAGGTAATTGAAATGTCAGTCATTTAGATTTAGAGCACAAAAGACTGAAAAATAGAAGCCTTAAACAACATGTTGATATTCATAAATATGAACACAGAATGGGAAATATCTTCAGGTTAGAGAGCCAAAAATAATTATGCATAGCAAGACTCAAATCACATACTGTCTTATAATTAATAGGAATATCCCTAGTTATTCCTACTCTGGTAGTACCCTTTAAATATTTAGTGTTACAAATTGACCTTTTTTCCCCCAAGTACTTAATTTACTTGATTAGATGTAAAATCTCCATTTTCTTATTAACTGTATGGTGAGCCCTTGGGAAGGTGTACAATAATTTACATAAACTGGGCTAAATTTGCTTTCTGCTGCAGTCAATGGCAAAACTTGTTATTAGTCTCAGTAGAAGGAGGATTCAGTCCCCAGTCTTGCTAAACAGCAAATGAAAGCATGCCTGGAAATTTATTTGCTTTTTATTAATTTTTTCATGTGAGTTATCAATGTCCTGTTCTGCTGTAGGAAAAAAATACAAGATTCTGTTTTAATAGAAGTCTGCATCCAACCGAAATTCTGTTTTAAAGGTGCCAGAATCAGAAATCCTGTTATAAACTGGGACAAGAAGCAGGTCTGCTAAGACTTCTAGAGAACAAATTAACAAGTGGGAATGATTAAGTCAGAAATGGCTTGGTGTTCTAATTGAAGAAGTCATGCAGCATGATGTCACTCTCTGTTATTAGTATTAAATTGCTTTCAGAGAGAGCTCTGTGTGCTTCTCTTCTCTCTCCCACAAGAAAACACTCACAGCATCTAAAATACATCAAGTTATAGAAGAATGTTGCTGTTTAGTCTGTTTTAAGTTCATGTAATTAAATTAGCTAAATAAAAACCACAGAGCTGTTTATAGGCTCAGCTTTGAATTTTTCATTTTATGCATCCAGGTCTGTTTCCAGTCTCATTGGCTGGTTTAAAAACTATTCTTGAAATGTGTCTAACAAAGAAAAGTCACATCCCATGACTGCACCTGGTTTGCCAAACTGGCTATTTGAATTTTTTCTCAGCAAAGTGTTAGTGTAGGGTCATTATATTACAGAAATTGAGAGGGACAGGAGGACGTTGCTGGCTACTTATCCATGCTTATAAGATATTCAGAATCTTTTGGTCATCAAAGTGTTGGGACAGATGAACTCAACTTTTACATTATAGCCAAGTAAAACTTCTAATTTTTGCTTCTATCGATTGCAGATCATCTACCTGCCTCCTATTGTCTGAATGAAACTGTATGTTCATACACCATAGAGAAATAAAGACTTAAATGACATTTCAAAGGAGAGAATTACATACCCTGGACTAGTTTATATTTGCATAAGGTAGCCCACATCGAGGCAGTAGAACTACTGAAGTACCATTACCCCAAGACTTGTATCTATCTTGTTTCCTTTGTCTCTGATGACATAATATACTGAGCAAGTTTTTAACATTTTCAGCAATTCAGTAATGCTATTATTCAAGAAAAAAATTAAAATAATTGAGCTTGAATTTTGACAGACTTCTGACTTCTTCACTGAATGTCTCTACAGGTTTTCAAAACAACAATCCTGAGAAATGTTACACATTCTCAGAACTTGCTCCTCATCACTTTGAAAAGGATGTTCAGCTCACATGTTTTCTATTGGCTTAGTTGCAAGGTTGAAAATTAGGTATCTTAAACACTGCTGTGGCTGACACAACTGTGTGTGGTTTATCCCACCTTTGTCTACTTATGCTGCAGCTTCAGAAAATGGCAGGAGTGCCTGCCATTTAGCAGGGCATTTTTGGCATTTTTGAGGCCATTTTGGGCATTCTTTTAGGGCATTTTTTCCCTAAGCTGTGCCTGCTGAGAGAAGAGAGAAGCCTGAGGATTGCTCTCTAATGAAAATATGAAATACGTTCTTTTTCTTCAGAGATGGGGATTGCTGTCCTACCTCAGGGCAACCTGCCACAGGCTTTTTTCTGTGACTATTTTCCTTCTTCCTACCTAATGAGGTTTTGCCAAAAAGCAGGAATAAGTAGATATTGTAAGTGGAATAAAAGAAGCCTTTCCTTTCTCGTGTCCCTGTGATGATTCCAGAAATAAATTCCCTTCCCACTGCAGCAGCCAATCCCTTCTAACCAGTGATATTGTGTTTGTTTCTCTTGGTTCTGATCAATAAAACCTGAACATACTGCACTTCAAACAACCAAGTTAGCCACTGAAAACTTACTGAACCAGAACAGCTCTGTAGTCAGTTCTGCTCTTTTCCAGTTCTGAACCTCAAATCACTCTTTTAGGTAGTTGCTTGTCCTTAGGTATGTTTATACTACGTTGTTGTAAAGTGACAAAGTGGGAGATATGGATGAATAGGCTCTTCAGAACAAGTTACAAAGTTTGTGAAGTGAAAAGGAGAGACTTTCCCAATGGGAGTCCAGTGAACCTTCAAAAGCTTTACTGAGGCCTGGTATCCTAGTTTTTTAATTCCTGTTACATATTTGGCTGCCTCTGTACAAGGCTGGTTCTGACACCCTTTCTGTGTAGCCTGGGATGAGGCTGATGTAAAAAAGTTGTGTGAATGAGTGGTGAAAAGCAGCACAGGGGCTTGCTGCTTTGCTTGGGAGCTGCAGAAAAGTTCAGGCAGTTGATAATTGAACTCCATGGCAGCTGTGCCAGTGCTCAGCCAGGTACTTTGCTGTTCCAGGGTTTGACTTCTACTTTGTCACTGTGAACTTGCTCAGGGATCACACTGATGTGGTTTCCAGAATCAGACTCCTCTACTCTCCTTGTTCTGGCCCCTTACCTAAAAAGCTTCCACCTACCCGTCTTGCTGTAGCTCTGAATTCTGGGTTTACCTTCCCATATGGATTGGTGCAGTCCTGTTGGTCTCTGACAGACTGTCTGCTCTTGGTAGGCTTGTCCAGGAAGATGAGGAGGAAGCGTCATCCACTGGATGGATGTGGATGTGCTTGCAGCTCCATCTTGGGAATGGATGATGAAGTGACTGAGAGCTTCTGGATTAGTACTCAAGGGGGACAGGGACAGAGGATTTTATTGTGGGGGTGTACTACAGGCTGCCTGACCAGGGAGACAGAGCTGATGAGGCCTGCTACAGAGGGGTATGAGCAGCCTCATGCTCACAAGCCCTGATCCTCATGGGGGACTTCAGGAGCCTTCAAACCCCTGTTGGAGGGAAACACAGCAGAGCATAAGCAATCCAGGAGGTTCTTGGAATGCACTGATGGCAATTTCCTTCTCCAAGTGATAGAGGAACCAAGGAGGAGAGGCACTAAGCTGGACCTCATTCTCACTAACAAGGAGGGCCTGGTGGGGAATGAGAATCTGAAGGGCAGGCTGGGATGCCGTGACTGTGAAACAGTGGAGTTCAAGATCCTTAGGGAAATGAGGAGAGCAGACAGGGAGCTCACTGTGCTGGATTTGAACAGAGATGGCCTCAACTCTATCTGAAGGACTTCCTTGACAGAGTGCCATTGGGATTGAGACTTGAGATAAATATCATCCAAGAGAGATGGATGATATTTAATGATCATTTCCTCCAAGCTCAAGAGCAATGCACTCCAACATGCAACTTCAAAGAGGAAGTCAGGTAAAAATACTAGAAGGCCTGTGTGGATGAATAAAGAGCTCCTGGACAAAATCAAATACAGAAAGGAAGCCTACAGACAGTGGAAAGAATGCATAGAAACTGTCCAGAACAATTCCAGGCAAGAATCAGATTAGGAAAACTTAAACCCTGATAGAAGTAAATGTGGCCAGGGATGTCAAGAGGAACAAATAAAGATTTTATAGGCATGTGGGTGATAAAATGTAGACTGGGGAAAATGTGTGCCCTCTCCAGAAGGAAATAGGAGACTTGGTTACTCATGATATTGAGAAGGCTGATGTACTCAATTACTGTTTTGCCTCAGGATTCACAGGCAAGTAAACCAGTCACATTGTTCAAGTTACAGAAAGAAAAGCTAGGAACTAGGACAATGAAGCCTGCTCTAGGAGAAGATCAGGTTAAAAAACATCTAAGGAACCTGAAGCTTCACAGGTTGAGAGAACCTGATGAGATATTTCTGAGGGTCCTGAAGGAGCTGGCCAAATAAGTGGCTACGCCACTACCCATCATATTTGAGAAGTCATGACACTGCAGTGAACTTCTCACTGACTGACAAAGAGGAAACCTGAGACGAGTTTTTAAAAGGGAAGGAGTTGAAGACATGTGGAGCTACAGGCTGAGCAATTTCACTTCAAGGTCCAGCAAGATTATGGAGCAGCTCCCTCTGGAAACCATGTGAAGACGCATGTGAAATAAAGAGGCGAGTGGTGACAACCAACATGGCTGCACTAAGGGCAAATCATGCCTGACAAATTTGGTGGCTGCCTATGATGCTGTTACACATTAAGTGAGTAGGGAAGAGAAACAAATATAATTTGTCTGGCCTTGAGCAAAGCACTGGGCATTGTCCCACATGACATCCTCATCTCTAAAAGGGAAAGACATGGAATTGATGGATGTGCCACTTGATGGATAAGGACTTGGATGGTCTTACTCCAAAACTAGAGAGCAGAGAGCAGTGATGAGTGGTCTCCTCAAGGGTCAGTACTGGCACTCTTTAGTATTTATCAGTGACACAGGTGATGGGACTGGGTGCACCCTTCGCAAGGTCACTGACAGCATCAAGGTGTGTGATACAGTCACACTGCAGGGAAGCGATGCCATCCAGAGGGACCTTGGTAGGCTTGAGAGGCGGCCCTGTGTAAATCTCATTAAGTTCAACAAAGCCAAGTGCAGGCTTTGTATCAGGGCAATCCCAAGCACAAATACAGGCTAGACAGCAAATGAATTGACAGCAGCTATGCAGAGAAAGACTCAGCCATGTTGAGAAAGAAAGTTGACATGACCCGGCAATGTACTCTTGCAGCCCAGAAGGACAACTGCATCCTGAGCTGCATCAAAAGGAGTGGCCAGCAGGTCAAGGGAAGTGATTCTCCCCCTCCATTCTCCCCCGATGTTCTCCATTCTATTTGGAGTACTGTATCCAGCCCCAGGGTCCCCAGAACAGGAAAGCTTTTGACCCGTGGGACCAATTCCATAGGAAGGACACAAGGGTGATCAGAGGACTTATGAAGCCATAAGACTAGGTTATTCAACTCAGAGAATAATCTTATTTTGGCCTTTCAGTACCAAAAAGGGGTCTGCAAGAAGGCTGGGGAGGGACTACAAAGGCATGTAGTGATAGAGCAAGGGGTAATGGCTTCAAACAGAAAGATGGCCAGTTTAGATTGGCTGTTAGGAAGAAATTCTTTACTGTGAGTGTGGTGAGTCACTGGAACAGATCGTCCAGAGAGGTTATGGAGTCTCCATTCCTGGGATGTTCAAGACTAGGCTGGATGTGGCTCTGAGTAATCTGGTATAAGGTGTCCCTGCCCATGGCAGAGGTGTTGGAGCTAGATCATCTTAAAGGTCCTTTCTTAAAAAAACCCCGTGTCTGAAGATTCTAATTTTTTTCGTTTAAATTTGGATTATATTATTACAAGTAATGAAGATGCTAAACTTGAAAGAAAGTTTAAGCCATAAAGTCAGAGAAACTTAATCTGTATTGCAAAGTTGCCTCTTACTGCTATAATGAGCAGTTGTACTAGAATACTACTTCCATACACATCTTTTTTAGCCTCATGAAAACACAGCTTTTCTGAAAAATGGAATTTCTTGAGTATAACTTTTGAGTAGATACATTCTGTCTGTTTTTTGGCTTTTTTTTTTTACCTTCCTTCAGATTTAGAACTTCACTGTTTCCTATTCAAACCCATCTCTGACTATGTTTTACTTGTGGTACGTGAGTATTTGTTTTCAAAGAATGAGATTTATAATATTTATGAGAAAAACCCCACACCTTAGAAGAACATTTTCAGTTAAAGATTACTTTTTGACTACTTAGTTATTTCAGAGAAATACTGCTGTCATAAGTTTGTTTGTTTGTTTGTTTTTTCAGATTATCATGAAGATCCTTATTAAAAATGTTTGAAGTAAATCAATTAAATTCTTGTATTAGTGAGAAGGTTTAGATCTACTCTCAAGGTTTATTTTTATACAGAAGTGTTTCAAAGTTTTCCATATAGCTTTTTATTAGCAAACAAAATAATGGTACAAATATTTTTTTAATTAACATTGCTTTCAGAAGTGAGGCCTATTACTGTTTTATGTTTGTCACACAATAGAGACATGAAGACATTCTGTACTTTAAAAAGCCGACTATAAAAGATCAGGGCTTCTCTGCCTGTCCTGGTTCTTATCATCATGAAAGTGGACACTTCAAGAGCGGACTGAGGATGTTGGTATATTACTTTTATGGAGAGGTATTCTAATATAATGTACATAATGAGAGACCAAAGGAACTGGACAAAAAGGGAGTAGACGGAAGGAAGGAAGTGTCGGAAGGAAGTGTCGGAAGGAAGTGTCGGAAGGAAGTGTCGGAAGGAAGGAAGTGTCGGAAGGAAGGAAGTGTCGGAAGGAAGTGTCGGAAGGAAGGAAGGAAGGAAGGAAGGAAGGAAGTGTCGGAAGGAAGTGTCGGAAGGAAGTGTCGGAAGGAAGTGTCGGAAGGAAGTGTCGGAAGGAAGTGTCGGAAGGAAGGAAGGAAGGAAGGAAGGAAGGAAGGAAGGAAGGAAGGAAGGAAGGAAGGAAGGAAGGAAGGAAGGAAGGAAGGAAGGAAGGAAGGAAGGAAGGAAGTGTCGGAAGGAAGTGTCGGAAGGAAGTGTCGGAAGAAAGGAAGGAAGGAAGGAAGGAAGGAAGGAAGGAAGGAAGGAAGGAAGGAAGGAAGGAAGGAAGGAAGGAAGGAAGGAAGGAAGGAAGGAAGGAAGGAAGGAAGGAAGGAAGGAAGGAAGGAAGGAAGGAAGGAAGGAAGGAAGGAAGTGTCAGAAGGAAGTGTCGGAAGGAAGTGTCGGAAGGAAGCGTCGGAAGGAAGCGTCGGAAGGAAGGAAGGAAGGAAGGAAGGAAGGAAGGAAGGAAGGAAGGAAGGAAGGAAGGAAGGAAGGAAGGAAGGAAGTGTCGGAAGGAAGTGTCGGAAGGAAGTGTCGGAAGGAAGTGTCGGAAGGAAGTGTCGGAAGGAAGGAAGGAAGGAAGGAAGGAAGGAAGGAAGGAAGGAAGGAAGGAAGGAAGGAAGGAAGGAAGGAAGGAAGGAAGGAAGGAAGGAAGGAAGGAAGGAAGGAAGGAAGTGTCGGAAGGAAGGAAGGAAGGAAGTGTCGGAAGGAAGGAAGTGTCGGAAGGAAGGAAGTGTCGGAAGGAAGGAAGTGTCGGAAGGAAGTGTCGGAAGGAAGTGTCGGAAGGAAGTGTCGGAAGGAAGTGTCGGAAGGAAGGAAGGAAGTGTCGGAAGGAAGGAAGTGTCGGAAGGAAGGAAGTGTCGGAAGGAAGGAAGTGTCGGAAGGAAGGAAGTGTCGGAAGGAAGTGTCGGAAGGAAGTGTCGGAAGGAAGGAAGTGTCGGAAGGAAGTGTCGGAAGGAAGTGTCGGAAGGAAGGAAGGAAGGAAGTGTCAGAAGGAAGTGTCGGAAGGAAGTGTCGGAAGGAAGTGTCGGAAGGAAGTGTCGGAAGGAAGGAAGGAAGGAAGGAAGGAAGGAAGGAAGGAAGGAAGGAAGGAAGGAAGGAAGGAAGGAAGGAAGGAAGGAAGGAAGGAAGGAAGGAAGGAGGAAGGAAGTGTCGGAAGGAAGGAAGTGTCGGAAGGAAGGAAGTGTCGGAAGGAAGGAAGTGTCGGAAGGAAGGAAGGAAGGAAGGAAGGAAGGAAGGAAGGAAGGAAGGAAGGAAGGAAGGAAGGAAGGAAGGAAGGAAGGAAGGAAGGAAGGAAGTGTCAGAAGGAAGTGTCGGAAGGAAGGAAGGAAGGAAGGAAGGAAGTGTTGGAAGGAAGTGTCGGAAGGAAGTGTCGGAAGGAAGTGTCGGAAGGAAGTGTCGGAAGGAAGTGTCGGAAGGAAGGAAGGAAGGAAGGAAGGACGTGTTGGAAGGAAGTGTCGGAAGGAAGTGTCGGAAGGAAGGAAGTGTCGGAAGGAAGTGTCGGAAGGAAGTGTCGGAAGGAAGTGTCGGAAGGAAGTGTCGGAAGGAAGGAAGGAAGGAAGGAAGGAAGGAAGGAAGGAAGGAAGGAAGGAAGGAAGGAAGGAAGGAAGGAAGGAAGGAAGGAAGGAAGGAAGGAAGGAAGGAAGGAAGGAAGGAAGGAAGGAAGGATGGA
This sequence comes from Ammospiza nelsoni, assembly GCF_027579445.1. Lineage (NCBI taxonomy): Eukaryota > Metazoa > Chordata > Aves > Passeriformes > Passerellidae > Ammospiza > Ammospiza nelsoni. Next base: position 31,021,143 of record NC_080669.1, on the reverse strand, counting down.
TTTCTATCATGTGGTAGTACATGTATGTCTTGCCCCAGCCTTCTTAAAAATCAGTGGAAACATTTGGGCAAAATTTGGACAGAAGAGACTGGTAGTGGACTGGACAATACAGACTAAGAAATGAAGGCTAAAATAATTAGGCAATGTTAAACCACTTTTGTCTTCCTCGTTAAATTTGTGAACAGAGAAACAACTTTTAGTATTGTTAGTACAGGAAAAACATCTGACAACAATTAAGTCTGCATAAGTATAGTAAATTAACAAATGTTCAACCTCCATGGAAATACACCAGTGTGAACAAACTTGTCATAGTCTTTGGGAGCTATGCATAGGCGATACCAAAATGTGATGTTTTCAGTAGAAAAATTATATTCAGAAAAGATATTCAAGCAACTTCATCAGGAGGAGGCACAAGAGGTGCTGGGTAACAAGCAATATTGTAGGAAAAAGAAACATATCCCTTTACAGGCTGACTAAATGCATATTGAAGTAGCTACCATCAGTCGCAAGACAGTAGAGGTTGTTGCCAGTAAGAATTATGCACTTTATTAGTTGATTCCCAGACTTAAGGAAAACACTTCCAGATCTGCTCTTTACATTTTTCCAAGGCTCTTGCTACTTTAGAAGCATCAGCTTAGAAAGAAACAGCTTAAAAATGTAGTTTATTTTGTGTAAACAAACAGTTTTATGCAATGAAGCAAAAATTATTCAAAAAGTATGGAAATATTCAAGAATGCACAAATAGCTGCACAGGGAGTTATATACAAGGAAAACCTAACAATTTCCTCAGAATTTTTCATCTGAATATGTGACCTGCATGTGTTCAAAGGCATGAGAGTATGATCTAAATATACATGACAAACATTATCCTTTTATTGATATGTTTTTCATTATCTCATTAACAATATTCTAAATATCACTACCGAAACCAAGATTTATTCAAAACTACTCAACTTTGATAATCTTTCAACTCAAGTGCCACAGCCCTCTTAATTCAAGGTTTTTTCAGGTCCCTTGGTCTTAATTGACATGAATCAACTGCATGCCTTCTATCTGGCAAACTTTGTTCTACAACATGGCTGAGACTAACAACATGAAGTCTTCAAATGAAAGAGCCTCTTCTAAGGATCTGAGACAAAAACTTCTTATTTTGATAATCCTAAGAAAACAAATTCACAATTACAAGATCACCAAATTTTAGAAAAAAATTCATGCAAATTTTTCTCTTTGAAAGGACATTGTAGGTTTTCACAATATCTCACAATGCAGACCACAGCAGCTGTTCCCTGTGGGCATGGTAAACACAGAAGCAAACTAGCCAACACTGAAGAAAGGAACCAGCAAATGGGTCACCTTTCTACAGCTGACTGGAAGGAAGAAAACCCAAAGAGGGGAAAAAACTTCTGTTTTCAAAGCTGTGATGGCTGAGGTTCATAAATGCCTACTAGTAAAAAGAGAGTCAAATGAGTTATTACAATACATCTTATCTAGAGTTGTAAGCATTGATCACTGAAAACGAATCCAGCAGCTGCTGTCAAGCGCAAACTAATTTCTCTTTACTACCTGTACAAAGATCTTACCCATTACTTTCATTCCTATACAAATTCTCTCCTATTGCATGGGATTTTTAACTTCTCACTGGTTATGCTTAAGCTTTCTGAGAAATTAGCTCCCTTACACTAAAAAGCACCTGAGATGCTCGGAGCTTTGGCCATTAATATGAGCAAAGTTCTGTTGTAGATTCTGGGTACATGTGAGACAATATTTATGGTATTATTGAGTCCTAAAGAGATCTCTCTTCCCTCTCAAATCAAAAGGTAATGTGTCAAATTCTTGCTCTTTATTTACCATTAGATATCATTGCAAGAATCAGCATTAGTGAGACAAGAATTTAATATTTTTTGAGTTGGCTTTGTACAAGTCAACAGGTTGTTTTCCAAGAAATTTCTCATGGACTTTTCAGAAAAAGGGCATCCTAGTACCTTCAGGTCTCCATCAGCATCTATATCAATTTCAGTACCTCTTCCTTCACTTAAGATTCTAAAAATTTAGAGGGAAAACAAGATTTTATGTTTTATGAAGTCACAGATATATTTTATTACTTTGCAGATATTTTTTCTTTATAACTTTTTCTTCAGTGTATGTGACAGTTTCATTTCAGTCAAGACTAAGCTGAAGTGAACAGTTTGTATGACACAAACTGTTTTACAGAGGACAGGTGTGCTGGTGTTATACCCCTGGATGGTTTCCTGCATTTATCTCCATCACCGACAGTCCCTGGGTTTGAGAAACTTTGCAGTTTGGAATGGCATAACAATACATCTCCTATGCTACAGGAAGACAGAGAAATTCTGTTTGATCCATCCTTGGCTTCAAGTCTTGTTAAATTGTCCTACCTAACACTGGAGCAGAATACCATGTGAGGTCTCTTTCTCTGTACAGCATGGTGGCTATTGCTGGTTCAATGATTAGACATCCTTCTCTCTTATTTTAGGCATGGCTTCAGGAAACCCAGACACCCAAAGCTAGGACAGTACGCTCCAGAGCAGGTATTTAAGGTATTTAAAAATTGGGCACTGCAGTGGTTAATGTGCTGACATATTAAGTATCTGACACTGCTACAAACCTCAGTGTAAGAAGTTGTTCACTCTTCCCACAGGCTGGCAAAACTGTTGTGCATTCTCCTGCATGCACAACTACGATGAATTTTGACTACATGAAGCAAGACGTTCTTTGGAAATCTGTTCTGGTAATTATTTGCCTGCACTATCTCTTTTAAATTAATCCAAAGGAAGATACACAGTGACATCCCACTGAATCTGGTGGGAGATTTGCTGTACTAAGAAGATTTGTAAGAGTGCTGAGCAATTTGTGGGTTGCTTTTGCTTTGTTTTTTTCATGCAAGCATTTTGAAAGGGAGAAAAAAAGTTGGTGTCTCAGAAATTGTTTGCTATGAAAATTCTTTTAAGATTTGAATATGTACAAGTAGTATTTTTCATAGTCTTTGAAAATATAGTAAAAGCAATCAAAAAGAAAAACAGAAGAAAATATACTACTTAATCTCATCTCTGTAGAAACAGAGTCTATTTGGGCAAAGAAAAAGAAGAGAGTGGTCTGAAATTCCCTTCCTTGTCTTCTCATACAGGACAACATGTTTCCTGCAAACACATAGTCCTTCTGTGGCAGTCTTTTTCAAACTGAAGGAGCATTACACCAGTAGCGCAGGCTTTTGCTGACACTACTTCCTATGTATGGTAAACCCATGTTCATCAGCTCTTAATTGGGTACTGCTGGCCAATAAGCATTTCCCATTTTGGAAAGCTGATCAGGTCAGCAGGTGTTATATGGTGCTAATGTGGAAAACAAAATCTCCCATCTTCTGCTGACATGTTTATGGGAAGTAGATTGATTTGAGCTTGTGGCTGATTTCTGACATCACTGACCTCTCTGCTAGAGAGTGACAGTTTATAAGTGCACTTTTCCTGAAATAAACTAATTTTTCTAATAAGGATGAGACACTGAGACACATTTTCAACATGTTCTGCTGAAAGCAGATACCCAACACTTGAATTATACTATAAACATGCAGTGCTCTCTATAGAGGTTTACTAAAAGGGATATGGGAAAAGTCTCTCATTTATATTCCTCCACCTACTCCTGCATTTATATAAAATCTTAATCTTGTTTTGAAAACTAAATAATGTACACTGGAATTGCAGGCTCCTCGTGTTTGTATATGAGGTCCATGACTATGTCTGTAACATCTGGCCATACACCTTAAAAATGCACACTGAAATTACCCTTCAAGAAAACTGAAATACACAATAGTAGCTACAGATTACAATAAAGAAAGGTTCTAAAACCTTAGACACCACAGAAATATAAATCTAGCTGTGGTCTTTGATAACCAATTCAAACGGAAACTACTGAAATTTAGCTGACTATTAAGTCATTTTAATAGTTTTACTATGAAAAGAACAGTAAGTATGAAAGCATTTAAACCTGACTATGAGGTAAGGATGTTTATCTGAATAGGACTTGTTACTAAAATGGTCTTAAAGTATGAGAAAAATGTGACTGTCACAATTAAACTGCTTTGAAGCTTTGGTTTCAAATGTCTACCTCCCCCTCTTTCAGTTTCATGATAAAAAGCCATCCACTTTGTGGCATTTAACTACCACAGGTCCTCTGATCAGGGAGCTGTTAACCCAAACACATAAAAGCCCATACAAAGTCACTCACGTACTCAGATGTGTGTTACCCTATAGATCTGGAGTGTCTGGAAAACCTTGCACATAGCAAGTGACTTCTTTGTGACTTCTATTGCAGGTGGTAACCACCAGCGATCAGAGGCTCTTGTGCCACTCTGTAGACATGAAACTAAATGTCCTATTCCCCAGGTGACAGTCGCCCACTGCGTGTTGTGGTGGTGTGTACAGCACGGCTCCTGCATGGGCATGTCAGCAGCTGCTCTGCTTTACTGGCTGATGTTTCTCAGCCTTTCTAGATAATTACCTGGCCCTGCACTTCATGAGTTTGCAGAGGCACTGCAATTCCTCCTATGATCCGTGAATTTTCCACACAGCTTTTTTTCCTTTCTTTTGAGCCAAGCAAAGTAAAACAGTAGCCATACGAACGGCTGGGAGATTTCCCAGTGGAAGGACTCCAACTACAGTGCCTTGCAGAAATAATGCAGACTCGAGCTAGAATTCTGCATTTAAGACCAACTATAATAACATCTTTTAATTATTTCAATACAGACATCATTAACATTCTCTCCTACCCCCATGGAATTAAAAGAAGCCATCCATGTCCATTGAGAGCTGTTTAACATTTTTCCTCTGAATCCTCATTTTTCAGTTCACAGGACTCTTAGTTTCTGCATTAGAGATGGAAGGAACATCTCTGACATCAATATTTGAGATCGATGTACATTCACAAAGAGAATATATGGAAACTCCTACCTTGCAGCTCATGCTTTTAATTTTCTCCTCTTCTTCATGATATTTCTTGGGTGGTTTGGGAACTGGAGTTCTTAAAATGCTCTGCCTGGCTAAGCACAAGTTAGTCATAGTGAGACCTATATAAATGCTGGTCTCAATCAAAAGTTTCGAAAGAGTGAGACATGCTGTCCAATGAGAGGTAATGATGATCTATAACAACTTTTTTTACAGAATGCACATACAAATTTTTTTACCTGTGTGAACGCTAATGTCAGAATCAACTCTCCATATATTCCAACAGTTTCTTGTTTATTGCTTTGGAAAAGAGCATCATAACAAAAACATTCACTGAAATTTAAAAGAAAATATTAATTGCCACAATTATGTTCATTTTAGCCCATGTATGTCAACATAGGACTCAGTCATCTTATGCCATGGACGACATTCTGTAAAGTAGGCAGATTTGCCACTAGATTCCCTGAGGCCAGAGTAGAAAGGCAGGACTCATAGTTTTTTGAAAGCTTCCCCAAGCTTTTAAACACTGAAACAAACAGCTGGTGATTTTGCTGCTGGTAGCATGTCGGTCCTTGTGTTCCCAGCAAACCAGTCTTGCTGGTAAAAAAACACTTCACTGTCTGGATTCAAAATAATTCAGATGGGGGAATTTTGCCCTCTCTGTAGACACTGCTGAGCCTGAAAGACAGTCTCTAATGCTTTTTTTCCATCAGGTACTAACTAATTTAATTTTCTCTAGCTGACTGAGTAAGACACAGCTCACTCTTGAGTAAAACATAAAGTCATACTGTATTAGGTGTGTCCAGGATCTGTTGTGCTTTAATTCTAGACATTTCTGGGTCTTTCTAGGTAAATTGCCTTTCCCTCCACTTTGTAAGTGTATAGAGATGCAGTAACTCTGTAATTCTTTTCCATGGCACCTTTTTTCCTTTCCTCTGCATGAAGAAAGCAAAACAGTGCAGTGTGAAGCCTGTGAGTTACTTTGGTCCTAAACTGTTCTCAGGTTCTTATGGACACATAAGACTGTTTTTACTCCATTTTTATGGGGGAATTTACTGTTCTATATTAGAAAGATCTCCCCCTTTGAAATGGTTAGTTTGTGGGCTTTTAGCAATTAAATAAAAATAATCCTTGAAGGAAAGAAAGAGTTTCAAGCAACCACAATGTGGACTGTGAACTTGAATGCCAGTTGAACCCAATCCTCAGCAGTATTCGTGTTTCAGTAATAACAGAGAGTAACGAGAAATGGCTCCAAAGGAGAAGGCCCCTAACCCACTTAAAAAAGCTGGAAATAGAATGACAACATTTAATCTTTTTTGGTTTGGTTCAAGAAATTAAGATCCAGTGTTAAAGCTTTACAAAACTAGCTCATGAACTGCCCATTCATTGCACCATCTACTATGAAACCACTTTGATGTTTAAAGCTTAAATTCAGACTCAGTTGAGCACTTTCAAGTGGAAAAGGAGAAAAAAGGAAAATATGCCAAATGTCTTAAGGCATTATCTGCCAATTCTTTCTCAGTTATTTCCATATTAAACTTAGATCACAAATTAAATTATTTATTCCTATTTGCAACGTTGAAAAACAACTTCACAATGGAATATTCTGCCACTTGCAGTGTCATTAATATTAATGCTCTCTATATGTACTTAGACCTTAATTAACATGTCATTGCTGCATAGGGAAAAAAAGGCTACTTATCCACTTACATATATTGTATAGGATTGTAGAACAGAGCGGTAAAATTCTTGAGAATTTCTGGAAATCCACTTAAGTTTACCACCTATTTTATGGGCAATGAAAACACTTCAGTTTGCTTGCTGTTTTGCAGAAAAAATTCAGGTAACTTTGTCTTCCATATATGAGACTTTCTCAAGGGGAAGTGTGTATGATAGCTTTATAAACACAAGAATATTAATTTTATCCATGTAATAATTATTTATTGTTTCTATCTTTCTCGATAGAAAACAAAATTAATTTTATTCTTTAAAGAAAACAAAAATATTTGTATGCTGCTCTCCTTTTTGCAGAGCATTTACAAAATGCCTCAAAAGGACAATGCAAGTGTTTTCCATATGCTTGTTGAGCATGACATGTTGAGCTTTTTTGTTTTTATTGAGTAATATTCATCACTTTTAAAGATGACAAACACATCATCTATTTTAAACATACAGTTGTGAGTTTACTGCAGCAGGCCATTTATAGCTGTCTTGTTTAGGTCAGATTGCCAACCAGTAAATATTACTAATTACCTCTTATGATTGTATTGCTACAGGTTCATCACAGCATAAACTATACATGTTTCAATTTTTTATTGATCTGCATTAAAAATACCAAATGGGCCACACATTAAGGCATCAGAACTCATTGTTCCAGGGCCTTCAATTTACTTTTTTTAATTTTAGCACATTCTCCTTTTGCAAAGTCAAATGTGTCCTTTTTTTGGGGGGCCTTCTCTCTGTATTTAGTATTTCCTTCCTCAACTGAATGGTTTAAATTAGGAGATACGAGTAGAATAAAATATCCAGGACTTAAAAAATCTTTTACAAATAATTTCATCAACCTGTATTTTCTGTAGCGTAATAGATTTTTTGTGTATCATAACAACATAAAGAATTGCACCAAATGCAAAGAGGGAAATTTTAAAGAGCTTGAGTCTGGATTATGTTGCATCCTTTCAATTTTAATGGTGACACTAGAATAAGAATTGTATTTTCATAGTACCTTAGAACATCACATGTTCAAAAATTCAAGGAAAGAAAGAGCCAGCCTGATCTCAGTTTTACAAACAGACTTAGTAACACCGACATGGAGAACATACTGGTTAAACAATTGTTAATAAAGTTACTTGTGGTCCTGATACTGACAGTGGAGTTAAGTACAGCTGCAGAGAGTATTCTTGCAGCATAGAAAAAAAAATCTGAACTGTTGCTTTTATTCTCGTGATGACTGGTACAGCAAAGAGCTGAAATCCAAGTATTCTTACAAACTGTTTCTTGCATGTATTGAATGACCGATCATTTTTGGACTTTTACAAAGTCTGTGTTCAAATGAACATGAGCATCCACCACTTCCTTGTAAATCATGACAATTTGGCCCCTAATTATAAGTCCAGAGATTAAAGTAAATTTTACATAAAGAATCTTTACTCTATAGGTTATTTGCATGATGATGGTGTAGGGTAAATATATAATAACTAAGTATAATGTGTTTGTCTTTATTGCCAGTTTTTAAGCCACAGAATTGTAATAAAAATCCCAATATTCAACGCTTGCCTTACTTTTATTAATTCAAAAGTGGTTGCAAAGAAAAAGGACCTTGTTTTGAAGACATCAAGAAGAATGGATCATGCAAAATCCCTTAAATTATTTCCTATAAAATTCTGTCACCTTTGGCTACTCTGAACAGCCAGACTCATAATATTTTTTTCCCTCAGTGAACATATACAAAAATTGCTTTCTTCTATGGTTAATACTTTAGAGAGCATGTTTTAATTCCCCATGGCAAAGTTTTCATAGTAAAATTACAGTCTAAGAAAATTAATAATGAGCAGCAAAGTGCTCCAGGGATGTAATGCAATTATTTTCATGATAACTCACACCCTCTATTTGCTTTACTTCCTCTGTCTCTCATGTAAATTTTATTTTAACAAAGAGCTGCTCAGTCTATCAGTAAAACATGAAGGTTTATATAAGGACTATCAAAAGGCTTACATTTAATTGATGTCCAAACCCTCTCAGTCTGCAAAACAGTAACAAAAGATGTTTTGCCTTCTTTCTGCAAACAGAGCAGATGTCTAAGTAAAATATCACCTCTGGAACAGAAGCAACTGACTTTTATGTTCTCATCACAAAAATGGAAGGTCTACACTGGTGGCCTTTCTTATTTACACCACACACATGGCAATCTTTGACATTCATTTCCTTGAATATAAACAGATGATACAGCCTCCCTCTCCAGAAGTTAATTAATTGAATGATAAGACCCCTTAATTCAAATGCCTAATAACCCTTTAGTACTTACACAGTTCCGAAAAGTGTGTTAAAACCAATTTTAGAATAAAACAGAAGATTGGTGAAACAGTACCTTTGTGCTTGCTATGAGAGGACTTGTTCATATACAGCCTTAAGCTAAATTAGACACAGCAATTTTAATGCTGACTAAAACTATGTTTTCAATTTGACTAAAAGCCAGTTGAAATGATTGGAGCACAGGGGTAAAGTTTTGTAACTTATCCACAGGATCCTTTAACATGAACAGGATACCTAGTGAAAGAACATTAACAATATTGAGATTACTGGACATGAATCAACAGATTGAAAACTTCAGAGAAAAAATGCATTCATTAGAACCAGTCAGAGGTTTTCAGGTGGTCTGTTTAGACTTTAAAAAACTACAGAACATGAAACTTTCAAACATGTATAGGGGAAAAAAGTATTTCAAGTCACACAGAGTAACACATTATATTACTGGAGAAAAATATTCAGGATATCCATCTACAGTGCAGAAAACCTGCCTGATTCAGATGGAGGGCTTAAACCTTGGCTCTATCTAAGCCTTCCAGGCTAAGCAAATGTTGTGTAAAAATATCTGCTTTGATTCACTTAATTTTTGTGGAAAACATCTAAAATTCCTGTGAAAAACTACATAATCTTTTTTTCCAACTGTGATGTGAGAATTTTTCCTTTTTTAAATTTGGAAAATGGGAGAACACAGCTTCTCATCCAACTCTGATATTATCCCCTGCTGAGCAATTGGTTATAAGACTCATTTAGTGTACAGGAACGACTTAGCATTCAGTTTCCTATAAACTATGGAGTCCCAAACCATAAAAATGGAAACAGATCTTTAAGCAAGATTTTAGTTGTTGTTTGTTTTGTAACTATCTCTACATTAAAAAAATGTACCTTACACAGGCCTGAACCATATTGGATTGGTAAAAAAAACTAGAAAAAACTGTCCACATATGTAATCTTTTGGAATGACCAAAAATTAAAAAAAACCTCCATAATCCTATCCAGTAGCAGACTAAACATAAAACTTCTGCAAATTCATGCAAATGAAATTGTCATTCATTGCAAAAAAAAAAGCTGCTTCACTTGCATTTCTGATGAGTGTTTAGGTGGTCAGGAAGGTAGAACTGAAATAATGCAGAGAATGGGGATGACCATACAGCTTTTATTTCCTAAAACTGCAGAAACTATATCTTGAACAGTCCTTACACTCTGATACACACCTTCCATGGTGGCATCCCTTTTGTAATAATCAATTATATCAGCAAAGGATAAATATTTGAGAAAATCAGCCTTATGTAAATAAGATGTCAAATTAGAAGGCAAAATGTTTAACTGTTTTATTTATCACAACCCGTGCAATGAGAGATACTTCGTTGAAGAGTAGAACTCTGTGTTTCACCAATTACTTACCATTTTCTCTGCTTTTTGAAAAAAAAATCTAAATAAAGGTTTAAAAATCTATAAGATTTAAGTTTAATTTTATCCATCTGTTAGAAGAGTATGTTATGAATAGAAGACCCTAGTAAGGCTGAAGGAATGTGTTGCAAAACTGGGCATAAAATATTTATTTTGATGTAATATACTCTCAAACTGATTTCTGTTGTGATTCAGTTTGTTCTGAATCAAAAAAATCTATTCTGATTTTTTTTGTCTTTAATGACATGAGGGACAAAGATCAAATGCTTGATCCTTTAACATATGCCAGTCCTCCAGTAAAGTCTGACAGAATCCCAAGCTGCTATGCGAAAGAGAATTCTGTTTTTTTGAGCCTGATGATGTGTAAATTCTCTAAATGCATCTGTTGACTAATTTCTATTTTTACATTGCTGATTGACTCCAAAGCATTTTAGTGGAGAGCAACAGAATCACCACTGCCATACTGGCAAACTCTGTTCCACTGTAAAGATGTAGCAGAGCAGACAAGACTGCCAGCTAGCTGGACGCATGGATTTTCCTCTAAAGTAGCATGAATTCCACCTTACAGTCCTTAGAAAACAGTGGACTGCGCTGGCGGGAAAAACCACCTAACAATGAAAATATACTTTACATGCGTAATTTTTCATAGGAGCACACGACTTTAAACTACACATGAATAATCAAGAATGCAAACGTTCTCCAGTCATTGCTTGCTGTCAGTGTATGAGCAGTTCAAATTTCAGAAGGACTGCTGTCTTTTTTCCCTTGATGTTAATGGAATAGAAAATGAAGTTTAACAAAATTGATTGTCAGTGATAACTCTACTACACTAAGGCAAAAGAAATGAAATTCTTAAATATTTCTGGGCAATTTAATGCATGGCATTTGATTTTGGTTTTCATAACTGGTTTTCATAACTTCATGAGCCTTGAAGTTCCCACTAAGTTCATGTAAAGTAGTGATAGGTTATTAGTTCTACAAACTCTGGTTGCTCTATTGTCAGTTTACAAGTTAAATATAAAAGGATTTCAAACAGTGGTCACTTGAGAAATTTTTACTTTTACATGCAAACTACCAAGCAGCCCTTAGCCCATCTGCTTGGGAGCCTCATATTTTATAAACATTTATATTTCAACTCAGTTGATGTTTCAGAGGACTTATGCTCATTGATTTACTGTACTTAAAAGGCAATGTTTGAGAAATTGAGTTTTTATGTATTTTTATCCATTGCTGTCAATGTTGTGTGAATGGTTCTGCAGCTGGCATTATTTATAGAGCTATGTAAACTATGGCTAGATTTTGTTTCCCAAGCAAGTTCTGAAGCAGACATTAGAATTAGCTCAAAAAGAAAAAAAGGGGGAAAAAAACCTCTTAAACCCAACAACCTCCTTCTTCCTCTTACAGACCACTGCCATTTTCTGAACTCCACACATCATTTTTATACTAATCTTCTGATGCAAGTGGGAATCTCCACAGGAACCAGTTCCACACCACCATTTTCTACAAAGGGCAACTAATACCAATACAGATTTTAGGACAAACCTCACTAATTATGCAGTACGATGCATCTAACACACTACTGCCCATCCCATGACTGAGGCCCTTTAGATGGAAAAGGAAAGCAGAGTTCAGTTTCTTTACTGCAGGAAAGGGTTGTGGTTTTTCAGTTCTTTGGTTTAGTCCTGTTTCTCTCACCAAAGAAGCCTCTTTTTTAGGAAAGTTCAAACTATAATGCCCTCACTGGTACCCCTAAAACCTGTTCTAGATCAAAGACATCTTAATTTGTTTGTTTTCCATATGTACTTCAGCAGTTCTTAGTTCTTAAACAAGTGCACAGTCATAGAGATTTGGAAGCAATTTTTACAACCATACAGCTACAATGTCAGGAGTAACAGCTGAGCTTGAAGAACATTAGCACTGTGCTGCAAGATTCACTGTAAAGGATGGTGCTTTTTTTGTCACAAATCCCTTATGAATATGTGATGATCCACTGCTTCATTTATAAATTGTACTGCCCATAATCTCAAAGAACACTTGAAAACTTAGCTGAAATATAAGGTAAAATTAATGAAAGGTAAAAAGCAAGCAAAAGATCTCAATAAAAATTTCTTCCTATGTTAATGCTGTAACTTTGCTGGAAGTACTATCTCTTATTTGTTTTAATTTGTATTTAGGGACCATCCTACTTGGCTAGGCTTCAGTATTAGCTAAGATGTCTGCAGAAAATTTATGTTTAATAAGAGGTTAATAATTACTTTATACCATTGACTTCACAAGTTCTGTAGAACAGCAGTAGTGAAAATTTCAAAAATTAAATCAGAGTAGTTAAGAGTGTATGTCAATATAAACACTGCTGGTATATATTTCTACTTCTCCTGAGCTGGGTATCAAAGTAAACAAGAAAGCTATGAGGAAAGTTACTGGGAGGACTAGTGGTAGTGTTTCCATGTACCACCTTCAGTCCTACTGCCAGTAACCCCTAGGTAGGCACACTTATCTAACACTCAAGCCTTTGAAAATCTGTTTTCCCTTCCTTGTTTTCTACAAGTATCTGGAGCCTACGGCACACATAATCCAGCAGAAGGGAAGAAAGGACACTCGAATCAGACCATATTTGTCTCTACTTTTTCCCAAGCAAGTACAAGTTCTCAGTGCCCGTTGTCATGGGGATACTCCACAAGTGCAACCTCCACTGCAAAGTCACCACAGTCCATTGTGTCAGTTATCTTGTACTGTATTAATTAATTTGATCCTTTAAGAACACACTATTCTTGCTGTAATAACAGCACAGTCAGTGGAAGCAGCCTAACACTTCTGTCATAATTCTCTACAGTCAGTCATTTCCAGACATTGATAAACTAATCATGTCAACTGAATTTCTCCATTCTGGTATTCAAGGCAGACAGCGATTTCTTAACAAAAGCTTTAATTAAAAACCATAAAACTTTTCCAGCATGCAAATAAGGGAAAATAGAAATGAAAAGTACACATCTGAAATCACTAGGTGTTGCATTCCCTGAATAATAGCTGTTGTGCACACTGCCAAAGTTGATGATCTAGTGGAAAAATAAATGAATGTTTCCATAAAAAACTTTTCAAAAGAGTCCCAAAGTGAATACTTGTCAGACCACTTAAATTCTGCCGGTTACTAATTTCTGGACATGGGATTTTACAATTTCATACTATTTTTGATACGTTTTTCTGATGTGGCCATGAAAAAAGAATAACATATTTATGTCAGTAACAACACAAAAATGAAAAAATGTTTTTGAAAGGGCAAGCTAGAATTCTAATATAAGCTCATACTGGAAGTGTAAGAACAGTAAAAATGGTAAAATTTTTTGTGCACTACACAACCATAGTCCATTTAAAAGCTGTCTCTTTATTTGGACTGATGTTTTCATAAACTCAGGCAAACAGAAGAACATGGTAAGTTAAAACTGACATACAGATGTAGAAAAACTGATTTTGCAGAAAGAGTTAGCTTGTCAAAAATGATTTCATGGCCAAACAGCAAGAAACTGATATTGGCAATAATTCTATAATATTTAAGTGTGAGCAGCAGGCATCATTTCTTGCCTGGAATTTTAGGAATTATCAACAGGAACACAAAGCCACATTTATTGCCCTACACTGGCTAACTTTCAGAACTATTTGAAACAAAAATTGCAAGACAGAAAAATGCCAAAAGGAAAACTGGTCCTTAGGAATTTGTGCACGATGACTTTAAGGTATACTGTATTTTACTGAAGCACAAAGGAATTCCATAAAGGCTGTATAGCCAACCTTTCTGATACATGCCTCTTTCAAAATTATTATGGTTCATTCACTTTTTCTGTACAGATTTACTCTTCTTTGCCCATCTCAGTCAGTAATACTGAAAACATTTTGATAAAATAAAATGCATATATCTGCTGTTGAACTCTTGGAAGTATATGCACTGTAGATGGATGACAGCACATGGTGCTTAAAATCTTTTACTACAGTGCATGCCCTTTTTCTTGAACAGTAATTGGGAAGGGGACCTGGATAAATACAGCTGTGTTGAGAGGGAGTATAGTGATGGAAGGGGTAATACCAGACAGCACCATCTGTAGAATATCCTCTCTATTACTTTGCTCCTTTCAATTCTGCAAGGGTTATTTTAATGGCTGATGAAATGCAAGATGTGCATTCTTTTGTTTCTGTATGACAGCGGATGGCACCCGTCATGTCCAAATGCAAAAAAAAAAAAAAAAAAAAAAAAAAAGTGAAAAAGTGGAAAACACTCTGAGCTAGATTATCTTCACTAGAGAGAAACAGCTTGACAGCCCTTACACTGTCCAAGGCAAAGAAGTAATTATCAACAACAGCATTGAACTTTGAAATTATTTCAAATTAGAAAACCCCTTTACTTGGACTAAAAATCTTTATACATGTCAGAAATAATTTGCAAGGTTTTACCATTAGTTTAATTCTTTCTTGACTGGATTCATAATCACAACACTTTATTCTTGTTTTGCTAAAATAAAAATCTGAATCCAGAGTCAGACAGTGCTATGTCTCTAAAGGTGGATATTTTTAACTGAGTAATAGGTAATTCTATAATACCTAGAATTCTCTATTCTAGAGAATATCTATTACTAGAATTTTAGTAATAGTTATTCTCTAGAATATTTCTATGATGAAACTACAGAAGGGTTTTACCCCTCCTTGCAAAGAAAATTAAGCAACTTATGCTGACATATCTCTGAAAAGCCAACTTATTCCAGCCAGATTTGCTGCAAAACCTCTAAAGGTGCAATGGTGAAATGCAATTCCTGCCTTGGCCAACTGGTCGCTTTCAGAGCCTTGATAAGAAAACAGTTTTACACTGTATCACTGGACAGTTACTCAGTCACATTGGTTCCGCAAGAGAGACTTAAAACTATTTTGTGAGCTACATTGAATGAAATTTGTTCATAAACGTAGATTTTGATAACACTGAACTTTTAACCCTTCAGCAAAACTATTTAAAGTCCAGAAAAGCCCCCAGCAAAGAGAGTCCATCTAGGGCGGTTCTCAGCTACAGAGGCTGATAATGAAACTCTGTGATTTTACAATGCCTTCGTATGTGGTCAGTGGCTTTGCAGGAGACCACACACACACAAACAGAGGCTCTCATAATTGCCTAACATTTTCACCACCTGTTCTGAAGCCACGTTATCAGATGTGAAGGAACCAGTAAAAAACAGTTTATAAGCTATAAATGGAAGCAGCTACGTCAGAGAGCTGATAAACATTTCACTGCAAGTTATTTGTGTAGCAGACTATAATTTAAATAGCACTAAACTTCTTTAAAGTGTCGGTTTCAAGTTACAGGATGTCACAGTTGCTGTTTTGGGGTAGGAGATATGTGTGTTGGGAGGATCAAAGAGGTGATATTTCTTGTTTAACTGATCCTGTCAAAGATAAGGTTATCTTTCCCTTGCCTTTCTGCTTCATCTTTACCCCTGTCTGCTGCTTAAGTGTGAAAGCTTGGTTTCATTTCTAAAAAAAAGAAGAATGCCTACCATGTTCAGTCATTTCATAGCCTTCAGAGGTGTTGAGTTAGTATGGAAATGCTGGTATCTCTATCCCTATTGGAGTCAATAAAGTTAATCTTTTAACAAAGGTAACCTTTGCCTCACTCTTAGTTTAAATAGATTAAATCTGAGTGGAAAATATATTCTATATATGACCCAGGTGATTATAAAGAGGACACTATGTCCAGATCTAAGTACAGCTATACATTTCTTATATGGTTCTTTAAGGGGACTTGCTTTGGGAATTATTTTAATAGTAGGTCCTCTGTCACTGCTGACTTGTACAAAAATTGTCTTCTATAACTAGATATTTGGTATGATATATGATGGAAATGAAGCATTCATTAGGAATATGTTGAATATATTGTGAATTTCAGACTTTTTTCCCCTGTCTTAAATCCATTCCTATATGTTACTTAAGCCCAAAGTTCAGAACTGACTGATTTCCAAGACAGACGAGAAATGAAATATTTTCATACCCAGTTTTAAGTTGACCCATTTAGTTTTGCATGTCTCATTCAAGAAAAATCTGACAGAATTTTAGTTTGGTCTCAGGTGCCTTATTATTGAAATTGGATTCATATGCACTGGCTATTTATTGATTTGGGTCTAAATTACCAGGATTGTGAATCCTTGCCTGTAATGGACTTTCACTAATATTATTAAGTGTATATTTTAAAAATTAAAAAAACCTAATATGTTATATATATAAAGCCTTACAATTACAACTGGTAAAAAGACTGTTGAAAAATTGTTCATAAATTACTTACTGCATTGTTTTTGGAATATCCCTACATGTGATAAAACTATTCTTATATTCTTACACTGAAATCTTGTAAAATCATTAATTTGTAGCTCTATAGCTCTGTGGACATCCAGACTAAGCTTAAGTTAGTACCAAAAGTATTCCTTACTGTTCTGGGTTATCACTTATGATGACTTATTTTTCATTCACTAGGCAGAACATGAGTATTGGTTTTAATTTTTACCAATGAGTCAGTCACTGGTAGAGCACTGCAGTCTTTGAACAATGCACTTATTTGGGATGATTGCTTGGAAATTCAATTAAAAATTAAATTCTCAAGTTTTGCTCTCAGATCATTATCCACATGATATAAGAAGTCTTGTGCAATGGAATATTCTGTATCCAGATTTGACAATTTTGGGCAGTTTTGGTACTACTCTCTTAAAAAAACTATTGCAGAAAAAGGAAAAAGAAAAGCAGAGAATGGTGACAAAGGAAGAACACTAAAAAGAATCAGGAAATTAGGCTCATACTGGAAAAGATGAGTAAAAATGGTTCTTCAGTTTGCAATGTGAGGAATGGAGTAGGATGAAGATAGGGGAAAAGAATCACAGATGTTGATGACATTATTACTGTAGTGAAGAGATGTGAAGAAGGATTTAATGACATGAGTAATGGTGACATACACAAAACTATCATACACAGACCTACTAAGAAGTGCTGACTTTCTCCACATCTCAAGTTCTGGAAGTTAGATGCTTGAGATATAAATATCTCAAGCACTGGGTACTGGAGGCTGGGTAATGCATGATAGGAAATCATGCTATTCTCACCATAAAGGTACCAGATGCTTTTCTAGACTGTCTGTAGGGCTAGGTAGACTTGGATCAAATCCATTGCAGCAATCCTGTAAGTTATGTTGTTTTGCAAGGGTGGTAATACTGCTTTTCAGCATGGAAAGCTTCTTTTTTGTGCTAATTAGCTGAAGAAGGAAAGTTTGAGGCTTTGTGCCTGCAGAGATTACAGGAGGCTCTAACTAATTCTCCCGGCTAAAGCTCTTGTGCTATGCTAACCTTTTTAATTTCAGCAGTACTTTGTGTTCAGATGAACTATAGTTTTCCTGGAATGGATGCATTTTTCCATTAGCAAAACCTCTTTTTAAAACACAGACAAAATAAAACAATGTTTTTGGCAAGATAGGCTCATTTACAAGTTTGAAATGAAGTGTGAAAATTGCTGAAAACTGTTACTTTTATTGCAAATATTTCCTATGTTTCTAACAGAACAGATTTAGTTGCACCAGACAATACAATTTGAGGAAACCTGAAAATATTGGAACCTCAAAGGGAGAACTTTAAAAACAACAGTTTTTCAAGTTTTTATTCTTACTCAAGTTCAGGCTCTACCTGAACTCGGAGCGTTATTCTATCTTCTTCTATCCACTGTCTCTCCCCTCTTTCCGCTTGTTCCCATGACCTCAAACTCATGACCCACCACCCTTACTGTCGTGGTTTAGGGACAGTGCCTCCCAATAGAGTGTCCCTATCGCCTTCTACCAACCAGACACCCTTGCTCAATCCCCATCTCTTCCTGCCCCTCTTCTTTTGGAGGCACAAAGGTAAAAATTACAGGTTGAGATAAGAACAATTTACTGGAGAAACAATGAGATAAGGAACAGCAACAGTAAGAGCAACGATGTTAGGAAAAATAACAAAAGGTATAAGGCAAAGAAATAATTTACATGGAAATTATAGTAGTATAATTTAGTTGGTGAGATCGTACCCACCAACTAAGTCCCTTACTCCCACTAAGATTCCCTTTCTACCACATGAGCTAGTATTCTAACATGCACCCCACTAGTGCCTGGCCATGCATCCTCCTAGCTACTCTAAAAAATTAACTCTGTCCTGGCTGAAACTAGGCACTTACTAAGGAGGATATTTTATATTTTCTCTAATGGATGACTGTGTTCTGAACTGTTTATCTAATTTGGTCATGAATTCTGTAATTTCCAGAATGCAATGCATCATTAGGTAATTTCTAAATAATCAACAAATTTGGTATTTACTATATAATTTACTAAACAAGAAGCTTTTTCCATCATACTACCCTAGTCATCTGCTTCCCTGTCAAATGCTAGGGAAGGAGCTTCTCCTGCTTCTTACTACCCCTGATTTATTGCAATAACCTTGGATATTAGCTATCAAACATTTAAAGTGAATGTGTCCCCTGAGGCTTTCATGAATCTTGGGAATTCTGCTCCAAGAGCACTCAAGCAGCAGGAGCTGAACCCACATAGATTTCAGTTTAACCTGACAAGAATCACATGGAAGAGAGCTTGGAAACCAAATGAAGTTTCTGAAGTGAAAGCAAAGTTCTGCACTTTTTTGTTAAGCAGTCAGGCAGAGTCTTCTCAAACAACTCAATTTCTTATTAGAATGTGCAGTAACAGCTAAAGCAAGGTGGAAAAGCCAAACCCAAGTCCAAAACAGGACAAATATATCTTGGATGGCCAGAATTTTTTATACACAAACCTGGATGCAAATCTGTGTTCTTGAGCATGGAGCTACAATAAGAATTGATAACAAAATGAATTGTGAAAACCCCTCCTGAGGATCCCCTCATGGGGAGACCCCTAAAATGTTCTGTGCTAGGATTGACAGTACTTTTGGTTTTTTCTATTTTCAGGTTGCTGTTTATTTTTTCTCTTATCAACAGTTCAGCATGCTGTCTACATTCCAGACTTAGTGTACAAAGAGAAGGCACCAAAAGTCACAAGACACACAGGTTCAAGGTCTTTTAAAGTTATTTCATCCAATTAACTCTTAGAATGTATTTTATTTCTATCTTTCTAACTAATTATTTGTCTGCCCACAGAACATCTGCATTGCAGTTCTTTCTAACAAATCACTCAGTGCTATCAACGCTGCAGAAAATGAGTAGATGAAGGAGATCAGACAACGCCCAAAATCCTCCATCTTGTCTTCTATTTAGCTCCATACTGAAACCCCAAAACTCTAAATTTTCCACACTGTGATAAACTACACTCCTATCTATTTCACACACTCATAGATTCTGATTCATCCCAAAGTCTTGGAAGCTTTCTCCATGGACGAAGGTTAAAAGCAGTGTTCTCCTGGGGATCAGGACTTCCCAGGACAGGCAGAGAAACATTCCCTGTGCCCTGGGTTCTAACACTGAACCTCTATCTCTACTGGAAATAGACAGATGCATAAGCTCAGCTCAAATTCAGGCGAGGATAGCTATCATTGAAGACCATTATGTCATGGGAACAATTGCGTATTTGGTTAAAGAGGGGTTAATGAGTACAGGAAGCTTTCCATTATTCAAAACTATGTGGATTTTATTGCGGAGCATGGATACTATGACACATTTCTTCTCTCAGTGCTTCCTAGGATGCATCTCAGCAAAGCGAAAGCTAGGTGGAAAGACTTGCACTGCTATTACCTGCAATTTATCACTTATGAAACAAAGGAAACATCAACAGACCTTCTAATTTAAAGAAAGATATAATTTGGAAACTATTGGCATGTATCCAATCTCTACTCATATCCCACTACTTAACTCTCATGTGAGTTCAGTTCAAGAGGTGACCCCACTGGATTCAGTCAGAAGGGATACCAAATAATGGACCAGTGCCTTATGTATCCTCAGGGTATTAATTTTGTTTGGAAAGAACACAGACATCATGAGCTTTAAAGAAAGTGAACTATTTATATGTTTTCCTTTTTTCTTTAGGTGGTTGGGAACAACATACAGAACCTAATTTCAAGATCAAAGTTCTCTGGTCATCTAACCAGGCAGAACCCTGGTTGTTACTGTTAATACATTACTCAGCATGGCTGAGCAGACAGCTCTCCATGGCCTTTTAGAATGGGCATTACGAATTGCTGCTCTAAAAGCATGTGACTGGCTCCAGATGAGGAATAATGACATTTGTTACACAGTGTGGTCTCTAATGTTCTCTTGTCTTGTCTCTAATGCTAATTCTGTGTTGATAATAATTTTAAAAGGCTTGTCTCTATCATGAGGCAAAAATTGTTCTGTACATATATCATATGTGCGCTGAGTACATACTTTTCTATTACTACTTTCAGGAATTTTAATTTGATTGATTTTTCTTTTACTTTTCTAGATGTGTATTATTTGAGCAATGGCACATCTATTTACATATAAAATATATTATCAGTGCTTTTCTGTAGGCCTGATTCTTCCTTTACCTGCAGCAGAGGGCAGAAATAGAGAAAATATATTTTGCTTTTGATAGCCAGAATATAGCTGTGAATTGATTGTGAATAGTTTTTGAGTTCCTCATTGTTCATTTTCATAGTTTCTTCATCTTGAACAGAAGTTGTATCCTATCCACTTAGTGCAAGGTCCAGCATTACTTACTCTTTGCTCTCCTAGGCTCTGTTTTAAACTTCTGATCCCTTTCCCATCATTAGAAGGCCCCCCAGCCCCTGGAGGCAGGAAACATCATTAATCCCCAGCTGATCAAGGGCATGAGAGTTGGGAAGGGAACCCTAACTTGAAGACCACCTTGCAATATGGTTTTCAATTAATTCTGTAGCATCGTCAGCAAAAAATCACTGAAATAAGATAGTAATATCCTGAAATTTCTTGCCTTGGAAGAACTTCTACAGTAAAATTTTTGTTTAAAGTGTGATATGGATTTGTTCTAAATTAAATAACAATTAGGGGTAAAATAGTGACCTCATCCTGAAAAAGTCGTGGCATTGAACTGAGATATGGACACAAGATTAAAATCCTGCTATTACTAATATCCCCTGCTTATTGGTTGCAACAAACCCATCTTGAATAACCAATAGTGCTTTTCCACCTTTGGAAGGTGGGAAAGCCAGGCGGATGTCACCGCGCCAAGTGTTCTGACACATGGTCTCCAGTGGTGCTGTGGGCTGCTGAGTTCAGAAAGGGCTCTCTGCTTCAGGCATGGAATTCCTCACATGCTGGGGTTGCGTGTGGTCTCTCCAGAAGAACACCCTGAAAAATAAAAATGCATTTTTTGACAAATTCCTTACTGTTTTTCTCTTAGCTGACTTGGGAAGATGCAGTAAAAGGCTCAAAACTGCAAGAGAGCAAAGACATGGTAGACAGAGAGGTACATGCAGAAGATAAGCAGAACCTGTTCCCCAGTCTATCCACTGGTACTGACTTCAAGACTGAATGAGGAGTGCAGGCTACTGCTTTCTTGTGTCCTTTATTTCAGGAAACTCTGGTAAAGCATTTGATTGCAAGAGCCAAAAGCAAAATATGATTATATGGATAAAAAGTGATTGGGCTCTCACACAAGCCCTTGAAATACTGAGTGCCTTTCCCATTGATTTTACTTGCCTCATACACTAGTGACATAACTATAGGCTGTTCTCTTTACTTAATTTATCTAGTTACAGCACACGCACACACACACACATGCACGGACAAAGGCGTGCTGAGCTTAAGGCCTGCAAGACAGAGTTAATGATGACACACATCATTATTACATCTGCATGGAAAAATTGAAATAGGCAGAGATATATCCCCCCTTGTCTTGAGCCTGGAAATCCACATGTCCTAGGAACATTTTGCATATTCAGCAGGCATATTGTATGTTTATTTCTAATGTAAAGCTTGTCCTCTCCATTTTGTTCCATCTCTTTCTCAGTTTTCCATGACAAGCTTTTTGATGTCTGCAGAGCTGCCTGAACAACAATCATAAAGGCCCTAATCCTAAGGCTTTTTCTGGCTCTGTGGGTGAAGTGCAGATTTTCAGGATGTTTGCCAAGACAGCCTGTGCAAAGGATTTGTTTTTGCAAGTGTTTGTGTGCATATGCGTGCATGATCCATGTGTGTGGCCTGTGTGAATACCAAGTGCCATTTACTCTTAAGACTCTCTAAGCCACCCTCTGCCTGTGTATAAAACATCTCCCTGCTGCAATGAAGCAGAATTAAAATAGTTATTTGCCCATCTTTTCTTTTATGTACACGCAGTCTGAGCAGCAGCTGGATATCCCCTCATGTTATCCATGCAGATAAGGCAGAGCTGAGAAGGGAGGAACAAGACACTGGAAGCACATTCACTACTGCTCTTTGTCTTGTAGAGCAACTGCTTCAAACTCTCTCCCTGTTGCACCAAGGCTCACAGAAAGCTGCTTTTCCAGGCATATTCCTCCTGCTTGCATTCTTGTTGCAACTCCATCTACTTCATCTCCCTCTCTTGTGCTATGCTTTTCCAGCACTGCAATTGATTTAAGCCTCTCACTCCTCAGAGGCTTCATGCTTGAACTTCTTGGAGAGTGACATAGGAGCTCTGCTTCAAGGGCCATGAAAACACTTGTATTTTTCTATCCTGTTAAACTATTTCTTCTAAACAACTAAGAAAGGCATGGAATAAAACCATAACAAACTAATAGCCACCCTCATGACTTGATTGCTATAGAACTTTGGAAGTGATTTGTTTAGTTACTTTCTTTCTCATGCATGCTTGCTGCTAGGAATCTACTGAGTTCATTTAACTATCAGCTCAAGCAGTTTTATACCTCATTGTAAAGCCTTGGGCAAATACTCTAATTTTTAAAAATTTAATAAAAATGTTGCTTGCATATGAAGTTCATTGGCAAAGTAATGAATCCACTTCACTGACATGCTGAAAATTAGATTTTTCTGTCTTGAAATCTGAGATAATTGCTATTCACTTTATTGTGAGTAGTCCAAAGAACTAAGTCCTGTTTGGTGCAGAGCACAATACTTAATATTCAAACACTGTCTTTCTTTTAATTTCATTATTTTAAAAAAATGGGAGTGTTTTGTCCCCATTTTTATGTTAGAGAAACTGTGGTAGAGGGAAGATAAATGACTTTCACAAGGATTTGAAATCTTGCTGGTCTAATGGCTTCCCACTAGCCTATATTACTTCCATTTTAGGAAGGCAGATTGCTCAGATTCTTTTAATGTATTTATTAAATACATTAAAAGCTGCTCAAAGCTGCTTTAGATGATTAAGCACATGGCCAGGAACCACAAGTTCTTCCCCCTTCCACAGCTGGGTGCTCGTCATATTTTATGACTATGTCAAGCTCTGCACAAAGCACTTAATTTTTGTGAGTGAGGAAAAAAGGGTTTGAAAGAGTGACAATGCACAACTGTCCAGGAAACTGATACCAGCATTTCACCTGCAGATACAGCATAGATATATAGGAGACAACAATAACTGATGATGAAATCGCATCAGTGCTTTTGGTGGAAGCCTAGGTCTCTTCACTGTATGCCTCAATGGATCCCAAACTTCCCCTTTTCTCTTTATTTTTTAACTTAATCTTCTACATTTATATTGGTCTGTGCCTGTGTACCTTCAGACTCTTGACACTTAGCACGACAATTGTTTTCCACTTAAAAAGATCAAGAAAGTTTTATCACAGAGAATCACTGAAGAATGCCTGTGAGAGGAATGTTTCTCACAGGCATATGAAGAAGCAGGCTGGGACTAACTGGTATTTAAATCTTGTCTTTGGCAAGTCAAATATTGCTTACTGTTTGGGAAATTGTGATAGAAATGCACCCAGGTAATTACTTCTCAGTCACTGATGTAAACAATGTAATAAAGAAAATCTAGCTGACATAGTGGTGCTGCCATCTGAAATTTTACTGCACTTAGTTCAAGTTCTACATCTTTTTATACCTGAAAGTACACAAAAAACTAACTCAGCATTTTTAAAAGACAAGATAAATACATCTCTCAGAACCCCATTTGTGTACTTGAGTAGAAAAATGTAATCTTGTGCAAAGGAAAGTATAGAATAATCTCTCAGATTAACATATAGTTTTTATAATGTGTAAAAGTGGTGCTGATGATTGAGCAAATAAAAGTCACCTGTATTTATACTACAGATTTATAATCATAATAAAGGCTTATCTTTGCCATTTAAGCCAAGCAATATGAGACAATTGACAGCATTGCGTGGGCAGCAGATTTCTCCCTACAGCACATTCTCTATTTGTATTATCACCAGACAAACTGAAATGGAAGTCCCTTTCTGTCCTTCCTCCCAGCCATAGGCCAAGGGTCAAGAAGTGGGAATGGGGTGGAATCTGGAGAGCTGACCAAAACTAACCAAACCTTAGATTCACTTAGCTTGGCTTAGTTTAGCCTAATTTAGTTTAGCTTAGTTTAGCTTTATCTTAGTTCAGTTTACCTTAGCTGCTGACTGGGTTCAAATGGCCCCAGAATGCATTTATTTAAATTAAAAAATTAACTCTTCCAGCTAGCAGAGACATGTAATAGGAGGTCCTATTACATGTCTGGTTTTGGTGAATCCAGAATTGGTAATTGATAAAAACACCACTGCACTTACCTAATAGAAAAAAAGTAAGTATTATTTAATCTATCAGATACCAGCAACATACTTTAGAGAGCTCTCAATTACCAGAGCTCATGTCATGCTAATTTGTCTTGAATCAGCACATTATATAATATTATATATATTATGGAACTTGTGTTCTCCTCAAAACTTTTCAGAGAATGATTACTACTCCAAGGGATCTTTACTCCAAGTATTACTGCAGATCTGATTTGTTAAGGAAAGAAACATCATGCTTGGACTCCGACAGTTCACCTAATTGCTATTGCTACTAATACTCCAGACTTCTCTCGTTTCTTCTCTATTTTTAACTGAAGAGCTCAGAAACTTTTTCAGAAGCGCTTTTTTCTTCCCCACATGCTCTTTCCCACAGGCACAACTACAAACACAGCTAATCTGATCTGTGTTCTTCAAAGCAGCCCCATTAGATATCAGAAAATGACAGAAGATCTGTTGTTTTTCTAGATAATTAAAGTACTCACCAAAACTTTAAAATAATTCTTAATATGTATTTTGGCTTTTCTTTCATACTGTTAATATTTTATAAATTTTTGCCTGGATTAACCAATATTACACATTATTTGAAAACAAAAATGGTGACTGATTTTAATACTATAAAACTAGCATTTAGCAAAACATTTCAAAGATATACTGTAACTTTAAAGATATCGAGCCTCTTGTAGCAGAAAGTCTAAGACAAGTATTTATTTGGTAGTGTTGTAATTTAGACGAAGCCAACTAATACTTGTAGCAGAATTAGCTGAATTTTTAATGAAAGCTTCAAAACCTGGTAAAAAAACAAGTTTAGAATTCTGTTGTCTCTGGTCCTCTTGCTGAGAGTGTATAGAGAAACATATCCAGAAAGAGACAGTTCTGAAAAGAGAATTCTCTGTTTGCTTATCCAAATGTTAATATTTTGATTTCCCAGAGTAAAAAGGCACTGCCATTTCCAAGAGAAATATCTTCAGAAAGAAAAACTTGTGTTTCTTTTTACCCTTCTTTGCATTCTCTGAGAATAGACAGGCACTCATGGCACAGGAATATGCTCTCCTTTCTTCATAAATCTTATGCCCATATAGCATGTTTGTTAGAACCCAAGAGGAGTTCTCTTGGAGTATGCTTGGAACAGCACCAGCATCAAAGGTGAAGTAATTGCCTCATTTATTAAGTTAATTTCAAAGAAATCAGGAGGAAATTCAGCAAGAAGTTGTATTTCTTGCTGCAATTTCTACTTAAGTGACATAGGAAATTGGCTTGTTTTATTTAAATGGATGTCAGATGTCACCAAAAGACAAGAAAACTAAGCCATGGGAAGCAGGGTACTCAGAAAGCTAGCTGTAACTGCTGGCTAATCATAGGTAGAGAAGCCAATGAACTGAAAAACATTTTACCTTCCAGCTTTTCTGAAGACCCTTTCTGCAGCACATCTTACACCTTTAGGTGATTTGTGTCATTTCTGCACAGTGGAGGTAAATGCCAAGGTTCTAATGACTGGACTAGTATCTCTTAACAGTCAGGACAATGGTATCCCTGAGAAAAATATTAACCTTTAGCAGCAAGTCTATATACATGTTATACTTCTGTTGCAAAGAAATCTATTAAAATGTTCTGAAACTTGATTAATTCTTGAAATTAATAATTACTAACACAGAACATGTTTCTTGGGAAAAAGCTGGTAATAGACCTATGCCAGATATGCCTGATTTTCAGTAGCAAGGCACTGAAAATTTTTTTTAGAGCTTGCAATTTCAGAGCCTATAAATTTGGTTAAGAAAATTAACAGAAGCAGAACCTAGAATGGACATAAAAATTTGCACAGGTGAGCCAAATTCATAAAACCGGTAAGAAATTTAATTGAAGTGAGCATTCTGGTTCAGCTTTTAGGGGAGCCAGTGGGAGAGGGGCCATACTGAGCATTCTGTTCACCATACTACACAGCAAAAATAAGTATTTTCAAAAATAAGTATTTTTGGCCTAAGCCAAATTTAGATATATTTCACTTTTAACACTTTAAATTGTTCTATAGGCCTCTCATGTTCTCACTTGCCATTTAAATAGATTTGTTTCTGCTCGTTTAGCAGGTTTGTTGTGTCTTTTTTTTTTTTGGTCAGGGTCAATGTCCACATATTGAAGTTCAATCCACATGATTTTGGTTGTGATACTGGCGAGAACCTGCGTAGATACTTTATTTTCACCACAAGTATTTAGCAACCCTGTCATCTGTGAAGCCACTTTTGCTGTTCAATCTACATGTAAGCACTGCAGAAGAGAGATGCTTTACAAACTAGCAAGCAGACCCCATGGTTTGCATTTAGAACTATCCAGCTTAACTAGAATTAGTTTCTACCTAGTCCATGCCACATTAACTCAGTATTTATTTCTTAATGAGAAAAACATTATATGCAATGTACAAAAGCTGGTAGATTTAATTTATCCAGATTCATGGACTCATGAAAGAAGACATTTTTTATGCTGAGGTATCAGAAATTGAGTTATATATGATTAGCAGAGCTGGAAGATGTGGAAAACATTAACTAAATAGGAAAACACAGTGAGTTAGGCTTAAAGGGAAAATTCTTGACTAAAATAAAGCCTTTCAGTGGAAAGTAATTATTTCAGGAAATCCATTCTGGGGATAAAATTCATTATTTATTTTAGCTGATTAAAAGCTCATTAATATGCATACAGGTAAAAGCATTTGCTGTTGACCTAGAGAGTGGAGGAAGATGATACTCATCCAGAGGACAACCCAAACATGACACAGGAATTAGGAGAGTTTGAGGATGGGAGCCATGGCATGAACTCAACAGTGAAAAATGTGAAGTCACGCATTTAACATCTGTTAATAAGAATTTTCTCTCTCACAAGAGTTCACTTTTTGGAAGAACAGAAGGTCTAGTATCTGTTCTGCAGTAAGATTTGAAAAATACTGATTTTTTAATGAGATGTTCCTGTGTTTATTAATATAATTCAGGTACCATAATCATTACAGTTCCCCTCTCCTGTGCTTCCCATGAATCAAAAAACTGGGAAAAGAGAAGAGAAAGCAGGGGAGAGAACAAGGCGGAAGGAGTGTTTTGAAATAAATATTTCCTGAGCATTTTTATTTCAGTGTGACTTAAGAATAAACTGAGCATAGCATACCTGAGCTTAGCAGAACCTAGTGTGGCATATTCACTCGCATTGGGGGTATTCCACACGTGATTTGGTGGATTTCACACGTGACTGTATCTCAGCTGTAGCCAGAGGAGACTCAATAGTCTTTCATACACAGACGGACGGAGGCAGTTACACTCCCTGGCTGGCATGCTCACTTTGTCTCTGGAGCTAAACCAAAGGTCTCTGTATGAGGTCACTATATAATGAGCCATAGTTCAGTTTTAAATGCATCTTCAATGTTTCCATCCCAGTACAGAACAAAGAGGAGTGCCCCAATCAGGCCAACACTTTCCAACATCATCATTTGAGGAAAAAAATTATTTTTGTCATCAGTTGTCTCAGCATCACTGTTTCATGGGAAGCAGGCTTCCTGATACGTTTGATACTGGCTCTGAAGTCAAATGTCTGTCACTGGCCTCGTTAATCTTAATTGGTAATCTCCTCTTTGAGCTTTGTCATATTTCTGCACACTCAGTATTATATGAATGAATTCTGTTTTGATTGTCCAATAACCAAAATTGTACTGTTTTGGTTATCAAATATCTTCTTACTTTGCTTTCAAGTATGTAAAATCTAGGGTGCTAAACAAAAACATGCTGGTTGGTTTGTGCTTATGCAAGAAGGCAATTTTGCAAGTTTCAATACATCATTAGAGCCCTTTTCTAGAATGCCAGCTCACCTTCAGGCTCATAATGTAGTGTGTTTTCACTTATAGTTTCTATATAGTTTATATCTTAATTATTGTTTATATCTCAATTTCAAAACTTTCTCAAAACACTGGATTTCTTCTAGTTTCTGGGTTGGAATTTAGGATTTGAACTGTTGCATGCTACATTTTAAGTGGGCTAAAGTATTGTTTTCAGACAGTACAATTAAACATTAGGATTCCAAATTTAGATTTGCTTTAATAAACACCACAGAATGAGAAAATTAATTTTTTTTCTGAACTGAGGATTATAGAAGACTTCCTATGATATGACTTATAATCCTAAATAATGCTGTGAACTAGAAAAAAACAGTTTTGTTTTCAACTGGATATGTTTACATCTATCTCTCTGCATTTTACAGGCAGAGCAAAATGGAGGGCAATTTGAAAAGTATTCATCTTTATTTCAGTAATTCTTCTTCACAATGGGGCTTAAAGAAATCTGTTGCGTTAGAAAATCTCAACTCAAAATCTTTGGCAAATCTCTCTTCCTTGAATAATCCCAGCTCCCTGGTACATCTCAGTTCTGCTTTTGCTCTTTTGTGTTCTTGACTCTGTATTTACCATGCTCAGCAAGTTTACAGGCAGAAGCACAGCAACAAGTGATAAAATGCTGCAGTAAGTATTCTACTAGTAATATCACTAGTAATATCACCAGTAGTATCTACTAAGTATTCTCTAGTAGTATCAGAGTTTTTTCTCCTGGAAACACTTAATGAATGTTTTACATGATGTTGTTCTAAGCTTGTAGGAGAAGCAAGACATATTTTTGGGTGTCACAACCCCAGTATCAGATAGATCTTTGCAACTATATTGCTGAAATAGTGGACTTGGAAAATATACCCCATTGGGTTCCTAAGTAATGAAACATAGAGACAGATTTTCTTGGCAAATTCTAACACTAACATACCAGCACATTAACAAGGTACTTTATAGCAATATATGGACAGCCAGGTTACTGTGCAAAATATTTCATTATAGAAACACCAAACACCAGTAACTTTCAGTGTAACCCTCAAGCTCCCTCAGTTTTTAGTGTTTTGCATGCTTTAATTTATTCTCTTCCTTGACTTCCAGAACATGTCTGCATCTTCTCATGGCTTTGATTATCCAAACCTCTTTCTGTGTCTTGTGGGAAGTTCCTGCTGTCTGAAACTGCAGTCTCTTTAGAATTAGATTTTTCCTCTCACAGACCTGCATTTGTACTGCAGCTTAGACCCAGGCACAATAGTAGGGTTTCAAGCCTCCCACAAGAGACTACCTCAGAAATGTGTCACCAAATGAGGCAGAATGTGAAATATTCCTTGAGTAATCCACTGGCTAATCTTCAGCCCTGCTCACTCCTCAAAAAACAATCAGATCTAGGTGCTCCTCATCTCTTTTTCTAGTCGTTTCTAAGCCACCAGAGCTTTTTAAATTATGTAATGTCTTATCAATTGGCATCACATCAGAGAACAAAACATGGCATGGGAAAGGCTGCAATCTGGCTCTTCTGTAGCTGAGCTTTTATTAGAAAATTGAGGTAGCGATCTTTGGAGAATGGATGTATTTTTCTCCCTTCCATCCTCTGGCTGGTCAGAGCACGGAGGCTTCTGACTTCTGTGTTCAATTGAGATTTTATTTTCCTTGTTTTATTGTTAAAAACAAAAAGATTCTGTAAGGAGAAAACAGCTCTTAAAAGAACATGTGTGTGGCTTTTGCTCCTCTCTAGCTGGTGACGCAGCCTACATGATTGTACCTTGAAAATGCTTTTCCTCCCCAGAATGGGGCGTCTGAATGTCCCCCACAGTATAAAACATTCTCTCCCCATAATCACAGCAACAAAGACAAGGCAACATTTAAGCATTTCAGAGATATGTAAGCATGATGCACTGCAAAATTTAACAAGCATGTAAGATGTATGGCTGATTTCTCTGATCCCACAAAGAAAACTGCAAAGAAAAACTAACTCCAGTAAGCCTGTATTTTCCATTTATGAATCTACACCCCTTCATTATCCCTGCCAAGGAAAGCACAAGAGGTTTAACATTTAAGCATAACTGGAAAAAAAGTTCAAGGAAAATGTCAGTCAGAAGGTCTATTTACAAGGGTCTCAGGAACTTCAGTCTTTTAATTTGGTGAATTAAATATATTTTTATGGAACAAGATGTAGAATTAAACCTCTCTCTTCAGGACACAGTAACATCACAGTTGTAGAAGCCCCTACACTTTTC
The DNA here is from genome assembly GCF_027579445.1 of Ammospiza nelsoni. Taxonomy (NCBI): domain Eukaryota; kingdom Metazoa; phylum Chordata; class Aves; order Passeriformes; family Passerellidae; genus Ammospiza; species Ammospiza nelsoni. The sequence goes on along the minus strand of NC_080669.1, from coordinate 30,990,011 downwards.
CTATTTCTTTTGAGTACTGTTTTTTCTCATAATAAAGGACTTCAGAATCTTTAAACTCTGCTGGAATAGAGGAAACAGAGCAACTGGAGCAAAAAGGCCCTGAAGTTCCGTGTTTTTGTCTTTATTTCAAGCATGTCGTGGAACTGCAAACAGATCAGATTAATGTCTGTCTGATAGCTGGTTTTCACAGACAGTTGTATTTATTAGTAAACTTCATCCAAAGCCTGTTTTCAAGATATTTCTTGTTTTACAAACACAACTGAACAAGCAAGAAATATAGATTGGTCAAAACTGAGTATTTGACACACAACTGAAAAATTATGCCAGCGCCAAAGCAAATAAAGAAATACAATGCCAAAAGCTTTGGTTTTGTTCTGCTAAATTATAACCTTATTTTAAAAGTGGGTAAGTGTTTTGTAATTTTTTTGTTTTCTTCTTATAACAAAGCAGAACATTCACTAGAGATTTAATTCATTTCAGCATATTCTTTGGGGAGTTTTTTGGAAAGCATATAGTGAGAAAAGAGCTTCTGCTTTTTAAAATAATTTTATTTTTTAATTTTAAGTATTTTTATAGTATTTTATTTAGCAGGTTTTGAAAGAAAGAGAAAAGGATTATACACAAGCCTCCATGGCTTCTAACACAGACAGAACTAGTTTTTAATTTGAAAAATACATTCAAACTAGCCAAAGCCTACATTTACATATGTGAGACATAGTACCAAAAAACTTCAGTGAAATTTCTCTGATTTTGCAGGTATAACAGGCTAAGCTATATCCATGTGGATTTATGCTCCATAACATGGAGTATATATTTGAAGTGTTAATGTATATATGCCCCATAAAGGTTTATCTAGGTGTAATGAGTAAATCTTGATTTGTGCCTAGTGAAGATTTACAAATAAAAGCGTCTAGCCCTTCAAAGAAACTGTTCGTTTTTCCTCTGAATCTAGTCCTGATTTATATTGGAGTTTTTAGTTTATAATTCTTGTGTTGAAAAGGTTATGGTTTTGACAAAACTGTTTAAAAGGCCTTTCATATATTTAGAAAATCATCTAGGCTGTCCATCATTCCATAAGGTACTGTTTTCCTCCTTAATAAAAATCTCACCTCTAAAAACCATCACGTATCTAATACTACACCAATTTTTTGATTACTAATTGATTTCTGCCTAATATTGTGCAAAATCACTAGCAAAGCATTCATTTCTTAACTGAGTCTTTAACACATAAAATTGCCTGCTGTATTATGCTATGCTTCTGTTTAGAAACATAGAGTCACAGAATGGTTTGAGTTGGAAGGGACCTTCAAAGCTCGTGTAGTTCCAACACCCCTACATGGGCAGGGACACCTTCCACCAGGCCAGGCTGCTCAGAGTCAGATCCAAACTGATGTTGAATATTGCCAGGGGTGGAGCAACCACCAGTTCTCTGAGCAATCTGTCTCCCCACTCTTACAGTAAAGAATTTCTTTTTTATGTCCAATCTAAATCTATCCTCTTTCAGTGTGAACCCATTGCCCCTTGTTCTATCACTACACGTCCCTCGTCTTTCTTATGAACCCCTTTATGTATATGAAGCCACGGTAAGGTCTCCCTGGAGCCTTCTTTTCTCTAGGCTGAATAACCTCCAACTCTCCCAGCCTGTCTGAATAGCAGACATGCTCCACCCCTCTCACAATCTTCCTCTGGGCGCACTCCAACCTGTCCACGTCTTCCTGCACCTGGAGACTCCATGGTTGGAGACTGACTGCAGTGCTCCAGGTGGGCTCTCACCCACCTGAGAATCCCCTGCTGCCCACACTGCTTTGGATTCAGCTCAGGACACATTTGGCTTTCTGGGCTACAAGCACACATTGCCGGGTCATACACAATTTTTCATCTACCAACACCCTAATTCTTCTCCACAGGTCTGCTCTCAGTCTTTATCAATAGCAGGGGTTGCCTTGGCCCAGGTGCAGAACCTTGCACTTTGCCTTCTTGAACTTCATAATGTTAACTTTGGCACAACCTTCAAGCCTGTCAAGGTCCCTCTGGACAGCAAACCTTCACTCATGTGCAGAACTGCACCACACAACTTGCTGTCATTTCTAAACTTGCTGAGAGTGCTCTTAATTCCATTGCCTATGTCATAAATAAAGATATTGAGGAGCCAAATAGTGACTTTTGAGGGATACCACTTGTTACTGATCTCTGTATGGGCATTGAGCCATTGATCACAACTCTTCAGATATGGCCAGCCAGTTCCTTAGCCATTTAATAGTCCCTTCATCAAACTCAGACCTCTCCAACTTAGTGACAGTGTTGTGTAGTTTATACAGAGAAGTCAAAATAAAATTCATGGCTTTTCCCTTACCCACCAATGTAGTTATTCCATCCTAATATGGCATGATTGGATCAGTCAGGCATGATTTTCCCTCTATGAACCCATGTTGCTTGTCTCTTCCACCCCTTCCCCTTTCATCCATATGCCTTGACAAAACTTCCACTATTCCAGGAGGATCTGCTTCATTTTATGTACCACTGGGCACCGAGGCAAGGATGACTGGACAGTAACTCCCAGGGTCCTCCTTTCTTCCCTTTTTAAAAATAAATGTTTCCAATGTTAAAAAAACCAAATTCCAGTCATTGGGAATTTGCCTGACTGCCATGACTTTTGACTTTGTACAGGCTATAAATATGGTGTGGTTGATATGACAGTCTTCTACAGTCAATCTGCTATCAACATGTTACATAGAATTCTAAGGAAGTCTTGTGGTTCTCTTCTATTTATATGAAAAACATAAATCAAGAGATGTCAATGTCAGACTAGAATAATACTCATTCTCCATTTCCTCTTAGAGTACAAACGCTTTTATTTACGCTTAAAATATTGCATTTCCTTATTTACATAACTTTGTCTGTTACTACAGTAGATTTTTATCCTTGAACAAAAAATATTATTTTTGCAACAGTGGGTATCAGAGCTTCGGCATCTGTAGTTATCTTTCCTATCCTCTTTCCCGATAGGTTATTTTATTTAAAGGTAAAATGCAGTAGGCAAGATTATACTTTCCCTATGAGAGAGACTCCCATTGCTATAAAAGCCAAACTTATTTATCACACCCTTCAGGAGAAATTCAGGGAGTGAATGATCTGTATACCACAGTCCTAAAAATCAGTGTGCTTAGAATACCTTTAGGAACAAGGTATAATGTATTTTCAAGTTATGACATTAGAAAAAGGAACAAGAATAACTTCAGAAACTAATGCTAGAAACTAGAATTTCTAGTCTTCATATGGCAAACTTAATGTGAATGTGAACACTTATGTCTACAGCATTATTCCTGTGGACTTCTAAGTAACTTGATGTCATGGAAAAATGTCTTTATTTTGAGCTCACTGTATCTCTTAAATGAATGCCATAATTTATTCCTGGTTAAAACAACTGTAGTAATCCATACAGGAGATGTTAGGACCAGGGGCTTCTATCAGAGAAAAATCATGAACCACCAAAAGGATTATGGAGATTTTGATCATTAAGTCCATGCCAGGGAACTTTGGGCCACAGATGTTTCAATTTAGTTGTATGACATACTTCCTCCCACATAATGGGATTAGATATTAATTCAGGAACCCTAAATATGCTAAATTATCAGAAGATGTTCACTTTATAAACAGGAAATCTGTGTGGAGGACAGTTCTGCAACAGGGTGAAAAGTTACAGAAAACTCAGTGTTAAACAAGTTGCTGGAGACACACATGCAAATGACAACTACTTCTGCCAGAAATTTATCATGATTAATGTTGAAGATGGTTCAAAAGCTCACAGCAGTGGTGATGAGAGGGAATATTTTTTTCTGAAAATAGCTTTTTTGGATATCACAAAATCCTCATTTGAGTGAAAAGTACAAGCTCACAGATATGAAACCAGGAAGACCTACTACACTAGTTTTAATCTGGAAAGAATGGAAGAAACTGCTTCATAGGAACTGTTTGGACCCACTCAAGTGAACTTAGCAGACAAATCAGTGTGAACAGGAAGGCTGAGGACACACAGTTATTCTGGAATACAGATCGGGAATCACTGAAATGCCAAAACAGTGAAGCAACGTGCTTAGTATAAAGAGATTTCCGATTGTTTGTAGTAGACCACTGGGCTGAATTGAGATAAAAATATTACTAAAATTAATATGTTTGTCACAGGAGAATGAGAAAGGAAAGCATATCACAGCATGTTCATAGCACTGTCAACAGAAATTTGTCAGGTAAGACAAACATTGGAGACAAATGCGTCATAAGACAAAAGCAGGGGCTCAATTCTCCACACTCTATTTATACAAGACAGGGTACCAGATGAAGCAATCTAGATTCATTGGAAGGTCTTTGTCAACAAAAAATGTCAAAGGTGATAGGGCCTTGGTCTTTTCTCTAGTTAAGCCATCGCTACTCCTTGTGTCCCTTGATGTCTGCATTATAGTCCAAACCCTGCAACCATACAATAATACATTTTAAAATAAAAACAAAGTCAATGGCTCACCTAGATGAAATAATTTTACTGTTTTCTTACATCTGCACTTTAATAATTATATTTCCTACAGAAATGAAAAAAAAAAACCCAGAAACTCTATGTATACAATAAACAAACTACGTATACAAACTATGTATACAATAAACAAACTACTTAACTAGTTCAAAAGAACTAATTCTGTTAAGTATTATATAGGGCTCAATCAATTAGATTGATCATTATTGATATTTCAGCTTTTTCGATACATTGTATATCTGCACTTCTAAAGTTAAAATTAGACCACAGGCCTTAGCTAGACATGCAATGCTGTGAGCAAAAATGCCTAATGCATAAAGACCATTTCTACAGTCTTTATAATCAAAACTTACATTGCTCTTCTTAATTTATTATTTAGGTTAACACTTAAAAGGTCTTGCATTTCATTCTGAATTTCCTTTAGAAAATCAAGATCAAAACATCTCTCTAGGAGATTCTCATGATAGTTCCATGAAATTCTAGCAAACTTGCCATACAAGTATATATTAAATTTTCTTTTAAACCTATTCTCATCTTAGAACACTACTTAAAATTTCATTCAGAAATTTAAAATGGGAGTTCAAATAGTCTGAACAGCTCTCTTGTTAACTGTAATTTAATGGTAAATGAATGAAACTGCAAAACAGAGGACCTGAAAAAAGGTTTTGAACTAGTTCAACATAGATAGGTGAATTATTGGAAAAAAAATCAGATAAGAGACCTTTACCTCTTCAGATCTTTACCCGTAGCTCCCATTAAATTCATCCCCATATTCTACCTTTTCCTGCAAAGTCAGTGTACTATAAATTGTTATTGGTCTTAAACTGACTTGTTGTATTTGGCATCAGTTTAATTAGTTTTGGCAGATGATTTTTAGTGACTCATGGGAGAGTACTTTTGGTCTCTATACTAACAGATGTACCATTTCCTGTGCTAAAAGCAATGACAACAATGTCACATGGCTATAAAATTGTAGGAATTTGCTACTCCTAGTCCAATAAAAACAACTTGCTTAAAAAAATTGAGTAGATAAGATGGAAAGTACACACCAGCAGAAATGTCTGATTATAAAAGATTTGATCCTTTGTCGCTTCTCTAAACTTTGGGTGGTGAGCTAGAACTCTGTATTATACAAAGCATTAGCTTGGTAGCAACATTGCATTTCTGTGACCAAGATCCCGACCTCGTTGCACAAAGTTGCCTCTTCACATTACACACATGCAATAAAATGGACACATATAATCAGCTATCACTTTATTTATCAGCCCTGGTACAATTTGCTAGATGTTTTCTTGTTTGTCCTAGCATGTAAAAGTGCTCTTCCTGTTACAGACAACCTCTGCAGAGTAATGCTAGTAGACCAGAGGAGGCTCTGCAACAATTTCTGGATAATGATTTATCCACTTGCATGTCCTTAGTCTCCTGCTCGACTTACTTTATGGAGCAGAGAAACCCTCAAAAGGTGCAATAAGAAGTTAAAGTCTAGCAATTAAACTACGGCAGTTTCCTTTTGTGATCTTCAATGAGCAAATGGAAGCAGCATCCGGCCTGCATGCAGGATTCTTGTTCCAGAGAGGGCCCTTGTGGGATTCACATCCTCTGAACCTGAGGGAAGCAGTGAGAGAAGCAGAGAAAAGAAGTATCAAAACAATTCTTATCTCGTTGGCTACTCCTGTGTTGTGCCAAAGTAGAATGCTATATGGAGATTGTTTACCCAAAGTGATATTGTTTTGTTTCCTTGGCCTATCAGGGTCAAGTATGTCTCCAGATTGTAGATCAGGAGACAGCCACAGGATTTTGTTGAGTGCTTGTGCAGTTTGAGTTTAGATGTAGTGTAATATAATGTAATATAGTATAGAATAATATAGTATAATAAAGTAATTAATTAACCTTCTGGTATTATGGAGTCAGATGCATCATTCCTCCAACGTTGGGGGCTTGAATGATTTCTGATGGGCCCTGAAGGAAGCCACCAGGTTTTTGCCAGACCTTTCTCACGCTTTTGCAGGAATGCAACTTAAACTACCACAGGCTGTAGAAATTATTTTTCTGCCATACCATTTACAACAATTGGTACAAGTAAAGTCCTACCAACATGGGTATATATTAAAGAAATTTCCTGACCATCCAGGAGCCACTCTGGCAGTTGCAGTGCCACCACCACAGACTGTCACTGCTGAGATTGCAGCCCCTTCAGAGCCAGCAGCTCCAGTGAACCCACAGGAGCCCCACATGACTCCATGCACACCCCACTCTCACAAAATCAGACCAGGTTTCCCATGGCACAGTCTCAGATGTCTCATTCCACAAAGCCATTCATCCACAGTGCAGTAATTCAGAGACAGTTTGAGCTGGTGCCTCCGAGGACAGCCCACAGAAAGGAATCCCCGGGCCTCTGTATTCTCAGTCCCACCAAGCTCAAGTCTTACTCTTCTGCCACATGGGCTCCTGTCCTCCCCTCTATCCACCTCACTGGCTGGTGTCACTGGGCTTCATCTCCTTGTTATGCTAAAGGTCAGCAATGCCAGGCTCTGTCTGTGTCTTCAGTGTCCATTCACCTGGCTGGTGTCACTCGTGTGCGCGAGGGCGTATGTGGCCTAAGGTCCGGCTAGCTTAGAGGGGAGTAGGCCGACGCCTCCGTCGCATCGGAAGCCAGCCCCCCTTGGCGTCCTAGGCCTCGGGCTGGGCTGGATCGCGGACCTGGATTTAGCACTGGACAAGACGAGAGAGGAGGCGACCACTTGCTGGGGGTGAAAAGTTGGTTTATTGAAGGTGGTGGTGACCAACAGCAGGGAGGGCACCAACCAGCAAATGGCCAGGAATGAGGGGGGAGGCAAGGTTTTAAAGGAAAGGGGTGGAGAAGGGAAGGAAGCCCAGCTAGCCAATAGGAGAACACAAAGGGAGGTACTAAACATAACTGTCATACAGAACTAACCAGTGAATACAAAGTAAAGGAGGGGCCCCGGGACCACAGCCAACCACAACCCCCGGAGAGAAGAAGGTTCTCGAAGGCTGGGAGGAGTGGGGGGTGATTGACTGGGCCCAGGGAGGAGAAAACTTTACTTATATGGTGGGATAAGGGAGGGGAAGTTATATAACTTGGGAGATTGGCAACTGAAGGGGGCAGGGGTAACCATAGTAACTGAACAGCAGTGGCGGGAAAACTGGGGAGGGAGGAACCGTTTACAGAGAACAAAAGGGGGAACATACACAAAATGGGGGAGCAAATTGAGAACCTTAAAAACACACCACAACACTCGTGCCCTTTGTTGTCCCAAATGTTGGCACTTCACCTCGGCCTCTTGTTTGGGCTACTACCGAGACGTCAATCTGCATTTACATCTGCACCTTCTGTGGCTTGCAAGCTCAGTTACCTGTGTCCTCAACAATACTTACTAGTAATTTCAATTCATTTTTGTAAACAATCTGAGATTTTTATCTCTCTTTTTAAGAACAGGAAAATCCTGTGAATCTTCAAGGGAGATATTAATGTGAACGTCTGACTGACTGTTCTGAAATGCTTGTCCTAGGGAGAACAGACACAACCAAGTGGCTTCCATCCAGCTGTATTACACAAGCAACCAGCCCTTCAAGGTGTGGTACAGATAGCTGAATGCAGTTAGAAGGGAAAGACTCTTCTGCTGTTACTAAACTGTGCCCTTTAGAGATAGCTGAAACATTTTTTAGCTAAAACACGGATTAAAAACGTTAAATAAATGCCTTTTGGATCTCTGGAAGTGCTCAAGCCCAGGCTGAATAGTGCTCTGAGCAACTTGGTTCAGTGAAAGGAGTCCCATGGCGGGGAGGATTGGAACCAGATGATCATTAGGGTCCCTTCCAACCCAAATCGTCCTATGATTCTATGATCATCAATTGCTTAATTCCACAGTGCAATTAACCTGCTACTTTTATCAGAGCTGAATTCAGCAAAACAAAAATGAAGGGAATGTATTCATCATTTAATTACAATTAAAGGTTCAGATTTAGACAAGCTACCACAGGGAGATGTGATTTTCACTTCCAGATATTAGCCACTCCTCCTGTGCCAGAGGGGGTAATTCATCACTGGGGAGGGGTTGTGACTGTTTCGTGAGAGCTCTGCTGGCAGTAGACTCAAAGTCAACTCCACTGTTAGACATCCTAGTCACACACCTTTTCTTGACAGACCTACCCACTCCTTAGGCTGCTCCTTCAGCAGCCTGGGTATAGGCTCCATACTGATGTTATTTGTATTGAACCAACAGTTTGCAGCTTTTCCACACATCAAAAAGGGGAGAGGATAAAATTCCTCAGCATTAGAAACATGACTCCATGTCACAAATATAAAATCATGTGCATTAATCCTTTCAATCATACATGTCTGCATAGAACAAGAAAGATCTTTCAAGACTGAAATTAAACCTGGAATTGAAATAATCTCAAGTGTATTCCTTGAATCATCTTCTTTTATGTTTTCAAGGTGTTTATCACAGATTCCTCGTTTCTCCTTTCATCTTTTATCATGCAAAAATGAGGTGATTAAAAAAATCTATCTACTGTAGACATGACCACATCCTGTAATATCTATTCATGTCTCAACTAACCAAAAATTTTGTATTTCTCATGTAACATTCCAATATTTTAATGATGTGTTGAATATTTGATAGAATAGGTCTAGCCCCATTTCACTTGTAATGTGGAAAATCTCTTCAAAATAGAATTGGATGTTCAGTGTTAGAGGTTTTCAAACATGGCTTAATTTCTTTTCTATGAAATTACAGTTAACCTTGACATTTTTTTTAACAATGTTCAACACAAAAGGAGCTATTTTGCTAATAAAGAAAGCCTAATGTGACCTTTACATTGTCTGTGACAGAAAAAACCTCTCACCATAGCAAAAAGCAATGTCAGATTTATTTTAAATCCTTGCAATTTGTACTGTCATCAGTTATAAGCTCTCCCTCATCAGCAATAGAGGAACACATGTCCAGTAGTTTGGAACTCTGTAAAAACCTTCCATGTTAATGAAAGCAAGTGGGGAATTGATTTCAAGGTTAAAAATTTTGTTTGTATAAACTGAAGATGACTAGGTATGATTTTAATAGAATAATAATAATATTTTATGTTAAACGACTTCAGCCCACTTTAGAAGTACAAAAAATCTACTTGTAATATTTTAGTTTCACAGTGATAGTGCAGATCAGTAAAATTGACTCCCTTTGGAGGCAGATAAACTGAACAAAATAAAGATGACCTTTTCTTACAGACATTACCAGATAATTTCAGTTTAGGCATATAATTTGGAACTAAGAACCCTTTGTTGATATGAAAAGGAAGGCTTGACTGCCTCATTTAGTGTTAACAAATATTTAGATCAGTTTTTAATATAAAGACATGAACCTCAGACAATAATTTAGTCTACATTCACGTTATTCCCATTACCTCCTCGGGAATTTGTATCCAGGATTGAGAAAAATTATTTACAAAATTCCTGGCAGTACTAAATAGTTCATGTTGTCTCCAATGGACTCATATAAACATTCATTTTACTATAGTCTTATCACTACTTAGCAGCAAAGTCAAAATATAAAACATTTTATCCTCTCCTTCTTAAAAATCTAGATCATACTTCTTATAATTAAAGATTCAACTTTTAAGATGCACATACTTCATGTATGCATGGTCATTATAATATTCCTTTCTTCTGTCTTTCATATCCACACTGCAAACAAAGTAAATACTAGTCACAGAAAAAGGACAAGTAACTTTAGTTTAAAAATATAAGTTGTATTTTCTTTGCTGTTTAAAACACACACTACATTTTATATACAGTACATAATATGCTTTGTGTCTTACCGGATCTTAATATTTTTTTAGCACATATCTTCCTCATTTTTCATTAGGCATGGTTTATGTTCCTGACATTATTAAAACTTGTTCAAGATGGCCAACTAATTTTTGTATAAATACTAAAAATAATCATAAGACATCCTGCTGGGAGTCTAAATTACCACCCAAAATGTATCTTAATTTTAGATGTCATTACCTGTGCATTTATATTTTTTAGATATGCTTTTGGCTTTACTTCAAATGTTAACTACATGACTAAGATTGACTTCCCTGCCACTTTTGTATGCAAAGTGAATCAAATTGCAATCCTTGTCTGTGTCAGAGCATAGAATCATACAATGGTTTGAGTTGGAAGGAACCTTAAAGATAAGATTATACAGTCGCCATTCCCCCTGTCACAGACTAGGTTGCTCAGAGCTCCATTCAACCTGGCCTTAAACACCTCCAAATATGGGGCGCCCACAAGATTTTCCAGTGCCTCACCTTAACATTTTTGAAATTGAAGCTTAGTTTTAAATGTCCTTTACTCTCAAAACCTTAGTTCTCCTCCTGTGGGGACATAAGGGGTTATTAGGCAATATAACCTTCTTGAAGTGTTGAGCACTTAGAGACAGTTGTCCACTTCCCCACAGCAGGGAACAGGCACCACTGCCTTGGAGAAAGGCAGAAGAAGCATAATGGTAGCAAATTCAATCCAGTAACATTACTCACCAACGCAGGTGAAATATAGAATTCACATAGTGGCAGGAGATCTGCCATGAGGATAAGGACTGTGTTGGCAATATATTATAGCATTATCCACTCGGAATATTACTGAAATGCTACACTTAATAAACACTTAAAAATTAAACAGAAAGCTCAGGACAAGTCATCATTCTTGACCAATATAAAGGGTAAATATTTCCACTGTATATTGAGTTAACAGCAGAGAATTTTACTACTGTGAAGTTTTGAAAAACTATCTTTGTATTTACTATTGTTTTTAATAGATAGGAAAGACTTCCTCTCATTCTCAAAGCAAAAAAACCTGAAAACAAGCAAAACCAAACCCCAGCACTAGGCTTCTCCCTTTGAATTTCTGAAGAAGCTCACTATTGCTTTAAGCTGGTCCAATGTCAATTATGGCCATATGCCTCATGTAATTCTGATAAATCCTGCTAGACTTGTCTGAAATTTGTAATGTCCAACTGAAGAAAAATTAAGATCAGATACCATTTTTTCTATAAGACAAAGATGTTTCTACCAGAGATTAAAATGAAGACTGTGTAATCGTATGTCTCCACACATTTTATATCTACCATATATATAAATATATTGGAAGACTGTGCAAAAAAAGGCTAGAGGTATAGGCATTCCAAATATTTCATTTTACCAAGGAAAGGAAAAAGAAGAATCTGTGGCAATAATTAGACCAAACAGGTGTCATCCTGGTGTTAACTGAGATACAAACAGGAATGCTCTAACAGCTAAGAGGATGGGTTCCAAGGCAACAGTCTAGTAAGATTTTCCTGATACTTGATTGCTGTTTCAATCCTACCATAAATTAGAACTAACAAAAAAAAGTGGTGAAGGAAACTGTATCTATATGCCAGATTCTGGCAGAATAAAATTTCATACATCAGTTCCACTGCGCAGTAAGGTCCATTTGTTGGCATTTGTCAACACCACAGTGCTGATTTGCCCTAAAAGCTCAAGTTTTACTATCAATATTTATTGTGTAGAGCACTGCTTTAGGTTGTCAGTACTGCATATCCAATTTAATATGTATGTTGGGAAAAAAAAAAAGAAAAACCCCCCCACTCCATTGTATAGATCTTTTGTTTGTTTATTTTGCTGCTTGATGAAAGACTTACTATATATTGGATGTGCCGTTTCCATTGAAGATCATATTACTATGTCACTGGTTATGACATAATTATGATTATGATTATGATTATGTTGATTCTTAAATGCAGCTGAATGCCTTGCATGCTTGTTCTGATTGGTGGACAACTCAGTGATGATAGGTACAGTACCAAGAAGTACTGAAATTCAGTCAGAGCAAGTCAGAGCAAGATCTGAGAATTCAAGAACATTACTATTCAACATTTTTGCCAGTTACCCTACTTCCACAAAACATGCACATTTTTCAAATAATACAGAACATGGACAGGGGTTTAAATAATGACCCTGTAGTTCTGGTTGGCTGCTCCTTATATGTAATGTAATTGTGAATCACAGTGCATCACAAATCAGTCTTGAGTACAGAATAGCTTTTTTTTTAAAGTGTTCTGCGAATCCATATTAAAAATAATAATTATTAAACAATCCAAACAGAGTTTTAAAATTAATTATATGTTTGGGGTATTCTTAGCCAAAGAATGGTTTTGTACAGATTAAAGCAGCTCCTTGCCAGTACTTGAATAATTTCCTATTACAATTAATATTGACAACATCCTGTGTCTATACTGCTAGTATTGTGCCACTGCAGACACCACTTTTCAAATGAGACTGACACAGGAGACTAAGACCAGCTACAGTAAAGGACCTATCATATTTAATTTTTATTTTTGCAAGAGCTGTCATGGCTACTATGGTTTTCTGACCAAAATCCAGTCAAGAGGATCGTTATCTCACAATTTCTGAATATTTTACTCAATTTAATCAGCTGGATGCAATACGGACTTCTTGATCAACAGAATTTTGGAAGCAAAGTTCTAAGCACAACCAAGGAAAGACAGACATATGAAATCTGCTTTCTGTGATCTGATATTCATAGATTGTATGGAAGGGAATTCTCAGATGAAGTTTCTGTCTTCTCTGTTTCAAGGAAAGGTCCTGAAAACTGGTATGTCAAAATAACCCAAGTTTATGCTTTCTTTTTATCCCTTGTGAATCCTTCCTGGAAGCAGATCCTGTCTTCAGCCTCCTAAGCTTTCTGTGGCTAACAGTACCATCTTTGCAGCATATATGTAATAGGATTATACCACAAATGAGTATAATGTAACTGAATCAAATTCTGCTCTTCTCCAGAATTAATGGGTAAGTATGGATCAAAAATGATGTTTTAAAACTATTTGAACTGGAGTTAAATACAAATGGCATTTTAGATATAGTCTTTGGAGTCCACAGCAGTGCTTTTGACAATGTTATCCTAATTTAAGAGCATCATAAATACATATTAAGATGTAGGTAAGTTTGTATGTATGTTTAACATAGGTTATATAAAATAAATGTAAATTTTGTTTCCATAGATAATAAATGTGTTCACAAAATATTTGTGTAAAAATAATTCAGCTATTTTATTCCATCATTATTAAAGTTCTGTGTCATGTTTTCAGAGTAAAAAACCCCACATCTTTTCAAGGAGACTATATGTCAGCACGTTCAGTTACTATTATAAGAATCGCCAAAGTTTTTGATGACAGTCTGAAAACAGTAAATATTTTAAATGTGCAAGATTCTCCTGAAGAAAATATCAGAAGAACACAGTGAAATGAAAATTATAGCCCTGCCAAGAGCAGGAGTTTTAGCTAAAAAAATTTTAAAAGGATACCAGACTTGAGTTATACAAGTATGAACTTTTTTCCCCCCTGCCTTTGCAGGTTGCTGGATTAAAATAAGGTTAATACAAAAATATCTTTATTTTATTTCTTTATCAGACTTAAAAGCAGAATAACATAGAGGGAATATTCATGTCTGAGCAAACTCTCCATCTTTCACTGCATGTACCTTTTGTTCCAGATAAAGTTTTTTAGCTCCCACTTTTCCTTTCTGCCCATTTTCATGGTTTATTTATCATCTAGTATCTTTACAAGACTAATGTGTTATGGATCCATTGAGAAACTGCTTTCAAGCCTTTTCTCCTTATCTTCCTGTACTTGGATGCTCTCCATGTTGACACACTGAGGATAGGAAGGCTTTCTTCCTGAACCTAGGCTTGTGCTTCAGCATTCCACCTTACAAGTGAGAGTAGTTTATTAATGAAAAGGAGCACATATTTCAAATCAAAATGAGGAACTTGCTTGACAAGTAGCAGACAAGAGACATAAGATCAGATGGTGAAGTCTGGCTAAATGGGGTGTTGCCATTTCCTCTCACTCAACACCTAGGCTGCCCTCCCAGATGTTGGTGTTGAATATCAAGCAAGTGTAGAGTGATTTCTTTTGGCTGATGAGTTGGATTGTTCTGGAGGCTATGTGGGATTCAATATGAAAGATGGGTTATCTGATTCAGAAATAAACTGTATGACTGAACTTTAAATCTGAAAACAAATCTTGATTTGTAATTCTTGAATGCATACCTTTATAAACTTCTATAGCCAAGGCAGGACTGTGTATAAATTTCAGATATAGGGTCTGACAAGGAAATATGCCTAACTGAGATCAGTAGAACACAGCCTTAGGCCTTCCAATAAACTTCAGATAAAAATCCTTCTCAGTTACTAAGGAAACTGTAAGGAAGAGGAACAATGTTGATAACAAATGTTATCAATTACCAGACTTTCTCAGGCTGCTTTTAATTTTGTATTTTAATACCACAGACCAACTTCAAGCCTTCTAGTCCAGGACACATATGCATAGACATGAGATTGTTATACCATAATACTTTAGGGAACAAGAAGCAAACAGAGACACAAAAAAACTACACTGGTTAGAATTTACTAAAGTAATAGTTAGACTGCAGTAAAATAGATAAATTACCACAGAAGTGATTTTAGTGATCTGTCTAGCTAAAGAGTGAACAAATTCTTCAGTAGATTGCTGGGACAAAGGATGTTCTAGGTTTTAGAGGGGTCAGCAAGCAGGGACCTAATTAATCTTTGGAGCTGAATATGGCACAGCACATCCTGCTCTGTATTCTGACTTTGCTTTTGTGGCAGAGTGCTTTTACAGAGCACTCACCTTTCCATTTAGTTTATACTTTCAAGGAGTATAGACTTTCAAGGAGTCCCCAAAAGAGACTACTCACATAGGACTGTCTGGATCCTTATGAGGGCTGCAGCCCTTGTCCCCAAACAAAGCAGGAGGAAGGACACAAAATACACAGAAGCCACATGTAATCTGCTGCTAATGACTGCTTACAGTCACTAATGCATTTCCTGCAGGTATTCAGAAATGAACTGTGGAGCCTTCCTATGAGCTTGAAGAGTACAACTCTGAAATGATAAATGACAATGCCTCGGGCAGTCAGGGGAAGGAAAGGCAGACAGTGTGTTTCCTTCATCATATTCAATACTTTCTGTAACAGAAAAAAAAAAAAAAAGAGTATTCCTTAATTCCTTAAATACATGGAACTCTAAAGACAGCATCTCAGTTGCATCACATACCTTTTCAGGTTAGTTTTCAGTTTAGCTGGGAGATCAATTTTTGAAAGTGTCCTCAGTTTTACATTAGGAGGATGTCACTGGAGGATAAAATATTAGCATCATTTAAATTGAAAAGGGTGCATTTTTGACACAATTTGCCTTTCAAGAAGCAAAATTTCATTTTCTTCTTATCATAAAATTGTCTTTGATTCATACTTCTGATAATATCTGTCAGAGAAATCTCACTGGTGCTGGCCACAAGTGTATTCTCAAAAGAAAAACTGGCTAAACTCATGATGAATAGAATGGAATATACAAAACAGGGTTTTTCTTCTTAGTACTAGAGGTTTTCCAAAGTCATCATTATACAAAGTAATAACTATGACTTGAATCTCTCAATCAATGACGACTTGGGATTCAGATTTTTAAGATTCACTTCTTGAAGAGCTTATTTTGCAAAGAAAATAATTTCCACATTCCATAACATTTCTGAGTTTAGCTCCATGAGCAGAAAACTAATAGGCTAATACATGTAACTGGTTCATATATGACCCACTGAGAATCACTTTTGTTACTTTTAGTCACACTGGACACTTTAGAGGCCTACCTCACCAGACAAGGACCATTTCCATTCTTTGAAGGGTGCCAGATGAATAGATATGGGTCATAAATAGATCATCTTCTGCAGCAAGACAAGCATTAACCATAAAACAAATATAGGGACTGCAGCCTAACATTACCATGACTATGGACCATAAACTCCAGCAGAAATTATTCTCTCTGGTATTCTGAAGGCCCTTTGCTTATATTCTTAACCAGTAAGAATCTCCTCTCCAATCCTATATCTGTCCTCAGCCCTTATGTTTTAGGCAAAATTATGTCTCCCAAAATGGACTCCCAGGGCCTCTGGCAGAGGATTTTTCAGCTTGTGCTTTGCATATGATGAATAAACAAAAAAAAGGCTACATGCTAATAAAAGCCAACACTAAGCAAAAGAGACTAGTTTCTTAGGCAAAAAGGTTTGGCATACAGCACTGTGTCAGGATGCAGTGCTTTGATTGAGGCCTGAGGAGCACCTCATCTCAACCTAGTCTTGAGAATCCACTTGCTAAGTCTTCAGGTGTGGCAGATGTAGGACTGTACAAGATCAAGAAGTCCCAGTATATCAGCAAGGAGCCTGGAGCTATAAATGTGTGGCAAACTCTTGAACACTAAATAAATGTCAAGAATAATTCTAGGACACACACACCACACAGCCTCATTCTTGTTTTTCTGATTAGTCAGAATAGCTAATCAGAATGCAGTGCTGAAATTCCAAAAGCTATGTTTGAAGTAAAATACCCTTTGCAGACAGAAAAAAATCTCCTATCTTCTATCTATTTCTCATTATGAAAATAGAAACAGAACCCTCCACATGCCACAGTTCTTGTGGCTGGATTGTGTTCTTGTAGGGCTAGAGCTTCACGTATTTCTTAGATACAAGCAAAGGAAAACACTGCAGGGAGAAAAAATGAATTTTGGAGGGCAAAATACCGCTACTAAAGAGCAGCCTGTCAGTGTATGCTATAAGATTAGACCATCAATATTAGCCTCAGACTATATGGAATGGAATATAACTGTCAAATCTTTCAGCCTCCCTTCGTTTCCAAACTCCCTCAAACTGCAGATATTTCAGAGAAAAGGTATTGTTGGTTCTGTCCAGTTTTGAGTGAAGAATTATCCACACTCAAAATCTGCTAAAGCAGTTCATTCTATTAACCTAATGAAATATTTTAAATATTTTAGTTACACACATGACAAAGATTTGTCAGGAATATACTGTCCACTACTCCAGCCATTTCATAGGGGGCCTCTGTCCATGGTGCCAGACAAAGCTCTTTCTTACTCTCTATCTGCTATTTAAGTGGCACAATGGAAGATCCGAAAACAAGAATACTTTGAGAGAAAGTGTCTGAATAGTCTAAAAGACACAGTATAAAATGCCTCTCTAACTCCCTGGATGAACCCATGAAAAATCAAATTGCAGCAATTCATCTTTTTTCTAAAACAAAGGCTGAAGAACCTTGTAACCTTCCTCCATGTAACCCCACAGATGGAGAAAGTAGCTTTGGTTCCAAAAGTCTACATTGCAGTAGATAACAGCAAAGGCAAAGTGGCAAAAAGCGTGCAACGAGAGTAGAACGATACAACAAGAAAACATTGTTTTCTTCAAATATCCTTTTCATGATTTTTCTCTTCTATATTAACTGTCATGTTGAAGAAAGGATTTAAAGATGGAATAAGCTAAATCTGTTAGCATTAAATAGTTAGAAAATGAAGTTCTTTAATCTCAGAAGTTTGGGGGCTTTTTGTATAAAACTCAACCTAGCAGATCAGTACCTTTTAAATGAACCTTTTCTGAAAAATACTCTAGAAAAGACTAGTACATTTGAAACACAATATAAGGTGTCTAAACAAGAAGCCCATTCGTGAAGATGCCATCCCTTTCCTTTCTGTAAAGGTAATCAGGCCCTTACAAACTGCATTATAGCTCCATCTGTAGGATGTTTGGACATAAATAATTTTATGAGTCATTAAATATACGTAGGTATATATCTATCAGCCCTGTGGTTTCTAGTACCAGAAAGCGATTTCTTGTGTTTCTTGTTTCAGAAGGAAAACAAGTGAAAGAGAAGGTAAGGTAAAAAAAAAAACAAATAAACCCCAAAGTAAAATCATAACCTCTGTCTTCATCCAAATTCACTGAAGTGGTTTATATTACTCAAAGGTTAGAAAAAACTTTTGTAAGATACTGGTTTGCTATGTGATTGGAAAATACTTTTCAAAGTTTAGTTCCTGTACCTTAAGCATTTGAATTTCATTTGAAATTAGCCCAACTACAAGAAGCATTGGGAGAAGCACGCAGGGCACTGCATGCCGGTCAGCTTGACCTTGCTGCTGGGGAAGGTCATGGAGCAGATTTTCTGGAGTACTATCACATGGCACATGCAGGACAGCAAAGGTACCAGGCCTAGACAGCAAGGGTTTATGAGAGGCAGGTCCTGCTTGACCAACGTGATCTCCTTCTAAGACAAGGTGGCCCCCTTGGTGCATGAGAAGGACTTTGGGCCCTGTCTGCTTGGACTTCAGTGAAGAGTGTGAAGTCAAGTATGGAGCCAGGCAGTATTTTCTTGCTACTCTGAGAAAATGGCCTCACCCACTTTAGTTGATGTACAAGAATCACTTCTGTGTTTATATAAGATTGTTTTCTTGGCATGAACAATGCTGTTTCATTGCAGATTTGTATATTTTGTATTTTTGCAGCTAAATCTGGAGGTGACTTTTCTGCTCTTTTTCAAAGTAGAAAACAACATAGTACCAGTAAAAGTTGACCTCAGAATTTTAGTTCAGCAGTGCAGATCTATAGTGTAGAAATGAGAAACTAAAAATCAAAGGGCAGTTTTTCCCTGAATACTGTGAGAATTCTTTTTTACTTTGTGGCAAGTCTTTCACTCAACCTCCTCATTTTGATTGCTTAGCTGTGAAATACTTTGCTGTCCTCTGTATATGCTGCAATATGTTACTGATTAGGTAGCAGAGATGTTGTGGCAGAAGGTATTGTTACTGTTAAGTAAAATATTTGAAGAAAATTAATTAGCAACAGCTTCACACAGTTTATGGTATATTTGTTCTTCAGATGCAGGTTTATCCTGTCACCTGTTTTCCACTAGCATGTTATCACACAGTTGTTTCTATAACACATTGTAGTTTGTTTTGCACTTGCAAGCTACAGTGTCTGACAACAATCTGAAAATGCTTCTAGCCTTTTCCCCAGTGGCTTGGTTTGTTTGTAATGAACAACTCAAAGGCAAAAGACGTTTGCTTTCTGACTGCAATCTGAATATCAATCCTGATTAATATCAATCCTGATCCTTGAGAATACGGTAATCTACATTTATCCTGCAGAAAACTTCATCTAGTGAACAAGATGAAAGCAACTCATTTCTCAGATATAATAATTTTTCACAATGTCTGAAGTGTGATCAGATTGTCAAATGTGACGTATTTAACAATTTGTAAACCAGGAGATTTTGACAGTCTTCTACAGAATGTATAATTTAAAGAATTCTGATAACAATAAATTCTGAAATATCCAATGAGAGCTGCATGGTGGTTCACAGGATGAATTGTTATTCAGCTATGCGCACTCAGTACTTTGGATCTTTTATTGGATATTGGATCATATATATTGCAATCTTCCAAGTAATTCAGCAAACTAGATGTGATTATATTATCTACTAGTTTCCTCTTGTAATTCTTCAATTTTTGAGCCAATTTCAATGAAAAGGAGGAGAATCTTTGACAAGTCTTGTGAGAAGAACTTTTTGGTGATTATACCTTCACCCTCTTGCTAAAAACAGGACTAATTTCACATTAGAATTTCAACAGAGAAGTTTGAAGAACTTCAAGCTCAAAATCTTATTTCAAGCTTGAAACCCAATTTCAAGCTAGAAGCTAGAAGCTTGGCATTTTGTCCAGTCAAGTTTTAAAAGTTTCTAAAAAAGTTATTATCCATTTCCTCAAAAAAATCTCTTGTTATATTACATTTCTAAAATTTAATGAAACCTATCTTCTCAATAGAGTGGTCAGTAAAAGTGTCATTGTCAAAGAAAAGGCACATAGAAGACAATACACATTTTGCTTGACTTTCTCTAGTTAACTTTTTAGCTCATGGCTGAGGTTCTTATGGCACACAGAAACTATCAAGAAGGAAACTAGTGAACACATCAAGGGTAAAAAATAAACTTTGTTTACTCTCCTGTTTTCAGAATATATTGGAAAATTAACAAACACATGATGGTAAGCAGAATTTTAATTTTTCAACTATTTTTGTCACCTATGTAATGTAGTTCCACTTCCTGGACAGCATTTTACAGTAGAGCTGTAAAAAGCAAATATACATAACTAGCCCAGATTAAGAAATCTTATTTGCAAACCTGTTTCAAATAAATGTAAACCACTTAGATGCATTTTAAGCAGCATTCAGTTTGTTTTAGAAGGCTGAAAGAATTGAAAGAATTGGCTGAAAGATTGGCAGGTCTGTTATGTACTATCTAATCCTGAGTTTCTTTCACAAGTCCAAGAATGTACTTGATGTAACAGAGGTTTTTTAGAAATCTGTAAGAATAAAAAAGTATCAAACATTACTGAATGAATATCAGTGTCTCATATAAGGTTCTAGTACTCATAATTCTGCACATTCCTACAGATGGGGACTAGAAATACACAGTCAACACAGATGTACTCAGACTTCAATATTCAAAACCACAATTTATGAGTCAATATCATGGAAGATGAATGGCAAAAAATGGCCATTTGTACTGTTTGTGGTTTCCATCTGAAATAAAAACATTCTAAATAGAATATATTCTTATAATAACTGAGTGATTTTAGACTTCTGGACCTTTTAATGACCCAGTGTAGTAAGAAAATATGTATTTTAGTGTGTGGGTGGCTGTTATGTCAGTTGTCTAGCAATGGAAGAGAAAAGCCTTTTTTATACAGTTTTACTTGAACATTTTATTGCACTTGATCAGACATACCAATAAAAACCCTCCCAATTTTACATAATTTTTTACATTACATCAGAGGCAACAGAGCAACAAAGTTGAAAATGTCTGCAAAGCAAATAGCTTAGGCAAAATTTGTTTTCCAGACTGATTTCGTTGTTGTTTCAATTGGTATCTAGCCTCTAAGTATTAAAGAAAAATAGCTTAAAATTATAGAAATAAATTCTCATTTCAGAGCTAAAGGCTTACATTAAAATCACCCTGAGAAATTGGTTATAAATAACCATGGCAACTGTGATCTGTGTATATGAGCATTGCATCCAGCTGTACTTAGCAATCCACCGCTATACATTCTTGAAAGGGAGAGTGACATCAAAACCACTCAGCATTTCAGAGATCCAGCAATACAGACTGATTATTTCTTATTTCAGATGTGGAGGTTTGTTTAACTGACAAATTGAATTTTATTTCCTAGTCAACTGTATCTTTCAATGACTGATCATCATCCAGCCCTGAAATTAATGTTACCTGATTAAAGTAGTAAAGGTTAAAACATTTAAAACACATGCTGTAGACCTCAGAAATCAAGTCAAGATGTGTAAGGGTATGAATTATTAGAGGACTTATGAAATCCGCCCTGAACAAATTAATTCATCAGTTTAGCCAAAGGCCTGTCAATGAATTCAAGAGCTGTTCAAAAAATGAAACATCTGTTGCATATTTAAAGGTTCTGTGTATATGTAAATGTGTAAATGTTGTAGCTTATTCTTTCCAAGGTGGGATATGCTGTTTAAATCAATGTGTTTGGAAGTTACTTTGTAATTGCTGTAATGTCCTTGAGGATAAGGGGCAATTCATGAAGGGCTCCAGCAGCTTTTGAATTCTCAAGCCTTGGGAGTTATTGACGCAAATTAGATCTTGAGTGAAGCTGAAAGATATGTCCATAAATCTGCACAATGACATCATTGTCAAAACAACCTATTACCCTACAAGAGTTAATAGTAGCTTGCCTTCTTTTTTTTTTTAAGCAATCAAGATTACATGGCTTCTTAGAAAAAAGGTGAAATTCTTTCTGGATTCTGCTTTTTTTTCTGAGATGGCATAATAAACTGAGGGTCTCATTTGTTCTACAACTAAGTACTGACTAATCTCATTCTGTTGAGAAAATAATTGGAGCATCACTCAGCTAAAAGAATCTGATGTTCCGTCTTTGTTGTGAAAGGATGGTAGTGATCAAAATATTTGCATCAAGTGAAAGTTTGAACACTTTTTTCCTTCGGTATATTTATACAAATTTGGTGCTGTGAATGAACACCCCAGACTCTGCAGAAAACTTACTTGATTGTGATAGTTTGTACTAGTTACATAAACCTTATATGCACACAAGTGTAACGAACACAGCCACATACTAATTGAGACATTTTAATCTTCCTACAGTTTACCTAAAGTATTCTAAGAAAATATTTACATGAATGTAACTAATTTTTTTTATATCATGTAGATGAAATGTAACCTGAACTATCTGGCTGAGAAGGTGACTTCTTTGCTGCAGTATCTATGGTGACAACTTCTACTCCATTTATTTTTATGCCTCCATAATTGTAGTAGTTAGATGATAAATATCGAAGAAGTCATAATAACATAACAAATTTATCTTAAACCAGAATTATTCCCTCACACCTACAGATACAAAGCTAGGTTAATATCTTTAAGAAAAAGAAGAAAAAAACCATGCAATGAGTGACTGGTTGTTGGGAACATTTTGTTCTGCTATTTTTTCCAGTTCATTAAACCTATGACTGCAGGTCTGGAGTTTTACCACATCCTTTTTTGGTCAAAGTCAGTAGACTTCCTTTTACATTTATCCTATGTAGTCAGTTATTAGTTCATTCTACCCAAAGACCCACATGGACAGAACCAGCCCCCAGGTTCAACCACAACAGACAGCTGGATTTGAAGAAAGGCTGGTAAGGTCTGGATTGGCAATAATCTTCAATGTTGTGGGTAGTCCCTGGTGGGCCTGTGCAGAAGGCAGAAGCAATAGAATGCTATATATTTTACTCTTTTTTTTCTGGCTACATTTCTTTGGTTTGGACATTATGACTTAGCTATTATGGCATAGGGGTAAAGTGTGCTATTTTGTGGTTTTATTATGTTTTAATTACAGATACTTGCATTTGAACAGCCTTAATTTCCAACTAGGAAAGGGTTTCAGTCTGGTTTTGGGCCAGGAACACACAATCTGCATATGCACATATATGTACAGGTCAAGAGATTGCTTTGAATAGTCCCAACAGAGATATTATCTATTAAAATGATCAGATACCTAGCAACAATTTTACGTTACATCTATACATTAAAATGTATGTATGGCAACTTAATTTTTATTATAGAATGTATTTCTCTTGATTCATATCATTTAAAGTAACTTTTATGGTAGCTGGCTTGATAAGTCCTTTGATGTTTTAGAAATCATATAATGATATTTCTCCTATTTTATCTTCCATTTTATTTATAAGCAAAAACTTGAAAAAAATCTACCACAGTTTTACTCATATTATAATCTATTGCCAGTGTCACAAAAGGTTTCATACTTTTGTAACACATTTACTTTTGTAAATCATTGAACAGAGGCTGAAAATTTGTCTAAATCAAAGATATACTTTACAGTGTAGTTACCATTGTATTATAAAATGTGCTTGGGTTACTGACAATACATTTGTTATATTGAGAGCTGATTCAGCAGAAATAATCTCTGACATACTGGTCCCAGACGTTTGTGGTTTCTGGCACCACCAGCAGTCTGATTCCCCTACTAAAAGAGGTTAAATTACTTCAGAGTAAGAGAAAAATACCTTCAGGGATATAGCAAAAATATCCCTGCCTTCCACATCAAACCCCAGCATTCTTACATGCTTTAGGGGAGCTGACTGGTGAATTGTTTGACAAGACCCCAGTTTAGCCTGTCTCTAGTTTACATCTCTAGCATATTTGTACACAGCTATAATATTCCCCTAAAAACTGCCACTTCATCAAGCTACCCTACTTTGTTAGACATATAGACAGCACAAAGAAGAAACATAGGAAATAACTTGTAAAAAGCACTGTATTCTACTCACAGTATTGGAATATAATTTTTTGTGTTTAAACGGGAGTCCTATACTTAATGGAGCTCCAGAGTTTCTTCCTAATATGCTTTTTTTGTGTGTATTGTATGTATGTCTCTTGCTCGTTTCCTCAAAAGTATAACCCATCAGGTTATCAGGTGTTCACAAAATTAATGATGTAAATTGCTTAAAACAGGTAAGAAACAAAACCAAGATTTATCTTTAAGAAAATCACTATACAGTTTTTCTTTATTTGTGGATCCTCACAGCAGCCTAGCAATTTAGAGTGGGCATTCATATTTCCTATACTTTCATTTGGTTAGAGATATTTTGGCTAGGTATGACTTTATGATTGAGTCAGATAGCTGCTTACAAGGGCTGTGTATTACAGGTTTTACAAATTTAGTTATGAAAGATATTCAAATCTCCCACACCAGATCACACTTTCATCTCATCTTCTTAGGAGTTTAAAAAAAGATTTTCTTATCTCTTGAGAATAATTTGCCATGTTACTATACCTGACCCCTACCATCTAGTCTTTTTTGCTTTCTTTGTGTGTGCACTGCTTTTAAATCATTCCCCTCATGTTTTGCTGTCAATCAGACCTCAAAAAATAGTGAAATTAAACCTGAGGAAGCAAGTACTTTTTATTTTTTCCTCAAGGAAAAAAGAGATTACAGGAACTAAACACAATTGCAATTAAGCATAAAGTATTTCTATAACTACTAGTCCTAATGGAAAGATCTGTTCCCTTTTTAAAATAATTTCTATTTGTAAAGTGAAATCTGTAACACATAATAAAAGATTCTCTGAAGAACAATTATGCTGATTTCATTTAACCATACCCAGAGTGTAACTGAGACTGGTCCAAAAGCCTTTCAAATGTTCACAGACTTTTCTGAAACATTCAAAACTGCTCTATACAAATACCTGCTAAAAATCCAGTGGAGCTGACAAGGCTCATTACACAGTTCCCACTCCAGGCAATCATGAAATTGGAGTGTTGCTGACATGATCCATTTATATACAATATTTATTTAAGAACAAAACTTGACATTTTCCTCAAGTCACCCTTTAGCCAGACACTCAAAGGAAATGAATCAATACTTCGTAACACTTGTGGAAGCAGTCTCTCAGGTTTATTCAAGCTGAGTAACACATCATCTGGCAGACAAACTTTAAAGGACAACTTTACAGCAGTTATAAGAATTATACTACCCTGGCTCCTAAGAGTTAGTAAGATTTAGGACTAGCCAGAGTATAATTTGAGGGAAAATGAGTTAACAATACAAGGAATATCTGACTCACTAAGTTAAACTCCCAAGATGTTATCTATTTTATGGGTTGTGCCCATGTTTAACTGTGCAGCATTTCCAAACATCTGTAGTTAGCATTTTCAGGCTTTTATTTTACAATTGAGGGTACAAAAGAGAGGAATGACTTGAATATCTTAAAGTTATTAAGAATAACCAGAAGATAAGATGAGAAATATACATAGAAGTAGATTAGAAATGGTGCCATATCTTAACAGGACTGTGCAACAGGACAAGCTGGATTCTGTCTAAGCAACCTGCCTGCTATCTACAGCTCTTAATTTTTAAATAATAGCACAAGCAGTTAACCAGAACTCAATTTAACCTACACGATTCCTCACTCACAGAATAACCAAGGGTGGAAGGCCCTAGAGTACATCTAGCCCAACTATGCCTACTCCAAGTAGGATCACCTCAAGCAGGTTGCTCAGGCTTGTGTACAGATGAGTTTTGACTCTCTTCAAGGATGTGGATTCTACCTCTCTCAGCAAACTGAGGGAGTGTTTGGTCACTCCCAAAGCTGAAAAGCTTTTCCTTATCTCTAAATGGAATTTCCTGTTTCAGTTTGCACCTGCTGCCTCTTGCTGTGGGAACCATTGAGCAAAGTATCCTTTTACTACCCTCTCATCAAATGTTTGTGCACAGACAAGACCTCCCAAAACTTTTCTCAAGCCTACACAATTCCAACTACGATCTCTTAAACTTCATGGCCTTGATTTTCTCCACTATCTTCAAGTTTTTCTTGTTGTGGAGAGATATGAGCTACCCTTGGGCTGCTGAGCAGTGCTCTTCCAGACAAAGCCCAAGACGCTGTTGGCCTTCCATGCTGTAGGATGCACCGCTGGTTCATGGACAATTTGATGTCCACCAGGACCCTTAAGCTTTTTTCTGCAAAGCTGGTTTCCAACTAGTCAACCTCCAGTCTATAGTGCAGGGTTATTTGACTGCTGGCATGAGACTTTGTTGAACTTCATGAGATTACTACCTACCCATTTTCCAGCATGTCACTCCCCACCTTGCATGGGACCACGAGTATTTGGTCTGTTAGCCACTCTTCCCGACTGAGTGTCATCTGTTAGCTTGCTGAGGATGCACTCTGTCCCGCCATCCAAGTCATTAAGGGCCGGTACCAGCCTCAGAATCCTACCCCAAAATAATACACTAGTAATGGGAAGTGCAGCTGGACTTTGTGCTGCTGATGACACTCGTTTAAGTCCACAAGATGAGCCTGCTTTCAACCACCTCACTGCTCATTTACATAGTCCATTTTTCATCAGCCTGTATATTGAGGATGCTCCAAGAGAAAAGAATGAAGACATTGCTGAAATCAAGATGAACAATATATACTGCTTTCCCCTAATGCCTAAGCCAACAAACTCCTAAAGTTCAGGGTCATGATTCTACTACTAGATTTGCCTTGTTCCCTTCTCTCAAGACCCTGGACTCCAACATCTCGTGGTCTCTACAGACCACCAGGTAGAGCTCCACATGTCCTGCTGCTGTCTGAGATAAAAGGCCAAATCTGCTCCTACTGTCCTGACCTGTCCTTTCGAAATCCTGTCCACATCAGCCCACTGTGGCATTCAGCTGTGTGAGCTATCCCTCCACATCTCTTGATCACAAGGAGGAACTGTGGCCCTGCAGCTGCACACCGGGGCTCTAATGCCTTCTCTCTGTTTGGTATGGATATGTTTCAGAACACCCATTTGCTCATTTTCATGAAGAACTCTGAGAGCTTCTTGAATACTGTTGATGGGTAATGTTTAAAACACTGTGGCTAATAAACTGTTGAAGGTGCAAAAGGCTTTCCAATATCTTAATTTGGTGAATATCACATTGTGAAGTTCCTCTTTGTGGCACTTTTAATACTATCATGCTTAGTTAATGCCAATTAATTGAACCACCTCTTCTTTCTCCTATATATTCTAATATAGGATTGAACAACCGACATTTAAAAGAATTCTAGGTGCCTGTACTTTCTGTGGGTTTTGGTTAGGCTTTCAAATGCTGACTGTATCTGAGAATCAGTCTTGCTGTGTTTTCAGGCATACTGATGTGGAGGATGCTGTAACCAAGCTGCCCTTTTCAGATGCACATCAGTTAATTCGTCTCCTCTCTCTGTCAAAGAAGAGTGAACAGGAAGGCCACAGTGTTACATGTGAAATGCTTTCAGGGATATAGCACATATTTAAAAAGTGCTTATCCCCATTATGGTATTCGCTTTGGTTGTTATCTTAGCCTAACACTTCTCTTACGAAATCTAAACTAAGTCAGATATGAAGAGAGTTCAAATTTTAATATAGAGTTTGGATATATTCAACTTTTCAGTAATAGCAACAGCTTTTCAAAATGAAATCTTTTACAAATCTTTTCCTGAGGAAACACGATGTGAGTTATTTTTTGACATCCCAGAAAATAACTTCTATCTTGTGCTAGAAAGATTCCTGAAAGGACCTACATTTTCCAAAAACTTTTAAAGATACGTGACAGAGCTAAATATTCTCTGGCCTTGGGATACGTTTTCATTATGGGCCCAGTCCAAACATGGTATAGCATTAAAGAAGTCCTAATCTCAGTGAGTCAGCTTGATTTCTAGCTTCTTCTTCAAAGTGAAGTAAAGATACAGAAACTGCGTGTAGCTGGCAAGAGAAACATTAAAGGTAAAAAGAAAACTACCTGTTGGCATACAGCCACCCTGATGTTCCTGTTAAGGGTGCTTTTCTCCCTTTGTTCTCTCTCCTGAATGGAAAAGCTTCAAGTGTGACCCTAAATGTAAGGAAGACTCATCCTAATGACTTCATCAGGATTTTCAGGTGAAATTCTGTTTCCAGCTAAGCCATCAAGGTCTTATCACTGACATAGAAGCACAACGGATCCTTGAACTGTATGTAGAATTTTTCTGCCTTTTTTATCAGAGAAATTGCAGTGCTTAAGAAAGAATTTAACTTTTCGTATGTTTTATATCATGAAGGCAGAATACCAAATTTGTCACTGTAAAACAGCAGCTCAAAGCTGCATCAGAGTCCTTATTAAGCACAAACAGCTTCATAAGAATCAAATGCAACCTTGTAGAATAAACACACATTTATCTTCAAACACAATACATTTTTAAAGCTTCCTTAGAATCAGAACCTATATTCTTGCTCCTTTTTTAAAGATGCTCTCAGGATCAAGGTCTGTTATGTACCTGAAGTCTTGTACAGTTTACACATGTTTCTTCAGTGAGAATTTTAAAATCTGGCATGCCACTCCTTTCAGTTTTGGGATATTTTTGTGGTTGGCATAGTTCCCTTCATCTTCCTTTGGAATGAATGCATGACTACACACTTTTTAAAAATAATGTAGCATTGGTACTATATTATTCTCTACTGCTGAGCAGCCTCCTGTAATGTATGGGGTGCTCAATGCTCACGTAGTTCATAGTGGAACTTTCTAACATAGCACTAACATAGTGCCTTCATGCTTGCTATTTTCCTATTACTTTAAGTGGCTGAGCAACCATCACCCATCTTTCATTAACCTCTTTTGGAACAAAATTCTGGCTAATAGCAGACAAAGAAGCAAATTAATGCTGCCCTAGGCTGCACAAGTCTGTATTACTCCTAGAGCAAACAAGGCAGGGCAGCCTTTTGCATGTTTGCTGCAAGCAGAAACAGCATGGAGACCTGTATCTCCTGCCTTGTCCTGCTTCTGAAAATACTGTAGGATGAAGAATTTTGATTAGGTAGTCTAATTATCCATCTTAATTGTACAGAATTTTGTGGCATATGCTGAAAGAATATAGATGTTTTACTGCTGATGTTCAATCCCTTCTATAAATTCACCACAATTATATAAACTGAAAGATAATTAAAAGGAATGGAGAAATCATCCAAAATACCTTGTCTTCTGCATTAAAAATCAAAGGTGATTTAAAAATAGATCTTACATGCTCCTTACACATAAGCATTTAACTTTCAGAAGTGAAATTAGTATAGTGCAATTAAATGCATGTGAAGGCGTTTTGTCAAAATAATAGCAAGGATCTGGGAAGCCAGATCATACTGTTCATGTAATACTCCATTGCATTGCTACTGAGATATGAGTCAATCTGAATAGATTTCTTGGTGGGACCCATTTTTTTTTCCAGAAAGAACCGGGTAATTGCTACTCACTGCCTTCACAATCTGCAAAATCTAACTGTGTCCAGTTCAACTCCCCTGAAAGCAGAGCGGTTTTCATGGATGGAGGTGGAATGGCTGTAAACAAGCGGGTCTTTCTTGATTTTGATTCTTCCCAAATATCAGATCCTTGGCTCTCAGCACCCATCATCTCCACTCAGCTGGCTGCTCTGCACTGTGCCAGCTCTGCCTTCCATTGCATCAACTCTTTGTCCTGCTTCCTCACCTCTCCAATTTTTTTTCTTTTGCCGAGAATAACTTTAGATCTCTTTACCCCTGCTGCCCAGAATCACAGAATGGTTAAACTTAGATGGGACCACAGGGGATCATCTAGTCTAACCTCCCTGCTCAAGCAGGGTTATCCTTGAGCATATTCCACAGGATTGTGTCCAGTCAGTTCTTGGATATTTCCAGTGAAGGAGACCCCACAACTTCTCTGGACAACCTGTTCCAGTGCATGGTCACCTGCCCACAGTAAAGAAGTTCTTCCTCATGTTAAGGTGGAACTTCTGTGCATCAGTTTGTGCCCATTGCCTCTTGTCCTGTTGCTAGGTACCACTGAGAAGAACCCGGTTCCACCCTCTGACACCTTCCCTTCAGGTATTTATACACATTGATATGGTCCCCTCAGCCATCTCTTCTCAACATTGAACAGGCCCAGCTCCCTCAGCCTGTCCTCACAAAAGAAATCCTCCCAAACCCCCTAATCAGCTTCCTAGCCCTGTGCTGGATCCACTCCAAGAGCTCCAAGCCTCTCGTCCCCTGACGAGGACAGAACTCCACACAGCTCCACCGGGCAGCGCGAACCCAGGCACCGCCCCTCAGAAACATCTCGCGATATTTCCCGCCGGCGCCCCTGAGCACCGAGCACCATGGTAACGCACTTCTCGCGATACCCGCGCGGCGCTGCCCGCGCCAGGCGGGGCGGGGCGGAGCGGTGCGCGGCCGACGTGCGGCCCCGGCCGCGGGCTCGGCTCTGCGCGGCTGCGGCGCTCGGGGCCGGCCGCGGCGCTCGGGGCCGGCCGCGGGGCGGGCAGCGGGGACAGCCACGGCGCCTGAGGCGCCCCGGCCGCTCCCTCGGCGCCTGCACCGCCGTGAGCCCCCCGGCGGAGGGGCGGCGGTGGGTCCCCAGCGCGCCCGTGCCCCTCCGCCCCCGGTGCCTCCGCCCGCGGCCCCCGTCGGGCTTTGCACGGCCAAAAGTTAAAATGTGTGGTGATGGTGTCCCAGGTAAGCGTCTTCCATGTGTCTTGCTCTGCAATATCTTCGAATTCTGTTTATACAGTCATTTATTAGAGTGTAAAAACAAAAAAAAATTAAACGAAAGGAAAACGAAACCTTGCATTTTAAATTAAGTTGTCAGCCCTCACTAGTTAGAAGGCATTCGACATAGTTTCATAGAGGAGTAGTGGTTGAAAGGAAGTAGTGTGTGACAGGAGGCCTTTAGCACCATGATTTAGTACAGTCAAAGTTGACAGTGGCACATTTTTTCCACCTGTAGTAAAAGGCGTAAGTACAGGTAAGCATCTTAAATACCAGCTTTCATCATTGGTGGCAAATGTATTGTACCCATGCTAGGAAGCCGTGTGAGATAATTGTCTTTATTTTTAAAAACTGATCCACATAAATTATGGTTCTAATTCAGAAGCCAAGAACTTGGTGAATCAGGCTAGTTAAACTAAGCAGTTCATGCTTTGGCTTTAACAGCATTATTTTCTGGCCTTATGCAGCAATGGTGTTCTTAATACCATTTCATGTCTCAGCCTTTTTCTCATTCTGTTCTCTGCTTCTCACTAAGTTTGGAGTTTAGTAACACTAATACTATTGCCCAGTGTAATTTATTCCACTTTGCACCTGAACTGTAGTTGTGAGGATCCATATGCAACTCTTTAGCCTCAAGTAAAAGCTTTGTTAAAAACAAAAGCTCTGTCGTCTTAAATAATGGCTTTAACTTGAGAGTTTCTGAACGTGTCCCTTCACTGCTGTAAAAAAAAGGAACTACAGAAGTGCTGTGTAGCACTTTGATTTGCATATATAGCAGTGTGCTGAACATAGCTCGTTTCAGTTTTTCAGTTTTGGTTCCTGTTCTCATGAAATTGCAGAAAGAATTAGATGCTACTGGAAGAAGTTAATGTACTCGTCTTTTTTACATTGAGATGAGAGATGGACAAATACCATGAACTTTAGGGATTAATTATGTATGATTTGTTGAATACACAGCCTGTACACACCCTTTGCCTCAGAAAGTTACATTTGAGCTTCAAGTCTTTGAGAAGATCTGAGGGAATGGCTGAGGGTCTTGGAGCAGCTTACGTAGCAGGTCACAAGGTGTGGGGCTGAACTCCAGAAAGGGATGATGGGGCCATTATTAAAGAGATCTGCAAAATAGTGAATTGAAGGGAGAGACTTTGGTTTATGATCTTGTTAGTGTAAGAACTGGTGGGCCATCAATTTAGGTCTTTGGATCGAAGTTCATGTCAGGAAAAAGTGTGACATGTATGCAGAGCAGACCCACAATATTTTTAGTCAGAAGTCACCAAATTCTAGGAATCTGCATGTGTTGAAAGGGGAGTGGAGCTACTTGAAAGAGTGAGTCTGCTGGTATTTGCTAACCAGACAAACTACCTGTGGCTCATGAAATCTCTGTAACTAAAATAATATTTTAGAGGCCAAAGAATTTTGGAATAAGGGTGTTCTGTAGGCTTGTACTATTTTTATTGTTGCCTGCACGTCAGCTTAGGGCTAATGCTGGCTGCAGAATAGTGGGCTTGGCTATATGGAGGCTTTTGTTTTTTCTAAGTGTATATAATTAAATAAATTTAGTAAATGACTAGTGGTTATCATTGATTTAACTAATACATTGTGGACATTATCCTGTAAGTGTATGCTTCTAGGTGCTCAGAACTTGGTGAGTCTTCTTGCAGTTTTTACACAGAGACATTAAAATAGGCTAAGGTGGAGTTTCTTGCCTTCAGAACTTTTTTCCTTACCTGTGAAAAATGTCTGGGTTGATGTGTCCAGGAATATATACCACCACTGGTCATAGAATGATGAATACTCACTCTGGTGGAAGATCTCCCTGGCTCACTCCTTCCTATAAATAAGGTGCATCTCATGGTAATTGATAATTACTTTCTTGTAAGTATCAAAACTCACTCCAGCAAATAGATAAGAAACAATAACAGTTCTGAAATTAATCAAATCATCCCTTTGTTTTAGTATGACTGAGCAGGGGAAGATTAGAAATTGTTTCTGCAAACTCAAAAGAGCATCCCTTTTTCTATCAGTTGAGATTTGGAAAACTTTGTGTGGAGCCCTTATTTGTGAGATCTTTTTACTATGAAGAGTGAAGATCTTGTTTTTCTTAGTAGAGGTATCTTGTATTATTTTTGATTGCCAGTGCGATGTGAGGTCTTTCCACTTTGTGTGTTTGCCTGTGTGAAGCCACTGTGTTAACTTAATGCATCAGAACCTGGATTTTGCTTTTTTTCCTATACACATTCTGTTATTTCTAAAATAGTGGTGTTAGAGCAAAAATTTTATGTCTAGCTGTAAACAGTAATTGCTGTTTTGATTCCAGTGCTACCTTCAATAAAGTGCTTGTAGAGAGTTGTATGAATTTTGTAAACTAAATTGATATCCATTGTTTTAATAGTGAAGAAATTAAATACTTTGTACATCAGGCCAGTTTGTCACTATGTGTGTTTGGTTTTTTTATAGATCATTGGCGTATTGGGGAGAAATGCCTTGCCCCTTGTTTTGAAAATGGAAAGCTTCATGAAGGAACAATAACTTCTCTTGAAAAGGACAAGAATGGAAAATCATTTGCTGTTGTATCATTCTTGGAGTCTGAAGAAAGGAAAATACTAATAACAAAACTTTGTAAAGTCAAAGACAGTAGAGGACCCTGGAAAAGCTTAATATTTGATGAAGGTGATCTGGAAAAGCCATATTTTCCTGACCGAAATCTTCCATCTCCTGGAGTTGCTTTTAAATTATCTGACAATGGCGATTTTATCCCGTATACAATTAACAGATACCTGCGTGATTATCAAAGGGAAGGAGCCCAGTTTCTGTATAGACACTATGCTAATAAAAGAGGGTGTATTCTTGGAGATGATATGGGCCTTGGAAAGACAATACAGGTATTCTTTTTGTTTGTTACTGAGGGAGGAGGTAGTATTTTCTGGGACCTGTAAATCTTTTTTTAAAAAGCATTGTTTTTATGAAATTTAGACCTCCCTCTGCTGTTGCTGAGATGAATGAGGCAGGACATGATGCCCAGGCAGCGCTCAGAGCCAGGAGTGCGTTGCTGATTTAAGACTCACTCCTCACAGGCCATAAAACTGGGATGTGACTCCTTTTAGTATAAGCACGAGTAATTATGGTAGTTAAAATGTTAGTGTGTTGAATTTACTTTGAGGATTGCTACCTGCCTGTCATGAAAGCAATTTGCACTGGAGTACACTAAAAGAACTTGAGACCCTTATGTGACTCTTGCTTTTAAAATACCTTTTTCCTTTTTTCCTGAAAACAAACAGTTTCACTGTTCTGGGAATACAAAAGAACTGACACTTTCACTCCCATCTCTGGACATAGTGTTTTGGTATTCCATGCTACTTCCATCACTTTTTTAATAATGCAGCTTGATTGATGAGAGGATAAAGTGTAGCTGGATTTTTTTCATTGTGCTTTGAATCTGGAATTTGCATCCAACCTAAATTACTTATTTTTTCTTTACTTGCTCTTTACTTGCTTTGCTATAATTAAGGTGATTTTATGTGTGGAAATTCTCTACAGTCTGTCTGATTTAAAGTGAGTGGTTTGAGTTCTGTGGGAGATACTTTTTGTCCCACTCTATTTTGTCCTGCTCCATGTGTCCAGTGCAAGCTCATTTCTTCGCTCACAGGTATTGGTTGTGGTACCTATTGTCTTTCCATTTAGGAGAATGTTGATAGATGTCTTTCAGCACAACAAAAGTGTTGTCCTGTAGTAAACTTAACAAGAGGAGTGGGTAAACTAAACTGTCAAAACTCTGCATAGAGCATTTAGAGGTGTATCATGGATTTGTATAAAGATTTGTATCATCTGTTAGCTGATGCTTCGTTTTAAGAAGGGCCAAGTTTCTTGTCCGTGGTAGTTGAAGAGCTCAATAGTTACGGAAGACTGTTCCTGCTCAGAGCTGCAAATAATCTGATTTCATATAGTAAGACATGTCTATATATTTATCTGTCTATCTGCCTATATATATGTGAAAGATAATAGTAAGCTTTGGGGGCAAAAACTAAATTTATTTGTCGTGATTGCATCTTGCATTTTTGAATCTCAGAGCTGATTCTCTAGGCACATTTATCACAATTCCACATAGGAACATAGTGACAGTGTGTTCCTGTGTGGAATTCACATCTGATGGCTATTTCTTTTAATCTGTGTCAAGTTTTCAGAAGAAAGGTAGAGATTTCAAAGAATATTTTATGTGAAGAGTATCATATGTGAAGAATAACAAGAAAGGATTCTGTAGGTACAGAGGTCAGAAGAGAAAGGTTGAGGAGACTGATCTGAGGCAGTGGCAAACTTGTGCCTGACCAGTCTGATGACCTTACATGATGAAATTATGATAATGGTCAATGTGGGAAGATGGACAGATGTCTCTGATTCTTGTAGGGCCTTTGATACGGTTGCACATGACATCCTTAACTCCAAACTGGAGATGGGTAGATTTGATGGATGGACAGTTCAATGGATAAAGAGCTGGCTGGCTGTAGCCAGGGAGTTGTGGTCATGCCTCTGTGTTGAGGTGGAGGTTGGTGATGAGTGATGTCCTCAGGCTCTGTTTTGAGAACACTGCTCTGCAATGTTTACCTCAATGACACAGACGGTGGGATCGAGTGCAATCTCAGCAAGTTTGCAAATGACACAAATCTGAGCAGTGCAGTTGGCACAACAGAAGGATGGGATGCCATCCAAAGGGACCTGGAGAAACTTGAGAATTGGGCCCATGACAACCTTATGAAGTTCAGTAAGTCCAACTGCAAGGTGCTACACCTGGGCTAGGACACTCCCAGACATGAACACAAACTGGGAGCTGTAGAGAGCAGCCCTGAGAAGGGGGACTGGGGGATTCTTGTGGGTGGAGAGCTGGATATGAGCCAGCAATGTGTGCTTGCAGCCTAGGGATGCATCCGAAGCAGCATGTCCAGGAGGTCAAGAGACATGGTTCTTCCCCTCTGCTCTACTCTTCTGAGACCCCACCTGGAGCACTGCATCCAAGTCTGGGGTCCCCAGCACAGGAGGGATGTGGGCCTGTTGGAGTAACTCCAGAGGAAGCCACGAGGCGTTCTGAGAGATCTGCACCTCTCCTATGAAGAGAGGTGGAGAGATTTGGGGCAGTTCTGCCTGGAGAAGAGAAGGTTCTTGGAGGACCTCATTGCGGCCTTCCAGTAACCCTTGTGTTCAGGTTGGATGGGGGCCTGAGCAATCTGGTCTAGTGAATGGCATCCTTGCCGATGGCAGGGATTGGAACTAAGTGATCTTTAAAAGTTCCTTCCAACCCTTACCATTTTATGATTCTGTGATCTTGTGTATTTTTTGTTAAACAGAGTGTTTGTGTTCAATGTGTTCAAATTTCAGCATGGGAAAGTCAGTTCAGTGGATATGAAGTAAAATGGTAGAGTTCACTTGTTTAGAAAAGGTTAGTACATATGAAAAAATAAATTTAAACTTCATTGAATAACTGGTAAAGTCTTCGAGAAAAGTTGTCTTATGATTGTCAGTTGGCAGAAGCTTAGTGTTTCTGAATTATAGGATGGTTCATGAGATAAACTTTTCTAGAGATCCTTTGAATGTTAATGTTCTTTGTATTTCTGAACTGATTTTTGCTTTAAATGTCCTGGCTATATGGTTCATACATATCAAGCTGAAGTTTAGCTGAAGGCCTAAACTTCACCTAACAATAGAATAATGTTGTTTCTTAGTGATTACAGTAAACTAGGCATTTAGATTGCTTTATCTAGAAGAGCCAAAGATTTTTGATAATGAGTTGCTATTTCACTGCCTTTGTTACTCTTAGAAATATGTGGGGTAAATTCTACTAAGAATTGAGAAGGTAGAAAAGACATGGAGATTTATTGTTCAGTTGAATTTGATTCTAATTCTCAAAGGATTTAAAGGTAAAACCCAATAGTTAAACAACATGTGCAAACTGGCAGGTCATCTCAACCTCAGTTTGTGAGATATTATTTATATGAAAATGCTTGGGTTACTTTTATTCTACATAGCTTTCTTTTACTCTGTGGCCATACCTAGGATGGATTTTTTCTCTCTTCTGTCCATCCAACTACTCTTTTCAGAGAGGTGTTTTTTCTGCACTCTGCTCTCCTGACCAGCTCTTTCTCCCCATCATTAGAGGGAGAAAGTTCTTTTTTTGGACATCAACAGTTGGTAGCTTTACCTCTAGCCTGCTATGAGCAGCTGTGTAGCAGCTGCAAAAAGGAAGTGGCTGGAGCTGGCTGCTCTGAATAAAAGGGGCCTGTTGAGATTTCAAAAGAAGGGCACCTCTCTGATGATGCACCTGGTCCTTGCTGCTACTTAGTCCATGGATACTGTTTATCCCAAGTGAATTTTTAATCTGCATTTTCTGGCCAGATCTTCCTCTACCTTCTTCCTGTTTTGGAACATGATAGGAGTAGTTTGGAATAGCCTGTGCTGGGATGTTTGTCCTTGCTGTGGTATATTGTAATAAATGTGTTCTCATAATCACCTTGACTGGTTTGAATCAGATGGGAGAATATGACACAAAAGGAGGAAAATGGTTTTGATGTCAAGAACAGGAATTTGAAAGAATGGAACATACAGAAAAATGTGTATTAGTAAAAAACAAACCCGTAGGATAAGCCTCTTCTTCCTTTTGCAGAAATAAAGTTGAGAGGATAGTTAGAGGATATCTGTTCCTTCTGTTTTCTGATCTGAAATTCAAGTTCCCTGAAAAGGAGGAGAGTTGCAAGACAAACCTCATCTCTGTTTTTTCCTGGCTCATTCATACTCTGTCTCTTGTGTATTTTTGTGACATTTCCACTTAAAGAATAAAAGACTGAGATAGAGCAATTAATTGCTCCTATCATTAGTGCAAGGAGTTCTTGGGAATCCAGAGGAGGGAGGGGTCCCATTTTAAAACCAGATTTATTTATAGCCAACAAACACCCCCTGCTGCACCCCCCAGAAAAAAATATTCGCCCCCGCTAAACCAAACCACCTTCCAGAGTCCTGTCCAGGATTTTGTCCTAAATGTTTATTTTTTGTGGAATTCATTCAATTTCTTATTATACATAGTTACTGAGAATTGTTTTCTTTCTCAAGGTCATTTCATTTTTGGCTGCAGTATTGCACAAAAAGGGAACACGTGAGGATATTGAAAATAATATGCCGGAGTTTTTGCTGCGGACAATGAAAAAGGGCTCAGATTGTAACCCCAAGAAGGTACAACTTTTAGAGATACTAACTTAAGGATTTTGATGAAAGGCAATACTTGCATTTGTTTGGGTTTTTTTGTTTGTTTGTTTGGTTTAGGAGTTTATATACATTAATTTTTAAAATTCAGCTGCTGAAGTAGGATTTCATGCCTGTCCTAGTAGTGTTTGAGAAGCCTTCCGTTTTCCAGACTGCCATAGTGCCCCTCTCTCTCTCTAGGTGTTATTGTGTAATCTATTACTACTGTTCACCTGCACGAATGGAAAACATTTGGAGGTGTCTGGGTTAGATTTGTGGCTAGAGTACTTTGAAAAACCCAGTGAGTAGAAAATTAGTGTTTTGTGATGATATTTTTAAAATAAAAAAAAGTGTGTCTAAATAACAGGGTATTGAATTAAGACAAATCCGTATTTTTGGAAAGTGTAATGCTTATAGCCCTGTGATGTCTTGTGTTTTCTTGATTGGCTGTCATAATGTTGGAAGTAAGTCTGGCTGATAATCTAGGTAATGAAATACAGTGACAGCAAATAAAAGATACATATAAAAGTTCTATGTGAATAAGACACATCTGAAGATCATTTTAATTTTACCCATTACTGAAACCATGTGATTTCTATTTTCCATTGTTATT
Organism: Ammospiza nelsoni; assembly: GCF_027579445.1. Classification (NCBI taxonomy): domain Eukaryota; kingdom Metazoa; phylum Chordata; class Aves; order Passeriformes; family Passerellidae; genus Ammospiza; species Ammospiza nelsoni. Next base: position 30,951,150 of record NC_080669.1, on the reverse strand, counting down.
TTGATGCAATTGTTAGAGAATTTGACTGGCATAATGGGTTATGTGACTTAGCTCTGTGAGTAATGGATACATTTCCTCAGGAAATACAGGCTGAGAGGAAGGGGTAAAGGGATAGCACTTCATGTGCAAAGAAGTAGGAATGATTCTGGCTCTTGATTGTATGTGAGGAAAGGATGTCACTTTGAGGACATTTAATGTTGAATGAGGTCACAGAGAGGTTGTAGACCCCATCCATCCTTATGGGATTTTGAAGACCTCAGTTGGCTAAGCTTGGGTTTGAAGTCAGTGTTGCCACTGCTTTGACTATAAAGTTGGACTGAAAATGTCCCAAGGTCACTTCCTACCTCTTTGATTTTATTATCCTGTGATACTAAGTGAATTGTATGAGCTGTCCTAATTTTTTTAACTCTTTTCAGGACTATCTGTTTTCAATTCACATGATGACTAGACTTACGGATTTGAGGAAGCTGCTTACCCTCTTCATCCTTTTATTTTCTCCATTTGTAAAACATTTTACAAATTTATATATATATATGTACACAGATGCTATGACAACACAAAATGATAGTGTTTCATATCTTACTGCATTTGTTAAGCGTATAATTTAATTGTGTTTTTTAGTATTTAATTTTAGTATGACAGTATTTTTATGATGCATTGTATACTTACTCAGTGTAAACTTTTGAGTTTATATTAACTTTAGATATTTTTCTTACATCCTTTGAAAGGGCAGAATTAAACAGTCAGACTGCTCAGAGCAGTAAAATAGTTAAGATCTTGACTTCCGTTATTGAGAAATTGGTATGTTGTATTTTTTCTGGTGATACTGTAATATATATTTGTTTTCAGACTTTCCTCATAGTGGCCCCTCTTTCAGTGCTGTACAACTGGAAGGATGAGTTAGACACATGGGGATACTTTAAAGTCTCTGTCTTACATGGCAGTAAAAAAGATGATGACCTGAGTCGCATCAAGCAAGGGAAATTTGAAGTTGCTCTTACAACATATGAGATACTTCGCCTATATTTGGATGAATTTAACAGGTAATAGTTTTAATATGTTTTTGTACACACTGAATTTTAACTGTCTAATCTTGCATTGTTCTTTTCAAGGACTTTTTTCCGTACAACATATTTGCTGTAAAATACATTGACTCACTGTGCGGCAGAGAAGAATTCCTGTACTACTGAATTTATCCTGTACTTCTGAGTTTAACCTGTAGAGTTCTGGTGGGTTGACCTTGACTGGACACCAGGTGCTCACCAAGCCACTCTATCAGTCTCTTCCCAGCTGGACAGGGAAGAGAAATTAAGATAAAAACCAGCTCTTCAGTTGAGATAAGGCAGTTTACTAAAGCAAAAGTTTACACATGCACAAACAAAGAGGGGAAGAAGAGGTTTGTTTTCTGTTTCCCGTAAGTGTTGAGCCACTTCTGGGAAATGGTGCTTCTGCACATGTAGCAGTTGCCCTGAAAAGTAAACATCATAAATAACAAATGCCCCATTCCTCCTCCTTTTCTAGCTTTTGTATCTGAGCTGATACCGTATGGGATGAGTTATCCCTTTTGTCAGTTTGGGTCAGTGTGCCAAGTTTTGTCCCCTCCCAGGATCTTACCCATTCCCAGTCTGCTGATATGGGGGGAATGTTGAGAGACAGCGCTGATGCTGTGCCAGCGCTGCTCAGCAGTAGCCAAAGCACTGGTGTGTTAACAACACCTTTCCAGCTACCCACCAGTGAGACCAGTGAGAGCTGCTGTGGGAAAATCAACTCCATCTCAGACAGACTCAATGCAACTGTCTTTGTAATGGGACACTTGTAGCACTAAGTGTTTGAATGAAACCAGTCTTTGCTGGTAACACACTTACGAAATGTTCTCTGAAAGATGCTGGACTTGCCTGCCTGGAACCTAATGACTGCTAAAAGATACTTAGAAAGTATTTCTGTCTGTCAGTATAAGGAGAGCAATCACCTGGAATTTTTAGCAAATGCTCAAAAAGGTATTTTCCTTGTTACTTGCTCTTTTCACCAGCTTGATGAGATTATTGAATGCGAAAAGCTTTGAGATTTAAACCCACACATTTCTTATCCAATCCTAAACATCCTTTTCCCCTATGTCATCTTGAAAGTAGGGTACGAATTGTGTCAGTGGCTGGTGGTAGCACCTTGCCCTCAGCAGCTGATATAAGTGGATCTGCAGATCTTGGCATTTCAGGTGTTGGGAAAGGTCCAGGCCCCAGAGGGTACCTTAGTTGTCTGGAGATCCATCATCAAAACAATCAGATCTTCATTTCTGTGCTCAGGTCTGAAGTACAGAGAATAGAGAAGTACAGATAGAAGAATAAAGTTGTTTTGTTATCAACGATTTGTGTTCTTTCTGAAGAACTCTTCATGCTTGATCATGGAATGGACTGTGGTCAGGAAATAGGTGCATGTGTGGAGGAGATCTAATGTGTGACTGCAAATACATTTCTTCAACATGCAGATTATCAAACTGTTTCTGCACAGGATGTGACTGGATGGGCCTGTGATCTTGACACCAGGAGAACCTTTGTGTCTTGCTTCAATACAGTAATGGATTGGCCTCAAAAGCTGCTCTTAAGTAATTAGCTGTCAGGAATAAGGATATATATGCTCAGTTATGCATGTAAATCAGTATGAGAGATTTAAGTGGAAGGAGCTAGGATATGAACATCCATTAGGCTTTTCAGAAACTCCCAATTTTTAGCATATTTTGGGAATGTAGGAACTTGAACATGAATTAATTTATTTAGTGATTAGCAAAAATGCCACAAGATCAGCCTTCATTAGTGACCTAAATGCAGCTTGCTCAGGAGATGTTTTCTGCTAAACATCTCTAAACATGTCTGCTTCAGCTTTTTGCAGCATATCAATCTGGATATGGTTGTGTTCTGAAATATTCATATATATAAATTTAATTAATAAAGTTAGTAAATCTCTTCCTAAGGACTTGAAGTCTTTCTTTATTATTATCTCAGTATACAGGTCATTCTATCCCTAAGTTTTATTCTTGAATTGGCTGCAAAATATCTTTTGGTTACTGCTTAAAGTTCCTTGTCATCACAATCCCAAAATATTAAAATTCCTCTGCTATATTGGTATTGTATATGTTTTCTTGAGTGATACTTTACATGTAGGAAACCATGCAGATTGAAATGTTTTCAGTTCACTGGTATTTGCCTTGGATAATTTTTGTTGGTAAAATGAAGTATACCTATGTTAAGTATATTTCGATAGTTTACCTACAGAGACTTAATTATTTTTCGTAAATCTTAATTATGAGTGGAGTTAATTTTAGTGAGATATGCTGGATTATTGGTCCACAGATTGAAAGCTTCTTTGTTCACAGAAAGCATTTGATACAGGAAACAGGAGGTTATTTATTTGATGATGTAGTTTAGCCATTATGTTCAACTATGTTAATTTAATTTACTAAACAAACAATATAAGGAAATGGAGTGATATTATGTAGCAAAACAGAGAAATCAAAAAGTAATAATGTGTTATAATCACAGCTGTTTGTGTGGCTGGCTTCACTTTTTGTATGTATGTGGGATGATGGGACAAGTAGTGTCAATTAATGAAATCTTTTTTTGATCTGCAGTATAGAGTGGTCTGCTGTGATAGTGGACGAAGCACACAGAATCAAGAATCCAAAGGCTCAAATAACTCAAACCATGAAGTCATTAAAATGCCATGTTCGCATAGGTCTTACTGGAACCATTCTTCAAAACAATATGAAGGAACTTTGGTGTGTTATGGACTGGTAAATATTTTCTTTTATGTTTAAACATCTCTGTGTGTTGACTGTGCAGTGGGGCTGGGGCAGGACTGGATGGTATGGACCCCTCTGTGTTATGAAAAAACAACAAAATACAGCCCTCAACCTCAAAACCTGCTTTTTTTGAGAATATAACTTACTGGGGAGGTAAGCTCCTGGTATTTTACAGTTGTTTCATACATTTGGAGTTCATCCCAGCTGGCTTCTTTGGGGAATTTGGGAAGTAGTTAGAATTATTCTTCCTCTGCCTCCCATATTACCCTTTTTTGTTTCTTCCTTTTTTTTTTTTTATTTCCATAGGGACAGTCTTTTTTTCTTCTGTCCTTCGCCCAGTAGATAGGAAATCATTACACAGCCTTGACCCACATAGTGCCTTTGCTCTGTCCAGTATGTGCAGGTCAGTCTGAGACCTACTTGGAGGATGAAAATAATAATATTTTGCTTATTTTTTTCCAAAATGTAGAAGTACACATATTTGAAAAGTAACAGTCTTGTCCAGAAAAACTTTTAATGGTCAAGGAGAGGTGCAACTCACCATAGATACAAATTTAAATCTTCTGGGAATGCTTTGCAGAGGAGAAACAAAGCAAATATATTTTAAATATAAGGATATACAGAACAGAAATAGCAGGAAGAATATTCTAAGCTTAGTAAATTGTTCCAATGTGTAATGCTGCCAACAGTTACTAAATTCTTTCTACCATTGGGTTTCTCAAGATTTTATTCAGTTAATTGTAATATCTGTATAGTCTGATTTCATAAAACCAGCGAATATTGAAAACATGCCTGTTTAGCTTCCAGTTTAGGCTCCTCAACACTAGCAGCCTTGTAGTTTAGAGCTTCTATATAATTGTGATTTCTTTTGTTCTGCTAAACTTTTTCTTTTCTTGAGATTGGAACCCTTTTCCTGAGGTGTGTGTCTTAGCATTTGAGAATCACAGAAAACAAAGGAAAAGTGGCATGTCTTAAAATAGTATCTGTTTCTATTTGTACTTAAAATTTTTAGTGGTTTCTCTAGTGACTGCTACTTTAAGATAGCTTGCTGTTAGTCAGAAAAAAAAGTTTATGGTATGCTTTAAATCAGTGAACCAACCCCCATCCCCTTTTGTTTTTTAATAGGGCTGTACCAGGACTTTTAGGTAGCAGAGTGCATTTCAAGAAGAAATTTTCTGATCCAGTGGAGCATGGCCAGAGGCACACTGCAACTAAAAGAGAGCTAGCAACAGGTCGTAAGGCCATGGTGAAGCTAGCAAGAATAATGTCTGGCTGGTTTCTGAGACGTACCAAAGCGCTTATCAGTGATCAGTTGCCGAAAAAGGAAGACAGAGTAAGAGTGCCTGCACATTTTGAATACAATGCTAATGAATGTATCTCTTCTTTAGTTTTCTTGTTGTATTTTCTCTCTTGCATCATGTAGTTTATGGTTCTCTCTTCATCTTTTTAACTTGGGAAGACTTCATAGCCTTGGAAAAAGTGCACTTGAAGTAGTGTGCTTTGTTCCCATAATTACTATGATTGCACATTGAAATGGAGTTAATCAAGCATGAAAATGCTCAGCCAGTCTTCTGTCTAGTGATTTACACATCTGTTTTATGTATGTTTTTGTCCTTATCTCTGCAAGCCCAAAGCAATGTATGTAAATGTATGTCTTGAAATTCTATGCAGAACCTCTGAATTTGCATCTTGAAACTTTGTGTATGGAACAGTATGCTTTTAACTCCTTCATTTTCAATCCTGAAATAAAAGAAAAATCTCAGACAAAATGTTTCTGTGATAGGCCTGTAATCCTGTTCATCTGATGCAATTGTAAATATTACATGAAATTATAATACTTTACAGATAAGAGTTCTGCTAAATATTTTCTTCTGAGTTGACAAATATGTAAATTTGCATCTGGTTTTATTTTCAAAATTTGGTGTTTTTTCTTCATCCTTAGTTTATAATAATGTCATCTAGGCAGTCTTCTGAAGGAAAGATTAACACAAACATCAGTCAGTCTCCTTTCTGAATCTAGCAGGTTTTATTCTTTTCATTATCTTGTTAATGTGAGTATATGTTCAAGTTACTGCTGTATTATTGTAGCTCAGCATGGTGCTGCTGCTATGTGGATAGCGTAGGTTAAGGAATGATCTTGGGATTTCTGTCTCCTGCTGCTTAAGACTAAAGATGTCATGGAGATGCCACCCATGGTCTTTCAGAAGAGGGATCAGTTTTCACCATAGCACTTTGTAGATCCATGCCTTCTCATTGTTTATTCTGTTTGTCCCGCTTGTGGCTTTCGGTAGTGCCCTACAACAGCTAATGCCTAAAAAGGGGAAAGAAAGGGCAAATTAAACACCTTGCAAAACAGAGAGAAATCTCTAATTAACATTATGCATTTACTTCTCTCACTGTTCCTTCCTCGTCCTATTCCTTCACAAAAGCCATGTTTAAAGGTTTAAATAAGTGTGCATACATTTTTGCTACAGTTTCATGCTATTTTGGTGTACAGATCCACTTTTTTTTTTCATTTGGTGATAGAATAATTTCCTGTTTAACTATTTGAGCAAGTCTAAAATTTATTTCTACTTTATTTTCAGTGATTTGTGATTTGTTTTTTATGATGCAGTGGTTTTTTGCCTTTCATTGTACGATGCACATGATAGTGTTTCTTGTGTTTCCTCTTTGGCAGATGGTGTTTTGTTCCCTCACTGAATTCCAGAGGGCTGTGTACCAAGCTGTGCTGGAGACAGATGATGTAACCTTGGTGTTAAGAGCAGGAGAGCCCTGTAGCTGCAACAGTGGCCGTAGGAGGAAGAACTGTTGTTACAAAGTAAGAACTTGGCACTGTTTGGATTTTAGCGCATAGTCTTCTGAATTTCTCAAGAGACTCTCTGCTGATGAAGAGCTGATTGAAATATTTGCCTAGTTGTAGCTCATCTGTTTGCGACATCCCAGCTGGAAACACAGGGAGCTGCATCACCAGCATGATAGAGTTAAGCACTTTGAGGTTACTGCAAAGCTGCTTTGCACGCCCTGAGCAGGTGATTGTTCCCTATGCAGTAAATTCTGGATCTTTTGTATCAATAGATGCACCTGTGATTTAGTTGATACTGGCAAGAGCACTGCATTGAGATGTTCAGTGTGTGTCAGGCATGCTGCTTCCAGGTGCCTCAGGCAGTTTGTGCAGGATGTGCGAATGGGAGGCACTATGAGCTCAGCAGGCTGCCTGGGTAGTTAGTTGTGTTCTAACTGCAGTCATGCCTTTCTGTGCCATTAAACATTCACTTTCTCTTGCTTCATGAGGGGAGAAATCTAACAGTGAAGAGCACTAGTCGAATTTCGTCCATGAGTAACAGCTTTGCAGATTTCTTTAATCTTCTCCGGACTTCTTTAAACCTTGATCAGTCTAGCTTTGTATTTGTTTTGCTTACCTCACTCAGTAGGCTCAGATTAAGCACATCTTTTAAACATTTAGAAGCATGTGTCACATGCTTGTTTCTCCCTTTTATCTCTCTGGCCTGCTCTGATTCTTGTGTAGTGTTTTGAGTTTTTTCCAAATGATGTAGCTTCTTCAGTCTCCTGCATCTTTATTTATGAGCAATCCCCTCATTTGTTTTTTTTAATATTCCATGGATATTAGCCCTCTTTGCAGACTTTTGTTTCTAGTGGTGTTTTGTAGAAAAAAAGGAATGCTGGTGGACTTGATTCACAAAAGGGCAGTAGGCAGGCCTGCAGATAGTTGAATGCTCTTATGGACTGTTTTATTCCAATGTTAACTGTCAAATTTAGTAACTTGAGAAGGGAAAGGAAAACAAATATTGATCAAGCCAGCCAGCCATAACTAGGAAGATAGCTGATGCTGTTGCACAGTTGCTGTTGCACTGTAGAATATCTGAAGCTTGAATTTTGCTGAGATGCTTGTAAAGCTTTTGCTGGAAAGAAAAATAAAGTTAGAAGTTGAAAGGTAAGAAGTCATTCAAACTGGTCTTGCTTGATTTAATTAGTTACAAAGTTACCATCTTCTTGTTTACTAAAGAATTCTTGATTATCTCCATGGGATGTCTGTAGAAGTTACTAAGATGTATCTATTAATAGGGTGACAAAGCTGAAGAAAAAACAGAACTTGGTTCATTTTTAGCAGAAATACAGTATTCATGTCATGGGGATCAGTTATAGTATTGTTAATGCATTAAACCTGGTAATAATAGCATTTATTTGAGATTATTACTTATTTTCAGTAGTATTTGTTTGCATAAACTGGGTTTTTTTGTAGGTAAATGCACATGGTGAAACGATTAAGTCATTACGCTTCAGTTACCTAATGATCCTACAGAAGGTTGCAAACCATGCTGCACTGCTGCAGACAGACAACACTAGCAAACTGCAGGTTAGTTTCAGAAGTGTCTAAAAAATGGACTTTTGGAAGATAAATGGGATGAAAACTCTTGAATGAAAATTGCTGCTGGCCGCCTTATAAGCCTTAACTAACTGCAGTTAAGATATTTTGTAAGATTCCTTTTCCATTCAGTCATACAGAATGCATACCTTATAAAGATGTTATACAAAACAACATGTTAATTTAGTTGATTCATATCTGAAAGTAAGGGTTATAAAACATCAAAGAAGTTAGGAGAGAGAGTAATTTTTCATGATTTCTAATAGGGTTTCATAAATGTAACAAAAACATAAATTTTTGTTACATTTATGGAGTGCCTATAAGAGGAATGTCTTTATGCAAATAAACAAATAATAGATAATTAGAATGGGTTTTTTCTCTAGTATTTTATGTTAAGAGCTGAGTTTCTTTAAATAATGAGAAACATGTTTCAGAAAAAATTGCTTAATGAAAGATCAGTATCAGCTTATCTTGTTACTATGGCAAGCAACTAGACCCACAAACAGCAGTTTCAGAAATGCTTGTTTGTGAGCCTTAAGATCCAGGAATGAGGAAAGGGATTTAGGGGCATTACCACTTTTTCTTAGAATCTATCAAGGAAGAGATATTGGAATGTCCTAGTTAATTGTGTGAGTTTGTTCCATTAAAGCAGTTTTGCTTTTTTATAAATGTTACTTTTAGTGTCCAGCACACTACACACAGCATATAGCCAGATGTTTTTAGTGGGCTTTTTTGTGTATTGCATATGTAGTTTTTGTTGTAATAACATCTGATATTTAAATAACCTCTGAAATAATGGAATGCAAGTATTTTGTGACTTACAGTCTTCTGCATCATGCATAATTAATAGTTTTACCAACATCTACTAAGAAACTAATACTTAGTAGTTTTTCTTACCACGGATACTGCACTTACCTTGAGTATTGAAGGCCCTTACATGTGTTATTCTCAGGTGAGAGATGTAATCTTTTCTTTCTCTCTGTAAAAGTGGACTTAAAGTGTGAGATTGTGTTTAAGTTCAGAGCTAAATTTAGCAAGGGAGTTTTATGTGGCTTTAAAACACCTTAAGTCCATTTCCTGTACAGTTTTTGTTGTGGAACAATATATAATTCCCATACTGGCTTGCCTGAAAGAGTCAAGAGAAATGCTGGTGCAGAACCATTGGGTAGTGCAAATGTCAAGGCAAGAGGATCTTTTGAAACTGACAATTCTGGCCAGGAGAAGACATTCTGAATACAATCTATGATTTCAGATTAGGAATCTCTTTTTTTTTTTTTAATGAAACAAAGCAAAACACACAGGAAATGTTTTATCCAGCAGTTTTGTAGTGAACAAAATAAAAACTACATCAGTCTGCTTGAGATACTTTGGCAGATCATGTTTCAACCTGTTTAACTCTTTGCATGGCTTAACATAGCTCTGATTTTTAACATCTGTTCAATCTTTCTGCTTTTCTTCCAGGAAGCGCATATCAAACGAGTTTGCAGCCAGGTATTTTCCAGTTTTCCCGATTTTGTGCAGTTAAACAAAGATGCAGCCTTTGAAACTATTTCAGATCCAAAATATAGTGGAAAAATGAAGGTAAACCCCTTCCTTAGAAAAAAAATAAATTTTATTAATAGTAATAGATTTGGCCTGTATTATATGGATATAAGAAAATATACACCTAATAGTTTTGGGGGTTTTAATTATTCTGTTTATTGTTCATCATACAACAGCAGGAATCTTTGGTCATGGATCAATATTTATCTGGGTAAAGACTGGATAAGAATAATCTGTGATGCTAAAATTTTCTGAGACTTTAGCTTCACATGTTTGATGGTGGGCATGGAAATGACCCTTGTAGTCAACAGGATTATTGTTGCATGAAACCATGGATTCTGGTGACAGTCAGAAGTACTTGGCAAAGAAGAGGAGGCAAAACAAAATCATTATGGGCTTAATGATTTGTGCACAGCTTCAATTTTGTGTGAAGTTCCAGTCTCTCCTCTCAAAAAGGAGATGTTAGACTTCGAAAAGGTTCAGAGGACTGTTCAGAGAAGGGCCACAAGCGTGATTAGTAACTGTGTCAGGAGCAGCCAAGTAGGCTGGGACCCTCCAGACTGTAAGGAATGTCTTAGGGTAAATGTGAGTGGGACCTACACAATCATGGAATAGCATGGAACTGGTGAAAATGTACTAAGTGCTTACTGATTTCTTGAACCCTTCGGACATTAAATGAAAATAATAGTAGTTGTGCTGAAGATGACCAAAATAAATGTGTCTAGTATGAATCTGTGAAACCTCTCATGTCAGAAACTGTCTTTCTCTGGTTTCAGAGAGGAGCAAAAGATGACGTGATGACATATAGTGTAGATTGTTATGATGTTGCTTAATGTAGATGAAAAAGATGTCTAGTATAACTAATTAAAAAGAAAACCATACTAGTTTTAGTAGTACTCTGGAGCTGAGAGTGACTGGGGGGGTTAAAAGCTATGCAGAATTTTGGCTCTCTGTAAACCTGAATATTAACATTTTCTTCTTGGGACTGGTGGCAGCGGGAAGATTATGTTGCTGTAGCCGGAATGGCTGTTATCACTTTACTGATTTGTTACCATGTAAGCAACAACGTTCTTTATTGTTAATAATAGATATGTGTGAAATGCCTGCATATTAACTTTGTTGTATACACTTGATTATTTTGAGAAGCTGTTAAATTAATACATAGCTTTAAAAACCAAATCTGTCATCTTCAGGAGCTGAAGAATTACTTATGAAGCAGTTCTGTTACTGATTATTTTACCATGACATTATTCACGTTCCTATTTTACATTTTTGTTATTCTTTTATTATATTCAATTTTTTTCCATTGCATTCTCCTAGAAAAGCTGGCAGCCATGGCTTCCCTTTGCCAGATTAAAAACTGGCTGGGTAGCTGAGCCCAGAGAGTGGTGCTGGATGGTGCCACATCCAGTTGACATCCAGTCACCATGATGTCTCCCAGGGTTCAGTTTTGAGGCCAGTCCCGTTCAACATCTTTACTGATGATCTGGATGAGGGGATCAAGTGCATTCTCAGTAGGTTTGTAAACTTAAGGTCGGTGGGATTGTTGGTCTGCTGGAGGTGAAGAAGGCTCTGCAGAGGGATCAGTGGGCTGAGACCAATGATATAAGGTTCAGCAAGACCCAGTGCCAGGTCCTGCATTTGGCCACATCAACACCCTGCAGTACTACAGGCTGGGGCAGAGTGGCTGGAAAGCTGCCAGGTGAAAAAGGACATGGAGGTGCTGGTCAGCAGTGGCTGGATGTGAGACAGCAATTTGCCCAGACAGCGAGGAAGACCAGTGGCATCTTGGCTTGTATCAAATTTTGTGTCCAGCAGGATCAGGGAAGTGATTCTTCCCCTGTGCTTGGCATTAGTGAGGCCACACCTTGAGTGCTGTATCCAGTTCTGGGCCCCTCTGGCAAGAAGGACACTGAGATGCTGCTGGAGCATGTTCAGAGAAGGGCGAAGGAGCTGGTGAAGGGTTTGGAGTGTCAGGTTTATGATGAGCAGCTGAGAGAGCTGGGATTTGTTTAGCCTGCAAAAAAGGTCTCCCCTGGGCCTCCTCATTACTCTGTACAACTACCTGAAATGATGTTGTGGTAAGATGCGGTCCTGATTCTGGCCAGAGTTTATTTTGTCCAGTGGCTGCCTGAAGTGGTGCAGGTATGGCTAAAGGATTATTCTGTACAGCCCAGAAAGCCAAAGGTGTCCTGGAATGCATCGAAGGAGGTGTGGCCAGCAGGGCAAGGGAGGTAATTTTCCTCTTCTGCTCCACTCATGCAGTATACTGTATCCAGCTTTCTCAGCACAAAAAATATATTTTGGAACAAGTCCAGAGGGGCCATGAAGATTATTACATGGGTGGAACACCTCTTCTCTGAGGAAAGCCTGAGGGAATTGAGGTTGCTGAATCTGGAGAAGGCTCTTGAGGAATCTTATTGCTGCCTTTCACTAACGAGGGAAATCTAAAGAAATCTGGAGGGGGACTTTTTACAGTGATAGGAAAAGGGATAGCGGCTTCAAAATGAAAGAGAGTAAGTTTGGATTGGATTATAGGACGAAAGTCTTCACTGTGAGAGTAGCAAGGCACTGGAGCAGGTTGCCTGTAAAAGCTGTGTATGCCCTGTCCCTGGAAGTGTTCAAGGCCAGTTAGGATGGAACTTTGAATCTAGTAGGTGGCATCCCTACCCATGGTGGCATGGTTTGAAACAAAATGATCTTTAACCCAAACTGTTGTATGATTCAATAATCTTTGTGCCTGGAAAGAAGATAATGGGTTATATAGCTATTATTGAAAATAAGCTGGCTTTTGGGTCCATTAATTTTGACTTCATGGTGCCAAAAACTGGTTCATACCTTTTTGGTGTGGTGACTTGCTTCTTTTTTTTTTCCTAAATTATAGAATGGAAGCTATTTGTGATGATTTTGCATTTTATACTGTGAAAGCAAAATCATTCAGGAAGTATGTAATGTAGAAAGTTGTCGTAACATAAGAAAATAATCACAGAGGAGTCAACTAGTATTAAAGCTTGGAAATGGCTTTATGAATTTTTAACATGTTTATTTGGAAATAACTGAGACAAATGATAGTAAAATGTTTTTAGTAACCTTGTTGCACTGTAGTAGTTTGCATTTCCTAAAGATTTATTTTTTACCTGCATACATTTCCACAGAGAGCTATTTGTGGCATTTCAGAATACTGTTCTTAATACAAATATCTTAGGAATAACTGTTGTATTGATTTAATTATTTTTGCTTGGGATATTATCATTCAGTAAGAAAATGGAAGTCTATTGGAGTACTTTGCAAGAAATGGTAATCTGTACCATTAAACATAACTCTGATCCAGACAGGGCTGGCTTTGAAGGTTTAAAAAATACTGTAGGCTAGCTTAAACATCTCTGTTGAAAAAAGTTCTCAAAAGCAAGAGGTAAAATTTCATCACATACAGATGACTCACAATGTGTAGCAATGGGGAGATGTATGTTAAAATCCATGGGGACTCTTACAAAGAACATGTGACTTCTGCTTGAGTATGATCGAGTGTTTCTGTTTTGGGCTAAAAGCATACAGGATAATATTCTGGTGAGCAAGTGTAGAATTTACTTCTCTTTCGTGCAAAACCATTCATTACTTTTCGCTGTTGGAGTTGTTTCTTACTCCAGAATACCTAAATTCCCAATGGGATGAAATTGATCCATTTCATTTAAGCGAATTGTGTGGATTTATTTTTGTATTCTCCTATAGGAAATTCACTATTTGACCTGTACTTTAATAATAACAACAATAACATAGAAGCCAATTCCTTCTAGTTTAAAAGAATGTCACTTCTGTTTCTTTTCTTAATGTGGCCAAATAAAATGCAAATTTGTATAGTATAGCTCTGCTAAATGGCCTGTTGAGTATTTTTTTCCCTAGTAAAATAAATCCTGGTTTATATGTTCATGTACAATGAAATGAGGCCAAAAAATCTGTCATTTGTACCCTGTTTTCAGTTGTAACAAGATGGCTAACGTTTAGTAAGGAGCTCAGGAGTGACATATTATTACCATTTTATATTGTAGATATTGTCCAAAATTGTAACATTAATACAAACATTAATCTTTATTTGATTGTCAAAGATTTCTTAGGCTTGTAGTGAAATAATTCTTGATTAACAGTTTATCTATTTATCACTGAATAAATACAATTTCAAAAATATTTATTGTCCAGTGGAAAAAAGCTACAGTCACGGTGCAGAAAATTCCTCTTTTCCCATTGTGTATGGCTTCAGCACAGTGCTCTGGAGCTGCCATTGCCAGATGTGGACATAGTTCTTTTGAAAATAACAGTATCACTATTATACACAAGGCTCTGGATTATTTGCTTCCCCACCAGAAGAACGTTGTGTGTGGGCGGATTATTGGCATTTCAAGGTCTGCGCAGAGTCTGGGAAGCTGGATCCTACTGTAAACAGAGCAACAGATGAGAGTGGGAGTGGGGAGGGGCATACATCTCACTGATTATTTTAAGAAGACAAGTTCCAAGAAGCTCTGAACTCAGATGTAGGACAGAAAGTTTAAGCAGACCTTGGAGTTTTCAGGATAAATGTGTGCATTTTTTAAATGAAAAACTCTGAATCTGAGCTAGTGTGTGACATAAGTAACTTTTTGTTGCAGTCTATGTACTGACACAAGTAGCTTCTGAATCTACCTCTTAGTGGTCTGATGACCTTGTCACAGTAGGATTTCCATGTACATCATTGAAAAATGCAAAGTTCCAGCATCTCCGTTACCTTTGTTACGGAGGTAACATTTATTATATTAGTAATGATTTTTGTTATGGCTCTGCTGGCTTTGCAAATAATTAAGTTCAGTGTAGTCTGTTTGGAGGTTGAAAACATGAGTTAAATGTGTGTAAGATGACCTGATAAAAATTTAGATTTTAGATAAAAATGTCTTCATTTTTCTGCTGTGCTTCATTTATAGGTCCTTCAGCAGCTTTTAAATCACTTCCGAAAAAATAAGGATAAAGTTCTTCTTTTCTCCTTTTCCACAAAGGTGAGCTCCATGTGATTTTTATCAATTAACTGCAGCAGTAAGTTCTGAAGGGTGAATCTGAAAGTTGACAACTTGTCAACCACATTTCCTTATTGCTTCTACTGTTAGGAGTAATTACGAGGACAGTGTGCCATACTCCACAAGCATATTGAAACTTTATGTTACCTCATGATAAAAATGGTGACAGCAAAACAGGTGTAGCTCTTCTGCTGTCCCTAGACCTTTTTGAAATAGTTGTATTACTTCAGGTGCAGATAGCTAAGTTCAGCTGGTATGTCTTGAGTTACAGCACTGTCATAGCTCAGTATGACTGCCATATCATAAAACCTTTGTGTTAGCACTGAAAGTTAAGTTTCCTCATTCTGCTGACTTTTCATCATCAGCAATGAAACTCAAATTCTAGTTGATTTGAAGTTAAAACTATCTAATTGGAGTGAGACTTATATGTACATTTTACTTTTAAGGTACTTGCTCCTTGGTTCCTTATTAGGGAGTAATGTCTTTCCTGAAATAGCTCACTCTGTTGTATTGGGGCTTTTATTTAAATATTTGTAATGATAGCACTAAAAAGTATTTTAAAGCATAGTAGTTTGAATAGTAGTTCAGGAGTCTTAAATACCTTTTTTTTTTTGACTTTAAGAAAGAATGCAAGTTTAATGTTTAGATGCAGCAGTAGATTACTCATGTATCTCTTAGGTTATGTGTTATGGTGTCCAGTACCAGTCTGACTGCTGGTTATTGCAATGTCTTTCACTCTATACCCCTGAACTCTGACTGTGCACTCTGTGCCTCTGTAATGCTCATTTACTGTATTTCAAGTAATTGCAGCTTGCTAAGATGGGAGGAAGCTGCTTAAATGGACTGCCTGCTGACTGGGTTGGATTGAGTGACAGGATGAAACAGGCAGCTAGAGTGGGATGATGGAGTCAGACCACAGCACACCAATATTAATCACCTTGTGTGCTGTGGAATCATGGCTAAAGAGAATCAGGAATGTTGATACCAAAGTGTCAGAGATTTACTGTAATTAGCAATGGATGGTGTACTAAAAATATATTTTATAAACATGGTTCCTGTGATCATGTTTAATTTAAAATATACTATTAAGTACTTAACTTTTTATTTTCCTTTTTTTGTCATTTTTCCACTCAGTTGCTTGATGTGCTAGAACAGTACTGCATGGCATCTGGGTTAGATTACCGAAGACTTGATGGAAATACAAAATCAGAAGATAGGATCAAAATTGTGAGAGAGTTCAACAGCCTTCAGGAAATTAACTTATGTCTTGTATCTACAATGTAAGAAAATTTAACTTGTAGCTTGTTTCAATATGTCTGTCTAGTGTTAGTAGATCAGTTACTCTGCATTTCTCTTGCTGAGCTTGTGAGGGATTACTTTCTGAGAAGATGAGAGTAAGTATAGACTTGCTGCTTTGGTCGGAAGCTTCTTAAAATATTTAGATCCTCCCTCCCTGCCTCCCTCCCTCCCTGCCACCCGCTTCATGAGGATTTTTAAAATCAGAAGGAAGTGGGTCTTCTGGATCCTAGTTTAAAGTTGTTGCAGGATTGAAGAAACAGTTTTATACACTATTATTAAAAAAATTATTATTATGTCATTATCTACCAAAGGCTTTTAATTTTATTGTAAACAGACTCATTTTCTTGTTTTACACTAGTAGAACTAACAAGTGAGTATGAACATGAAATGCCATATTGAGCTGAAAAATTCACTATTACTGCAATTTATTAATCATGTTAATTAGCTAGCATGTCTATTTAAAATGTTTCAGCAAGATCTTTTGTCTTTTTGAAATGTACCTATCAGATTTGCTTATCAATTTATGATGGATAGCAAATTGTTTTGAAATAGATTGTTTTGTTCAACTAAAGTTATTGTTACTACAATGACTATTTATTTGTTTTATTCAGGTTACTTTCTTGCTTCATCTTGAATGAAATTTTTTACTGGGGAAGGGCAGAAAAGGAGCAAAGAAAAGCTTTGCTCCTTTTGTCTCCTATCCAGAGGGGAAAACTCAGTGAAACTTAATGAAATATGAGTATCTGTTCACTGTAGTTTTTACTGGAAGTGGGTATGTTGGAGTTAGGAGGATCCAAACTACCTCAATATAATTAGAGCAGACATCATCTTAAAGGCTGTTGCAAGTGCATGTCCGAGCAATCTTCAAATACTCTGGTGCTTATGTATAGCGTTGTGAAGAGATTTGTGATACTGGTCATTGAAGAGATTTGTGATACTGGTCGTGTCCATTGGCTTGTAATCTCTGTCAACTGTGAAATCGGACATGAGCTTCTCTAAGACCTTTGTGAGTCCATAGCCCTTGTCCCTGAAGACAGAGGGAAATTTCAGAAGCTGTAGCATCATGAAGGACTAATTTTTGCTTCAGTCGGTACTGTAATCATGGAGCTGTTAGTTCTCTTTCATTAATTTAAATTAAAATAAGAAGGAAGGTTAACTAAACAGAGATGGGCTTTCTCCTCTCTGTTTTGAAAGCTTGTGTGTAGATATTCTGCCTGCTGAAGGTGCTGGAGAAAAGGCTTGATTCTGTTTGTAGTTTTACTTATCTTATGAGACAACTGGAAGGAACAAACCATAATTACAGTCAGTATAGCTAGTATGTTATAAACAAAACAGAGGGTGTAATTTTTTGCCTAGTTTATTACAGATAATAGGAAGTGATATTTTTCCTTGCTTGATGCACAGTAATGGAAGCATCTTTACATTTGTAATGCTTTGGAAATTAGAAAGTGATTTATCCTATTTCTGCTGTACAAGAGATTGATCTTACTCTTACTCAGATTTCAGGCACATATAAAGTAATAATATAGAGTAAATTTAGAGTATATTCTATATTATTCTATATTTTTCATCGTAGAGTACATTGACAGAATTGGTTCATGCTCTTCTCTCTGTACTTTCTTGCAAAGTTTCTGGCTGACTGGTCTGTGTAGTCAATATATGTGTGTTCTGGAGGTCTCATTGCTCAGAGAACCAAATGTTGATTTTCACTGAAAATACTTGCATGGTCTTGTGGGTGCGTAAGTGCTTTGTGCAACGGATGAATTCTCTACATAGTAATGTTGAGACTGCCATTATGTTCACTGGCACAATTAATATGCAACTTACAAAACATAAAACACCAATCAGAGAATTACAGTGCAGTACTGATGATTTCACTATTACATTTGTGGTGTTTGTATTTTATACTCCTTTTCTTTCAAATGCTGTTTCTGCCTGAAATAATATATAATATAGCCCATAGAGCTTTGAAAATCCTGGTTTTAATGATCACTGAAATTTTTTGAGAAATGGGATCTTAAAAAAGAAAATAAAATAATAAAGAATAAAAAATAAACATTTGTCCATCTGTAGATTTGACCTCAAATCTTGAAGTTAATATTGGTACCAAGCATAGTCACATGGCTATCCCTAATGCTTTTATTGACAGCTGTGACTAATACAGCTTTATGGATAAATATATTTTATAGGTGTAGAGAGGAAGTGTAATTGTTTTCTTCAGAACTTGTACATTTCATCAAGCCATTAGATCATGAATTTCAGATTGAGCACTAGGGAAAAATAGGTATATACCTGTTGGAACTTCTCAGTCTCATGAAGTAATACTTCGTGAGAATACTTCAGTCTTGCACTGGTGTTGCTGAGAAAATATGTGATTATTTAGAAAAGAGGATTTTTAGGCATGCTTACAAACATTAAAATAATTGCTGGAGTTGCCGTAACTAGATAGGAGAATGTCAATGCTTTCAGTTCCAGTGGTGCTGCTTAGCCAAAAGAAGGGAAACTGTATATGTACAGTACCAAAGTCAGCACAGTTCTGTTCCATTGTAGTTTTCTGGAAGAAATAAAAGCAGTGACTATGTCTGCCTTTAAGTCACTGTTTCTGGATTTTTTGGTGCTAGTCGTTCTCTAGATTGGTTCTGTCAGAATTAACTGTTAATGAAAATCCATTTCTGCTTCTCAGCTTTCTTTTTATGTAAAAAGAAGTGTCTAGAGAAATTTGTAGGTAGTTTTTATCATGTAAGGTTACATATCCATTTCCATTCTACCTGCAGCATTATCTATTACTGTCCGTTACTGGACTGCTGTTAGTTACTTTTTACTTTTACATTTAGCTTTAATTTTTTCACAGCAATGTTTTGAACAATTTTCAGTGTGCCTGTGATGACATCCAAAGAACTTTCAGCCACAAAAATCTCTCTGCAACAAAGAGCATAGAAACCCTAGAAAACCCAGCTTGGTAAACAGAATTACATAATCAAAACTTTTATAAAACCTTTCCTAATGTAGTATTGTTCTGTACCTTTTGAGGTACTGAGTTGTGCAGATTTAAGTAAGATCATCTTCTGAAAACTGTTCTTTTTAGTAAAACTCTTTATTTAAGCCATATCATACTAATTTGCATGGACCAAATTGCAGTAATGACTAGCTGCTAGTTAAAATGAGAGGTAAAATGGAGTACATAGCTTGTAATGCACAAACTTCTGCATTTGTTCTGTCTATGAAGGATATAAGAGCCATTCTTTTCTGTTTTGGACTAACTGAATTTTTGGGTCATACCTAAAAACACTGAAAGGTAAAATTAGTATAAATCTAGATATCCTGTTTTGTTAATTTTTGTGGACAGTTGGTTTTACATCTTCACTTATATTTCAGTCCAACTGCAGGGTTGGTTTGGAAACAGGAAAGGCTGAAGTCTTATTAATGAAAAAAGAGTTTTAATGAAAAAAGAGTTTTTTCATTAAAAAGAAGCACACTAAATTTGAAAAACACCGTCATGTATTCTGAAAGAAAAACCCAACCAAATATTGTTATTCAGTAATTCACAGTTTGAGAATGTGAGTTCTCTGGAAACATCCATTAATATTGGCAAGTTTCTATATCCCCTCCCTTTCCAGATATAACTAACCCAAAGCTACACCATGCTTAGAAAGGAAAGGCTGCAGTTGCATTTACATTGACATGGATTCCATGAAAAGCAGAACTTATGGTGGGGCTCCATAAGTTTTTGGTTTCTGTCTCCATTCACTCTTACACCAGAAAACTTTACCTCTCTTGTATTTCTTATCTGCTTCAAACAAGCAAAATTTAAAGTAATCTGTTAAACTAGCTGCTTGATAAGTTAATGGGATTTACTTTTTCAATTTTGCAGTACCTGTTTTAGAAAAATAGCGCACTTGGAATTAGTAATGCCTATGCTAATGTGAATAATTGTTTTAATAGTTTATTTAATTATAGTATTTAGCTTGTGCTTGTGTAGGAACTTATGTCTTTTGTATGATAGTTGGTTGAGCCAGTCAAAAAAAAAAATTCAGTATTTGCTTGCTTTGCAACTGGATGAGAAGTGGTATTTTCCTCACTTTTGCTCCTATCAAATCATTCATCTAAGCACGTGCTAAACTCTGAGTAACTGAGCAGTTTTGCAGGGTTCAGGAGTTAGCTGCATCAGGTTAGATGTATGCTCAATTTCTTCTCGGCTTGCAAGTTTTACCTGAAAACACTCTAGCTGTTGAGTGTTCTGAGATGATGCAGGTGGTACCTCTGTGACTTCTAAGCCACAGAGCAGATAAATTTCTCACTGTGACTTTTTTCGCTTTAATGACTGTTATAAATGTTGCTCATATGCAGTGTGGCCAACTGTGTTTTTAACAGCTCAATAACTTATTGTACAAATACACTTGTGTTAGTTGTTAATGCTTACAGGTATGGCTTACCTGAGATTCTGACCACTTTAGTGAAAGTTGCGCAGCATTATTGTCAAAAACTATGTACTGGGATTAGCTGAAGTAAAATTTCACCTGTAATTTTCCTGCTTCCATAATATTAACTGGCATTAAACTGGTTGTGAATTTCATTATAATATTAGGGGGTGTTGCCCTGTGTAGGACTTAATGGGAAATTAATGGCAGTGGTTATTTGAGTACTTGGCGGTTGTTAGTACAACAGTAACACAAAGCTGTACTGCACTTTTTGCAGTATCTTTCATGTGTTCTTTTTTTTTAAGTTGGGGAAGAGTAGGCAAGTATGGACCTAATACAGAATAATCTAGTTGCACGTTTTTTTCTTACTATCATAGAGTTTTGGTTTTTCGTTTTTATGTTTTCAGGGCTGGTGGACTGGGTCTTAATTTTGTTGGTGCCAATGTTGTTATACTGTTTGATCCTACATGGAATCCAGCAAATGATCTTCAAGCGATTGACAGGTACACTCTCAAAATACAGAACTTGATCCATGTTGCACTCTTCCATTGATTCTGTAACATGATTGTCCAACTAAATTTTTTTCTCAAGTAAGAAATTTTTACTTTGTCTGATTAATCTACAAGACAATAGGAAAAGTCCTACTAAATTAGTTTTTAACTCTGATGTGATTATTTTAACCTAAATTTTACAATATATTTTCCTTTATTTCTTCTTTTTTTTTGCAGCAGCAGTAGGCCAAACAAAAACTCAACAAAAAACTCCTTGTGGTTATTATAACTATTTTGTGATCCCTAGAATATATATGTGTGTGTAGATGACATTTTTCTTGAAGAATACATTGCAGTTGACCCCAGTTAAAATGGTGTTTTGAATTCCCAAACCATAAAAGACAGGGGCTCCTTATGTTCTCTTCTGCTTCACAGTTGTGGAGATTAGTGTCTTTTTAGCCCTTATATCTATCTCTGATATTATGGTGTTGGAGTATTTACAGTGATGCAGATTTTTCTTTCCAGGCTTGTTGACTCTTGGTATTTCCCTAGGAGTTCAAGGCAGACCTTTTAGTATCTGAAGTAAAGAATACTAAAAACCTATAAAAGAATATTAACAATTCAGTAGATTTATATATTTTCATGAGAAGAAATACACTTATTTCTGTTATCTCATGCAATTATGTAATCTGGTTTTAAGTGTCTTTCTGATTATTGGGATGTGTTTATGTGCACCTGTTCTAGACAAATATATCAGAAACATGTATTGGGGACTATCTTTAAAGAATCTTTGCAAGATCACATTACTACTATGAATTGTTTTAGCCCCCTGTGAATTTTGTGGAATATAGTCTATTAGACGTCTCAGTATTTACCATTTGAATAGAACACAGTGCCAGTTCATTAGCTGTTTTTATGATGTTGTGTCTTGTAAAGTAATTTATGAAGTTAAGAAAGAACCGACTGCTCCAAGTAATCTATGAATTAATTCTGTATAAGGGAAATAGGAGAATACTTTGAGCAAAAGTAGGTGGAGACACAAAGGGGAAAAAAAACTCCAGCAAACCTTAGATAAACAGAGTGGATTTGTTTTGTGGAGAGGTGGGAGACAGTTCTTGTGATATAAAATGAGGAGAAGGCTTTTTAAACTGGGTAGGCCTGGGAGAAATATGAAATATTAAAGGTAAAGGAAAAGGAAATCAATTACTGTGGAAAATTCGGAAAGGTAAGGAAAACAGCCCAATCAACATATACATGATTTTGAATAGTACTGTTTTATTAGAATGCTTTTATATATTTAGTTTGTTTACTGTTTATTGCTGCCCCTAAGAGCTCTCATTTCTTCAAATGTTTTTAATGTGCCATGTCCTTGCAGAGCTTATAGAATTGGCCAACATAGAGCTGTTAAAGTGTTTAGATTGATATCCTTGGGAACTGTGGAAGAGATGATGTACTTGCGACAAGTTTATAAGCAGGTAAAGCTCACAAACTGTTTAAATTGGGAGTTCTTCCTAGCAGTTACAGGGATTGAACGCTAATCTTTTTTCAGGGACTGAAAGCTAATCTAGCCTGTAGTTTACTTTGTGTTTATGGTATGTGATGTTACCTTAACATACTAAGCCAAGCTTAGTAGCTGTTAAAGAGTGGAACAGAATAACATTTCTATTCAAGTGTTTTTCTTTAACTATTCACAGTTTAATTATGCAATGTACATTATTCAGGTTATATAGAGAACTGTTTTTATTTGAAGGTTTATGAAGTACAACTGTGATAGTTATAGTAAGTATCTGCAGCAATCTGATTCACACAGCTTTTTCTCATGAAAGTCTGGAGAAAAGAAAGGAGGTCTTGCTGATGCTATAGAAGAAAAGTTGATGATCTCGTAGAAAAAGAAGACCTGGATATTGTCTGTTTGGATTTCCAAAAAGCATGTATAAGTCTTCAAAGGATGTATAAATATTTTTCTTTTTCTTTTTTTTCAAATTGACTTGTATTTTTCAAGTTGAATATGCAGTAATAAACAAGAGTAATTATAAGTCTGAGGGGTTGGGTTTTTGTCAGCTATACTTGGATTGCTTTCCCTTAGCAAGTAAATATACAGTGCAAGGGAAGGTGAAAAGATTGCTAATAATTTAGTATAGTGGAAGCTGAGCTGTCAAGATACAGAGGGGTGCCAGTAACATGTATAGTAGGTGTCTGATAATAGGCAACAATGCAGTAAAAGTCTTCAAATGTTCTATTTTTTTTTTTAATTCGGTAACGCCAAGCAGGTTCATATTATACCACAATCTATTATACCAACCTCTGCCAGGGAAATTAAAATATCCTTCCTTAGGAATTTCTGCTTGTTCTAGCTAAAGCTGTGTATATAATGTGGGTGCCTGGAAATTTTGACGTGTTGTTGTAGCAAACCCTTCTGAAATCTCTTGTGTTGTTCTGTTTTAGCAACTTCACTGTGCAGTGATTGGAACTGAAAATGCCAGGCGGTATTTTGAGGCAGTGCAAGGATCAAAGGAACATCAAGGAGAGCTTTTTGGGATTCATAACCTATTCAAACTTAGGACTCATGGGTCCTGTCTTACCAAAGACATACTGGAGGTATGAAGTCCCTTTTACTTTTGGATATTAGTTTTACATTTTTCCTTTCTTGTGAGACTTCTTGGTCATTGTTTTGAATGGAAACACTGTAAAACAGAATGATGATACTTAACCAATACTTATCTGGGCAATGACTTAAATGAAATAGAAATGCTAATTTCTTGTTCTGATATGGATCACTTAAATTTTTCTAAATCCAAGAATGGTAAAACTTGGTTTATAATTTTTATAAATTTCCTACTATATATATTTTTTGCATTAAAAACTACATAACTTATTTTTTGATCCTTTCATGCAGCTTTGTGCACAGATACCTCTTATTCATCAGAAACTCATATTGAACTTTTAAGTCAGAATTCGTATCATAGAAATATTTTTTATGACCACATTAACCTCTTTGGAGTACTTTTTGCTGCAGCTAGCTTACATCTTCAAATTTACTGCAGCTTCATTCCATGTTTCTTTTTCTTTCCATGCTTCCCTTTATTTTGTTATTTTTCCTCTGCTAAGAATTTAGTCTGGACCATGCTGATTTTACTTCTGGTACTTACACTTCTGAAAAACAAAGGAAACTTCTTTTTCCTGTGCTTGTCTTTGTGTGTAACAAAAACTGAAACTGTTTATGTTAACTGTTTGATTGTCTTAGAGGGAAGGGCGGGTAGAAGCAGGAGTCATGACAGCAACTACTTGGCTGAAGGAAGAGAATCATTCATGCAGCTCAGAAAAGGTGAGATGTCTTTGTGGACTGTAGACCAGAGCATGACAGGCCTCCAGTTCCCCATATTGCAGTGGCAAATGTGGGCAATGTATCATTAGGCTGATGATACTTGTACTGTGTTGTTAAGAAAATTTTGTTTAGGGAATTGTGGAAAGGAGTACTAGGGGTTTAGATGATTGAAAGCTTCAGGTTTTGTGGAACTCTTGAAGACCTTGACTATTTAGTTATTGTAGTCTTGTAGCCAGACAATCAGAGTGATTCCCACCAAACCAGTGGTCTGTTCAATACTGTCTTTTTTTTTGTTTTGTTTTGTTTTTTTTTAATGTATGTAATTATCTAATGGTTTCCTTCTGGAATAAGATTTTTTTAATTTTTTTTCAACAAAGGCCAGTTTTAATAGGAGCATTGCATTTGTAGGAATGTTTTGACTGAGTGCCATGTTCAGATACTTTGAGTAAAGGTATCATTAGATTAGATTGCAGTGAATTATATTACAAATTAGCCACTGTCTCTTATGCCTGTTGGAGATTTCTGTAAGTATATGTCAGTATTTAATGTGCCCTTACATTAATCTCAGTCTCATATTCATAATACATAACTGGATGGTCATGATCTCACATATGGCTTGCTGACAAACAGCAACTTTTTAAGCTCATATTAAATGCTTTTTGATGAGCAGAATTATATCAGGATTAAAATATTAATTTTAAAATGTCTCTGAGTACAGAATTTTGGTATTTATGGTTCTGACTTCAATTTACAGGCTGTCATAATTCTTACCTCAGTAGTATGCAGTTCTGGAGCAGTGTTCTGGACTTTTGTCTTAAAAACATTTTAAGATTGCCTGGGCATAATTTTATTTGATTACAGTAGGCCTTGATGAATTTTAGAGTGGAATGCTAGCATTCATATACAAGGAAGTAAACCACTACCTTAGAATTATTTTTATTATGAATGTCATTACACACAATATTAAAACTTGAATCATGAAGTCACCTTCCAAAGCACCCTTGAAAGACAAAAAGTAGCAATGAGATTAGTATAAACTTAAAAAATATGGATGTGGATTGGGAAGGCATAAGTTGTTTTAGCAGTGTACAGCATATATTGTCTCAAGTACATAAACTTTGGTTATTTTCACTGTTTTTCTGCTAAAAATAAGACTTCAATAATTTCTCATTATGAATTATTTTGCATTTTATAATACTACTTTGTGTATTTTTTACTTGAGTAACAACGAAAATCCACTATTTTACACTGCTTTGAAATTAGGCATGTTGAGTGCACTAGAAATATTAAGTACACTTTATTAAATATAAAACTTTGCAGATGTTTTTTTGTTTTTGTTTTTTTTTTTTTTAGTATGAACAACCAGACTGTCAAGAAGATGGAGATCCCCAAAGCATTCAGGCACACTTAAAAAGAGAAGAAACTGATTTTTGGGATGATTTGAGTGATGATGATATTCTGGAGAGTTCTGTGAAAAAATCTGACAGAAGGAAGCCATGCAATGAAAATGTAACAAAAGGACAGCTTTCCTTAATGCAGTGTGGATTCTCTAAGTTGTTGCAGAGAGAAATTGAGACTACCAGAGAAGGGGATCACAATTATGACTCTAATCATTCAAGTTCTGATGCTCACACTATAAGAAAAAATGCAAATAGCAAGCATGGTGATTTTCAGAAATGTCAAACCAGTGTGCCTGTTTTGGAGCATGGGAAAGCTGTTCTGTCTCCAAATGGAAGTGATAAAGAAAGTATGCATGGTACAGAGTGGCTTGGTTTATCAGGCTCTGAGGAGGAAGGCAACATAAAAAATGAGAATCAAAGCATTTTAAAGCAATGTGACATAGTCATGGAAACTGAAAGTAGTTCTGAAGCAGATGATGATGTCATCTTTCCTACCCAAGTTCAAGTATGCCAGCAACCAGTGCTTACTAAAGAAATTGAAATACATAGGTCAACATCTGAAAATCGTGAAGAGTTAGCAAAAGAAAAAGCTGGGTTTGTATTTAAGGGAAACAGTAGACAATTTGAATTCCACAGTACTGAGTCAAACTTCACCATGTCTTTTGAAGATGCCAAGAATGACATAGATTTGAAAGGAACGAGTGACGTAAGCGATGAGTCTGATGATATTGAACTTCCCTGTGATTCTGAATCAAGAAAGCCAGGAAGTCTGAGTTTTCCCAAGTGGAAGAAATCTCTACCACAAGCAAAGAAGCCCTGTAGAAAAGGAAGGGAAAGTGATTCCCAGAATATAGACGAATTCTCATCCTCTGAAGATAATTTTCCAGTTGAGAAAATTCATGCCAGGAAGAAAAGCTATAGGAGTAAACAGAGTAGCAGAATTCAGTTTGGGTCTAAAATGCTGTGTCCTAATCAAGACATGTCTGTTGTGCAAATGAAGTCAGGCAATTATGCTGTGCATAGCACTTGCGCAAGTAAAACTGTATTTGAGTATCAAGAAAAAAGAATGGAATCAATGGACAAATATTTAGGTAACTATTAAGTTAATTTGTTCAATTTTATTTCAGCTAAAGTAATAACATATGTCTAATTTACCATTGTCAGTAGATTTCAAGTTCTTGTTGCTGTACATTTTTTTTGTTATAAGATGTAGTAAATGCTCTGCTAAGTTGTTTTTCAGAAATATCTTTGTGTATCTTTCTCTTTATTAGTCTTACTTTTTTGTCTTACAGGGTGATAGGCTGCTTTGTAATTCTTGGTTAAACTCTTAGAGTCTCTTGAAATATGCTGTGATTGAAGATTTATTAAAAATTCACAAACTAAATATTTGTAATATCTTACAAGTCTTGAGAGGCCTATTAAATAAAGTGCACAGAAAAAAATGTGGTTTGGGAGTTTTAAACACCATGTGGAAGACTTGATTCCTAAACTTAATTTTAACCACTGATGTTGCAGCTGTTAAGTCATAGATGCTTTGGAATGTCTTTGTCCATCTGAAAATAACCACACTAAAACTGAAGTAGTAATAAGCTATCTGGATAAATACAAACAAGTCTAATGATTGTTGTTAATTTCATATAACTGAGTAACTTGGTGCTGAGTGAAATAGTAACAAATTTTACAACTTCAGTGTAATTTTTTTTTAAATTACAGTATCCTTCTGTGCAGATGTGTATCTTCAGTGTTGTGGAATAACATCCTTGTATTTTTCTCATGATGTATCAGATGGCGTTCAAGAAGTGGCATATATTCATTCAAATCAGAATGTGGTTGGATCCAGCAAGGCTGAAAATCACTTGAGCCGATGGGCGGTGCACGACGTGTTTGAGTTGAAGCAGTTTTCCCAGCTGCCTGCTAATGTAGCTGTCTGTAGTGCCAAGGTAAAGAGATATTTTTGGAAATGTCGTTTTAACTTTTCTTTGTCCTCATTTTTCATCTTAAAAAGCTCTAAAAAACTTGTTTTTCTGTTACTGGCCACCATGAATGATCAAAGACACTGAGGATGGGAGGAAGAGAATGCTCAGTTGGAAGTCTAATAAATTACTTTGTTTTTTTGGGGTGGCTTTTACATTAGCCAGCTTTGAAAGAGCTGGTAATTAAACAGCACAGCACCCTCTGTGGATTTTTCTGTGGGAGAAATGTTAAGACTAGAGTTTTGAAATCAAATTCTGTGCCGTGTTTTTCTGATTTGAGCCTTGAAAAATCTTCAGTTTGTCCTGGATCCAGTTAACAAACATCCAGTTGCCACAATACGTTCTGACCACCCTGTAGCATAGAAATTTGAACATACATGAGTTTGCAGACTCGCTTGGGGAGGTGAGCATATGCAGTTGCTATAGTTAAGTCAAACTGTCTATGTTTAATGTCTTAAACATAGAAGTAGAGTTTACTGGGAGTTCTTATTTGCAGCAATGGTTATTTTTAATGTTTTTTGTTGGTTCTGTAGCTTGTTTAATTGCATTTGGAATGCACACAAATCTGGAATAAATTCAGGTACATCTTTCATATTTTTTTATTCTTACTACACAAATGCTCTGATTATCTGGGTATAAACATTTGCCATTTCCTAGACTGATTTTTAAGATAAACCACAAGCACAGAATAAGTCATTGATGAATGTGCAGCTTAGTCTTTACAGACACGTTAGCTATCCTTACAGAAATTGTAGACACACGACTGTGTTGTTCTGGGGTGTTGAACATCCACAGTGGCTAGAAGAGTTTCTTCCAGTGCTGTTGTTTTACTGTATTTAATTAAGCCATTAGCAGAGTTGCCAAGAATTTTTATACTGGGAAGATCAAACTACGCAAACCAGTAAAAGTAAGGCCTTTTCAATTTTAACACATTTGCATTAGAATGTTCCTCATTAGCGGAAAAGTTGGTCAAAAATACTCAAGAGTACAGTAGGAAGGTACTTATTAATTGGCAATGGCTGACAACATTATTAAAACCAAATAAAAATGAAAGAAAACTTTGAAGAGAGTATTTTGAGTAAATGTCTGTGATCCACCTCTTTTGAAAACTAGTTTGTGATGTTCATGTGGCTTAGAGCTTATTATGTAGAGTTATGTGACTGCAAGTATTGCAAATTAACTTACCTTGATTAACTCGTCAGGTTTTTTAAGGTATGCACTTTTCACTCAGAAGCAACAGTAGTGTCATTTCTCCTGTAGATCTAAGTAGGAAGAAGAACATCAAAAAGTACGGAGAAGGCTGCCTCTCTCTTTTTTCACTACCTGTTATTCATTTACATAAAGGCACTAGTGTAGAAATAAAAGATAGATGACTGCCTATTCTTAGATGTGTCATTTTTGTGGTCTGCTTAAAAGAGAGCTTCTTAGACAATTTTGAAAGTTCTCTACTTAGAATTTTATTGATACTGTTTTTCTTTCTTCATTACTTTGTACTTCCTTAGAAGACATTTTGTGAAAAAAACATAGTCACTGTTGTGCTTCTGGCCATCAGGCTTTGCTGGTCAATTTTCACTTATTTGCCATCAAATGAAGTTAGGACATTCACTGTCTCAGCATCTACCTGTTTTATCTTAAATAATGCTGCTTAATAAAAACGTTTTTCAGTAGATTAAAGTAGCATCATGTGTAATATTAAACATACAGCTGAGTCATTTAAATTTCCATAATTGTTTTAAGTAAATAAAAGTACACTTTTGAATGTTGGAATGTTGATTGGAAACTGACAGTTACTGAAGAAAATACAAAGTTTTGTGAGAAATTTTGAAATTCCTTATTAACGTAGATTTCAAGTGTCATTGGTCTAATAGTTTCTCAGAAACTTGTGTAGCTCTTTCTGTTGGTTTTGGGTATCAATTATATTAGATTCTTAATTGGAAGCTTTTTTTACAGTATATTTAGGCTGAAGCTTTATGTGATACTATCATGAAGGCATCTGAATAATATTTATACTCTGATAATATTTATTATTCTTAGAACAGCTAATCAAATTGTTTTATTTCTAAGTAGAAGCAATCAAGAAAGGTTATTTTCATTTCACAGACAGGTCTGCTCAGGACAAAAAGTATAATGTCATTTGTGCTCATTTGTGCCCTGTCCGTTCATTTTACTTGTGGCAACTCTGTCTTCCTGCTTTCCAATTTCACTCAGTGAGCAGTCTGTAATACTTCTCTGATGTAATACATTTTAAAAGCATTTTCCAAGCAATGACCTGTATCTCTGTGAAAGGAGTTCAAGAATTTTGAAAAACTATAAGTATTCTGTTGAATTGGATGAGTTGAAAATTGGGAAATACAAAATCCTACAAATCCTGGTAGGAGAGTGATGTTTTTGTTTCATGCTTACATAGAAATCTGGAATGACAGGGATAATAAGCAATATTATAATAAGCTAAAGCAAATAATAGTGAATACCCCTTACAAGAACATTGACATGTTGACTCCTTGCTATTGACTAGCCATCTAATCTCATTTTGGATTCACTACTTCTTTTGAACTTTTAAAACCGAGGTTAAGGTCTTTAGTTTCAGTAGCCAATTTATGGAAATTATATGAGTATGAGTAACAGAGAAAATAAGTTGCTAGAAAACACTATAAAACAATGTCTTCTTCCTGATTGTCTACCTGTAGTACCTAAAAGTATCAGTTAGGTTTAATAGTGCTTCATTTATTGTTGAGTCATGGAGACTAATGTGGTAGCTTAAATTGTAGTAACTGGTTAAATCTGGAGCAGATTGCAAAACCTGTGAGGTCTCTTTGAAAGTGAGAGTGGTTGCATGGCAAGAAGATCCTTGAGAGCCAACTTAGAAGGGATGGGAGGCAGCAAGTCTTGCTTCTCAGAAAATAACTGAAGGTATGTAGAACATCCTAAGAACATAAGTAACTAACAAGTTTTTATTTAAATTTGTTATTAAATAAAAGTGTAAGACTGGAACACCTGTTTTTACATCAAATTTCACCTTGGTGATATTTTCTTTCCTTGAGTTTAGAAGGCCAGTATTAAATGTGCACAGCTGGCACTAGTGTAATTCTCAGTATAGGTCTGTAGCTTGTTTAATTGCATTTGGAATACACACAAATCTGGAATAAATTCAGGTACATCTTTCATATTTTTTATTCTTACTACACAATGCTCTGGTTATCTCTGATTAACCTTTTAAACTGTAGGTTTCAATTAAGCTTATTTTTTTATCCAGTGATATGTCTATTATCAGTCCATCCTTAATTTTACCTGGCCTAATATTTGTACATCCTAGCTACCTTTTCTCTGACCAGGTAGAACATATTATTTTAATCTGCTATTGCCTTGTACCTCTAAAGGGTTAAGCAGACAAAACTTTGATTCTTTTTATGAGAAATAGATCTTACTACTATTTTTTTCTTGCTTTCTTTGTTCTCCAGGTTCCATAACAATCCTGGATTCAAGACTGCAGAGCCTTTTACATTTCTTTCCCCAGAGCTGACAGGGAGTGTAGTCACATTGTCTATATAAGGTTTTTAAATGAATTTTGACAACTGACTAGTTTAGCTACAATGTTCACATTTATACTACTGAGTGCTTGTTTGGTCTGTATTTCTATAAGTACTGTATGACTCTGAAAGGCACAGTTTGGTAGCAGCAACCAGAATATAAAGTATGCCATCAAGAAACATAAACAAGACATCATGATACCTCTCTCACAACTTCGCAGCTGTGAAAGTTGAGATAAAATCCAGAAGTAATAAATGTAACAGTGTAAACTATGCATTAATTGTACAATCAAGAGAATAAACCATCATTTGATTTAATATCATTACCCAAAATAAATCCTGTCCAGCACTGAATAAAAGAAAGTCTGTGTATGACAATAGTAGCAGCAAACATATGTGGAAAGGTGTTTTATCACGTGATCCATTGTGGAACATGTTTCTTTTATCACAGAAGTCCATGGGATTGCATAAAAATAGAAGAAGATGCTCTAGGTGTTAGGTGAGTTGAAGCAGCATTCTCAGTGAAGAAAGACATTGTCAAGTTGTTACAGAATGAATTTTCATAAATAATCATCTACAGCAGTGGAGATTAATTTATAGTTTATTTTGCAAGTATGATGAGTGAAAAGAGTAAGATTAACTGGAGTATTTTGACAGACGTGGCATGATAGCTCTTAAATGCTTAGAATTAAAATGCTTAGAATTAGAATAAAAATATTGTAATACTAATAGTTCCTGTATTGAATGTTATTATCCTTTGTTTGAAGATTATCTGTATTCTGACCATGGCCCACCACTGTCAGTATAGGATTGCTGTAGATTTTGAGAAGAAAATACGTAAGATCTATAGAGTATGACCCTTAAAGTTCATCTAGTTCAAACTTCCTCCTGCAATCAGCAGAGACATCTCCAACTAGATCAGGTTGCTTAGAGCCGTATCCAACCTGACCTTGAATGTTTCCAGAGATCAGGCATCCACTGCCTCTCTGAACAACCACCTTGCAGTATTTTACAATCTTCACTGTCAAAAAGCCTTCTTCCTTATGTCTTGTCTAGGTCAAAACCAGGCCCTGATGGAAAGTATTTTTCCATCTTTCTTACAGACCCCTGTTAAGTACTGAAGGACATACAAAGGAAGTTCTCTCCAGAGTCTTCTCTTCTCCAGGCTAAATAACTTGAAGTCTCTCAGCCTTTCCTGACAGGAGAGGTGTTCCATCCCTCCACTCATATTTGTGGCTTTTTTCTGCACTAAGAATCACCTGCCTTGACCAGTGGCCACACTTCTTTTGATGAAGCACAGAGCAGTATGACAATCTTCCCTCAAAGAGATGATGTTTCTGATAGTGCTGCTTATGCAGAAGGGACTGATGTGTCAATACTTGGAGGTGTTTAGAGCCTCAGTAATCAAAACAAAGCCAGGGATTTCTGTTCAATGAAAAAGTGTGGTAGGCAGCCGTTTCTGAAGAAATTTTGGAGATACAGATTATACTGTATAATAGGTTAATAGTACATCTCATCTTCCTTTATAGTTATAAACTTTACTTGCATGTCCCAGAACCTAAGTGTCACAGAAAGTAGACAGGTGTGTCTCTGTGCAGTTTGAGATCTCATGCTACTCATAATCTTTGCTAAGAAGTCATGAGTGTTAAAGTGTGAGTTTCATTTCTATTTGTGATGCCTTGATGCAGGGAGAATCACATGAGGCTATAGTAAAGACCTCGAGGTACAAAATGCATGTCATTAATTGTGGCACATGGCCACTCCAGTAAAGATTACTGAGAGCTGTTATATGACAACAAAACATACTTTATGTGCTGCTCACTGAAGATTATTCATAGGAAGGGTTTTCTACTCTGTTATATACAAGGGTGAAGGAGAAAGATTATATTGCAAATTAATCTACTGGAATAAATATCTCGGTTTTTTTCTGGGATTATTTTGTTTGGTTTAGCCTGATTTGATGACATTGAGCACTCTGTGTTCTGCACTTGAGTTGAAATTCAAGTCTTGTGCTAATAAACTTTTTAAACAATGTGTTTTCATTAAACGAAGATTGCTGTCTATTATCACGTCACTATATGTTAAGAACATATGTTAAGATGAAAACTAGAAATAACTATCTTGTGTAACCACAGAAAGAGTTGTATGGAAAACAAAAGCTTCTTAAAGCAAATGTGTGTAATGAATTTGTAGATTGTACATGGTGGACTTGCAAAGGCAGACTGTAATTTTCAGGGCAGACGTACATTTACTTCAGCCTTTCAGAGAGAAATAACAGTCTTGAGTAATTAAGGTGATACTTTGCTCAGAATTATTCTGACATTAATTTCGAGGAGAGAAAGGAAGTGTTAACAAACTCTGTAAGGCCTTAGTCGTCTACTGAGTATTTTTAGAGGTTTTATTTTATTGGTGGGCTCCAGGTTCCAGAGCAACCTGATTTCAGTGCAGAAGCTTTTTACATATTTGGGTTTTTGGTAACTTGCATTGAAACTTCTGCTTGTGAAACTTTTTCTTAGCAACCATAAGAAAGAGAAAACTCCAAGAGGCAAGATTTAAATATATTCTAATGTTTCTAGTCTATTCTGAATTAAATGACTGCGTTTCCTAATGAATTTCCTAATTAATTTCTAAAACAGCTTACGTTAAATGTTTTGCACAGTATGGAAGTCTGGGATAGGCTTTCTCTAGTTCTTATACTGCTGAATTTGTGTAGTATTTCTTCAGTAGGAGTCCAGGGTGTGGAGGGGCAGGCCGGGGGGCTGTGTGAGCACGGGGAAGTCTTTGGAGAAGGCTTGGAGGTTTCACAAAGAAAGACAGAAGATGGGAACAGGACATACTAACTAATTTGAAAAACTGATGATGTTCCATGTTAGAGCAAGTTGCACTTATTAATATATGGAAAAGTATTAGTCACAAGAACTTGTACTATACCTGTTGAATATGTTAAGTCTTTTTTCTGTCAACTGCATGTTTTCAACTTAAGTTTACTTAAAGTTTTACTGAAAAGAAATGTACAAAGACAGCCATTCAATTGAGGATTAATCACTATGGCAACAGAAATGTGGTGACTGAAAAGGGAGAGGATGTATTCTCCCCTCAGCTTCCTGCCAGCTGTCATATTCAACCTCTGCAGCATGAATTCAGGCCAAAATATAGACTGTGACCAGCTCTAAGAAACTTTATCTGTATTTTTATAAATTTGTACAAGAATTGCACTATAAAGGAAGACTTAATCCCCTGAATTGGATGACAGACATTTGGCACTATTGCCAGTGTTTGACAGAGAAATAACGAGATGCTTTGTAGTAAAACCTGGATTAATGGTAAACCCCTCTTTATGTTATTGCAATGTGGTGTAAATGAGAAAACTAAGCATGCTGTCAGCCTAGGAAAAAACATGCCCTTTGTATCTCCGATGCAGATTTAAGCACTGTTGAGAATACTGTAAATACAAAAGTTGTGTCATTAAGAACTCTACTTTATCTTACTTTATCTTATTTGTATTACACTGACATTTTGTAGATTATTTAAACAAAGACTTTCTATCAGTTGTAGGAACTCTGATTGCAATGTGTTTGCACAGCTTTCAGATTCAACAAGTTTAGATAGTTGTTTACAAAGAGTAGGCTTTTGGGAGATAACATGCCTTTGTCCTTGCTCTTCTGGGATGGGGAAATACTCAGCTTTAAAGTAATTGTTCTGAAATGGTTGGTCTGTAATGCTGCTTTATTGAGTTTACTGGTTCAGTTTGCAATGGAATTATTTCACTATTCTGCTTTTGGTTGTGTTTTTATAATGTAGTGAGTTAAAATGTGGCATTCTTTGAAGCTTGTAGTGGAGGTTTCATTATGATGTATGTGCATCGCCTTTGGTTTTACTACTCTTTGATGGAAGGATGATGGCTGCAAGTCCACAGCTTCTGCTGGAATAAGCAATTACCTTAAGCTTTGAATTCTGGGACAGGCTGAGTATCTCCTCTCATTCTCAACAGTAATAACTACATTGATTCAAGGTCAGTTTTTTTGTGAAAGACAGTAGTATGTCTTATAGGAGTTACTTTAGGTAAAGGTTTAAAAACTTAAGATTGATCCTAATGAGAAATTCTTGCTGGTACCTGATTATAGAAGAAACAGACTCAAGTAAATGTGAAATAGAGAGGATGCAATCTGTTCTCAATTGATATAGTAGTCAATTGTCCAGTACCAAGCAAAAGATTAGAGTTTATGGAATGTCTTTGTCTAAACTTGTTTATGCAGTAAAGCTACATGTGACACACATGGGGAAATGACTATATATTACTCTAAAATTTGTGTAATTTTATCATATTTAATTCTACTGGGGTGTTGGTGCTGGCAAAATATTTTGGAGGAGTAATTTAGATATGTAATATTCTTAACAGTTTTTATAACTTGAAAAATATTTCTGCTGTTAGTCTGCTGGGATACATTGAAATATTAGATACACTTGAAATCATACCAAACATGCTTTGTTTAATTCAGAAAGCTTGATATAAATATAGTTATCCTAAAGTATTCTAAAATGTTAAGGTAGGTTACCTTCATTTTCTAAGACAATTAAGGTATTGACTGTTGACTGTATATTACTTGTAATTCTGATTCTACAACCTTATTTTTTTAGAACAGCAGATGCATTCATTCAGAGACTGCTTTTCCATTAAAAAAGCTAAATTCAAAGGAAAAACTAATGTCCATGTCAAAAGTAGTTTTGAAATATTGTAAGACTCATTTCAAACTGGAATTTTTAACTCACCATACATCTCTGAAGTACATTTTGTTCAGTAGTGTATTCTTGGCAAGTAAAAAAGTAATTCTAGTTTATTTAAAATTCATGTGAAAGTAGTTACTTTTTTTTGCTAATTGTATTTTTTGTCTTCACCATGTGGACCTCATTTTTAAAGAAACTGCGTGAAATTTATTACAATTTATCTTCCTTGACCTACAGAATAATTTAGGAAGAAATTCTTGTGTGACATGTACTAGATTGGGTTTAAAACGTCCCCTTCCAACTCAAACTGCTCTATCAGTCTGTGTAGAAGAGAGAAGGAAACAAGACCAAGAATGGACAGTCAGGTATCAAACATTTCTTGGTACTTTGTGTACATCCTGACAGCAAAGAAACATTGGTAAATTAAAATAACATTTAGCAATAGCATATGTTCAAGAAAAGCTTATAGAAGGGTCATAATAACTAATATGTATAACTGGAAAAATTGCTAGGGGAAAAAAACCCAAACCAACAAAAACCTCCAAACCAGACCAAAAAACCACAAGGAAAAACTGCAAAGGGGAAAAAGATTAGTTGAAATAATTTAGAATTGTAGATAAAGACACTAGAATGCAGTATCAAATCATCAAATTAATAACAATAATCCAAAACCAACTTCAACTCTCAGTGTATTGGGAAAGTCATGTGTTTTCTCAAGTTTTGAGGGAAGTGGGAAAATATAAATCAAGATATGGCGTAATGGTTTGTTATTTGTTGTAAGAAGTATTTCAAGAGGTTAGTCATACTGAATTTACTGTGTCTTTCTTTTCTGTTTTTTGGGTGACTGCAAGGCAACTAGACATTTTAGAAGGCTATTCTTGTTTATTATAGAAATGTAAGTAATGCAACTGCAATGATAAATATCTTGGATATCTGACAGCAGTGGTTTCATGCACTCCTAAGGAGAAAAGTCTTATAACACTGGGGGCAAGTCAGAGGGTTTATTGATGATTGGAAGTCAGTATTTGGCAAATTAGTTACTGCAGGGATACTTTGGGTAATGAAGTATTAAAAGAGAGGAAGGTGCTTGAACATGGTGCAACTATGGCTGAAGAATAATTATGCAAACATTTCAGCTTCAGGCTTCTGAAGGACGTTCATTTTCCTCCACGTCTGATTTCCTAACAAACTGCCACAGACATTAGACAGTTTAAAAAACAAGTGTCTCTGTTTCTCTACTTAATCTTACTCCCAGCTTCTGCCCACTTACTCTCCCTTACCTTTTCATCTTGCTCTATTTAAAAAAGTGAAACATTGTTGTCCTTTGCCTTGCTTGAAGGAACTAAAGAAAAGGAATTTACTGGCTTAAGGTGTCCAGTCATCTCAGTCATGTCAGATGATGCTTATGCGTGGACTAGCATTCATTGTTCCAGAGTATAGAGCTGCCTCTTTATGTGTGTTACAAGGACAGATACTGAAGTCTCGTACTGTCAAAGATAGACCAAAGTTTGATTTGGTAGGTTTATAGTGTTTTTAAATAACTGCTGTAACTAGGGATCAGGAGACAGGTTGCCATACAGAGCTAACAGGTCCAAGAGTTGTAGATTCAAGATGGAAACTTGAAGTAGGTATTACTGCTGCCATTCTTCTTGAAGAGTGTTACCCTTAAATGGGTTCTGTGACACTTAATGTGCAGATAGTCTAGCATTTTTGCTACACTCTTGATTGCTGCATTATGTAATGTATAATTCAAAGGAATCAAAACTCATTATTGGTATGCAAAACTCAATGTATACTTTCAAGAGTAAGGGAATTGCATAACAAAAGAAGGGATCAAAACCATCATAGACTAAATGGAACGTGAAAGGGGTCAATATATACTTTCTTTGGAGTATTTTTCCATTGTAGTAATAATCCCTGAGTCTTCTGAATACTTTAGAAACCATTTTCGGAACAACTACTTAGTCTTCATTCCATTGCAATATATAAAAATTGTCTTAAGTGTAGTAGATCAAGGGGGAATAGGAGAAGAGAACAAGGATAAGACAGAAAGGACTGACTACAGTTTTGTGGGTTTTTCCGTAGTTCAAAATAGCACTTAATAATTTCACGTTATTGTACTTTTATTAACTTTTTCTTTGCATTTAGTTGGATATTTCTGGAGTGTAACTTTTTCTCATTTCATTTTTCAGTTAAAAAACACTGCCTTCTGCTAAACTGCTTGCATGGTCTTTGTCTTATATATATGCCTTTGAAAGTAAATTAAGTGTACATTTCTTTTGAACTTGCTGTGAAGGTTTTCTTGACAAAATGGAAGTGGACAAAGTTTAATAAAGTAATAAAGATGCTGCATTCAGTAATTCAATCAAAATTTTTTATCTTTGATGTCAGTGTAATTATTTTGCTGCACCTTGTGCCCCTCCCCCTCACATTTGTGAAAACCGCAATGTATAATGGTGTTACAGATAATTCAATATAGACAAATATAATTTTTCAGATGACAAAAAAGTATTGGTTCAGTTTAAGTGAAATTTTCCACTTTGATCCATAGAAATTTTATAACATGCACTACAAAGGCATATTGCGTTTAATGCATTTAAATATTTAGTAAAGACTTTCCTGATTGTTGTCATTTCTGTCTGTCAGTATTCTTTTAACATACAGCATACAGAAGGAGTTCTGTTTCCTTTATTATTCCATCATACTATACCCAAGTATGACATATTGAGTGTCATACAGAGTGTGACATTCAGTAGTACAAGCAGATTAAATGTGCTAGTGTCTGTAGCAGAACAAGAGTCAGAGGCTTCTACCTGAATCAAGTTGTCTTGATTTCAGTCTTGCTTCGTGAGATTGTCTTATGTGTGTGATAAGTGTGATAATTCGTGTAAGCATGACCAGCACTATACATGGCATTTCACGTAGAAGCGAGGAATGTGGACACAGTAATTTGTCAGTGAAAGGGCTTGGGGAACAGAAAAATACAGAAAGCTGTTGAAAAGAAATTTTCATTAAGAGATCAGTGATTCAGAGGGCAGATATTGAAAGATAATTGAAAATATACTGTCCATGAGATGAATGAATTTAGGAGAGCCACACACAAAGTCAGATTCAAAAGAAAGCAAAATAGTGTAGAATATTGACAGCACTGGAATATTGACTGAAGTTTTCACTTTTTGATAGTAATGCTAATAGAAAGTTAGAATATTTTCATCTCATTTTTCAAGTCTTACTTATACATAGACCCTGTCACACATTGTGTCATTCAGAGTAATAAACATCAGATTTGACCTTTAACAAACATGAAGCCATCTAAAAAAACTTAAGTGTTTTAAAACAAAATGTTTATTTAAAAAAAAAATAAGTTCCTGGGTTTAGGAGCTGGGTATTGGGCTTCCTAAAATGTTTGCCCGTTCAGCAGAGTCAGTTGTTGTGTTTCAGCCTTACTGAGTATCCTGTAACCAATTGCCTTTGCTCTGGGGAGCTGGGAAGTTTTTCAGGAGTAACTCACAATGGCTGCAGACTTTCACTGGAATTTGCTCCTGCAGTTCTTGCAATAATTTTTTTTTACAGTAACTATTTCTGCCATGAGTTAAAAAAACCCCACCTTTAAACAACTTATTTAAGTAGAAGAAGACATGCTCT
This sequence comes from Ammospiza nelsoni, assembly GCF_027579445.1. Taxonomy (NCBI): domain Eukaryota; kingdom Metazoa; phylum Chordata; class Aves; order Passeriformes; family Passerellidae; genus Ammospiza; species Ammospiza nelsoni. The sequence continues at coordinate 30,911,589 of NC_080669.1, read as the reverse complement.
TTGTATATATTTGGTGGTATTTTTATGTTGTTCTTTTGGGTGGTGCAGTGTACCTAAAATTTTATGCTTCCAGAACTCAGTATTGCCTTTGTACATTTATATGCAATTAATAATACTTCTGACATTAAATGTGGTTCTTTGCAAAGACAAGCAATTTTATGACTTTCAGTGTGTTTAAAACATTTGGCTTTTTTCCCAAAGATATTAAAACTCTTCTTTGTTTGAACAGATGTGTAAACCAAAGTATTACTGCCTTATATACTTTGGTCTTGTTTAATGAGAGGTAGATTGATGTACATTTATGGGGGTTTAACATAACTTTAACACAGACATTTACATGGTTTGCCTTGTATTCTATTCAAGTTATACTTTCTTGAATCAAGTTATATTTTCTTGAATTAAATTATACAGCCCTAATTTCCTAACAGAGTGAAAAATAGTCTGTCATATCATAGTGAGATAAGAATACTGTAGGTATTTTTCATGAAAAAAATCCATAAAAATAAATATTTTTAAGACCATGGTTTCTTTCTTCTTTGAAAATACATTTTCCAAGTAAAAAATTAACAAATATATATAGAACCAGCAAGAGAACTGTAGAATATTTATCCTGTAGATAACATCTACTAATTCAGTCTTAATTTTGTTACTAGTATTATACTATTATTGGGAGAATAGAGTTTTTATCTTAATTGGGATGGGCTTTCAGTGTAGTTTAGAGTAACATAATGTTGAAGTAAAATTTTGGTCTTTGGAGCTGTACATTTGTCTTACAGTGAAAATTTATGTCTCTAGGTTCTGTAATATTAACATCTTTCTCTGTATGCTAGTTTGAGGTTACTTACCAAAGTAGTGGAGTGAGAACACATGTGAGATCCTAAGGCTCAAGAACATTGTGAGCAGCCCATGAAAATAAAGGAAATGGACATGGATCAAGTAGAAAAACATTGGGAAGAAACAGTGTAGATTTGAAACCAGATTTTGAACAGCAAATGACAAGGTGTGAATGCAATTTTTGATTTAATCTCTAAAGTAGAGTCTGTAGGGAGACTGAGGATATCACTAAGCTGCTATGTGTTGGCAAAGGGGAAATTTTGGTGAGAATTTGTGAGAGTTTAAGAAAAATAATTCAGGTTTAAATAGGATCATATTTTTGTGCAAGATGTCAGAGAACCAAGACTTCCCTTCAATGTCTCTGGAATTTTGTGACTGAGCAGGGAGTGTGCATTTCAGCTCCAAATCCCAATCCTAGTGTTCAGTCTAGTAATGCTAGTTACAAGGGACAGAATTGGGTGCAGTTGGTTGCATTGTTACATCAGAGGCACAGCTGTTCTAATGACTTCCATGTCTCCTTTTACTAGAAAAATTATGAAGTTCCAGAAGACAATACTTCAGAGAAGAAAGTTGTTAAGGAAAGGCAAGAAATGTTGAAGAACAGTAAGCAACAGCATCTATATGTTACACATCCTGTGACCCAGAGAAGCAAAAAAGTACACAGAGTAGGTTCGACCACCTTCTTGATTGGAAGGACACCCAAAGGAATACGCAGGTGAGACTGCTTTGGTGACTTGGAAGTAAAATTCTAAGGTTGAAACAAATTTCCTTTTGAGTAGTTGCATTTGTCTTTGTTTCAACCCTGCTGAGGCAATACTGTTATTTTCTATGGCAAGAGTGGAATTAGTGGGAAACTTAGACTCACACTACTCTGAGTACTGTAATTGATTAATAAAATTAATTGAATCCACAAATTACTTGAACGTGTTGATTCAATGGTCATATATTACATAACTCTGTAGATGTCATGACCATGAGTATTTGTATTATGTGCATCATGGGCTACTACAAAACAGTGTTTAAACTGTATAGAAAGGAGGCAGTTTATAACATTAGCTTCTGACTGCCTACTGATTTTGCCCAGATCTCATCACTTGCATTGAATGGCTGTTAAAAAAAAGGGCTTCATGTTTCTTTTTAGCATGGGGCTCAGTATTTTTCAATATTTCTTTTAATGCTTTTTTCCCTCTGTTATTTTTGGAGGGATAATAATTTTTTGTTTCCTTGTTTTCTGTTTTCCCAAATGATTGCTGTTATTAATACGAATATTGATTTCCATTGTTATGCAGATAGAAATTCAATAAAAATAGCCTGATGGTTTGTGGAAATAGAAAGTGGAAAGCTGTAGCTGCGTAGTCAAATCTACAGAATAGGTATTTGGTAAATATTTTCAATTTGCCTTGAGACAAGTAAATTACTATATGAAAGTTGGTATCTAGGTAATGCCTGTAAGCATTCAGAAGCTGTCATATCCACTAACTGGCTTCAGTTATCCCTACTGTTATTGTCAAAGTGCCAATAATTGTTCGGTTTTTTTACTATTATAGACACTGAAAATTATAAATATTTATTATGCAGGTAAAGGAGAACTCTTAATTCTAAAAATGTTCAAAATCTTAATTAGTTATGAAAAAATCTATTGAGGTAAAATTTTCAAAGGTGGTGAAGTGACTTAGGCTGTTATTCCAAGATTTAAAGCCATATCTAGCAAAAAGCTGAAACAATTCACTCTTGAGCATTGAGCAGATTGTTTGTTAGCACCTGGCATGCAGCTAGACTTTGTAGTACATGTGGATGTGCCATGGAGTGAATGAGGGTGATTACATGTCTCAGTTTGTTGTAATTGGAGGGCAGAGTGGGGAGCTGTCTGCAGTCACCACACTCAAATGATTGGAGCTACCCAGTCAAGTGGTATTGGAGGCAAACAGGGTTAAATTTTACTGCCTTTTGGAGCCTTCATAACAGGAAAGGCAACATATTTCATATCTTTTCTCCAACGGGGGATTGTTGATCACTCAACTAGAGTGATCTGTTTTAATTAGAGGTTGGCTTTTTAGCAGAAACAAATATTCCATAATTCACTGGGGTAGGATGATGCAGACAATGTCTCCTGTGCATGCATTTATCCAATTTTTGTTTAGCAAGTCTTTTTTAAAAGGACTTGGAACAATTATTTCCTCCCCATTTCCCCCACCCCTTGTTAAGGATGTCAGCATAACACATTTTTCCTTCTTGATAATTACAGGAGACAATTTGAGGAAATGGTATCTCACTTTAATATGGGATCAGTGAAGGACCTTGCGGAACACATTGCAAAAGCTACATCAGAAACCAGGCAGAAAATGTTGAAGGAATTCTATGTTTCCAAGCATCCAGAGATGGAGTCTTTCTTCTCTCTTGAAAAACCAGCAGAAGCTTCACATAACTGTGAGGAAAGTGAACGGGGTAAAACACGCTTCAGAAAAAGAAAATCCATTGTTAATTTTGGAAGATCCGAGTCTAGACCTTCATCAGCTAAAGGACTGCTTCTGAGTGGAACTACAGAAACACAGACCCAGGAGGTCCATAAGGGAGAAGCAAAACAGCTTCACAGGAACTCCTACTTGCAAGATATGCTTGTTGATGCAAAATATAAACAATCACCCACTATTGCTACTCAACATATCCAAAGAAGAAACAGTCAGGCATTCAAGGATTTTATGGCATCTGGCTCACGAAGCAGTAAATCAGAAATAATTGAGGTGCTGTCTGTAAAAAGTTGTGAAGGACAGCAAGACTCAGAAGAAACACAGCTGCCAAAGGAAAGATCCATGTCTCAGTCAGAAAATGGAGAAAGAAAAGCTCAGATTTGCAGGAAAAATTCTTTTGTGGACTTACTTGGAGATACCTCTATTCTCAGTGAAATCTTCAGAAATTATGGAAATGGGTCTACAGGATCACCAAGGACATATTCTTCAGGACAAGCAGAAAAATCAAAGGGGAGACCAAAAGATTTCTGGGATATGCTGAATGAACAGAATGAGGACAGCCTCAAAAAGCTCACAGATATAGCAGTCATAGAGAAGCTTTGTGAAAGAGCCCCTCATTCCACAGTGACAGAAGAGAGAGAAGTGTGTGAAAGTTCTCTTTGGAAAAGAAATGAAACTTTTTTGTGGAAAAAATACAGTGCAGATGATTGAGATGAACCATCCACTGCTAAATCTTGTAGTGTAGTAAAATGAAAATTTTCTATGTAAGTTGCACTATAACTATTTTATTTGAACTTTGACGGCATTATGCCACAAAATATGGTAATTCCATGAATTTAAAGGTAAAATGATGAATTCATATTTATAGTGATACAGAATTACATTTTACAAGTAATTATTTATAAGTGAATATGTATGCAATTACACATGTAGTGTATAGTACATATGTGCATAGTCATGCCTATGTACTGTATGTTGTAACCTATGATATATAATGATTTTATATTAAATTTTTTTCGAATTTTCTGAATGTACTATACTTTCTTTAATTCTGATTATATTCCTCGGCTCAACAGAAGTACTAAGTAATTTTTTCCGTTTACTTCAATTTGGACACCAGCAGTCATCTCAACACAATTTAGGGATAACAGGATTTGACAATGATACTGCGTATATTTTCTGAGGTGCTAGAGACTGGAGGACTTCCTGAGGCAAAGATGATGTCTTTGTGTCTAGTAGCTTTTGATGGATTCCCATCTTCCATGATTTTGCTCAGTCTCTGAAGCTGTGGACCTTTGAAATCTTCACAGTATCCTGTAATGGTGAGTTTCTCAGCTTGGTTGATGTGAAGAATCAAGTTTTTTTATTTGATCTTTCTCATTAAGTTACATTGGGTGTCAAATTTCATCTCATCTACACTTTCATCTCCCTTTTTCTATAAACTTCTGTCATGTCTTTGTCAGGGAATATGCAGCACAGTATGTGTTGAAAATATGCAGTACAGTGTGTATGTGGTAAGGAATTTCAACACCTTGACAGGTTATAATCTTGAATTCTGGATGTAATAAAACTTCCAGGTGAAAACTATACTTCACAGATTGGAAGGGTGTAAGATACTCAGTGTCATATCTCATTTGCCAAATAGTCTGTCACGTTTTTCAGTGCTATGGGACCATGTGAAGAGTACCTTGTAACTAGAAGACACCAGGGCTTCATGTTGCTCTGGAAACCTTGACCCTGATTTTTGATTTTTGTAAGCATTAGTATACATATACATATATATAGGTTTTCATTCAGTATACTGTATAAATTGTTTTATGTGAAGGGTAAATGTTACGAAATTTTAAAACCCTGGACATTGAACCTGCACAGCAGCAGTCTGTGAATGGTGGTAGTTTTTGTGGTCTGGAAGACTGCCCACTGGAAAATAAGCTTAAATTTGATCTGGTGCAGCTTCTACTTTAGGTCATGAGAAGCTGTTGTAGACTATACTCTGTCTCTGTGGTAGCCATTGTGCACATATTATAAGTGGAAACCACCTGAAATCCTGACTGTGAAATCTGACTTAACTACCTGAAACAGGGAGCTGAGTATTTAACATAAATGTGAAGGAATAAAAGCTTTGGGTTTTACAGGTAGCTAACATAAGTAAGATTAATGTATTCCCTAACTTTTTCTTACTCTATGCTGTTACCACTTTACTATACCAAATGGTATATTGGTCAGTTGGAACAGCTTTTCAAGAAGAAGTATGAACTAAGAAAGTAGAAGAGGAAGCTGTAAGCTCTTATTCATTGGTACCTTGGAATTACATACAGCTAAATGAAGTCAGCCTAAGCTAGGTAATATCTACACCCTCATTGATGTTAATAAATGTGAGATAAATTAAGGCCTTTTGTTCATTTCATCAGTACTGATTTTCTTTACAGGTTAGTGTCCTTAAGCTTAGAGAAGCAAACTGCTTCTTGGGTAAGAAAGAGAAAATTTGATGGAATAAAAACTCTGGTCATCAAATACATTAAAAAAGAGGAAGGGAATAACCCCCTTATGTCAGCAAAAAGAGGAGTTAAGTGGCTTAAATTGCACCAAAGATAACTGAAGTTAGGTAATAAAGAAATCCTGTAGTATGCCAGTATTTGACATAATCAAAAATAAGAAAGGTACCTGCTGAAAGTTGCATGGATGAAACTGTCCTTATTTTAGGCCAGAAGGAGGGACTGATAACCTCTACCTAAGGGGTAGAAGGGGCTGGATAATCTTGTTTAATTTCAGCTGATATTGGTGTACTGAAGGAAGGCTTCACCTTAGCACCATGTTTGTCAGTCATGGTGTGAATCAGTTGGTGCTAGACAGAGTGAAATCTGATTGGGATAGGTAAGATTTCTATTGATGACCAAGTACAAAGCTGTCATCATTTTCTTGAAGTAATCAGGAAGTTATGTTTCTCTTACAAGGTGATGGTATGCATAAATCAAAACTTCCATAGTGTGCATGTTTTATGCCAAATACTGACAGTATATTTGTGGAAATCTATTTGTTATATGCAATTGAATTGAGCTATGGGAACATGTCTTGAAGTAAGATTTATGTCACTCTGTAGCTTCCTGCAAATTTAATATATTTTACAAAGAAATATCACCTAAGCCATAAATATTGAAACTTAGTGCCCTAGGAATCTGTCCATAAAATATTTTGGCTGTCAAGACATCTGTATAATTAAAAAAAATAAATCTACACAAATTTAAAAAAGAAGAATTTTACCTGCATTTGAGGTCTTCAAATATTAGAACTACATAGTCTTCAAATATTAGAACTAAAGAGATCAATTCTGTCTTCTTAGAAATCTGTGGTTATCATTTTGTTTGGCTTTAAAAACAAAAATTATGGTGTGAAATTCATACTTCCATGTACAGGTTCCATGCAGGAAGGCATGAACTACAGGAAAACCATAATAACCTCCTGGCATAAGGAAATAGCTTCATGATAGTTGTCACCTGATCGGAATAGAAATCATCCAGGAGATGTAGTGTCATTGCTTTCACATGGAAATTGCTTGGTAGGTTTTACTGTTCTTGATGGCAGCTCCCTTGTTTTTTTACTCATTGGTGTTCCTATAGGTCTGGCTGTGGGTCCCTGACCTTGCAGGTGGTACCAGTATTTCCATTATTGCCTTCAATAGAAATTCTTTGACTGGAAAAAAAACAGGTTTCCCATGAAACAGTAAAAAAATTTGCCCTGTCTATGCTAACAAATGCAGCTATCCCAATCACAACCTTACAAGACCTAGGTAAAGACTCTGTGTGTTCTGAGTCTGATTTGCAGTGAATTTTACATCATAAGTTGTTTTGCAAACTGGGGCTATACTTAGAACTGCCTTTGGCAGTAGCTGAATGCTACACAGATTCCATATTTGATCTGGGAGAGGGAAACTGAGTAATTTCAGGTAATTAATGTGTTTGAGAAAGTCAGGATGTTAATGCAAACATTTGTCAACACATCAAGACAGTTTGAAAGGATACATTTGCTTTGAGCACCAGAAAGCAGACTGATGCCAGTGCCATGGCTTCAGTACAGGGTGTAAAAACCAGCATTATGAAGAGGAAAAGATGATTAGTAATAACATAATCAGAGTATCACAGGATAATTCAAAGGTGATAATACAGTTACTATGTAAAAAAATGATTACTTAAGTTACTTCCTTAGATATCTTAACTGCAGAAGGAGGAGAGGATTTTGTTCTTCCAAGAAAGAATTTAAGTGTCTTTTCTGCGATGTATTTTTCTATTCCTGCAGTGTCCTGCATATCTTTTTCATTGCATACCTTCCAGCTTATGCATCAAATGGTGTAATGTTGGTACAAATACTCTCTCCTTGTGTTTGCGCATTCCCCAGTTCAGTACATCTTGACTTGGTCCATTCTATAAAAAATGAGTAATCACCACTTAAGTTGACATCATGTCAGAATCTACCTTCCTTTTGAGAGTACCTGAAAAGTAGATAATTGGCTAGGGATGATTAAGGAGATGCAATTTCTGCTGTCGAAACTGGATGTCTAGATTGCAGATGAGAGAGGTAGGAGTGATTCAGAGCATTTAAGAGATATGCCTTTTGTCCTGTAGATCATGTGTGAATCATAGCAGTGTCAGCTAATTCTGAAAGAGGAAGAGAGTACATCTAAACAGATGATTGGAGGTCTTCAGAGTTGTTTGCTGGGCATCCTAACCTTTGTTTAGTTGGCATCAGAAAGCTGAATCTCCTTTTCAAAGATCATGTGAAGACTGTGCTCTGAAACAAAAGATGTAATTGAACGTAAGCATGATGTATATGCATGATACTTGAAGACAGATTGTTTCAGTTGTTCTCAGAGGTTTGCCTGAGCTAAGAGGATGCAATTGAGTGGTCAGAACCTGACCCAGTGTCTGTGTCAACACAGTATGACTGAATTGAGACTGTATACACAACTTGCACAAGCTGGAGCATAAGCAGGCCCACTCACTAAAGCATTGTTTTCTGAAAATATGCAGAGACAGTTTAATTACATTAAAATTTGCATTGGTCTGTTGTAACGTGTCACAATGGCTGAATGTTATTTGTATATTTAGTAGCAGTATTCTCAGTCCCTAACACTGTAGCTGGTGAAGACAATGGCTTATCAGTGGAGATAGCTGGGATGCTAAACAAGTATCACCTAGCCTCTGAGTGAATCTGTTTTTTCTTCAACAGAACTGTACTAGAGGGGTTTTATTTCCCTTTGTTTGTATTGAGTTGTTTCCATCATGTGTATGTTCATGTAAATGTGATCTACTGTATCATCCTGAAAATCATTCTATGCTGTGCTACTTACTTTAGAAACAAATAGTATTGTCTATTTATATTGTTTGAGGTAAGTGCATGCAACTGTCATCAGCCCTTACCTCTCCATGATTCAGACTATGATGGAACATCTGTTACAGTTTCTGCTTGTTCTGGTTTATAATTCTGCAGCAAGGAAAACATTCATACTGTGGTCTAATTGGAAATGTAATTTAATTACCTCTGAGAAAGCTGATTCCTTAAAACATCTCTTTTGTGCTTTTGTCTCTTCACCTCCACAGCAAACTCAGAGATTGGTCCTTCAATATATTTATAAAGTAACAGCATAACTAGAGGCATTTATGCTCATCTTGCCTTTCTGCCCTCACTGATTTGTAGTTGTGGTTATATATATGGCTGTAATTACAATACGCTAATTCTAATTTAAGAGTCACAGACTTGGAGTATTGAGGAATATCTCCTAGTAAAATATTGAGGTCCTGTTCTGCTTCTGATGCGTCACTCTGCACTATTTAGAAAAAAGAGAACCTGTGTTCCTTCTAACGGACATTTCCTATACATTGCTATGTGCCCTAATCATTAGAGTTAGATAATTTATATTTAATATATATGTACTTACTCACGTACTGTCTTTATATTATATACTACGTATACGTATGTATATATAAATTAGAATTATGCAGTATAATCAACTTCTAGCATACAGTTCAAGAAGTTATGATTATGAAATAAGTATTTTATGCCTGAGACAAGAGAAATATTAGGTATTTTATCTTAATATTTGACATACTGCTGTTTGATCCTTGGGAACACAGAAAAATTTTGTGGTTTAGAATTTTGTGGTTCTATCAAATTGTAACTGGGTAATTTGCCATCTGATGGTCTTCTATGTCAAACCTTTAGACTGATGAGAAACAAATGAGAAGTGGTAACATCAGAAATACCTGAATTCAGTGCCATTCATCTCTCTGATTCTTTGTAAACTGCACAGAAGAGAATGTGCAGTTTCTTACTTTGTACTTAGACTGCGCAGTCTATTTTTAGGTTGGACTAAACTGTGGTATTTCTCTTGAAACATTTCTGGATAAATTAAGGAATTTTCTTTGTAAATTCCATTTCACTAAAAGAAATAGAAGCTTAAAAGTAAAAATTGGACTTCCTATTGCTTATGTAATGAAAAAGTTAAAATAAGAATTTAATATTTATTAATTAAATAATCCTCTTTAGTAATGAGAAAAGCTGTTTATAGTGGTGGGAGTTTTTAAAATGTTTTCATTTACCCTTTGGTTCAAGCATTCTATGCATTAAAGTTCGTGAATGCCAGTGAAAGGAATAACCTGACTAGTGACTGAAAAAGCCAAAGGCATTGAACTTGTTTGCATCTGGAGACCCTGATGTCCAGTGTCAAAACTGCCACCCCTACCCTAAGAAAGGTAAAGGTTTAGGCCTTTTTGCAGAGTTCACTATACATGGTTAGGTATTTAGGCTGTGATGATAGATTGAGTGTGGTTACAGTTTTTCATCTCATACATGAAGTCTTTGCTTCTAACCATGAGAAGAGACATTTGTAACCTGGTAGTCTGGTGGGTAGTAGGATGATGTCTCTGAAAATAAAAAATCCTGGTAAGAAAACAATTTATGAAGTTCTAGGGGAATTTAAAAAATAGATCAAGACACTTTTATTTTACTTACCTCACCATCAACATCTCAACATCTTAGAAGATAGTGTGTTTAAGACCCAGAGTGACCAATAAAACCCTCTGTAACTGAGTTGCTATATTTTAAGCATGTCACTTTTTAAGTAAAAGTTTATGTTTTGTTGTTTTATTCCTTCAGGAATGAGAAGTGGGTATTCGAAACCTCTGGGAAGCCTCAGTGAATCTGGTCTTCCTGGCAGCAGAGAACTTTAATTTTTAACCTTGCAGGATTACAGCATGACAGATTGGAAGTTTGTGATCTGTGTCTGGCTTTATCTTTTGGTTTTCAGTTGGTGAACTGGGAACTAACTAGAAGAGGTTATAACTACCCAGTAGCTTGGTTGGGATGCACTGGGATAGTAGCCCACAGTGCAGCTGTGCTTCACAGCTGCAGAGGCTGCTCCTGGTCTGTGGTGCAACCTGGGGTTTCTTCTCCTTGGCCTTGTGCTCAGACAGAGGGGAAAAACCGTAAATCTTAAGGGAGAGAGATAAAATGATCTCTTTAGAAATGTGGTGATCTGCAGAGAAGGGAGGGTGATATCTCTGTGAAAAGTTAGTATTGCTAAGCATACAGTAGAAGACTAGACAGGATCCATGAGCAGTTGTAATGCTGTAATTTTCTAGCTTCTGAGTGTTTTTATAACTTTATTATTTCTTGTGCAGTTCTGAAAAGGTGATTTTTGAAAACTTTCAAACAAAACCGTAAAGAGAAGGGTATTCCTTTACTCAGAAGTGATTGATTCCTGTGTGGATCATTATGAAAATTTGGAATCACAATTCCAATTACTTGATCAGTTGGAGTTGCTGATAGCACTGGATTATAGTCTCTTTTGTAGACTAGCCAGTTAGGAGAGAAAAGGATGTAGTTGTTAGTAGATGTCACAGAAACTGGTTGAAAACAAAAGAGTGCAGGCATCTGTGAAATCTTGGTTCTATTCTACAGTCTGGAGACAGTGTTTGTGTATTTAACACAGTGGATCATTATGCCCTGCCTATGTTGCATCTGTCTCTTGAAGTCTGCTCTTCTTTCTATTTCTTTCTTGTCAGCCCAAGCTCTTCTTTCCAAGCTAATGAACTTCCTCAGTGTTCTGCATGGGCACCATCAATGAGTGTTGATGGAACAACAGGCAGGATTTCTCAGCTCTCAGTTCTGGTGCCACAGCAGCTTTTGGAGGCCAGTACCTTAAATTGCATGAAAAGACCCAAAATGCTCTATAAATCCTTTTGTAATTGTGGAGTCACTCAGTTCATCTGTGGGAAGGACCTCCTGGTGATGGAGGAAGTGTATGAGTCAAGGTAGTGATCTGTTTTAGTAGAGTGTTCAGAAAATAATTTTGTTCTCTCTAGGAGATTTGCATGAAGTATGGGTAAACCATAGTGTTTAGAACCTGGCCAAAAATTGGCATGTTTTCAGAAGGCTGTTACTGGGCATGATTGCTTGCAGTAAGGTAACCCCTCTTGCCACCCACAGTATCTCTCCCCAAACATGCAAACAAAATAGATTCTCAGTGAAATGGCTATAGAAAAAACATGAGGGAAAGTGAGATGGATCCCCTTTAGTCCCCTCTTCAGAAAGCTGTTTTAGTTGAAACATAGGAGAAAAAATTTAGCCTGATAGACATGCAGCAGGAAGAATTTCAACTTGAGCACTTAGTTTGACAAAGTTATGAGCAACTGAATTAGGGTCCTCTAACAGAAAGTGTTATACAAACTTCATTGGTGGAAGTATCACCAATGTGTATGATTTGAATATAGATGTACATTTGTATGCATAAGCAGATAGTATCAATTACTCAGTTGTGTGATGGTATTACTGATCAGGTACAAGGCAATAGAAAAGGCACAGGAGTCAGTCTGTAAGCACCTTTGCTTGTCCTATTTAAGCTTTGCAGGAGCAGTTCAACAGTGGTGCTCCAGTTGTAATGCAGGAGAACTCCTTACTTGTTGAAGACAGCAAAACTACTTCTTTTAGTCCAGCATAAAGGAAGTATTTAAGGAGAGGAGCTGCTGAGCAGGAGTCTTCCTGCTATTTCATTGTTTAAGTGTCTCATTGTTTAAGAAATCATTTGGTGTAAGGCTGTGAAGAATTAAGCTTAGGAGCAGGTATTGAAGCTGTGGACTAACAGCTGTGGAAGAGTTTTCCCTTTGCCTTTTCTGTATGTAGTTTGTTCCCAACAGCCATACAGTATAGGTCCTCTGCTTAGTAGAGGAAAGAATGTGAATTTTTAATATGCAATAAACTTATCTTCTTGGTTTACTTCTTTTTATAATTATAATGTAAAATTATATTTGAAACACTCAGTGATTTTAGCTTAACTAAACAAGTAGTGACAGAACCAACATTAGTCTCTAGGAAAATTGTGGGAAGGACTTCTCATCTCCCTGTGCAGTAAAAATAGCTTTAATATGTTTGCATCAGCAGTTTCTCCTCTTGAAAGTATGTAGATGGCTCAAGCTTTTTGCTATTTCTCTTTGGCATGGTATGCACATACTGTAGTAATCCATTTTTTGAATCAGTGTGTTACTAATAATGAGCCACCTAAGCTCTGAAAACCTCCCTCTGCTCTTAGCTGTAAAAGAATGCTTAAAGGATTTAGGGATGTCAGTCATCATCTGGTTTTTTAGCAGGGGTGTGTGTATGTGTGCACAGGGACGAGGGGAAGAGAGCCCAGGCTGGAGCTCAGAAATTACACTCTGTGTGTGGTCTGAGGTTATTTCTCATTTCATGAAGTGCATGCTTCATTCCTGGCTCAGACAAACTTGCACGTCACTGAATAAGTCCCTTATCCAGTTTCCAAAACACTGAAGAGATTTGAAAGGGCTCCATGGGTGGACTGCTACTATCAGCAAAAGCAAATAAGCTAGCCTATTTAGTTAAGCATTTTTTAATACTTAAGCAGAATAACTGATAGCAACACTTGAACAGTTGTGGCCAGCCAAGGGAAGAGAAGGAAGAGAAAAAACCACACAGGTTTAAGCAGTCATACATTAATTAACATTAAAGGCTGCATTATAGTTCCTGGTGTGTGAAGGTGCTGTCTGATCAGTCCAGGAAGAACACTAGGGAATGATTAAATGAACTGCCTGTGCTTCTAACAGTCCCCAGCGGTCTGCTGGTCGCAGTTTATTCAGCATTTCACCTTCCTTTAATCAAAAGTTGTGTAAAATTATTATTGTAAGCCCCAGAAAGATCAATCTAAAGAATCCTCGTATCAAGCTGGTTTGCTGTCCAAAATACATAAATGGCTCTACCCTGGAATACTACAAATGTCTAGCAACAAAGCATTATTGTAGCAAATTTTAGCTCTGTAATAAATCTCAGTATCCAAAATAAATGATGGTTCATTTCGTGGCAGAAAGAAAATACAGCAAACAAACAAAATATTACTGTTCATTAAATTTGAAATTGTTTTGCCAGAATGTGGTTGAGTACTCCAAATCCTATTTTCCATCCAGTATTCAATAATCAGAATATCTCTAATCTTGATACATTGACTCCAAACAAGCAGTGTAGTTAGCTCTGCAATTGCCAGATCCATGTATTTAAAGATTAACTACATTATAGCTCTGAACTAAATTGAAACAAAAGAATCTCTTTTAAAGAGATTAAAGACAGAAGTCTTTTAAAGACAGAAGTCTTGTATCCTGAGAGATCAGGATCTGTGAAAACCATGTTGCGTGTTGTCTTTTCAGGATGCATGGATCCAGAAAGAACTGGCGACTGTGTAGCTCTTGTCTGTGTTCACAGGCTACTGCCACAGGTTGTCTCCATCACATCTTCAGTGTGGGAAATAAGGGGCAGGTTTACCCTTCCCTTTGATGGCATATTTGCCTCTGTGCCTCGTTTCCCCCTCCCCACAGGGATAATGAAGCACAAGGCAAGCAAACTGCATATGCAAAAACTCTGTGATGGACACCCAGGTTGACATAGAGACCTTACCTGTGAAACTGTCCTTCCTTTTTTAGATTGTGTAATGTGTGATCTGCCTGCAGGAGATTTCCTGCTGTACTGCTTGACAGATCTGATGAACAGTAGGCACTGAAGAGAGTTGTGGCATAGACCACATTCAAGGATGAATGCCATGAAAATCCCTAAAGCATGTGCAGTTACTCTCTGGTTGGGTTGGAGACAATATAGACCATGAAAATAAATTTTTTAGGGCATCCATATTGAAAGTTAAGGGTAAACAAATCTGGACAGTGAAACAAGTTAGCTGATGGGGAAAGATGCCATTTGAAGAAATTTTTAGGGGATACTAGGGATCTATAACAAAAGATATCACAAAAGGTTCAGAGATATTTGAATAATAAAATACTAATTTACTGCAAGCCATGTCCTTGAATGACAGCAATTTATGCTGAATATTTTCACATTTTCACCAGCTCCAAAGCTGAAGATTGTTGTATTGTTGTTTATTTAGTCTTACTTGTTCTGGACAAGGTGTTAGTCTTTCATTCCTTTGTGCTTAAAGCACACCAGTGTGTCCAGCTGCGGAGTACAGGGCTTTTCTTAGCAGTTGTCTACATTAGTGTCTGGCTACTAAGACCAAGCTGTCCTGCCAGACTTCAACAACACTGTCCAGACAAGGCTTTCCCAGAGTTGGATGAGCCTAGGAAATAAATTCAACAAACCCAAAACCAGCTTAGAGAAATCTTTGCCAGTTTCAAATACCACACTTTAAAGAGCTTCTGCTTCTGAAGCTAGCAATCAGGAAACCTCTCTCTGTCTGGAAAAGGGCTCTGAACCAACCCCTGTTATAGGACCTGACGCTAAGTTCTTGGTGGTAAAATGACCACATTACTCTTTGGGGCCTCTGGGTGTCAAGGAAAAGATGCATGTTAGGAAAGTTGCCAGCTGAAAGCATGGATATGTTTTGAACACTGGAGGTAGTTTTTAGCCTGAGCCTGTTTCTGATTAAAATAAGAGTCCTTCAGATGAATGGAATGTAAACCACATACCAATTATTGGAATCCCATAAAGGAAACTCCCTTTTCCGTCTGTCTATTCATCCATCTGCCCACCCACAAAAGTACAGTGTCTCAGAAATATCCCTCAGCAGAAATGATGGAAAAATTCAGTGCTTGTTTGCTTTTTCCTTACCTCCCAGGTGCTGGATGATGACTAAAGAGATGGAATTGCAGTGAAGCCACTTAAACAGTTATCAAGGAAATGGACCTTCTAATTAAAAGGATAGTATTTCCTGGCACAAGAGAAAACAAACTAAGTCAAATCTTGAGGCTTTCCTCAAGCAAACTTCTGTGGCAATGTGACTGTGTGAGGGCTGCAGGAACAGGTCTTAGAGTAAGACCCACTTCAAGTGAAAGCATTAGATCAGTGCACTCATTAGAGCAAAGTACTAAGACATGCATAAACCTGTTTCATTTGGCAAATCTCTCGCTCCTTTGTATTCCCATAGCACTTTTCATTGAGGCTTTTCCATGTAATTGATTGCAGTAATTAATGTTCCCATTGCTTACTTTTGTGAGGCGGAAGGAGTTGCTCCCAGGTCAGCTTTGCATTTTATGTGTTACAGTGTCTGTTTTACAGATGGTAAAACTAAGACAGAAAGTTCAGAAACAGCAAATCAGTACTGGAGTATGTTAGAGTCCCATTCCTGTCTCTGACCACAATAAACAGTGCTTCTCCTAAGTATGCTCTAATCTCAAACACACTGCTTAAACGGAGATCTTCCTTACATGAGTGAAGGCAATAGATCTGCTTTCATGAGCACTCTCTAACATCCCTGACACCACATTAAGGAATCTAGATCTGTGGAAGAGGTAATGCTATGAAATGCTTTTTCCATTGCTACTGTAATTGCAGGACAGTTCAGTCTCATTGCAAAAGGCAGCCCTTGGGCAGCTGGAGGAACTTTTAAATCTTAATGGTTTGGGCAAGATTTGGGTCTACAGTAGTATTATGGTCTAGTTCATGGTAATTGGTTTTTGATACTCTGCTGGCCTCTAGAGGGATAATTTATACAGGCTGAAGCAGTAACCACGGGATTTTAAGCAAGACTGCCTGCTCTTCATTCTTCTTGCCAGGTAGTTCTTTCCTATTTGGCAAGGCCTTTAAGTAATGAGGCTTTGTAGCTCTTTGGAAACACTTTCTCTTTTAACCTCCATGATTTTCCTTCTCTCTGGGCAATACATGTAAGGTATGTTTTTTCTGCTTGAATAAATAAGGGTAGAAGATCCTGGTAATAAACACCGCTCAACCACTTAAGTGAGAAGCTCTGAGGAAAACATGCCAAAGGCAAGTGAGAGAGAAAAATGCAGAAAAGCCAAAACAGCATTTTGTGCTTAAGATTTATCCATAATTTAAAATCTCTTAAATGCTAAGAATTTTTCTCATGAATCCTGTCATATTTACTGAAAGTAATGACTGCATTGTAAAAAAAATAAGATTATGACTCTGAAATTCCCAAAAGCCAATAGGTCTTTCTTGGCTTTTTCTGCTTTCTTCTTTACACTCTGTAAGGATTTTCTGTATTCTCCAACTCATTTCCAGACTATATCTTCATGTTTTTCAGGATATGTGTATTAAATCTGAAAAAAACATTAAACAGAAAAGGTGACAATTTACTACAGAGAGCAAATAATGGTCTGTAAGCAATAACTGCTTCATGAAATGTTCTTAACATTAGTTCATATATTCTTTATGTTTAAAGTGTACCTCTCTGTAACTTCAGAGGACAATAGGCATCTTGGTGCATCTATGTGAAGGCCTGAGTTACTGTTTCAATGTCATTTATATGCTTTATCCAACAGCATACATCCTTCAGGTCCTCAGCTCTGTCCTGGCCCTTTGCCTCCAGTCACTGTGGCCACTCTCACCCAGCTGAAGTGTTTCTTGTCTCCTCAGGATGTTCCCATTACCAGCTTATTGGCAGTTGTCCACTTGGAGTGAGGTTGACTTGCTGGACCCCAATGCAAAGCAATTTTTTAAACTCATCTGTGCCTAGTGATATTACAATTGAAGGATATATTTCTGTTAACTTCTCCTTTTGTCTTTGAGGTGACTATCAGAAACTTTCAGTGCAGAACCTTGTCTAGAGATCATCCTGTTGTCAAAAGCCATTTTAATGTTAGGCTAACATAGGTGTTGACCAATTTCCCTGACAAAGTCCTTTGCACCATTTAAACATGTATGGCAAATATTACTGGCAGTAAAATGTTGCGTAACGCCTTTTGGCCTTACTCTGGTAGGATACATATCTGTCATGGGATTTTCTGCTTGCCGTATTCTAATAAAATAGTGAAGGAAGCAAAATGCTGTAATAACCAAGATCTATGGCTGTAATCTACAACAAAACTGATTTTGCCTTCCAGTCTTTTGTGAAAAAAGAAAAGATTGTACACCGGTGTACCTGTCCTTTCTAGCAAGATTTCTTCTAATTCCTTCCTGGAGTTGTTGCCCTGCAGCTATTTCATCAAAGTTCAACAAACTGAGTTAGTTATAATAATTTACATATATTCTTCAATGTATACAGGAAGCTGAGACGTCAGAAGACTGCAGTGTACTGGAGTGACAGGTAAATGTTTGGTGTAAAGTTGTAAAATTATCTGAATGAGTACTGATGGTTGCCGTGTACCACTTGAGAAGCCAGCTGAGACTAGTTAGTCATTATAAATCTGATCTTCATATGGCTTTGTATTGAGTAATAACTACTGTCACAGTTTATGGTGAATCTGAGTTATGAGTAGTTCACATGTGCTATTAGTAAAAATGTGTTTCCAAATGGAGAACAAAAGAAACAAAGGAAATTCTGGCTGTTTGATCCAATTAAGAATGTCAAGAGCTGTGTAGAACTGCAGAGTTTCAATGTTTTGTACCCTTGGTTAATGTGTGGTATAGGAAAGAAGGCAACCATTGGCTGACGTGGCCCTAAAATGTTATACTAGAAATTACTGGATTAGTGGTGATGGTAACTACAGGCAGGGAGCTGCAACAATGACATTTCATCTCTGCAGCAAATAACGGGTCAAAGAGAAAGCACAAAGACCACATTCAGAAACTCTGTCCTTTTGTTGTGGGAAACAGCCTCAAATGCAAATGCTTATTGGTTTGAACAGACCTTGAAGAAAATGCTGGAAATTTAAACATATTCAAAAAATACACTGGTTTGTGTGAGCCTTTCAGAAATAAAATGCCATGGTGTTCTGGATTTGTGAGATTACAGATAACAATACAGAACTGGTTGAAAATGTTGCAATTCTGCAGCTGCTGTGTGACATAACAATAATCAACATGTTAAATGAGAGTTAAAACAGAGCTTGATATAACCTCCATGCTTCCTCCAGCTTTACAGCAAGACTCTGAAGGATGACCTAAAGGAGTGAATATGCAAAAAATCTAGATGCTATGAACAACTTAAACAGAAGAAATCCCTCATTTTCTCTTGGGTGTTATTACAGTGAGGTTCTCATGTAGTTGTAAAAAGATGACACTAAAAGTCTGTCTTGTGAAGTACAGGAGTGTTGAGTTCTTTGGCAGAGAGCAGAAAAAGAAATTAATCTGATCTGCAGAAGTGCAGAATATCCAGACAGCTTACAATGAAACCTGTATTATGTACTGAATCTTACCACCTTCCTTCAGTCAAGCTTTGGTCTGAATGACTCATTATGCTCCTGAATTTGTAGGCTGTAGCAGGCATGTAGTGTTAGTGAATATGGCCAAAGTGCCTGAGGACACAGAAAGGAGGGGGGAAAAATTATTCCTGCCTAAATAAAAATGGAGCTTCAGTTTCATTTGTGTCAGTGTTGGATCAAAACTTCTGGGAAGTCTGAGAAGCCAATTGTAGGTTTATCTACATGGATTAAATTCATACCATGTGCAGGAAAGTCCCTCCACTCCTTTCATTTCAGTCTTCCACATCAGCAGAATGTCACAGTGCTTGACAGAGAAACTTAGTGGTTATTAATGGCTGCTGGGTAGGAAATTATTTTCTTGTATTGCTAATAACCAGTTTCTAAACCTTGTTCTAGGAGTACATGTGAAGGTCTTACGAGAATGACAGAAGAAAATATGGTAATTTATGGTACCAACTATTAGGATAGTAATTTCAAGCTATCAGTCAAGTTATAAGTTGGTTGTTTGCCAGTGGAAGAAGGAAGTAGCGTGGTGACAAGGAACTGGCAACAATTATTTTGTGTCATAGTCTGATATGATGGGGTAAGATCTAATACAGTCCCACAATGTCTAAACAGTTATGGCAAAAGGATTGACTCATATACTGGAAAAACTACTCGTAGCATTCTTTAGTTGAAAGCAAGTTAGAGTAGTTAATTTGTTTTTTCAGGTGGTTGTTGCCATGAATTGTGGGTTTTCTATGCTTCAAATAGCATCAGGTTCTTGGGAAGCTGCTGAATCAGAACTCTCTGACAAATGTAACCAGATTCTCATATACAACTAGGAGGGAAAATACCCCTGTAACTTTCTAGTATCTTCTTATAGATTCATAAGAGTTTTAAACCAGAAGGGACTATTAACTTTGTTCACAACCATTTAATTTAATTTGTTCTTAATTTGGTCATTGAGCATACTACAGTTACAGATATGTTAAACAACCTTCATTGTGCTTTATACAGTGTATAACTATATAGAGTGTATGAAGGTCAGCCAGAACAATATGTGCATAAGTAGCCTTCAGATGTTCATTATTATCAGCAAATCTTAGTATTTGAAACCAATATTTCCACATTATTTTGCTGAATCAAGAAGATATGTGTAGAGCCATCCCATTAGTCGTTTTTATTCATCAGTCTGCAGTGTCAAAACCAAAAAAAACTGACTTCCAGCAAATCAGTAAATTTTTAGTTGTTTTGGTTTTGGGAAACAGGAGTAGAGGAATCCATGATGGATTTGTATTTTCCAAACTCCATACCACTGCCTTGCTTGGGTTTGAAATTGCCAGATAGCATTTCCAATGGGAACTCTAACACGGAGTACACCTTTAATGACTGGATACTTTTTCCTCTGTGAGATTTTAGAAATTTTTCAAGTGAAGAAACTTGTTGGAATATTAGGGGAAAACTGCTACTTTCAGTTTGCATTGGAGACTCTTTCTGGCAACCATCTGAGTGGGCCAGTTCAGCACACTGAATGCAATGCACAACGGGCTGGAGTCATTCACAGAGTACTTTGTTGTCTGGAGGGTTTTTTTAGCCCTTTGGGGAAACTGGAAGATGTTTACTGACTCAGAGATAGTCAGATGATAAAATTCTGTCACTGACACTGAATTCTCTCTCTCTTAACACCTTTTATGTGCATCATAAAAGGTCATCATGTCAAGAATTTAGCAGCTTATTGCTTTCTGTAGAACTGCAGAGCACTCACAAGAGCTGTGGAAGTCAGTGGAAGGGTCATCTGGAAATTCCTGCTAATTCCAAAAAATTGAAAAAAAACAATCTAAGAACCTCACTTTAGGCACCCACTTTAGATCCTGATCCTCTTGGACATTAATCTGCTGTTCTTCAATTTCCATGTTATTATAGTAGTCCTTCTCTTCATAGGTTTGGTATAAATGCAGTCTATGAAGCACCCTAGTATTATAATGAGAAGGAAAACAGAGACATGCAAGAAACCCAGTGCTTATGTCTTCGAAGTTGTCTCTGAATTATGCAGAAGACACATGCTGAACATTGGGAATGGGACACAGTGGTGACTAGCAGCCCTCGCCGTATCTTAAGGCACATACACAAGTGACCCCATGTTCTGGTATTCTTTATTTTAAAGAATTGAATCCGTGACTTCATTGTGGATTTTTAGCCCTACAAAATAATGCATCCCTAATAGCTTGTCTTTTCATCATCTTTGTAATCCTAACTCTAATCTGAGATTTAAAAAATATTCCTTATATTTCTATACTTCTCTGTTACTAGAAAACTGCTTGTATTTGGTTTTTTTTTTTACATCATGACATCTTTTATATCTAAATCAGAGGAACAAGTATTTGTTTGCCAACAACACACTCACCC
Organism: Ammospiza nelsoni; assembly: GCF_027579445.1. Classification (NCBI taxonomy): domain Eukaryota; kingdom Metazoa; phylum Chordata; class Aves; order Passeriformes; family Passerellidae; genus Ammospiza; species Ammospiza nelsoni. The sequence goes on along the minus strand of NC_080669.1, from coordinate 30,890,297 downwards.
TCCCTCCAGAATCAAAAAGAAAATCTAGGTCTTTGCATCCCATAGTATTATCCTGTCCTTACCTGCTCTGGTTCTCACTTCTGTGAGCCTTTATGGAAAAAGGCTTTTCAACCAGAGGGTGTTGGGCACTGGAACAGGCTCCCCAGAGAAGTGAGGCCATCAGCCTGACAGAGCTCAAGAAGAGTTTGGACAGTACTGTCATGCACATGGTGACCCTTGGGATGGTGCTGTGCAGAGCCAGGGGTTGGACTCAGTGATCCTTGTGAGTCCCCTCCAATGCAGTTTATTCTACGATCCAGCTGACAATTATTTGACACCTGCTTTGGTTCCACTTCCGTTCTCCCTGCACTATCCTTCTTTCTGAGGATGTCCTATCTGGAGTTTCAGTGAAGATATTTCTCTGATAATATTAGTATTCACAAAAATTCCCTCATACAAAGTGCAGGACAGTACTTTCATTCCCTAATCCATTGTGACTTGCATTCTCATTTTTTTTCATGTATGTGGTACTTTAAATTTGCCTTGTGTCTCACTTTAGGTCTATCAAATACTACAGGTCTTTGTCCTCTACCAGTAAAGGAAATCTCATAAAATTTTAATGGCTATCTTTCAGTATATTTCTTGCTTCAAAGATCTCATTATGACCTTATTGGAATTTCCCTTCTTGAAGATATATCTGTTAAAATTTTAGTTACATACAATCATCATGGCAAAAAATAAGAAGCTGTCAAATACAATATGCATTTACAATAACTGTAGGGACGTGGCTGAAAGCATGTAAGCCTCGCTTAAGCATGTAAGCCTCAGGGTGTGAGATCCTCTTCCAAACATCTCTCCATAAAATAAAGGAATTTTGCAGTGTGCTGCTCTCACAACCCAAGTCACTAGGACATTTCTCATTGACTACTTAGAAAATAGATTAGTTAGCCAACAAATATCTTGCTCATGCATGTGCTGTATTTGACATTCTAAGCTTTATTTTGTACCTGTTCTTTATCTAGTTAATAGAAACCAAATATGGTGTCCTTGGGTGAAACATTAGACCAGAACGCTGCTGGGCTCTTCAGGATTTGCAGCTTCCAGATGTTTTTACACAACTGTTCGAAACCGAGATGTTGAGTGTATGGCTTTCATCTTGTTTTTCTACATTACGCACTATTGCTCCTTTGTCTCCCTTCCTTTGTGTGGTATTTGAGATGGTTTAAGGTAACGGTGTATATTGGTAATCCATTTTTATTGGGGCTCTGGATCCAGTCAGTGCTGCGAGTCATTGAATGAACTTCTCCATCTACTAGTTTTTTATAAGCTTCTTTACACTGTCTGAGTAGTTGTGTCTTTTTTTGGCAGAAATATATGACGGTTGCTAGATTGAATGAAACAGAAATTTTCAATTTAATTTGTGAACTCTGCTAATGAAAAGAAGTAATGTGAAAAATAAATCACTGCTTTGAAAAGACCTCTATGTCATGTCTCGTAAAAAAGCCTTCAGATGTTCTTTAGTACAAACTGTATTTATTTTTATTTGTCTTCCTAATATCTAATAATGAAGCCTTGTATTTAGGTGCCCCATCTTCAAAGTGGTTTGAAAAAAAACATTTGTTGTCTGAACATCTGCACGATGGGATGTCCATCTGCTACACAAAGTAATCTTAAATGAATGCAGCACAACTACCACATGCCAGATTTTGAGAAGATGATTTTGCTTCAGCCTTATCTGCCATTTGCCCAAAGGTTTACAGCATATTTTATATGTTCTTGGCTGTAGATTCAAACATGCTGTAGCAAAATAATACATCTCTCTATGACACAAAAATTGAATTTGCTTCTTTTCCGTCTGGATTTTTCTAATATGTGCTACTTGGTTGCCTTAATCTCAGAATCTTGTGAAATTCTAATGCCACACAAATATGTTCCACCTGAGTTTATTTACCATATTCTTCCTTCACTATGATACATTTGCATTTTTACTGTTGTTTTAATTTTTCCATCACACTCGAGTTACAATAATTTTAATGTGTTTTCTGTTGTGTGACCTGGTGAAATTCATGTCTTCTACAAGAGTCAGACTTTGCCTATATTGTGTTGAAGGGGAATTTCAAAGAAGATAAGTGAGCACAACTGGTTGACTTTGTTTAAAATGCTCCTTCCCTGGACCAAGACTTCGGTGCCTACTGCTGCGGTGGAAATGTTTAGTATCTATCAGGGTTCCTCCCTGCTGCCATTGTGATTAACCTGTGATTATCACCTCCCAGCCCCAGAGACAGAACGGTAACAGAGTTCTCCTGTTGGCAGAAGCTATTGATGTGAAGAGCTGGCTGTAACCTAGCAGTGACTTTGGGTGATTTTCTGTAATTTGCAGCTAATAGGAGAGTCTTGTCAGGAAGCAAAGCAGCTCAAGAAGTCTATAGCCTTCTCCACAGCATCTCCCATAGATCTCTGCACAGCAGTGGAGCTCAGCAGTAGTTTTCTGTATCAATGAGATCACAGTGCGAAAAAAAAAGAATTAATTGAACTGGTAAGCAAGTGAACGCTTGCCCTTGGACTTAGTATTCATTGTAATCTCATGTCAGTCTTATATGGGTGTGAGTCTAATTTGTTCAGTGAAACTAACAAAGAGAAAATCCCTCCAAAACCTCAATTTTACACAGACTTTTAAAAAAATAATATAATAATTCATCAAACTGAAATTTGGAGCTGAACTTTCATCTTCTGTCATTTAGATGGCTGTTTGCCTGGCTTGAACCTATTTCATTTTTCTTCTTTCACTTCAATACTTTGGTAGTTGAGATTGGGAAATGGCAGATGAATGTGTTTTATGGGAAAGTTTAAAGGAAGGAGTTCGTGTGCAGCATGTTATCAATCATGTCCTGTAAATATGATTACAGCATTTACACTCAGCATTTACACTGCTTCACATCAAAAGCCAAATGTTTGGTGATGTCTTCACCGTTGTAAACTTGAAGGAAATTTTTTTACATTGTAGTGATCCCTCTCTGAAACTGGATGCCTGCTGTCAACAGTGAAAGCAGTAGCATTGTGATCTGAGAAAACTGGTAGCAGAGGGTGCAAATGCCAAGCTGCTGGTCAGTGCTGCAGCTGCCTAGGGAGGAACCAGAGATTTTCCATCATTTGTTCCAGCTGCAGTGAGGAAGTTGGCATTTTTCCACCTGTGCTTGTAATGGAATCAATATGGGTGTCTTGCTACAGCATCTGTAGAGCCATCTGTCTTTAGCCACTGACCTCCATTATCCTAGTGAGGCTAACTTTGATTAATCTCCTTGGGTGTTTTGTTTACAGAACCATTTTACTCAAATACAATTTACTCAAATACAGTTATTGCTTTTTTTTTTTTTTTATTTGTATCAGAACAGAGCAAAAGTAAGTTTTTCACATTGTGCCTGGGGACATGGATGTGAACAGAAAGACTGGGTCTGAATTTGTCACTTGTTATTGAGATGAATTTAAGTGCAACTATTTCTGGTTTACATTTTTTTCTAGTGTCATTAACACTCACTGTGTGCACCTGGCCAGTAGTTTTTATGCAAGAAAAAGATCCTGAGGAACGCAGGGATTGAGCATGATTTATTTTTCCCTCATTAACCTACTCATCAACTCCCCTGTCCTGGATTCTGGGTAATGTAGTCCACAAGGACTCTCCTTGGGATAAATGGTTCTAGATGGTTAATGTTTGTGCTGCAAGAGATTATTTGAAAAAAGCCCTAGGCAGAGGAACCTAACACAATACAAATGCTCTCCAAAGAGTGGGCCATGGGCCCATGCTGTCTGCAGAGGCTGTTTCTCAAAATGAGAGCCTGTGAGACCCTACATAGCAGGAGTTGTGATCATGGGGAGGTGGAACAAGGACATACACTGGAAAAGAAGTTTAGCCTCTGGGTGCTGGGATCTGGGATGCAGGAACAATGGGAACAAAAATGGTTGGTAACTAGGATTTCTGTTCTAAAGGAAATTCCAATGGTCTCAGACAAAGCTTATTCCAAAACAGAATAAAATGCTAGCATGTTCCCATTAAACAAAAGCCTGACAGGGTTTGATTACTGTGGCAGTATTTAAAAATTGTTTCAATATTAGTGTTGTAGTTCTGTGGAATTCTGAAAATTAAATATGCCGATATTATACATAATGTTAATAGTATGTATTTAGCGTTTTGTCTATGTAGATTACAGTGTTACATAAACTTTGTCACAGTCTGAGCAGCTAAATCTTAACCAAAGTGGAGAAAAGCTGTGTATTTCAAAAGCTTCCTGATGGATTTGTGGAGGCCAACCTGTTCCTGTAAACTTTCTCATACCAACAAACTGGATATTTTAAAGTCTTCTAAAAGTGGGCACATCAGCAGTTATGCTACAATTGTGACCTAATGGAATCAGTTCCTTTGCTCCCATCTGTAGGAGGTCAAGAGCTGTTCCAACTGCCTCATCCATCACTGCTGTGCTAAGTCCAGATATTCAAATATATACATCAGGATTTAGAATATTAACAGATTTTGTATTAATTTCTTTCTTCAGTTTGCAAAACCAAAGTCATGGGTCCTAGGCAGTTTCTGTGGTATTGCTGGCTGATCAGACATCTGCTTCAGCCCTTCATCACATCAGGGAGTGGGGGTCTTTTCTATTCTGCCTGTTCCTCCATACAACTAGTATTAGACTTGTTGTAGGTAGGACCAACATTGTCTCAGGTAAAACAAAGCTGTTGTAGTTGTTAAATTTTGAAAAGTTTCTGGAATAGCAAATTTTATTGTACAATTCATGATGAGAATTTCCTGTAAAGCATAGTTCTTTCTTGATTTGCTATGGGGCACCTTGTTGCATCTCTTTGGAAACCAGCACGTGGATCCACCAATTAGAAAATTGTGCAAACTCTTATTTGTGGGGCCATGATGCTCTGGCTTCCTGACTTTTAGCAAATCATATATTTTGCACTCCTATAGGCAGTAGTGAGAGATCAATGCATCTGTCCTAACTTTTGGTTAGAACTAAACAGAAAGGGCAGAGTTGGGGATAAACAATTGAAATGGCTTTTAGCTTAGTCTCTGTTACAAATTAAGATAGTAAATCACAGAATCACAGAATCACAGAAATTCTAGGTTGGAAGAGACCTTTAAGATCATCGAGTCCAACCCATGTTCTAACACCTCAACTAGATCATGGCACCAAGTGCCACATCCAGTCTTTTTTTAAACTCTTCGAGGGATGGTGACTCTACCACCTCCCTTGGTAGATGATTCCAGTATTTCACCACTCTTTCTGAAAAATACTTCCTCCTTAATTCTGGCCTGTATCTCCCTTGGTGCAGCTTGAGACTGTGTCCTCTTGTTCTGTCTGTTGTTGCCCGGAGAAAGAGACCGACCCCCAGCTCACCACAGCCACCCTCCAGGAAGAGAGTGATAAGGTCACCCCTGAGTCTCCTTTTCTCCAGGCTGAACAACCCCAGCTCCCTCAGTCGTTCTTCATATGGCTTGTGTTCCAAGCCCCTCACCAGCCGTGTTGCTCTCCTTTGGACACTCTCAAGCATCTCAACGTCCCTCCTAAAGTGAGGGGCCCAGAACTGGACCAATACTGCAGGTGAGGCCTCACCAGTGCTGAGTACAGGGGAAGAATGACCTCCCTGCTCCTGCTGGCCACACCGTTCCTGATACTGGCCAGGATGCCAGTGGCCTTCTTGGCCACCTGGGCACACTGCTGGCTCATGTTCAGCCGACTGTCAACCAGCACCCCCAGGTCCCTTTCCACCTGAACACTGTCCAGCCACACCGTTCCCAGCTTATATCGGTGCAGGGGGTTATTGTGGCCAAAGTGCAGGACTCGGCACTTGGACTTATTGAACTTCATCCCATTAGATTCTGCCCATCCATCCAACTGTTCCAAGTCACTCTGCAAAGCCCTCTGTCCCTCTAACAGATCAACACACGTTCCCAGCTTAGTGTCATCTGCAAATTTGCTAATAAAGGACTCTAAACCCTCATCCATGTCATCAATAAAAATATTAAACAGAACTGGCCCCAGCACAGACCCCTGAGGGACACCACTGGGGACTGGTCGCCAGCTGGATGCAGCACCATTCACCAGCACTCTCTGGACCTGGCCATGCAGCCAGTTCTAAACCCAGCAAAGAGTGGTCCTGTCCAAGCCACGGCCTGCGAGTTTGTCTAGGAGTATGCTATGGGAGACAGTGTCAAAGGCCTTGCTGAAATCCAAGTAAACAACATCTACAGCCTTCCCTGCATCCACTAGGTGGGTTACCTGGTCATAAAAGGTGGCCAGGTTGGTCAAACATGACCTACCCCTCCTAAATCCATGGTGGCTGGGTCTGATACCCTGGCCATCTTGTAAATTTTGCGTGATGGCGCTTAATATAAACTGTTCCATTTTTTTGCCAGGTACTGAGGTCAGGCTGACTGGTCTATAATTACCAGAATCTTCCTTTGCACCTTTTTTGTGAATGGGTATCACATTGGCCAGCTTCCAGTCATCCGGAACCTCACCAGTGAGCCATGACTGTTGGTAAATGATGGAGAGTGGCTTTGCAAGCTCGTTTGCCAGCTCTCTCATTACCCTGGGGTGGATCCCGTCTGGTCCCATAGATTTATGAATATCCAAGCATTTCAGTAGTTCTATGACTGCCTCCTCTTGGATAATGGGGGAACTACAGTGATTTTATCAACCACATGTTGATGAAGAAAAGGAAAGATAGCCTGGATCTGCAATCAAAGCTCATATTTGTGCTGGTAATTGCAAACTTGATGTCTTTTTTTGAGGGGGTTGTTGAAGATTGTAATGCAAGTTGTTTTCAATTACCACCTGTATGGCAGATTGTCTTTTGTCAAGTGAGCAGTTTGCCTTATCTCTCTCTCTGAGTGACCACATTCACACCTCCCTCGGGAGGGGACATCTGCTGATAACAGGCTACTGAATGTCCCTGCATGGCTGATAAGAACTATAGCATCCCATTGTGAGATGATGCGCCTAGTGGGAGGAGCCAAGCCTTCCTACCCAGATATAATCCAGAGGTTTTCGAGACACCAGCCCGGCTTTCCCCACTGGATTCCTCAGAGGAACGGCAGCTGCTTCTTCTTCCACTGGATCTTCAGAGGAAGAATACATCCTTCTCTACAGAACCCCCTGCTCCAACAGAAACACACCTGACACGTCAGGAGGACTGCAGCCACATTTCCAATTGGACTGCCACCAACACCCCACAGGGTGTCAGGTTGGGTTCTGACTCTGTCAGGGTTGTTCTAGTGTACCACATTGTTTATTTTATCCTATTTATTTTATTTATTTTTTTTCTTTTCCCTATTAAAGAAGTGTTATTTCCCATATTTTTGCCTGAGAGCCCCTTAATTTAAAATTTATAGCAATTCAGAGGAGGGGGGAGGGTTTATATTCTCCATTTCAGGGGAGGCTCCTGCCTTCCTTAGCAGACTCCTGTCTTTCCAAACCAAGACAGGGGTATATGCTAAAAGTGGCTGTGATCCCACATAAAAGGTATCATTGAAATCTGTGCATCTGAAAAAATTGTCCAACGTGTCTTTATCCATAGAAGTAAACTGTTTTCATTTGTATATATCCACCAACAAGCATAGAACTCTTCACATGCATATTTCAACCTGGGACATTTTATCAGGTCAGCAGGAGCAAAGGCTGTGCCTTGCCATCAGGAAGGGCAAGTGTTTCCCTTAGCACAAGCACACCTGACCCCACCATACATGCTGACAGCAGTGAACAGCTGTCCTCCTGGGAAGAGGAAGCCATGCTGGGGAGCTTTGACCTAACTGGCAGCCTATGAAATGCAGTCCAACAGAAGAGGCAAAGATTTCTCTATTAACAAATTGTATCAATTGCCAGAGTGCTTTACACCATATTTATCATGTGTCCTGCTCCATGTCTGTCCAGCACTTTTGAGACACATCAGACCACCAAGGGTCAGACTTTCTATCTCTCTCATGACTCAACTACTCAATATATTGCCAATGACCAACAAAATGAGGCTAAAGCTGAGGTAGGGATAATGGCACAAGAGACCTTTTCAAGAGGTTCAGTATCTTTAGCTGCTAGAAGATACACAGGGCATTTTGTACCTTGCAAATTCCTCTAGATATGTCACTGCTTCATTGTAGTCAGGAGCAATGGCTGAAGTATAGTATCATTCCAGTTCCTTGGGTTATAGTGTTGGGGGTTTTTTTGTTTAAACCTTCTTTTTGCTTTTGTCTGACTGTATGAGAAATTCAGCTGCTCAAATATGGATGTCTAGAGTAATTTCCTGTGGTATGGTGAACCATGCCTAACCATCAGCTGTGGTCTTTGAGGGCTACAGAGCTCCCACAAGCACTGCATGAGGGTTTCAGGCGCCCACAGTAGCCTCCGACCTCGATGCAACTGCAGTTGGTGCTGCCGTTGGTTGATGTCTCCCATTAGGTACCTTGATAAAACACTGCTACTGTGCTATGGATAGCTCTGACTTTTTACCAGTTCCAAGCTACTAAGAGGAAATTGCACAGGGTGAAAAGACCAACAAAGACAAGTCATACAGTTCCTTGTGCTTTTAGCTGATATTTTGGGAAGAAATTACTTCAAAACGTTTCACATGAAATTTGTTCATCTTTGAGCTTCAAGTATTTGTTGTTCACCTTTCTGAGGTCCAGAGTGCTTAATCCCACTGCAAACTTAATCTGCTGCCTCACTGAAAGCCCCCTCTACTCTTTGGCAGAGAAGGGGCCCATGGAAGTGGCAGCCCTCTGTAGATCCATTGAGTTCTGCAGGGCTAGGTCCCAGCCTACAGCACACCCACACTGCCCAGTGCTATCAGCCCTGATTTTCTGCTAGCCAGAAATTGCCATGAATCAGATCTGGGAGGCTGCCACCAGCCAGCTTCCTGTGTAGCCACATTTGTACACATGCTGTTGACTCTCTCCATACTTCCTGTGAAATCAGCTCTGCACCGTGGTCATGACTCCTCTCAGTGCTTGGCACAGGCTCTCCCTGTTGAGAAGCAAAGCAAAACAAAGCAAAGCTCTCTGCCACCCCTGGCTGAGCTTTTTAACTTTGTTACTACCCCAAAAGCTGTCACTTGTAAATTCAGTGTCCTTCTGTAAGTCTACTTAGAAGAATAATCTATTAACCATCAAAACGTAAACAAGTTTTAATCAAACTTTCAAAACACTGCGAGAGAACTTATCAGTGAGCATGTAAATGAAGACTCCCAGAGAAGCATTTTGCCCTTCATTGGGAATTAAAACTCTCCAGCACCTGAAAGGAGACCTTTACTTCATGTTCTCTCTCTAGTCCCTTTATACCCATCGCTTCAGACAATGTTTACCCTTTTCTCACCACATCTGTCTTGGAAGGTTGTCCTCTGCCATGCCTTCTGTTTGTCATGCCTGATTTAGACCTAATTTTTTTGGGGCAGGGAAAATATCTGTATTTGTAAAATGCCCAGTAAATTTATGGTGCTCTATAATTTATGATTGCAAATGCAGGACATATTTCAGTTTGAAATTCCAACTTATATTTTCAAAGCCATAAATAAAGTATTTATGAGCCAGATCTTGAACATTTAGTTTCTAACATGTCATACTTGAATGTTTAATTCAAGGATGGATAAATATTGAAGTTATGTGTACAGGACATAGTCCCTACTTTCTCCTTCTTCAGGCGATATTGAGGGGCCAATATCCCCTTCATTGCCAGAAAAGGGATATTATACTCTGCTTATGAGGATCCAGTGTACTATGTGTCACCAGGCAGAGTCAGCAATGATGGCTCCAGCTAAAAATGGCTTTGGAAAGGACAAACAATGATCCCCTTTCAAAAGCGCTTGTGAACTAATCTGATATACAGAAATGTTATTTTGATATAGCACAGAGTGAGTATGAATGTCCATTTCTTAAGAAAATGTTTGAGTGCTGCTCTCTCATCCCATATGGTTGTGCTTTTCAGCGTGGTTTGAACTTGAAGCATTTTCCATTTATAAAAATAATCCCTTAACAAGATCTTTTTTCAAAAAATATTCAATTCCTTTTGCAATTCACATGTGAGCCTCTGCTTCTGATATTTTTGTAATCAGTTAATCTCTTGCTCTCAGTTCACTTGTCTTCTTCCTCTGTTCTATGTGCATTTTATACCCATTGCTCTGAAATCTACTTAACTGGTTTGAGAGTGTGGAAAGGTTAGACTGCCTTGCTGTTGCTCCAGAGGATCTTGAGTTACCTGCTATGACAGTGTGTGAAGTCTCAGAGTTAATGTGCTTAGCTCACTGACAGTTTCCCTCTGGTTTTGCCTCTGTGAGACTGTCCTAAGTGCAGTCCTGGGCTCAGGATGGACATTGAGGCTATGTTGAAGCAAAATGAAAATTTTCCAGGATAGAAATCCATTTTAATTTAGGTGAAATGTACATTTTTTAGTTGAGTCTGTGGTTAGAAAGCTTAGTTATTTAGCCAGACTGCAAGGCCTAAGCTCAGTGAAGTTACTTCAGCGAAAGACAAAGATAAAGGGGAGGAGACAGAAGATGAGAGAGAGAGACAGGGACTGCTGTAAGGGCAAGTCAACCTGACCTCGGAATTCTTTCTGATAAAAAGGAACTAGTGGTAAAAGTCACACGAAACCCATAAAAATGAATATGTATGAACCTATTGTGAAACTGTATGTATATGTATTTGAGAGAGAGATAAAAAGAGACCTGAAGTTCTCAGAGGTACGCATGCCTTGTTTGAGGAGAGCAATCTCCGCATGCATCCAGCGCTGTAATAAACATACCAGCTTTACAACTTTTACAAAGTTATGGGGTTTTCTTCTTTTCTCTGCAAAACAATGTATAACTTCATTATGAGAAAGAAATGTCCCTTTAAGCATTGGAATGTGTTCATGCAAGGTTCTCTGGGCCACCTGGTGAGGTAGCTGAGGTTGGGTGCTGGGAGCTTGGCTCACTCCTGCACCGACACTGGAAGCACAGCTGTAGACAGATCATCTTCTTCTGGAGTCCTGCAAGGCAGGTTAAACAGACACGCTTTCCAGCAGCCATGCAGATGGAGGCAAAAATGTGCTGAGCCTTCTGGAAAGACTGGTAGACTTAAAGTCTCACTGTCACAGCCATAGACTAGAATGTTAATTTATTAAATGTCTCTTTTGAGCATCACATTATTTTAATCATAGTCATGAAGATAAAAGCAGTTTGTCTTTCCACATATGTAACCTATTACTGGCTGAACCATAAAGACGCATTCTCATTCTACATCTACTTCTCTGGTGAATTCTTGTAAGGGAGATGAGAACATAACAATCTCTTAATCTGTTTCCTGTTACTGAGAAAATTATGTGGCCGTGATACATGGCTGATAAATGAATATATACTGGACAATTTCTGCTGTGCAAGCAGCAGAAATCCATGCTGTAATTAGGTACTAGATTCTGTTGTCCCCTGAATATCCTGTATGGATTATCTGTGGTGGTTTAATAAACCAAATTAGTAGTTCTGTAACCTGTCACCATCCACCCTTAACCTTTGCATTCCACGTATGACCTTGAGAGATAGTGGCACTTGGAGTGTCATGATAACATTTCTCCTTTACAGCACTTCAACATAAAATGGTTGGCTAACGTAAATTACTGGGGGGCGTTGTTTGGAGTTTTTGTTTTGGGTTAGATTTCATTGTTGTTGTTTGTTTAAGGAGGTTTTGTTTTGTTTTGTTTTGTTTGGGGTTTTGGTTGTTTTGTTGTTTTATTTTTCTTTTGAAAACGCTCACTACATTGTGTAACACTGGTTAATTCAGCTATGCATGTGCATTAAGACACCACCTTTTCCCCTATAGCTTCTATTGCTCCCCTGACAGAGGTAGGAGGTGGCATTCAGTACCCAGCTTGAAAGCTTCCTTGAGAACAAATGCTTAATATCAGCAAAAAAGTCTCTATTTGATGTTTTTTTAGAATGATTAGTTAGGGTGTACTTAAGACTAATATTTCTGAGGACTAGACAACAGCAGTTTAAGGAACAAATTATGGGTTTTTACAGTTCCAAAAATCAAATTATAATGGATTGTGCCTTGTAAGTTTTTGAAACTGCCATGAATCAACAGTTTGAAATTATATGAAAATGAAAGTCGCATTATTTTTCTTTTTCTTTCTTTAAGATTTGTAGCTGCACCTCAATTTTCAAAGTCTTATTTAAGTGATCGAGGCACAAGTCATATCAGTTGATTAAGCAACTTAGCTTCTCAAGGCTTTAAGAAAGAGGTTCCATATATGCTGAGGATCTGGATAAAATATTGCAACAATCAATAATGCAATCAACAACTCTAAAAAGATAAAAAAACAAGCTTTAAAATGAAAAACCTGAAAATACATCAATAATCTAATTCATTTGGTAAAAGTCATGCAGTCTTCATATAATTATCTTTTAAAAAGGACAACGTTTCTGTTCTTATCAGTCTTTATGTGTGTTCCAGCACCTTCTGGAATCGTTGGAACAATAGGAGATGGATTTCCCTCAGAACAGCTTTCAATAAAATCTTCAACAAGGAAGATGAGAAGGCAAGGGCACAGACAGGAAAGTTGCAGAAACTGAGGGAAATACAGGGTGCTTAGGATAATTCCTGTGTATGTTTTTCCTATTCTTATTCATCCTACAACTAATTAACAGGTGATGTTGAGCTAGAGAAGTGACCTCTTGTTTCAAATCTGACACCATTTAGAAGAAAGCATTTCACCATGCTTTATTCAGGGGGAGAGTAAATATTTGAAGGATTTAGTATTAATTTGCCTTCAAACCCTAGGTACCAAATAAAGGCATGTGAAATACATCTCCAACTGAAAAACAATATCATTTAAGGCTGAAAATAAGTGTCAGCTAGATTTATACCAATGAAGATTCAGCAACAATATGTGATTGAAAAATAAAATAATGCGAAATAGATATGAACGTGAACCTCCAGCATTCAGTTCTGCATGATAAAGGTCCAGTGACAGGGTTTTATCCTATAAATTCCACTCTCACTGATTAATGGCAGAGTTCTGTGCGTACCTTAATCTCCCAAATGGTTCCTTCAGCTTCCTTGGGACTAAGCAGGTGTTAAACCTTCTTCATATGCTTGAGGACGTTCCTGAGTTTACACCAAGACAGGCAGTTCTCTGCCACTGTCAGACGGACTAAGACCCCACTCATCTAAGCACTGCTCAGTTTGTGGATTACCAATATCTGCCTCTTGCCTCTGCGCAAGATTTTTTTACTTGACTAGCTGGCAGGACCAATACTGGCCGGAGTGTCCGGGCTGTTTCAGATGCAGCTACCCACACACATTCCAGTCTCATGTAAGTGCACCATTTTCTTCCCACCAGTTGTCATGAGAAGGAAGCTCATGAAACTGATGTTTAGCTCCTGGTCTTGAAAATTTTAAATTTCTGAACTCCAAATCACAGCAAACCTATGATAAAATCCAGTGGATATGATCAAAGTTTCTGTAAGAGCTAGGAATATTTAATCATGGTCTAGTAACCACCAGAAGTTTCTTTAGCTTTCCAAACACCATGGTCTGATATTACACCAGTATATCTTCCTGTTAATCCTAATTTTGATTAGTGTTGGGAACAGTGAGTCTCAGAGTTGCTTCATAGTCAACAGAAGTCAAGGGTATTCAGTGTCTTGATGTTGAGCATAGAAAGGTGTGTGAGTGAAGACCTGCCCAACATTGCCATCACCTCGCTCCCTGTAAATGCCTGTGCAGAGACACCAGGGCTGGGTGAGCCCAGACCACAGCTCTGTCCACAAAGGCTTTACACAGAGTGCTGGAAGAAGCAAGAAGCATAGACGAAGTCATCAGGGATTCCTTCAACTCCACTTCTCTCCCTCTCTCTGTGATTCCTTCCAGGCCTTCCAGGTATAACAGCAACCATAAAAAATTAGGCTTCTTTAATGAGAGGAAAGGTCACAGACTTGGATTCTTTTGTGTGTTTGCCCAGCAACAGACATTGTCTGGCTAAACATTGCTGTACAATAACTTAGATCAAAAAGAGAGCTTTATTTACTGTCCTCTCACATAAATGCAGACTAAGAAAGAACTATTTATGTACCACCAAAGCTGAAGCAGTACAAACATAATTTAATCTAACATCAGAAAAAAAAATTTCCACTCTCAGGAAAGGCTTATTATAATTTTTCTTAGCTCAAAGTCCAGGAATTCTAATGTATTTCAGCAGCTAATAAAATTACTCTTTGGGATTTTTAAAATTTTCAATTCATTGTGCTTATATATTCCAGGGATTAAAAGAACAAATGATTGCAGCACAGTCTTGGTGTATGTCACTGAGCACAAACCTCCTTTCAGAGCAGCAAGGAAGTGTGCCCAGCAATGCACACAGTTACCAGGCTGGTTTGTGTGTTCAAATCTGTTTTGTTGCACAAAGAGTTGAACAGGAAGCAACACCTTAGCATCTGGGTGTTGATTTGTGTTTGGGTTTCTAAGACTGGCAGTGATAGGCTAATGAAAAATACAAGATTGAATCCAAGTGTCCTGAGCCTGTCATGTCCATAAGCATATAATCTGCACCCCTCTTCTCAGTGAATCCACTGATCATGTAGTGGAAAAAAACACACATTATTTACTTTTCAAGAAAAATGTGATTGAACGTCTGAGATAACACATGATCTTCTGGTGTGAAACTCTTGCTACAACGGTAAATAAACTTTGCAGGCTAGGGGTAGAAGAGGAAGAGGCATACTGAAATAGAGGAAGGCAGGACACTAAGGTACACTTTCTGGAATAGTGACCTGAAAACACCAGTGGTTCTAGAGCATGCCTGTGTACTGCTTGCTAAGCTGCCCAAAGTAGGCAGGTGACAATTTGTGGGATGCTGCTTGGATCAGAGGAAGGCAGGTAGTCTTTTATTTCTTGTTTATTTTTTGTGTGCCTTGTTTGAGATTTGCAGATGGCACGGCTCAGGGATCTCAGTAGCTGCCGTCCTACAGACCAGGAGTATGGAAGTGATGGGGAGTGTCCAATTTCTTTTTAACTGATGTCTTGGTAGCGTGGCCTCCTTTCTGTACCTAACTCCTGTTTGCCCCTGTTTTTTACTCCTATATTCATTTATGTTGACCCAGTGTAGGATATCTAGAGATAAGGACTCACCTCTCAGAAGTTCTGTTTCACCTTGACACATAACTATTGTTCCTGCAGTTGTTATTACCTCCCCTGTCTGCTGTACCGAACAACAGATAATAAGCACTAGAGAGAAGAAAGGGCCTTCTTACAGCTGCTTATTTTGGCCACACTGTAATGAGATGAACAGGAGAAATGTCTGACTACTGACCACCCTGCAGGTGTTATGCAGGAGGGTGGATGCTATGCGGTTGTTTCTCTTAGTGTTGCTACAGCTGTTTTTCCCCAACAGGGCTATGTTGCCAATTTTTAACTCCATCTGTTACACAGGTCATACTTCCTCTGTAAAATATACATTAGTGTATATACACACATAATTATATAGTTCCCACAGTTTGTCTTTCTTCCTGCCCCTCCTCAAATCCTGTGGTGCTTTACCTGGCTGAAGCTTGTTTTGTTGGTCCTCAGCTTAGCAATGGCATTTGCAGAGGGCAGATTTCTGGCTGGCCTGGGGACAAGCTGCCATTCTCACGCGGGGTAAACTGGTTGTGCTGCCCTCCTCCTGGGCCCACTCACTGGACTTGAGCTCCAGTTCCTCTGCAAAGAGGAGATGGAAACTGCTTAGGGGAAGGAGGACAATGAGCAGCACAGCTTTCATGTCTAGTTAACTTGTGAAATACAGCTGTGTGCAATGAACACTAAGGAAACACTGAGAACCAAAATTCAGCAGCGGCAATGCAAATGTAGCACAACTTCCAACAAATCAAGAGAAAAACACACAACCAAAACACCCCAAATATTTTTTGTTGTTGCTTAATTACATTGTGGTTTACAATTTTTTGCAGAGACCTTTAATATGGAGTCTCTACATGGATTGTTGTTAGTGTGAGAATAACAGCACTTTTTTAATTACTTAGATTGGTTGCAGTAATGCTTTTTTTGCTTGCTATTTTTTAAGACTTTTAGAGTTTTTCTACCTATTATGTTTTGGGGTATTTTTTTCGTATGAATAGCGCCACATAAATATACTACAACCAGCCTGGCAAGAGCTGCACTTTGCTAATTGAATGTAAAATCATATTCAAATTGATAGCAGTCTCCCTCCCTTTAGCTTGCCTCTGCATGCTCATTGGAATTTCGCTTTGACTGTGAACCAGAGTTTGATGAAAAAATCTTCACTTCTCATGTTTGCGTCCTGCAAATGTTATGTCTTAAATCCCTCTTTTTTTCCACATGACTTCATGTGCTAGCAATTTGACTTAATGAGCAGCTACAATAAATGTAGAGTATGGAAATATTGTTGTAAGTCTGCTAGAACATTCCCATACTTAAACAAAGTGTTGCGTTGAAAGAGATGTAAAATATATAATTACACTGAAGCCTTGAACAAAATCCTTCTTCTTATTTCATTCTTACCCTTTTTTGGACAATGTGAGTAGTTCTCGTTTATGCCTCCTTTCTGAACAATATTGCTGAGCTTTTAAGCGTCAGAGCTTTGCTCTGCCTATCATCATCTGTAGATGCTACTGAAATGAATAGTTTCCTTGTGTATTGTTTGTTTTATTTGAAGGTCTGCCAGATTCCTTATGTACTGAAGTTATTTTAAAAAGTCTCAGATATGCCCATTGGTAATTTTATCTGGGAATTTAATTTACTAGAGGCAACAAACAAGAAAAGCCTAGAATTAAATCAATGAGATTTCCTCTCTGGTATATTTACAAATATTAAACAAGTTAACCTTGCCTTCTTCTCTGCTTCAGTACCATCCTGCTCTGTTTTTCTGGCCTACAAATGCATATGTCGTGGATGCAAATGTACATTCCATGTTTAAGGATTGATATTTGTGTTTTAGTACCTTTGCAAGCCATGTCTTTCAAAGATTAAAGAAATAAGTTGGTGCTGACTTATAAACTAAAGAGATTCAGTCTGGTTCCCAGCCTCCAGGCTTTGGAGAAGTGTGTGTGTTTGCTGCATTTCAGGGAGTACCTGAGTGCCATTTGCAGGTCTCTGCCTGAGGTTTGGTGAGCTGCCACGCTTATGCTCTGCATTTTCCACCGATCTGCTAATGCTAGCAAGGATTTTTTTCCTGACCACGGGCTCTCTCTGTGAGCTGCGCTTTCTCTCCTGCATCCCAGCCTTCTCTTCCAAGACACAGTGTAAGCCCTAAAAATCTCCCTGGCGGTGGTGTGTCACAGGGGACTGAACACGGCACGATCCTGCCTCATGACCATGAGACAACTGCCGTTCAGAGCTCATGCTGCCAACAGCATTACCAAAATGGGAATACTTCCTGTTCACCCACATGTTTTGGTTTGTCAGGCAGATAGTTACATTATTTCTAATGGAAATTTAACATCTTCTGTCGCAAGCAGACTTTTTTTTTGGTTGAGACTTCATTTTTCCTCCAAGAAGGCTTTGATTAGAAGTCCTGTGAGCTATCACTGCTCTACTCCCCCACCTAGTTAGTTTTAGATGTTTCTCTTGAGGTTTATGCTCAACTACCTTTTTTATCTCTGGGCTAGGGAGCTTATGTTTGCTTTTATCATTGTTTGCATCTTAGTAGGCTTCAGGAAAATGTTTCCTTTGAGCATTAATATTTCAGGGAGGCCTGGGCAGCCTACAAAAGGCAAGGTAGGACATTTTGCATCAGTGAACAAAAACAGTTAAAAGGCCCTTACTCTTGACACCCTAGTTCATTTTTTAAAAAATTGAGATAACAAATATTCTTGTAAAATGTCTGTTATGCCAAGGGATGAGAAAGCACTGAAAATCCCACAGGAAATGTCAGCAAGCCCCAGCCTGAACCTGGTCCGGCCTTCAACAAGGAATGCAGCATTGCACTGGGTCCTGGCTCATGAATGCCTTTCCTGAGCAGACACACATGCTCTGAGGTTCTCCTGCTTGCTTTTCATGACTTGGCATCACAGAGTCTCTCTCCTGAGCAGCTCCTGAGAATATTTTGAAAAACTTCTTCAAAACACTATTTTAAGCAGTTTGTAACACTTGCACAATAATAGCACTATCACACTGTTTTACAAGACCATAATTTGGTTCCCTCCCTGGCATAAACCAGGAGAACTTTATTCTGGTAGTCCCTCCACTTGGTGACTGGCTTACTGCCTTGTAAAACAGCACGATGGGACTATTACTGCTGGAGGAAGGGACAGGCATCACGAGAGCCGATTAGTTGACACCTCTTTTTCATTTAGCATAATATTTTTCTTCTTGGAAGTAACATATAAACCAAAATGTTTGCAAATGTAACACCTCGTAACTTACTTTACCCTCACAATCCAAAATCAATTTTAATGTAACTTGCTTAATTTATAACCAACCCACCTATACCATTATTCATTGTTTATATACCAATGTAAACAAGGAGGACGTGGCCACCACACGCAGCAGGGGAGGACAGGGTGGCCATGCCACCTGACTGGGAGCAGGAGCGTTTGCATCAGATGGAGCAGTGGCTGGCAGGAGGGCTTGCAGCCCCCCTGGCTTCCTGCAAGTCTGCCCTGGCTAGAAAGGCACGTGACATTTCATAACACTGGCAGTGTTTTTCTAATACCCTCATGGGTCCTTCTGAAAAATTTGTTCACTTACACCTGCAAGACTTCTACATGATAGGGAAATACTACTGTCCCTGCTTGACAGTCATTTTGGGCAGAGAGGGGCAAAGGCTAGCATTTGCCCTTTGCTGTCAATTCTGCTTTGTTCCCATCCCAGACAGCATAAGAGTTCCTCTCCTAGTGATGTTCTCCATGCCAGAGGGAACCCAGGATGCTGCAAACAGCTCTGAGCATTTAAAGAGTTCAGCTGTAATGCCTCGGCAAGGCTGTGCTACCACTGCACTACAAATACTTTCACAACACCTTTACTTCCTTTTAAACTAGATGTATTTTGTGATAAAATGCCTCTTAAAAAAAAAAAAAAAAGAAATTGCTTTCAGGAACTCAGAACCAGTGCTTCTGTGTGTGTAGAATTTCTCATTATTCTCTTCATTTCACTCTTTAACAAGTTTAGCTTAGACCAATGAGTTGTCAACCCAAAGATGTGTGTAGGAAAAAGAACTCTTGCCCAGAATAATTGCCACCTAGGCTTAGTTCCTGGCTAATATGATCCTGATTAGCTTTGTGTCCTCATAACAAATCAGACCCAGTCTCTGTTGAGGACATAAGAACAGCACCATTGCCAAGAACAAATTTTGATAAAATCCCCTCCCCTCCCCTCTCCCTCTCCCTCCCCTCTCCCTCTCCCTCCCCTTTCCCCTTTCCCCTTTCCCCTTTCCCCTTTCCCCTTTCCATCCCAGTTGAGTTTTCTTCAATCCAAATTCTGAGAGCATCTGCCCAGCACAAAGTCAAGGTACTGCTTCCACTGCTCAGATAGTGGCAGGCTTTGTCAAGAGCTTTCCCAGGAATCTAGATGGTGTGGAAATCCCCCGCAGATGTGAAGGTTGTTTAAGTTTCATTTCCTTCTTTCATGCATCCTCTGACACAAGGGGCCTTTAGGGGACGGGTCAATATTACTGTAACACAAGGGCATACTCCAGCAGTACCTGGCTGGTGTGGGACCCAGCAGGCTACCTGGAGCAATAACAAAACAGAAGGTCTGCAGCCTGATACAAGCCTTGCTAGGACTAAGTCAAAACAGGTAATTAGCTTCTTTCTTTTCCCACCCTTAACCTGGCCTTGTACAGTTAATGAATAATCCTTCTATATGTCATACATACTGATGAACAGCATTTGCTCTTCTACTATGCATATCTCCTTGCAAACTTGCCAAATTTCTTGCTAGCGGCACTTGCCCCCTAAACTACTCTCAAATGATTCCTTTCAACTCCACTGAGTTGCCTGAAAATTGCCTTGAAGGCACATTCAATCACACATGTGATCCCACTAGAGTGGGATTGATCTTGTCAGTTCTCTTTTTAGCATTGACATTTCTGGTTTGAGCTGCTCATAAGTGTTATTGCACTGATCAGGGACTGCCTTTGGGACAACCCTGCCAATCCCTGCTGTGTCCTGGTGACAGTCTCTTGCCTGATTTTGCAGTGGCAGGACGTGTCTCACCTGCCTGCTGCAGTTCCTGCTGCAGCAGAGCAGAGTGAGCAGTGTCAGCCACTGTGGTTCACATCCCCCTGTGTCGCCGCAAACCCAGTTGAAGAGCTTATTGCAGTGAGCATGGACAGCTGGATTGCGAGTGGTGGTGGCTGGAGAAGCAGGTCAGATCATGCCGACCATCTCAGCTGCAGGGGTAATAACCTGCAGACTGGAGCATTAACCAGAGCTAATTCCCATATAGGCTTGAGGCAGATGCCTTTAAGGGACAGCGTGCCAATGTGCTTCCAGCAGACCGAGACAAGTGTATCAGAAAAAACACGTGTGCGTTCAATGTTGAAAATGGCCCGGTAGCTGTACAGCAGTAATTTAAATCCTTTCCAAATCCCACCAGTCAGTTTCCCTGTTAAATCTGACCCTCTCATCATCTCTGCACCGTGGCCCTGCTGAAGACGTGCAAAATGTGATCCACTGTGTGGGCCTTGGGGTGGCAGGGCAGGGCTCCCGGCCGTGCTGTTCCCATCCCGCGGCAGCAGACTGGAGTCTGGTGTGCCTCCGTGCAGCCAGTGTCCCCTGCCCCTGGGGCTGCCAGGCTCCGGCCACAGCAATGCCTGTCCCGCCAGCCACGGGGCAGCCAGAGGGGAAGGATTCTGGGTTGTGCTGTCAATGTCAATTTTTCTATAAGAAAATGGAACTTTTTTATTTAAATTGTGGAATTCTTCTCTCTAAGGAAAGCATGGAAAAAATTACATGAGCTCACAGATTAAAATCTAAGAAGTTTATTCAAATTTCAGGTCATTTCTTTTACTACTTTTTTTTTCCCTTTTCAGTTGAAGAAAACATTTTGTACTGAAGGGACAGTCTAGTTCCCACTTGTTAATGTTCCCAGTGCACTGCATGCATCTTGGCTCTATCTCAGAGAGACTCTTCAGAGTGCTGCTGACAGGATTTAAAGCTCACCAGTGCTGCTGGGCTGAGTTTAAAGCTTGGGCTTTAAAGCCAGAAGCCGTGGGGGCTGTCTGTGTTTGCATGCATAGTTAATCAGACATCGATTAACATCCCCAGCACAACAAATCCCTGTGGATCAGAATTTAATGGATCCGTTCTGGGTCACAGGCATAGTGCAGTCCACTTGAGCTCACGGAAAACTGGCTTCTGACAGTGAAGTGGGATTGTTTCTTGTCATATCATCAGCACTTCATACAAGTTTCCTGATTTTGTAAACACATTTGAGAGAGGGACCTTTTATGTATCAACCATTTTCTCTGCCATTCCCCCTCCATGATGCAAATGTTGTTAACAACTTTTTTCCTTTTCTTCAGAGCTTTCAGTTAAATCCACAACCGATCATTTTGTTGGCCCAGTGTTCCCACTCTGCAAGATTGCACACCTGGAGATTTTTACAGGAGTTTAGTTTTAGTCTAATTCCCACGGGGTTTTGTACCCCTCTCTTAACAAAAATCAGAATAGCTTACATTCCTGCACCATGCTTTTCCTCCCAAAGGACCCCAAAACCATTTACAAACTATAGAAGCTGCCTTTTCTCTAAACAAAAATCACTTTACCCATCAGTAAAGTGCAGCCACCTGGAGGGGAGGGAGAGTGGAGAGCAGCAGCTGCTTAGAAACCCCCAATGTTGTTGCATTTTAAGCTGAAAAGTGGTAAGTACTAATATCCAGCTGAATGTATGGCTGGCATTTCAGAAAGTAGGATGTAATTTTTCAAACTGTAATTTGACCTAGAGAGCATACCCAGCTCTTGCCCCAAGTACAAAGAGACATTTAATTTTAGCACACAGTCAAACAAGCAGCTTATGACTTATTATAAAGAAAACCAGGACCTCTGGCAGGAAATTATCCTAAAGTTATGCAGAAAGAAAGAAAAGAATGAAGTGGATAATCACCTCCCAAGCACAACTGTGTAGTATTATTTCATGAAGGACTATGTGCTGAGCAATCTCAGGCTGTTTGTTTTTTAAGTCTCAGATAATTGCAGCCCAAGGGGATAGGCTGCAACAATGGTCTAGATGGCACGCAGAAAAATCGTCCGTCTCATCACTGCCTGAATATACAAAAAATTACTGTAATAATGATGACAACAACGATGATGATAATGGCAGCAGCAACAACAACAACAATAATAAAACCCCAACAACAACCACTGATGATACAAATTAAACCAAGTTCATGTGAACATGCTTGAGGCTGGTTTTCTTTGTTTTCAGAGATTACTTTTTGATGACTCAGAAGTGCTGAGCTCGACTATGGCAGGTTGTGTACTTGGGAACATGTACGTGAAACATACAGAAAAAACAGTGTGTCTGGAGTCATCATGTGCACGTTACCCAGTTGCAGGTGATGTGCCAAGGGAGAAATCTATATGCATTTTAAAATACTGTGACAAGAGTAAAGATTTTCCATGAGCACCCTACTGAGAAGGAGTTTCACAGAAGACATTTATCACTACGGAGACCACAGAGATGTATGGCTGTCATAGCAAGAGTGATTACTGCTTATTTAGCAATCCTCATCTGGGCGTTCCCAGGGGTCCTGAGGGACTGCAAGAGAGACATATGTCTCTTACACCCATTAAAGTGATAAAAAGGCACCATTCCTCTTTTAATGGAAAACCTCAGGTTTTTAAAATCATAAGACGCTGCTAAAGGACAGGCTGTCACAGACCAGGCAATTCCCAAAAGTTGCTCCCTTTGCTGAGGCTGGTGCTTGGACTGACTCTAAGAGAGACATTACTTTTTGAGACTGTAGGAAGCACATTACACCTCTTTACTTAATAATATTTTCTTTATTTTACTAAAACACAAACGTGTTAAAGCACTGTCATCTAGTGAACGACAAAATAAGCTGAAAGCATGAGGGAGGAGATGAACTAGGACTGAGATTGCATATGGGCAAAAGGAAGTGATCTGACCCTAAAATAACAGAATGAACTGGGTTGTTCCCTCTGCATTTGTCCCAGAAATATCTGGACTCCATATATGACTCCTGTGTCCTGCCACAAATCAAAACAGCATCTTCATCTACTGTTTTTATACTGTCCATTTGAAATGCCAGTGTTAATATACTTCAACTAGAGTGCTCATTGCTGTTCTGGAGTGCTCTTGTTAGGGTTTGAAGAAAATTACAATCTTTTAACAGATAGAAGAGTTTAATGGGTGAAATAAAGCAGAATATATTAATTTTGAATATCTAAACATATAATACATTGCAGAAGTGAAAAGAATTTTAAAAATTTGCCTTGTAGCTAATTTTTCTTTTTCTCAATGCTGATGAAATCCACACTGAAGTCTGAGTAGTACCATCATAACAGAACACCAATACCCAAACAGGTTTTCTGAAGTTTGATTCTTCTTGATCTAGATTTTGTTGCTTAGTTAATATCTTCTCTATAAATTTATACTTTCGTTCAAAGGTAAACTACATTTTTTCTAACTACTATGACTTCTTCAAAAGAAGGCATGCTAGATTGGTAAAGTTACACTTAAGGCAGGTTGACTAAAGTGATCGGAGTATTTTTCTTTTATTAGCATTAATTGAAGATAAATCTTTTTATTCAGTTTGCTTCCCTTATGCTGTTTCCATGTTAGAAGGTCATTCACAAAGTAGAAGCCATAATCAGGTTCACTAAATGGAAAGACAGAGCATGTAATTCCTGCAAGTAGATCAACTGATATTTCATCCCTCAGAGATAAGGGTCCACAACAGAATAAAGATAACATCAGAGTCATTGAGGGAATGAGTAACTGTACCTGAAAAATACATGATGATCAAACCTGGAAAATATGTCTGCAAGAAACCTTAGAAGGTCTTGATGTTTTTATCAACTCTATCTTTTTAAGTACTGAAGTGACATAAAAGCAGGGGGAAATGATTATAGAATTTCAATTCCTTTACAGTATTTATTTCAAAGGCCATGGGTCAAGTAAAAATACAACAGAAATAACCCTGGTCAAATTTATTTGAAAAGTTTAAGTGCAACCAAAGCTTGGGAAGTTTTGGAGACCCATTATTTTAAGTATGAAGTGTAAGTTTCTTATCCAACAAACATTTATACACCATCTGATTTTGGGAGTCTCCCATCAAGTTCAACAAGCCTAATAGATTGCATAATTTTAAACACTGTTCAGTATTTAAAGGTATTTTTTATCTCTATTCAGCTCTATTCAGTAGATCATATTTTTTGTATACACAGAGAACCTCATGCTTTGGGAAACCTGCCTAAAAGTTTTGTTAATTTCTATGGAGAATAATGAATTTGTACCTTGGACACCTGAGTGAAATGTGTGTATAAGGTGTACTCTATTATGAGGAGAATCACATTCTTGTATGGCAGAAATTAAAGTTTCATGTTGAATTTATTGTTATCCTGCAGATTTTGTGAACTAGGTAGAGGAAACACTTGGGCAGTTAATGTTCATATTATCAAAGCTGTTTTCTGAATGTATTTGAAAAATTACCTTTTGGCAACCATATAACCCTGATTAAATTATGGTATTAGCATAGATAATTCTGGCATGGATAAAATATGGCAATGGACAGAGTTTGTAAATATGCATCTAATTCTATAGCTTGGGAGTAAAAACAGCCAAGGTGAGCTATTTTCCTAGGAAGAGATCTCTGGCATCTGCCACTAACTTTTTTCTGCTAAATATGAAAGAGGGTTTGCAGATATGATAAAAAGCTTTGGCTTTGTTGGAAATCTTGCTCAAAGAATAATGATAACAAGTATTTAACTTAAAATTTTGGTAAGTACCATTTATTCTCCAAGCATATAATGTCTCTGTAATAATTTTAATATGTCTCTGTGATTGTTCAGTGGGATGTACCAAATGAAAGGGATATTTAACAGGTCTGTTTTTATCATTGTATCTGCCTAATGATCTACCAAATGTGCATATCATGTGGATATGGGCACATGGGCAGGAAAATAGACAGACTTGGAGTCGGTGCAGGACTACATTTTAGGCAAAATTGGAGCTTCAGTTTGGAGGGAGTCTCAAGGTCAGCCTGAAATCACCTTTTCTGCTCTTGTAAGATTTCACATTGGCATGGTAGGTAAAAGGCATTAGAGGACTGTTTTTGCCACTAATAATAAAATTTCACTTGCTAGCTATTGTGCTTGTGTCTGTTTGCTGCTTGTCTTCAGAATTTCAGAAGTAAGGGTATCTTCAGGAAATTTTCCTTGCATTTTTGCTCTATTCAGAAGAAGAAGCACTTCCAGGTTTCACATGTTCTCCAAACCTGTGGAGGAGCTCCTGCTCTGAGAAATCACCCAATTCTTTCACCTAATCCTCGTGACAGAAATGACTTGTTGTGCTGAGTATGACCTTGGTTCTGTAGTAATGTGATATGATTGCAAGGAAAGCAATAACAGCCTTCAAAGACTCCTGCCTCTTCCTATTTTGTAACAAGAATATTATTTCCTATTACTGCAGGTTAATCCAGAAAAGCCTCTGTTGCATTTTGTGGGACTTTAGATGAAGATATGTTTTCTTTCCTCTTTTCCCTGACAGAAATGCAGTGTGATTTCAAATTGAGTCCATCCCTCAAACCATTAAAAATGAACTGGATGAACTACATGACATGCATGGTATGTGGTACCTTTTTTTAAACCTGGAGGAAATATCCAGCCCTTCCCAAAACGAAAGCTTTTCTCATAGTCATCACAGGGCTTTAAAAAGGTTTAAATCCTCATCAAAGATGACTAGTGCCACTTACAACAACAGGTGAGTCCCTTTTTCATTCGGGTAAATGGCAGCTCTTAGGAAAGTGTAAGGCTTGAACACTACTTCTAGTGCTGCTGCTTTCATGTTAAATTCCAGGTAGTCACACCGATAAAGGAATTGCCAGTATTCATGCTGTATTCTACGCAACAGGCCAGTTCCCACACCTATTTATAAGTTTTATCCATCAGTGAAACACTTCCAGGCACAGAAAAAGAAGAAGTTTTCTTTCTATTCTTTTGATCTTTAGCACATAAGCTGTGATTTAAATTTGATGATGTAGAGGCAATACAGTTACTGAATTTCCCTGTATCTTTTTATGGAACAAAATTGCTATTTTCCAGGGGAAATTGTTGCTGTTTATTCTTCTTAGGAACCCAAGTGTGTATTTTTCATGCTTTATTGGTCCTCTGCATAATTTTAAGTGGATCTGAGTTTACAGAACTCTGTGAAGTCTACATCAGATTTTCCAATGATTAGTGGAAAGGTATCAGGGCAAATTTGACTGTGATCACCGTCAACCATACCCAGACCTCAGAACTGAATATGCAGACCTACAAAGATTGCTTAAATGCCAACATGGTTTTTGGGTGGTATTGAGTTGGCTTGGAAGCTCTTCTCAGATTCTACTTCTGTGCTGCTTGCAGCAGCATAAAAGGGCCAGGCAGGATCTGTCCTTTACCAGTTTGTGGGTATGGTTTTAATTCCTCAGGGCTGAGAACTGTGGCTGGCATTAGGTTACTCTGAGTACAAGAACTCAGAATGTAACTGAAAGAGGAAAGGGATTAGAAGGATGGAAAAAAGGGAAGGGAGAGAACCACAACTCTAAAACAGTTCCTACTGCGTGCAATTCAACCCATGCCTATTGTGTTTAGCTGCCTTTTCCCATGCACTTGTTTTTGATCTACAACATACGCGACAGTGGTAACCACTAAAACTTAGGGAACATTTGCAAGCTATCAGAGGAGGTGGAGTCACTCAGGCAACTGAAAAGGGAAACTCTGCTATTTCTCAGGATATTTATAGAAGGGTACCCCCACTGCCATTTGTGCTTCTGGGAGGTCCTTCCCTTGATTGCTGATAGTGTGTACTTTAGCCATGTGTGGTGTAGCAGATTGGGCTCAGCCCTGTGAGCCACAGTTCCCCTTTCCCAGAGATTCCTTTGAACTTTGCAGCCCCATGCAATAAACTTATGTGTGGTGTTAGGCTGGCCCACCCAGAAGTGAGATATTTCTTGGAAGCTGTCTTGCACTTCCCTATGGCAAGCTACTGTGAAAATGCTACGGTAAGAGCTCTGTGTCAACACTGCTTCTCCCTCCCATCTCTGCTCCAGCCTGCCCACTGGAGGCAGACCTGGACTATCCCTGCAGGAGCAGCACCTTTTGCTCAGCACTGTTTCTGATTTGAGATCTTTCATTACTGTCCCACTCCATGTGGACTGCTGGAAAAGCAGGATGTTCACTGACAACATCACATTTGCCCAAAGCTATTGTTTCAGCTTTTGTTTTTAATTGCAGCATTCTCAATAGCTGGCTTCTTTTCTGCTTTTTTGATTATGAAACGGGGCTATGTTCCATGTGTTTTGTTATTGATGGTGCTGTTCCAATCTCTAACCCATTCTCAAAACAACAGTCGGAAAATACTTTTCAGGTCTCTCTCCCCAGTAACAGCTGGTGCATTTTCAAAGACTTTGGTTTAAGATGAGAGAAGGGAAGGGAGTACCAGAAGGGCTAAGCGAGCCTGACAGCTCTCTTATCCAAACACACTGTCATTCCCATGATTGATGGAGCCCTTGGCCAAACTCTGGAAGGCTTTCAAACACACTGTTCTGGGGTGGTGTGAGTTTCACAGGGTCATTCTGGCAGGTGTGACTAAACGCAAATTAAGTGTCAGCTCCCCAAATAAATACTAACTCCAGGAAGACAACTAGTACAATTTTCACAACTCATTACCTTTGAGCAAAGCAAATTATCTCAGAACTTAGAGATATTAATGAAAAATGCTGAGAATCCTACAGTTGATTAAGCACTGATCATTATGTTAAAAAAGTTAATACTTCTGCCAACAAATGCATGTTTCACAACCAAAACTGCGAATATATGTTTTTAGTCAGTGGCTTTAAAAAATTACAAAAACAATTAAAAATACAAAGAATCAACCAAAAAAAACCAAACAAACCAAAAAAGGGAAGTGCAACAACAACAACAACAAACCAATAAAAACAAAAACCCCAAACCCACCACCAACCACTCCATTCTCCCCAAACCTCCCAACCCTCACCATATATTAAAAGTAAAATTTTAGTCTAGTACCCAGAAAAGTGTCCCGTTCACTCAAAACGTGTTCAAGTACTAGCTTATCAGCACGAAGAGGCTTGTGATAGAGCTGTCTTTTCTCTGAGAAGTAAAAACCCTACATTCAAATGCCTCTAAAGAATCCCAGTCTGGAAGGGAAGCGGTTTTATATCCTTATATGTATTGTTCATATCCTTGTGATATGAGAGGTTGATATATATGTAACATATTGTTGATACAAGAAAAGTATTTAATACACTACAAAGATATATACAAATGTGACTCAATTTGACAATTTCAAATGCACTGTCTAAACAGGAAGGTCAAATAAATATGCACATCATTTGAATGGAACTCAGTTTCAATGTCCCTATACTAGAAAATTTTTCTAGTGTTTTCTTCTACCGTGAGTTATGACTAAGAATGTCTATCAGCCTATAAATGCCTTGCCCTGACAATGTTTCAATGTCATAAAAAAGGACTTTGGCTTCCAGTAAATGAATCACCACATTTTTTCTTTTATAAATATTACTTTGCACATAGAACACCTTCCACTAAATTTCCAGGAGTGAGGTAACTCTCCCTATGCCTTTGGGAGACTGGAATGTGTGAAGTGAGGATGAGAGAATGTGTTAGGTTCCCAGTGATGTAAAAGCCAAAGCAGATGTGAGGAATCAATTCCAGTTCATCCCTCTGCTAATGTGTTGCTGTAGCTATTAAACCTTACCCTCATTATATTTATAAGTCAGTGAAGAGTTACCTGCCAGCACATGGATCTACTTTCCTGTGTTTTCTCAGAGTTCTCCAGAGAACCAGAGATTCAGTTTTTCTTTGGATTGGCATACACAGGTTAAAAGATGACACCTTGAAACTGTGTAATATTCATGTGTCTATACAATTGGTGAGGCTCTTGGTTTTCCCAGCAGGCAAATGGGTAAAAAAGCAAAGACTCTATTCCGTCACTGTATGAGCTTTGTGGCTGCTTCTGGATGGAATAATCCTGGAGTTTGACTTTAAACCAGAAAATGCTGGAATTAATTTTGCTTTTACAATTGCACTAACTATGGTCAGTGTTTCATCCTCTGTCACTGAAGGACAAGAGAAGATTTCTGCCATGGATGCATCAGATTCATCATGTGCAAAAATTTCCCTCTTGGCGGGTATCCATAATCATTGATGCTGCTGTGCTGTTTTCTCTCTCTGCCAACTGCCTCAGATCTCTGTGCCTTTAAAAGTCCCAGCTAACCGGTCTCTGGGGCCCAAACTCCTGCACATGTCTAAGACTGCATTTAAACACTTTGCACCCCACTCAGATTGGGTCAGTTTGCATGTGCCTTCCAGTGTGCCCCAGCATATGAGTCTCCCCTTAAAGGAGAAATCTTATTTACCATTACACCACTTAAATTGTATAAAGGCAACTAGACATTTCATTTACAACTGGGTTCTGAATACTGGCCTAGAGGATTTCATTCTGGTTTTAATTTCTTGGATATTTTTGTTTTGAATATATTGTCAGTGATTGAAAGCTTATACAGGGTGGGAAGGGGAAAGAGAGCAGATGAGTCACATTACATAGCTTGTGAAAGGCTGGAACAGAATGGCTGCTGCAGAACAATGCACATTTAGAAAGACACAGAGGCTGTGCTGGCAACTTTAGGCAGCTTTAAAGTAATGTGGATATAATACGTCCCCAGCATGAGGCTGCATAACTCTGCCAGAGTACTGCAATGAGAAGTACTGCCAAAAAGTAAGTGCAGAGAAATTCCCAGTATCTCACAGAATAAAGAAGCTGTGGAAAGACATTGTAGAAGATGCTTTGTTATTGCAAGTACAGGTGGGGTAGGGTTCCCCCATTTATGTCAAAATTGTTTCTTCAGTCCTTTTTCAGATAAGGGAGGTAAATCAGCCCTCTGTAGGCAATATTAGGCCACTGACTTGATGGCAATTGGCTATAAAAAGACTGGAGTGACTGGATCCTAGAGTTATCTACATTATAAGCTTTACCTGACTGTAGTTGTACAGATACAATCCCACCCAAAACAACTTAGTGCTTCAAGGACATCTTCCAGTATTGCTTCACATACCGCCCAATCTTCCTGAGTCTTTTTGTGGAGAGAGCCTTAGGTGACAGCATAGCAAGTAATATTTGTATTGCTCGATTGCTTGAGATCTCTGAGCTGGCCTTCCCATAGGTCTTCATGAGCAGATACTCCAGTACCAGATATTGAATGAGAAAAATATGTTATATAACACACATACACTCACAAACACATACACACACATGCATCTACAGATATGTAGACAAAAATTCAGAGTTTTGTTCTGAGTTTGGAAATAAGGATGTAAATGTGTAGGCACTTGGTTTATAAGGACTCATTTAACTCTTAATAGTCCTTTTTGCTGTCATTACCTGGGATAGGTAGCACAGTGATAGTGCTACATGATATCATGTGGACCCCATGTGACCCAAGGGTCACAAAAAGCAAGAAGAGCAGACTCACACTGTGTCTCATACATGCAAAATTAATAAAACTGCAGAGCTGTTTCTTTTCACTTTACATACATGACTACTGATCTCCTGCTAAACTATTTCCTTATGTGAAACATAATGCTGTCTGACACCGGAAATTATTTGATCATGAGTTACCATTCTAGAGTTCATCATGCTGTATTTTATGTGCTTGTTAATTCACCTTAAAGCTCTAATTATGTTATACTCCCAGTTTATTAAAAAAAACAAACAAACAAAAAAACACAAACAAAAAGAACCACCAACCAAACAAAAGCATCAATTTAAAACAAAACAGGAAAAATCATCCCCCGCCCCCAAAGAACCCCAAGCAGGAATGTGCAAATTCAATTGATTAGTTATAAAAAACTAAAAAAAATCAATTCAGTGACAGCAGTGCTATGGATATTATTTTTTTAGGTGTTGATAATTTGACTGCCAGATTGGACTGCTGTGAAGGTTGTTTCCAAATATTGGTTTTGATCTGTTGCAGAAAAACACACTAAACTTACACGTGTTTCTAGTAATGTATTACTACAGTGATTACTTAAATTAGGGAAATATGGTACCTAAACTTGTTATGTGCTCCAAAGCTAAGATGAAGTCTACAGAAGATAATAGCGGTCAAGCCTC
Organism: Ammospiza nelsoni; assembly: GCF_027579445.1. Classification (NCBI taxonomy): domain Eukaryota; kingdom Metazoa; phylum Chordata; class Aves; order Passeriformes; family Passerellidae; genus Ammospiza; species Ammospiza nelsoni. The sequence continues at coordinate 30,858,961 of NC_080669.1, read as the reverse complement.
CAATAATTTCCTTCCACACTCCATTTAATTTTCTTCATCAGAGTAGACCCTCAATGCAGTAGGAGTAGAGTGGTTATTTTTCATAAAATGGGGTATTATTTTAGACATTTTATTAACCAAAGTGCACAAGGAAAGGCAATAAAGCAAACAACAGTTTCTGAGGAGGAAATCCTACAGAGAATTGACCTTAGAAATAATGAAGTTAGGTGGAGAAACATTTGCCAACATTCCCATAGTAGACCAAAGTATCTGAGCCTCAAGGAGAGGTGTGAGGAGCAAAGGTGACAGAGAGGAAGGAAAACACTTAAGCAGAAGAAACAGGCTGTTTGGGAGGTTGTTATTTTTAAATGGCCTCAATACTATGCTTTAAAGAACAATTTGATCTTTACACAGAGTGAGAAATTACCGTGAGAATACTGTCTTCTTTCTCTTCTTACTCATTTACTTCAGTGAAAACAACTACCTTCTGCCTTATTTAGAAATGAATGTCTGGCCTGAGAAGCATGTAACAATGAATTTGTTCTTAAGCCTAGGCAGGGATTTTAATAGATGTTAATAATTTTACGGCTTTAGTGAAAACTCTTACTGTTTAGATCCCATACAAATAAAAGCCTTTCTATCACCTGTCATAATACCCTATATTGTTGTAGTTTAAGATAAAAGTCCATTAGAGTGATTGGCTGACTCCGTGCAAAGATTCAAAGGCTGTTTATCTCGATTAATTAAAGACCTGTAATTACACCGGTTTGACCTCGAGGACAGCAATTACTCCACAAAAGCTCTCTACAGGAAACCAGACATTAGCCTTGGCTAATTAGCTTGACATTCACAAGCTGCCTGTATCAGAATGCAGATGGTTTGGCAACACCAGCATGCAAACAGCACCTACAAATGCTGCATGAACTGCCCCCAGAAAAGCAACTGCCTGTCAGTGGTGGCTAAGAGTGAAATTATTTTCTTGATTGCTTTTATAATTTGTGTTTAGAAAAATCCTTTTTCCCAGAGACAATTTCCCATGGAGACAAATGGAAGAAGGGCATGGCAGCCTGGGAGATTGACTCAATTTATTATGGGAAAAAGTAGAGGAGTCTGGTTCTGTAGCTTTTCCTGGTCCTCCTGACAGTGATTAGTCTTCTCATGCCTATTGGCACATTCCTTTCCCTTGTCAAACCCTTGTCTATAAGGTTTATATTTAGAATGCTGTAGGATCCCTACATGTGGTCCGAATACAGCAGCATATGAAGTAAAAAAGTTGTCATTCAATTTACGCTAAAACTTGCATCATTTGCGCACAAACTAAAGTGGAGTTTTGGGTTGGATTTACAGTTCCAACTTCCATAGATGTTTGAATAAAGATTCTATTAGTCCTACAAAGATGTTTTAACATATGCTCAGTATGTAGCTCAAAATAAGCTGTGAGTTCACACTTTTTGAGAAAAGAGAATTTAGAAATATTTCTTTTCTTATGTCCTTCCCAAGTGACAGTCAAATTCTAACTTATGTTTCAATCTTTTTCTTCAACCTAGTTTTCTACTGTGTGTTTTCAACGTTATAGGTTTGGAGTCATAGTACAATGAAAGAAAAGTTTTGGTATTTGTCAACAGGACAATATATGGTGGGCCTAGACACTGAAATGCCAAACTTTGTATTTTTTCTAGAAAATACAGTATGAGGGGTTTATCTGTTATAAATCAGTGTTGCAGCAAATGATCAAGCTGTGAATTTGGATAGTGGCCCAATAATTCACATCAGACCATATGCCTTGGCCCTCCTCTGAAGGCCTGACTATGAGAGATTCACTTGCCTCTCTCCATATTCAGTGTGCCTACCACAATTTTGGGGTGTCCACCTGTGATGGCAACAGATCCTGCCAAACAGAGATCACAGCAGCACAAGGGCTGGCACAGAGCAGACATATTCTTACATTGTGTCTCAGAATTACACCATGGCAGGTATCCTGGTGAGAAGCAAGATAATAGCTACATATAAATAAGGGAGATACGGCTGCTTTTTCTTTTTAATTGTTCATACCCAGAATGTTTTAAGTAAAGTCAGAATATTTTACTATCTCAAATGCAAATTCAAATAAAAATGCTAAGATGTCATTTTGTTCTTCCTGTCACAGACATTTTTTTATAAAAACATCCTTTGCAAATCAAGAAAAGAACCAAAAGGGGGATGAATCAGAAAAATTGAGTTGTTGAATATTCATGGTTGCTGCCAGCAAACATTTCCACCTGCTCTGAAGATTACGGTGATCAGCTTTCAATCAGCCAAATCAGTTCTGCTATGCCTTCTGGAATTTTCCATAAACTTAATAGAAGAAAGGACTAGATAGTGAGACTTTTATGAGATGCATATGAAATGGAGAACAAAGAAGAAGAAAACCCCTCTGTGGACTTAAGTATGTTTGTAGTCCTTTCTTGTAACTAGCTTTTTACCCTCTGCAAGATATGAGATGGATAAGAAATGTTGGAATTTACATTAACAATTATGCTTCTCATAAGTTTATTTGTCATTCATTTATTTTCAAGTCTCAGCATAAGCAGTGTTCCATTGCTCAACTAACTGAGTAACATCTACATTTGTCAAGTGATGTTTGATTCTTCTTGAAAGTAAAAAAAAGGGAAAAAAATCATATGCAAAAGACATTTTTATTGCAGTGAAAAATATCAACTAGCCCCATGGAACCGTGTGCTAATCAAAGATTTGTCGATATGTAGGGAATCATTTTACAGTTAGAATGAATGTTCTTCCTTTCACTATTTCCAACATCTACTCTTGCCCTCTGTGACATCGAAGAGCCTTTAGAAATGTCATTAAATTGCCCATTATTTTTACAGACATTCACAGCATATCTCAAATTTGATGCTTTTGCAGACCCAGTATCTGCAGAAGCACATTTTTCATGTCAAGATATGGAAATGCAGTCAAGAATCTGGTCCTTGTCTCAGGCCCTATCAGTTTTCTGCTGAAATAATTCATCATCACTGGACATGGTTGTGATGGTGTTGCACTGTCAGCACTATCAGAGCTGGCTGGTGTAAACCTGCTTCAGGTTTGTGTCATGATGTTCAAACTAATTTTCTGGTATAGCACATATCAATCTCAAAGAAAGAGTAATAATAGTAAAATGGTTAAATTTTGATGAAAACCTGACCTGTTCACAATTCCTCTCAATCTCTCATTTTGGGGGGATAGAAGGGGGAAAGATAGAGTAGGCCTGCAAATGCCAAGTGGTGCATTCCTCCTAGCATGAAGCATTTCAGGAAAGTGAAGGTGCAACAGAATCTATGGAGCCTCAAGGCTACAAAGGACTATCTTGTATGGATTCCTGATTGTATAGGTAGGACTGCCACCTCTCATACTTCTTTCAGTTGGCCTTCAAATCACATGGGTCATGACATATCCAGAACCATGAGTGACACCTGCAAACAGGCAGATGCCAATCTAGTGCATGGCGTTGAAAATACACAGCTCAGAAATTACAAGTTACAGTGTGTGCCAACCCTGAAAATGAGCATATTCATAAAGGTGCCTTTTCCAGTGTCTGTTTTGTTCCATACCATGAAAATTCACAGCGCTGAGCACGACTCAAACTGCCTCCAAGGCCTAAGGGACTGTACTACAACAAAGTGAGAAAAAGATTTGTGTCTCCTTTCCCTATGTCTGCAGGCATGTCTGTTTTCTAGATGTTTCAGCACATGAAAAAGAGGAGGAAAAAGAAGCTGTTGTTTTGCAAACCCCTTCAGCACTTATTCCCAAGAATCTTTGCCAAAAAGGCTATCAAATACAGTGGTGGGGCATGGGGGGCTTAGGAATGGGAGAGAAAAGTTGTATATACCTACTTTTCCCTCATGAAATATACTAAATCTCAACAAAGAGCCACTGAAGCCAAAACAGTGACCCTGAATGTGCCTCCCAAGTCAGCCTTTGGAAAGGTAGCTTGTTAGGCATATGGGATAAAAAACTATATCCTGGAAAAACACAGAATGTAAATATTTAAATAAAAAGAAACACAATGAAACAAATGCCTTGCGTTCATATTTCCATGGACCAGTGCCATGTATCTCTCAGACTGTTACCCAGCTAATGTTTACTGTACCAAATGTTTTAAAAACCAGTGGATTACTCTCCTCCGTGGTTGTGAAAAAACATTGATGTATTTGTCCTGGACTTCCTTTTCCTGCCTTTGTTGTTAATTTGTGAGTTTCTCACATCCCTCTGACAATTTCTGTCTGTCTGTTTACATGTTTTAGATTTCTGATGGAATGCATACATTGCTCTTACTACCACTCAGGATCTGTTGCCCATTATCCCCAGGAACAAAAAATATCTCTCAGCCATTTTTAGTGGACATTTGAGAACACAGGCCAGGAGTATCTCAGGTGTCTTTATGTTCCTATCATGTTCCTTGAAACCTGCTCGAAGCACCACCTCTCTCCAAGGAGAAAAGACTGTCAGGTCTCAACCTCTGTTCAAACCTCTTGAAAGGTCTTAATCCAAATTATTTGAATCATGAAGAATGAAAACCACAGACTCCTAGTTTTTACTTATCTTCTCCCACAGCTATGTTATACTTCACTTTGTGACATTTGATGGTGAATCATGAGGTCAGAAACCAGCTAGGGAGCTGTATTTTTGCACATTGTGATTTTGCACATCTCTGTGTAGCAGACACACCTCTACTCAGCATGAGAAGCTCAGCCCTTGAAGATATAACCAGCAATTCCACTGATTTTCCCTCATTGCAGGTCTCTGATTAAAGCCTAGAGAGCTTGGTATGAAGCAAAAGAAGAAGCTTTCCTCTCTATGGTTTCATCTTTCCTGGGAAAGTTATAGAAAATAGCAAGCAGAGACAGAAATAAATATAAAATAAATATGAAAGGAACATTAGGCTCATCAAACACCACAAATTTTCGGCTCTGGGAACAGGCATGGAAGGGAGCTGATCAAGAGCAGTCACCTCCACCCCCAAGCGAGCACCCTTGCCCACACATTTCTTATGCAGTTGTGTGTGTACAGCGCTCAGATGGATGTTTGATCACGTTCACTCACAGATGTGGCTGGACACCTCACGATGCAGCAGAGTCCCAGCTGCCCCAAGGGGTGCCAGGAACACGTCCCTTAACCCTGGGAAAAACAACGAAGCTGTTGCTTTAAACCATAGCAGCAATCTTGTTCAGTGTTAGACCATGGGCAAGAGCTCATTTCATATGTGAGGACAAGCAGGGAGCTGTGTCTAAATATTCTCAAATAAAAAATAAAAATAAAAAATAACTTGAAAATAAAAGCTCTGGCTCAGTTTGCGCAATGATAAATGGTTGGTTGCCATATTACCTAGGCTGAAAATGTCTGCATCTCTTTCTGGGAAAGCAGTAGGAAAAATGTCAAAAATTTAATGTTTCAAGTACAAAAACAAAGTCAAAACCTTCTCACAGATTGTGGTTGAGAAGCATATTAACTGGTGGTGCTCAGCTACTTGTAAGTGCTTAGTACCAAACTTCCATTAACTTCAATGATATGACTGTTTCCTGTGGGAATTGGACTTCTGGTTTTTGTTTTTTGGTTTTTGTTTTTTTTTTTTTTTTTGATGGCTTGGCCCATATTTCTTGTAGATTTTTGTTTGGGTATTCTTGCTGCTGCCTACCAGAAGTAGCTGGAAGTATTTCTGCAACTTTAGTAAAAATCAAAAGTTGAAAATGACTGAGAAGTCCCAGTGATATGTCAGGGCCTAGTTCCCATTGCTTTCCAGAGGAAACAGCAGGTCACATGCCTTTGTTGATTTTTTATGCTTAGCCTGTGCTTTTGCTTTTTATTAGATAGATGAGAATCATGGAGGAAACCATCCTGTTCAGAAAACATCAAGTTCAAAGGCCAGTATCAGCTGATTTAAGCTTTCCTTTCTTCTATTTTTTTATCCCATTTTGCTTTCCTTCTGTCATTAAAAATTACAGCAGCACAGATCCTTTTTTGGAGAAGAGTCTGAAGGTAAGGCCAACCCTTACTCTACACTCCAAAGTGCTGAAAAACATCTTGGTGACCACTGAATGCAGCAGTTTTAGATCAGATGCATCATCATAGCATTTAGTAGGACAAGGTTTCCATTCAGTGTGACATCATTCTTCTAAATAATCAGTTTTTTGTGTCCATAACAGATGGGACACAAGTGGGTACAAATCATTGCAATAGAGATTTGCTCCTGATTTTAAGAAAACATTTGCAATGGTGTAGTTGGTGATGCACTGGCATGGATTGTTGTGTGGGATGGTGGTGGAAATTCCCAGCCCTGAAGGGTTTTAAAAAGGAGTTTGTCTAAGGCCAATGAGGAATAATATAATTTTGTTAGTTATGTGAGTCCTACCAGCCATCTCCTCTTATTAGTGAGCTTTTCAGAAATAAGCCAAGTGGTCTGAGCAACCATGCAAGGAAGGATCCAGGGCCTTTGAGGGAGGATGAGCAATCTCTAATCACCAGACAACAACAAATCCTGCCAGCCTCAAACCCTTCCAGCATCTTTCAGCATCTTCCAGCATCTTCAGAGCCCAGCTCCCAGTGCTGCAGGAGCAGACCCAGAAGCCAGACTGCTGCAGTTTGTGCAGAGGGCCCAGGGATCTGCCCCCTGCACTGCCCATGTGTGTTCACAGCACCACTGCTGAGTTCTCACTGGGTCCAGAGCCAGCAATGGCCCTGTCTTAACAATAAGGCATGTATTTTGTGCACTTAAGGAATAAAAACGTACTTTCAGTCTAGACAGTGCCCACAGCTTCCTAACATCCTCCTCTCATGTTGGGTCTGGACTCACTCCTGAGAGGAAGAGTGTGTGGAGACTGCAGATTCCTGTCTCAGTCCAAGCATGTGTACACAAACATGCTCAAAGGAACTTTGCAGCTGGACTGTTGGACTAACCCTGACTCCAAGCCTATGGCATTGGGTCCCTAGGCAAGAAAATTGCTGAGAGGTTGCAAGTGGAGTGTGTTTATGTGGTAGGAAGGAACTCACTGTGTGCTTCTGCAGAGAAATACAGGCTATGTCCTGAGAAGCACGCAAGTGTTGCCATCCTCTTTATAAAACACCCCCAAGAATGTAAAAGTTGTTCAAAAAGTAGATAGGCAATGTCTGGTCAAAGTGCTGTCTGGAGGAATGGCAGGTGTTTGTTCTTATGGGACCTCTTCATGTCTCAGGGCATCTGAATATTTAAAGGGATCATTTGTATGTGAGGGGGTAAAGAAGGGTCAGGGCCACATTGTTCTTTGCTCTCTTTGTTTGTTAGAACAAAGCAAGGAGTCAAATTTGAATTCACAGTGGAGGAACAGCCAAACTTCGTGCTTGGAAACCTGTTTGCATTTGCAACTAGCATAGTGTTAATTAAGTTAAAATGGATTCGCAAGCATATTTTCAGTGCTGGTGTGTTTTTCTCTAAAACTTTGTTTCAGGGAGAGGAGGGAAAGACAGTCCTTTTGTTGTGCATGTGACAATTTAAGCACAGTTACTTAACACTCCAATCTTCTCTGTGCGCGTGGTGCAAATCACAGAAAGAAAATTTGCAGTGTATTGCTATAGTTCTCATAGTAATCATACTTTGGCCTTGATTTTTCACAAGAAATTGTAGAAGGGGGAAAATAAGATACTTACAATGTCAGTTCAATTTGGGGTTTAGCTAATTTAAAATGTGTGATTCCTATGAACAATAGCTCCAAATGGCAACTGAACCTAAATGACGTGTTATCTCATTTGTATTCAGCATCACCACTACAGCTCTCAATTGCAGCTTCTCGTATAAATTGCCCATGTGAACAAAGCATTTTACAGCCTCTGCATTTCTGGGTCAATCTGTACCAAGTCAGTTCTGTGATACACACACAGAACAGATTTTCTACCTTGTTCTTTGCTACCAGTCTGTTTCTTGCAAGGCCAAGAGATACACGAAGCACATTTGACTTCAACCTGGGAGATGCACAATAAGTTCATTTCCATTGTAAAGTCATTTTCCAGAGCAGAGCTGAACCTGGTTATAAAGCCCCCAAACATATAGTTACTGAAAAAGAAGGAGGAGGAGGACTATGTATCATCACAGGACTTTTACTGCTCTGAAGTGTTCACAACAAAAGCTGAGGCTCACACAGCAGGTCAGAGAGAGGAGCTCTGGAGACATTGTCCTGCTTGTCACTAAAGCTGCAGGACCTGGCCTGTGGGAAGGGACAGCGGCTTCTGCCCCTTGCTGAGTCTCCAAATCAGGTGGAGAAGGGATGTCCCCATGCTTAATCAGGAGAAAAAGTCCCCTGTGCCATGAATGCAAGGGCCAAGAGCAGGGATTGTGAGCATTTGCCATTTCCACAGCAAGGACCTGGCCTCCGGGAGCAGCAGTGTCTTCCTGCTCTGAAGGGGCTGAGGAATGGGTGGGAATCACCAGCTGTACCCTGCTACTCCCAGGCTCACTGCCTGCTGCAGTAAAAAAAGATGTCTGGAAAATATGTTGAATCCAGTTATCTGTAATCATAGTTGTGGAAGCATGACTACTGCAGCCATTATGATTTTGAAAGCTTTAAAATGCTTTAGATCATATTATTTGGTATGTTTCATTATTTACTCTCTTTTAATTATGCCGTAGTGGCTTAATCTATCACCTGGTGGTGTTTTCTTGCATGACAGAATCTGACCACTAAGATTTTCTTTGTGCCTATTATTACAGCTTTGAAGTTCTGAATTAAATGAACTCTTTTTTTTCCTAGAGGATCTCTTTTGGTGGTTTTTTTTTGGTTGGTTTTGTTTTGTTTTCTTATTTCAGTTCAAATGAATGTAACTGAAAAAATAAACTTTGACTTGGAGAAAAGAAGGCAGGAGAAATGAGATCGCATGTAACCACTTTATTTCTCTGTGAAAGCAAGGCAATATTTCTCCTATGATTTCGAAGCTTGCCTAAAATTTGAAGAATTTTTTTTCAAATAAAGGATGTTCTATTTGGTCTCCAATCTTAGCTGCATGTTCTATTTGGTCTCCAAATAGAACATGCAGCTAAGATTTTCCAAAGTTGGAGGCAGGCCCCCACAAACTGCTAAATGTGATGTATCAAGTACTATGACTCTGCTGTTACTTTCTGTGTTTACTCACAGTATGCCCTAAATTTGACATTAGACCAGTTTTCTTTTATATTGCCTATTTGTAGAAGTAAAAACCACCTCCTTGGTGACAAGATCCCCTGTTGAGGACTGTGTGAAAATGAAGAGGTTGAATGGAAGACTAGAAATTAATCTTGCTTCTAATGGCTGGGGTTTGGGGATGAAGTTTTTTTGAATTTTGTATGAGTTTCAGATACAAACTGATGGAGTTCATGTGGTGGCAAGCACTGCTGAATCATGAGAAATTCAGATATAGAAATATTCCTTTAAGTTTTGGATCTTTGTCCTTATGGGAACAGGAGACACAAGCAGTATGATGGAACACAGTGTGATTTGCTGCGGGTTCAGATACATTTCCCTGCCTGTGCTCAGTGGCGCGTCTCCTGAGAAATTTCAGAGGCTGAACCTCCCAGCCCATGGGTGTGGCTGTGTTGCCCCACTTGTCTAATGGAGAGGTGCTAATAACTGTGAAAAATGTCTTTTAAAATTATTTATGAAGAAGTGTATTAAGAGAATAGGGAAATCAAGGGTGACCACCACATGACTCATGCTCTGTGACATTTTCACTGAACGAAACACTTCTGAAAGCCAGTTTTACTAGGCACCCTACAAAAACATTCAGTTTAGCCATTCTGCATTTGCAGGGTGCTTCTAGTGCTGAGGTTCTTCTATGCCTTAACTCTTCATATGGTTGATATCATCAATCCAGTCTGAAAATAGGTGAAGGCGTTTGTAGAGGAAAGCAGAACCATTAGAGCAAATTCTTAGGATCTGTCACCATTCTGTATGTCTCACTTAATTAACTTCTTTTTGCAAGCAGTTTCTCCAGAAGCAATATTTCAGTGACAACTCTGTTCCCAGGAAGCATATAGGCACAATTACCAATGTGTGAAGAAATTATTTCATTTATTCAATTGCTTGCATTCGGTAGAGCAGCACCAGAGAGGCAGTGCAGAAGAGGAAGACAGAAGAAAATCATGCAAAGGTTGATTTCAAAGAGAAGTTACTAGAATTATTCTGATTTGACCTGGGCTTTTTTCTCATTGACTGCCTGTGGAATTAAGGGTGGAAGGCCAGATTATTTAATGAAGTTTCTGCGTTTGGCTAATGTGAATACCCAGTAAGAGAAGAATATGAAAAACTGCATGCTGCTTCAGCCAATATGAAAAGTTCCTATTAACCCTAAAGACAATCTGTATTGTAACAGACATCTCTTTTCCTTATTGTAGCTTAACATCAAGATTGAAAAAAGGGGCAGCGGAGATGCAGTAAAACACAAATTAAGCCTGTTTGCAATCATGCTTGAGCATCTTGGACAAAACAGAGGCAGATTCATGATCTTGCATCTCCCTTCTACAGCACATACATTCCATAGCCTAGGAAGGAGGCAAGCTGACAATGGGACTTCAAAAATTATTATTTTAGTTTTGCAGGATGTGACCACTGACTTGGAAGTTGAAATGTATATTTGAAAGAAACAAGCAAAACCAAAGTTTCCTGTGATAGCCATTTCCCTGAAACTTTTCTGAAAGAGAAAGGAAACGTGGTTTTGAAATCACCTCCATCATGGATTTCCATCGAAAGGCTGAGTGCTGACAGGATGTTGGGGCCTCTAATGACACCATTTGGTCACTGATTATTTGTAAGTTGGGGCTTAGTGGGTGGCATCGAGCTCTTTGTGAACTTTTTCATCTTCTTGTTGCTTTTGGCTGTTTTCTTCTTTTTTTCTGTTCTTCTTTCTTTTTTTTTTCCTCCTGTCCCCTGGAGTGGCCGGGAAAGGGTGGTGCTGGGAGGACAGGGCATTCACAGCTAGCCTGAGACACAAGCCAGTTTATTTACTTAAACAACAAACATCCAGCATGCCAGGAGAGCAGTGACAGAGGGCAGTTCCTGAATGGGATGAGACAGTATGTCTTCTAAAGCGCCCACACACGTTGCCTGAAAGGGTTTAGCAGTGCTGTCTCCTTGTGAGGAAATAGCAGCTTGTGTGTTCAGAAACGTCACAGGCAACCCAGCAATGTGTGTGATGTGAGGATCTCACAAGCTGTCTGAAAATGACCAGAGGCAAAACTCTGCTTATTTTCCCTTTATTTCCTTCACAGCTCTGCATAGCCGTCCCCTGGCCCTCTTTTTGGGGCTGTCATTCTTCTCATCATCCTGCATGCAGCTGGCATTTAGCAGCAGAGCACATTCTCCATCAGATGGACAGAGAAGGGGGCTATATAAACAAACAGAACAACAAGAACATTTCTAGGAGCAACATCAAACCTGACCTTTTGTTTTATGGCAAAAAGTAACAAAGATGTTCTTGCGAAAAGAGCTTAGCTGAGAGAGAAAAAACACGAACCCTTGAACTGTTGTGCATGTGAGGAGCTGACCAAGCAGTGATTTGCTTTCTTACCGGGGCTCTGAACTCTGCTGGACTATAAAAATGTACATGGTTGCTGTCATTCCATAAAGCTTGGTAACCTCAGAACTCAGCTGAAATGAAGCAAAACAAACCTTTTGCTATCTGTTGTTTTTTCTAGCAGTCCTAGAGTTGGATTTTTGCTGACAACTCCTCAGCATGGCAATATGTGACACCAGTGCTCTGTGATCACTGCTGCTCTCCTGCTGCTTTTCCAGACTGAGGCAAAGGTGTTGACTTTGACCTTCAAAGCCCTTGATGGCTTTGGACTTTCCTACTAGATTTTCTCTCTCTGAAAGCTGTGACTGTTATGAACAAAAACTCGGTTAATATTTTTTATGAGAAAAAGTTTCAAAAAGGCAGCCAGACCACTGGCCCTGCCCAAGTTCTGTGTGTTTTGTTATTGTAATCACGGGTCGTTGTCGTTAATGGTTGTCTTTGTATTGGTAAAAGCCCTGGCTGGGGCGAGGTAATGGCCCTTCTCCTGGGTGGGGACCTTGCCCAAGGCTAAGTTTTACCTTTCTCAGAATAGGGAAGATACCTGAGAAGGTGGGGGGGGTTATGCAAAGTGACTCGCAAGACCAGAATGCTTTGTGGGACCCCCATCTCCAAACTCGTGGAGAAACCCCAAAAACAACGAGCCACCTAAGAGTTAAGAGACTGGAGTGATGTCTGGACGTGAAGAACCAAGTGCTGAGCCTGCAGAGATGCGGGAAACCTTCATCGTTCCTCACCCTGTCCTCGAGATCCCCCGAGCCAGGACTGGGGGGGTCTGGAGACCCGGACCGAGCACCATCTTATGGGATCAGGAGGCCCTAAAGGCTCCCAAGAGGATCTGATCCCCAGCTCTGCCCCTGGTGGACAGAGCTGTGCATATCCTCCTCCTCTGAGTCGCCCTGGGAGAGACGACGGGAGACTGCAGCCCCGCCGAGCTACCCAATCCTGAGCTGATCACTTTTAATAAAGGCATTAAACAGGAGAAGAAGTCTCCTGGCCCTTTGTTTATTTCAGCTGGGGACTCGTCCGGGATAGCCACGCCGCAAGAGGACTCAGGACTGGCCATCTTGGATCTTCAGAGGACAGCTGGCTACCAGGACCAGAGGGACCGGCTCAGGACAGCGACGCAGAGGAGCACCGGAGCACTGGACTGGTGAGAAATCCGGTGGCGGGAGTGGGAGACGTGCGCATGTGTGTGTGAGTGAGACGAGGGCCGGCAGCCGGACCTTCGAAGCGAGAGTGGACCCCTCAGTACTGCGGTTCCGGCTTTTCGCGAGAAAAGCGGCCAGGAACAGGGGGACGCGAGTGGAATTAGCGCAAGTGAGTCGTCTCCCAAGGGGGAATAAAGGGACCCCCCACTCCGGGCGTGCGGAGTGAATTACTGTGTATGAGTGGCACGCACCCCAAAGTCCTGACAAAGGGAGGTCAGGCACTTTTGTAAGGCTCGAGAAGGATTCGAGTAAGATTTGTCAGTCCCGAGAAGGATTCGGGTGTTTCACAAGCCCTGCAGGCAAAGTAAGTCCTGACAGAGGGAGTCAGGCACAAACCCCAGCGAAGGAGGCTGCGGTTTGCTTTTAAGTCCTGATACGGTGAAGCCTAAAAATTGGCGGGTTAGGCGAACTAAAAATCAGGCAGTTGTTTTTCCTGACTGAGGGTGTCAGGCACGACCCGGATTCTTGGCCGGGGCTTCGTGTGCTTAAGTCCCGATAGATGTAAGACCTGACGCTGGGAAGTTGGGCAATCAAGAGATTGGGCAGTTGTTTCATTATAAAGTCCTGAGCGTCAGGCAGAAATTTGAAGTTCAGTGGAGGAGGCTGGGGCTCCTCAAAGAAGGGTTTCTCGGTCAGTAGAGGCACCTTTGGGATTTTTTTATTGAGACCTGAAAAATGGGATGTTGTAGTAGTAAAAAGACTGGCAAGAGACTGAGAGATATACCTCCTAGTAGTCCCTTAGGGGAACTGTTAGTGAAATGGGATTTTATAGAGGCCACGGAGGGATTAGATAAAGTGAAAATGATCTATTGTATGGAAGTGTGGCCAGAATTAGAGGTGCAAGGAGGATGGCCTTGGTGTGGGACAAAGGATAAGTGGATGTGCCAACAATTAAATAATTATCTGACAGCTCGAGGCGATACTGATCCTGAGCAATTACTGTATGTGGCTTGCTGGTTAAAGAGTGCTGTTGAGGATGAAGGGGTGCGAATTTGTAAGGTACAGAGGAAGAAAGAGGGGAATGAAGGAGGGGATGATAGAACTAGTAAAAAATGGGACCCCCTGGATTATTTGCCTCCTTCTGCCCCTCCACCTTATAATCCTCTTCTTCAAGCACCTCAAATGGCAGGTCCGGTTCCTCCCCCGGCTGCCATCTCATTACCACCTGCTCAAATTCCTTCTTCTACCTCTTCAGCTTCAGCTATGACAAACTCAGTATCTCCTCCAGTTCCTTCTGCACCACCACGAGTGCATACTCCACCTGCTGCATTCTCCACCCCTTCTCCAGCTCCGCTTAATATCTACTCAGGCTCTTCTCCCCCTCCTATTGCTGTCCCTTTACCTCCTCCTAGTTGGGACACAAATGTCTCCTCACCCGATAAACAGCTATCAGCAAATACACCTGCTGATGGGCAGAACATTCAGGGTAACCCAGAGAACCCTCAAAGTAGCTTGGCATCTGAAGATGGGCCTTACTGTAGCACCAGATCCAAGACCTCCAAGGCAGAGAAACTCTTTCCCCTCAGAGAGGTTCCTATGGGAGGAATAGCGGGAGGTGTTGGCTTTGTGAATGCTCCCCTAACTGCTTCTGAGGTGAGAGGATTCAAGAAAGAGTTGGGGCATTTAGTTGAGGACCCAGTGGGCATAGCCAAGCAAGTGGATCAATTTCTAGGTCCGAATATCTACACTTGGGGGGAGATGAATTCCATCCTGAGTATATTATTTTCCCCAGAAGAGGTCCAGATGATTAGGGCGGCTGGCATAAAAATTTGGGAGAAAGATAACAGTCCAGGACCCCAGGTGCCAACAGGTGAACAGAAGTTGCCACTAACAGAGCCCAACTGGAACCCTAATCAGGAGGAGGGGAGGAAGGCCATGAGGGAATATAGGTCTTTGATAATACGGGGGATCAAAGAGTCAGTTCCCAAAGGAACCAATACCCAATTGGCATTTGAGGGTACACAGGAGAAAGATGAAGCTCCTGCTGCCTGGCTTAATCGCCTAAGGCGGAATTTCCAGTTGTACTCTAGAATAGACCCAGACACCCCAGAAGGTCAAATGCTACTAAAAGTCCAATTTGTTACCAAATCTTGGCCTGATATACGGAGAAAACTGGAAAAGATGGAAGATTGGCAAGAGAAGGACATTAATGAGTTATTAAAAGAGGCATTGAAGGTGTATTTAAGAAGAGAGGAAGATAAAGCAAAGGCCAAGGCTAAGATCATGGTTGCTGTAGCTAGAGAAAGTGCAGGGTGGGCAGGTCCACCACCAGGAGGAGGCAAGGATAGGCCAGTACTGACCGGTGCACGAAGGGTGGTGAGACCTCAGGAAGTCCCTTTGAGAGTACGACAGTGTTATTACTGTGGGGAGGCAGGACACATCAGGAGGTTTTGTAAAAAGCTCAGTCTCGATGAGGCAATAGCCAAGGAACAGGACAATTTAGGAAGAATTCTTAAGGGGGAGGACTAGGGGTGTCAAGGGCTTTTTACTATAGGGGACCCGATGAAACATCTAGAAGAGCCCTTGGTAAATTTTGAAGTGGGACCCCTAAATGAAGAATTTGAATTTTTGGTTGATACAGGGGCAGATAAGTCCTGTCTCAACAAAATACCACAAGGTATGGAAATTGGGAGACAATTTTGTGAAGTATTGGGTGCAGAAGGGAGACCATTTAGAGCATCTGTGATTGAAGAAGTGAAAATAATTGGAAACTCAAGGCAATGTAAAGCTAATTTTCTTTATCTGCCTAACTTAGAAAAAAGTTTGTTAGGAAGGGATCTGCAAGTCCATTTGGGGGTTGGGATTGTTCCAAGGGAAGGGAGAATGGTAGTACAAGTGATGAAGCTGTCTCAAGGAGATGTTGCAGAAATAAATCCTGAGGTATGGGCTGAGGGGGGAAAGAGAGGCTTATTAGACATTCCACCGATAACAATAAAAATGCAGGATGATACCTCACCCATACGGGTTAAACAGTATCCGATTTCCCTAGAAGGAAAGAAGGGGCTTGCTGTAGTCATCGAGCAACTGTTGCAGGAGGGAATTTTAGAACCCTGCATGTCACCACATAATACCCCTATACTGGCAGTTAAAAAGGCTGAAGGGAAATATAGGCTGGTACAAGATTTGAGGGAAGTCAACAAAAGAACCATTGCCAGACATCCAGTTGTGCCCAACCCATATAGTCTCCTAAGCAGAATTCCAAGAGAACATGCTTGGTTCACTGTCATAGATTTGAAGGATGCTTTCTGGGCGTGTCCTCTGGCAACAGAATGTAGGGATTGGTTTGCCTTTGAATGGGAGGACCCGAGTACGAAAAGGAGGCAACAGCTAAGGTGGACCCGATTACCACAGGGGTTCACTGAATCCCCCAATCTCTTTGGACAAGCTTTAGAGAGTTTGTTGGAACAATTTGTCCCTGAACAAGAAGTGCAGATCTTGCAGTATGTTGATGACCTGATGGTATCAGGAAAGGAAAAAGATCAGGTCAGACAAACTAGTATTAAACTTTTGAATTTTCTGGGGGAGAAAGGACTAAAAGTTTCCCAAGGGAAACTACAATTTGTGCAATCAGAAGTAACATACTTGGGGCACATAATAGGGGGAGGGTATAAGAAACTAAGCCCTGACAGGATTTCAGGTATTTTAGCTCTCCCGGCCCCAAAAACGAAAAGAGATGTGAGAAAACTCCTGGGCTTGTTTGGATATTGTAAGTTATGGTTGGATCAATACACACAGAGTGTGAAATTTCTGTATAATAAACTAGTAGATCCAGAACCCCTAATTTGGACAGTTGAAGATGATCAACAATTGGAAAACTTAAAAGACAAATTGTCTTCTGCCCCGGTCCTAAGCTTACCAGATCTCAGAAAGGGCTTTGACCTGTTTGTGAGTGCAGAAGGAGATATAGCCTATGGAGTATTAACTCAGGAGTGGGGAGGGTGCAGGAAACCTGTGGCATACATCTCCAAATTGTTAGATCCAGTGGCTAGAGGCTGGCCAGTTTGTATACAGGCAGTAGCAGCAACTGCAATCCTGATAGAGGAGACTCAAAAATTGACCTTACAAGGAAAAATTAAAGTGCATACTCCTCATGATCTTAAGGCAGTACTGAGACAGAGAGCTCCGCAGTGGTTAACCGATGCTAGAATATTAAAATATGAGATAATACTAATGAATACAGAAGACTTAGAATTTATCACATCAAATGCCCTCAATCCAGCACAATTCCTAATGGGAGAGCCTATAGAGAATTTAGAACATGACTGTCTAGAATTGGTTTATCTCCAAACAAAAGTAAGAGAAGATTTGGAAGATCAGCCTCTAGCAACTGGAAGAAGCTTATTCATAGATGGCTCTTCGAGGGTAGTAAATGGAAAAAGAGCTTCAGGTTATGCCATTATAGATGGAGAAACATTACAAATTGCAGAAAAAGGGAAACTATCCCCAAGCTGGTCAGCCCAAAGTTGTGAAATATATGCCCTGAAAAGGGGACTGGACTTACTGGAGGGGGACCGGGGAACCATTTATACGGACTCCCAATATGCATATGGGACAGTTCATACATTTGGGAAAATATGGGAGGAACGTGGGTATTTAAGTTCAAAGGGAAAGAGCTTAGCCCATGAGAACCTAGTGCGATCAGTACTAGAGGCCCTACAAAAACCTATAGAAATAGCAGTGGTCCATATAAAGGGGCACCAAAGAGGAGACAGTTTAGAAGTTAAAGGAAACCAACTGGCTGATCAGATAGCCAAAGAAGCAGCTCTAGAACCAGGAGATCCAGTAAAAATTTTGAAGACAAAAATGACACCTGAAAAAGGGGAGGAACCTATATTTAGTGAAGAAGAATTAGAAGCAATAAAAGATTTAAAGTTACATCAAGGACA
The DNA here is from genome assembly GCF_027579445.1 of Ammospiza nelsoni. Lineage (NCBI taxonomy): Eukaryota > Metazoa > Chordata > Aves > Passeriformes > Passerellidae > Ammospiza > Ammospiza nelsoni. The sequence goes on along the minus strand of NC_080669.1, from coordinate 30,841,341 downwards.
ACAGGGAGAGTGGTTAACCTCAGATGGACGGGTGTTTTTGAATAAAGCACTGGCTCGGACAGTGCTAACAGAACTACATAAATTAACTCACTGGGGAGTCCAAGGACTATGTGATCATTTCCTAAGAAATAACCTATGCATCGGGGTATATAGCCTGGCTAAAGCTGTTACCAGAGGGTGTATCATTTGTCAAAAAGTGAACACCATAGACTCAGACCGAGGTCCACATTTTGTGTCCCAAACATTACAAAATATAATTGAGGCTTTAGGAATGAAATGGAGGTTGCATACTCCGTGGCACCCCCAGAGTTCTGGGAGGGTGGAGCGAATGAACAAAACTCTCAAAAATGTATTAACTAAATTGATTGAAGAAACAAAGATGAATTGGCTGAAGTGTTTGCCCCTAGCGCTGTTGCGCATCAGAACAAGACCTCGGGCTGACATAAGAATTTCACCTTATGAAATGATGTTTGGGCTGCCATTCTTGTTAACACCTTATAGCACAGGAGACTATCTGGAAGGGGAAGAAGCTACCAGAAAGTATTTAGAAATAATTGGAAGAACTCTGGAGGGACTTAGAAAGAAAGGATACCTTCCTCAAACTTCCCCTCTCGACACAAAAGTTCACAACATTAGTCCAGGAGATTGGGTTTTGATAAAATCATGGACTACAGGAACATTAATGCCTAAATTTGAAGGCCCCTTCCAGGTGCTCCTGATCACAAATTCAGCTGTGCGGACCAAAGAAAAAGGTTGGACTCATATCACAAGAATAAAAGGGCCAGTCTCACCCCCAGGTACAGGACTGGATCCAACATCAGCTTCCCCCTCTGGCATTGGACCAGAGTCCACACCACTCTCACCCCCCGGCGCTGGACGAGATTCATCTGCTTCACAAGCTAAATCATCTGAGTACACTGTGGTAAAAGGACCAAAGGATTTAAAGTTGACTCTCAGAAGGAAGAGTCAAAAAGACTGAACTGTGTGGGAAAAAAATTGTTTGTTAAGAGTTCTAATATTGCTTAAAATGTTTTAAGACTGTTCTGTGTAAACTATGTTGGTAAAAAGTTTAAGACTGTAAATAAGTAATTCTAGTTAAGTTCCCCAATTTATTTCTAAAGACTCCAGGTTAATCCTCTACAGAACACTCCCCTGGGAGGGGAAACCAAAATTGGTAGGGAACAGACCAAGAGAGGTTTAACCAGAGAAACGGGTAGAAGGGACTCTAAAGAGCTTGGAAGCTTTTCTTCAGTAAAGTTCCCCAAGAGGCAAGGCCGGGTGGGCAGGCTGTGCAAGATGACCCATACCGGATTCTTGGGAAGGGTAGTACTGATGGCTCTGATTGCTGGTGGTGCTCAGGGGAGCCCAGCTGAGCCGTGCAATGAATGCTACCAACCCCTCTGTGAGGAGGAAGTGAGCTCCTTGTCGAGAGTCCACATCAGTTCTAACCCTCATTGTGTTAGCCTCTCCCAATTGGTCTTTTATCAAAAAAATAAGAGAGTGTATTGGATAGTATACAATACTGCCACTTTTAGGCAGCCACTCCTAGGAGAGTGCCCTATAGAGGAAGCCTGGTTGTGTTTTGAATGGGATACTGCTGAAACAAGCTCAGCAGATCTAGTAAAAAGCAAAGAAATGGTGAAAATGGTAAGAAAAATTGTTTGTTACAAGTATTTATATGAGTGTACTGGAAAAGAGATAAACCCCTTTAAGAACACATTTCAGGGGAGCCTTAAACCCCTAGATTTGATCTTGTCTGGCAGCTGCACCGCTGGAGTGATAAAACCAATTTTCTTATTACCCAAAGAAACTGGATCAAGTTTGGGAGTTCCTATATATAATGATTTGGGAGAAATTAAACAGAACAGGCACAGTGAAATAGAAATTGAGAAAATCCAAAATTGTAAAAGCCAAATTCGTATCCCAATATCTATGTTAAACAAAGTTATTCGGCTCCAGGCAGTATTAAAAATAAAGAATTCAATTATTAGGAACATTTCAAACGAAATAAAAAGGTTAGCATGTGTAAATAATGAAGATCAAACTCCTACACTTGATCCCAGTGGGTGGGAGAACCTGGAGATTTTCAAAAAGGATGTGTGGGAAAAGGTAGTTTTTCTCGCTGTGTGTGTACTTGGAGGATTGCTATTTTTACTATGCTTATTTATCTGTTTCAGTAAAATAGTGTTTGCCATGAAGACAAACCTGAAGAAACCAAGGGGAGTAACAAGGTTAAGTAACCATGATTACCAAAGTGCACAAGAGATTTATAGTAGATTCAAAACAAAAATCGGGAGTTGATGCGAGCTTAGAGTTTAAGCTCGATCAAAGAAAAAGAGGGGGGACTGTTATGAACAAAAACTCGGTTAATATTTTTTATGAGAAAAAGTTTCAAAAAGGCAGCCAGACCACTGGCCCTGCCCAAGTTCTGTGTGTTTTGTTATTGTAATCACGGGTCGTTGTCGTTAATGGTTGTCTTTGTATTGGTAAAAGCCCTGGCTGGGGCGAGGTAATGGCCCTTCTCCTGGGTGGGGACCTTGCCCAAGGCTAAGTTTTACCTTTCTCAGAATAGGGAAGATACCTGAGAAGGTGGGGGGGGTTATGCAAAGTGACTCGCAAGACCAGAATGCTTTGTGGGACCCCCATCTCCAAACTCGTGGAGAAACCCCAAAAACAACGAGCCACCTAAGAGTTGAGAGACTGGAGTGATGTCTGGACGTGAAGAACCAAGTGCTGAGCCTGCAGAGATGCGGGAAACCTTCATCGTTCCTCACCCTGTCCTCGAGATCCCCCGAGCCAGGACTGGGGGGGTCTGGAGACCCGGACCGAGCACCATCTTATGGGATCAAGCCCTAAAGGCTCCCAAGAGGATCTGATCCCCAGCTCTGCCCCTGGTGGACAGAGCTGTGCATATCCTCCTCCTCTGAGTCGCCCTGGGAGAGACGACGGGAGACTGCAGCCCCGCCGAGCTACCCAATCCTGAGCTGATCACTTTTAATAAAGGCATTAAACAGGAGAAGAAGTCTCCTGGCCCTTTGTTTATTTCAGTGACCAACAGAGGGGCCCCAGATGCTGTGTTTAAAAGAGAGCTATGAGACAGGTTTCTCTTTAAGGATGCCTTGTGGATGGCATAAACTCTTCCATACGCATTCCAAAATATTCTCATGTGAAAGGTTTGCATCAGAGCAAGTAATTTCCTCTGGCTCTTGTCAAAAGTCTAATGTTCCCTTGAAAGACCACCAGGGAAAATCCCAAGATTTCATCCTTTATCTTCTAAATGCCAGCTCAGAAACCCTGTTAGAGGGTTTTTAAAATACCTGGGCACTGGTACTTCACTATTTTCCTTCAGTTTTGATGGCATTTGAGAAGTTCCTTACTTCAGTTAAAGGAAATAAAATTAATTTCATCTTAATTCAGGTGCTTAAAATTTTATTTCAATATTTATTATCTAATTAATGAGTACTTACCACTTCTCCTGCACCTAGGCTTCAGTTAATATGAACTATTAGACTGGACTTCATCAGCAGTCAGTGGTGAGGATTTTTTTAGCTCTCTAGACACTGCCATGGGATTAAAGGACCCATGCTTTAGAACTTCCCTTCCTCTTCACTGATTAGAGAAAGTCAGCGAATACTCATATGCATCTGAAACTCAGTTACCTAAACACGCTTAAATGGGTAAATGTCAGATGGTGGTCACATCAAAACTGGAGTTTTTTCATTCCGTTTAACTAAAAATACAATTCTGTAATGCATATTCCTTCCCAAACTGTTTATGACTTCTTACTAGCACTGAGTTCTTTTCATCCACAACTCTTAGGCTGGGATCAATAACAGTAGTTAGCTCTACCCACATGGCATCTAGATGGCTTTTTGGGTTTGGACTTTACTGTCCTAAATTACAGTTTATCTCCTCCACTCTTGCCTGGCTACCATTAGCATTATACAAAATCATATGCAGACATCCCCTTCTAAAAAACTAAAGCTCATCCTCAAAATATACACAGAAGCAGCACCCATTTGCACTTCACCTTTTTAGGCGACTTGTGAAATCAGAAAATAGGTGAAGGCGTTTGTAGAGTTTGTAGACTACTAAAGTAGTCTAAGAGTACACCTCACTGACTTCTCTGAGAAGCACTTCTCTCCCTGCTTTTCCCACAAAACACCGTAGCAAGCTTGTAAATACTTGGTACATTTGCACCAAACTTCACAGATAATTCATGCAACACTCACAGTTTAATGGTGGAAGAATGATGCATTTGGCCAGATTTCTGTGCCTATGCACACCTGCAGTTGTGGACCTGTGTCCTTACATGTGAGAAGGACAACTCTGAACAAATTAGATTAAATTATTTAAATAAATAGGAAAGTTAATCTCTAGAGCTAGGCACAGACAGAGCTGATTTTCTGCACTCTGATGAGGCCATCAAATCACATAAGCAAATGATAATTTGTGAAACCACATGGTGCCTATCACATCCACAGAAGTCTCTGGCTGAATGAAACTGGTCAAAAAACTATTCTGCTTCCTCCATCTAGCTCTTCCAGAAGACAGTCCAAAATTGTCCTTCCTTTCCAAGTGAGCCATACAAGGTCTCTTCTGGTAAAACTGAGGTTTGTCAGCAGACAGAATCTCACTTGGCCACGTCACTAAACACCATTTCATAGATTGTTACCTGTGCTAGAGCTCATAGCTCATGCCTGGTTTCACCATTAATCATTTACCATTTACTGTTTGCATGATCATGTGCATAGCAAAACTATCTGCCTAAGAGGGGTAACCCTGCATTCCTCCCTACACACACCCCTGTGTATTGAGAGATGCAGCCTCAACTAATAGACAATTTTGAGTTTGTGTTTCCTCTGTTGCTGTTTGCTGTGTGTGGATACAGTCTCACACAGCACCACTGAAGCACCAGGTTATTGCTAAATGCAGTTTGAATAAAAGGGCAAGAGCATTTATGAACATTGCTACATTGTTTGGGGTCTCTGAAAACATTTGTCCTGCCATTACACCATGCAGACAGTCATATGCTTAATGGTCATGTTTGAATGCTCAGTGGCTATGCTTGAACCTGGATTTCAGTAAATATGTGCTTCAGTGTTTTGTTAATAAACTGTAGCACAGCCAATCCCTGGTGTAATTTTAATTGGAGAATCACACTGTCCCTGAAAAAGGAAGAAGAAGAGGCTAGTCCAGGTTTTTAAACAGACCTTTCTACTGTACTGTACTGCACCCAAGGGAGAAGAAACAGTCCCATAATGACCAAAACTGAACAATTACCTTTGGGCATATGTATCAATTAACAAATCATGGCTCATTTCAAAGTGACCAGTATGAATCACTTTTTCTTACAAGCTCCAAGTGAACAGCAAACCTCAGCTCATGCCAGCAGTGGCACAAGCTTTTGTTGTGCCAAGAGTGCCGACCCTCCAGCAGCACCTGTCCTCCAGGAGGAAAGAGGGAAGAAGCCTGTGTGAGTTAGTGGGCATGGGTGCTTGTTCAAAGGCTGGACTTGGTGATCTTGGAGGTTTCTTCCAACCATGGAAAAGACTCTATAGTTCTGACACTCAAAATTTGTTTACAGTTCATTAAACATCTGCCTTCTGCCCACACCAAGACAGAGCTTTATGGAAAATGTTTTGTGAACTAGCATTTGTCTCCAAAGTTTCTCTGAGAGTTTTTTGGTACAGGTCCACAGTGGACCTCTGTGTTTCATCTCAGTTTGTGAGATAATATTTTACCTAAATATTATTATTTTCAGCCCAAATTACCTAAACCACATGATGTGTTTTGGAGCTAGCATGGAAAATCTTGACTTCAAAACAGTAGAGTAGATACAGACATAAATGATGAACAGCTCCCCCACATAGTAAGGATACTCCTAATACCTTAATCCTAAAATATATAGAAGAAAATGAAGAAACATGATAATAATATATACAAACTGTCACTCAAGCATGCGAATATATGAATGTAATTATGACCCACCAGCTCCCATTCTGAATATTTTAGTGTGGTGGGAAGTCTGCTGGAATCTTTGTGGAATGCAGATACATTCCAGTCATCCAAGTAGCTCCAGGACAGTCCAAGATTTGTGACTTCAAACAAATTCATGTAGTCCCTGAGTTTCAGTACTGAAGGATGTGTCTGACATGTGGATAATCTGAAATTTGTTTATGCAAAAGCTGACTCATCTGAGATTACCAGAATCCTGTGTTTGGACTATCTCTATTATGGATTTACAGCGTTATCAAATCAGACTCTCAAAGTTAGAGATACAATCCACTCATACCAACTATCTGCCAGAAGAGAAGGAGGCAGTTTTCTGCTGAGAGATGTACTGCTTTTATTGATTTTACATCTGGATTGCAAGTTTTGGGCAGACACTGGCTATCATTGGCTTCACTGCAATTCTTAGACCAATTATTACACATATGAAAACTCTCCAAACAGGGGACGACAGTATTGTAAGCGATGCCGGATTGTTTTTCCCCAGGGAATTACTGCATCAAAGCAATAAATTAATTGCAATAATATACTACCATAGCCTAAAAAACATTAAATCTAAATAATCTAGAAATAAATGCAGTTAGAGAGAGAGTAATTGTGCTTTATCAGTTTGGACTTAGTTTTGACAATATTTCCTTTGTAAAAGTGAGCTGGAATTCACGTTGAACACGTTGAGTTGTTTTAATCATACAGAGAAAAGCAAAAGTTTTAATTGACATCCTAAATAAAAAATTGAGAATTTTGGTTTCACATTTTGAAGTGACATGCTGTTTAGAAATGTGTCCGTCTTTATTTTACAAGACAGAAAAATCTCTGAATGAAACTCTGCATTGCAGGTTAAACAAAATGCCTCATACATTCTCTCCAACAACTGTTTTACAACTTCCTGGTTTGTCTGTGGTTGAAAATGCAACTGATCCTCCCTGTAAAGTTTAGGGAGGCGCAGTTTTTTAATGAAATCTGAAATTTGTTCTCAGAGACACATCCTTCCACAGCGCTGCAGCAGTGATGAGTGCAAGGCACAGCAGGATGACAGTGAACCTCCAACAGCACTCTTGGCAAGAGACAAGAGCCTGTGGTACCCAGCCCAGGGCAGATGCCCTTCCAGCTGGAGAAAGCAAGGCAACTGACGAACTTGAGCTACATGACGAGTAAATGTGTTCAGTCTCCACTGTATTTCTGATTTATTGACCTGTAGATAAAGAGAACGGAATTGGGACTAAAAGAATTTATATTGTTTTTATTTTCTGGTGAAACAAGCACAAGAAATTCAATAAGCTGTGTTTTAATTTGTCATAGTGTTCATGAGATAAATAAATATCACTGACATTAATCACCACCTGGGACTGCAAAACACCTGTCAGACTCTGGAAGCTCAGATAGTCCCCTTTTATATTGCTAATTTACTGCAAAACCATTTGCAGATTAAATAAGTTGGACTTCTGTTTACATCTCAATTAAAAAATACTGTAAAAGGCAATGCCTCCCCCCACAAACTGCTTTAAAAAATTATCTCTTACGTGTCCTGTCTAATAGACACAATAACAGAAGCCTGTGAAGAATGTGACAGAATTGTACACCAGAGCAGAACGTATTGAACAGCTGCTAAACCTATAGAAGTCACATTGTTTCCTGCACTGGCTGTTTGAGCATCTGATCTTATTGGAGCCAAGATGATTTGGAACAGCTTAGAGAGGAACTATTGACTGAAGAGACCTTTATATGGAAAACCATTGTTCAGTTAAATTTTATGACTTCACAGCTATTAAACTAGAGAAATTTAACAGGCCAAATTTCCTTAGAGGTTTCTTTATGAAGTGAGTATGCTGAGTTCCCCATTTCTTCACAGATTAAGCTCTGTTCTTGGGAGCTCTCTCATTTTTCATCTACTGAAATAAACAGAAAGCATGGCCTGGGTTTAGCAGTAGAAGCCCCTCATTAAGAATGAACTTCACCCACCGAGAAGGAGGAGCAAGAATTTTCAACAATTCTACTGTTAATGTTGTGATGGATTTTAGAGAAGCCTGCTGGAGGTGACCAGAGTTTCTCCTTTGGCTAATAATTACATTATCAGGAATGCCCTCCCTATTGGCCACAACTTTTGCCATCAAGAAGTTTCCCTTTACGTAAGTGTCATTCCAATAGCAGCATGGAAGGAGCAGCTAGTGACTGCCATGCCACCTAAAGCACTCACTTGTTCAGAGGTGAAGGGTCTTACACCAGGAACAAAAAAGGGGAGAAGGTGTGGCCTATAAAAACTCATTGTCACACGTGAGCATGTGTTCTTGTGACTCACCCCTCTGCTGAAGAAAGGTTACAATCTGTGGCAGGGCTTTCTTCAGTGGCTTGCTCCCAGGGGACAATCCAGCAGTTAAATCTGCACAATACCACGTGCATAATACCACTCATTCAGTTTTTCTGATGCAGCCATGCTGAAGCTGGGGTACATGGAGAGAGAAGCAGATACCAAAATATATAGACTTCAAAAGTACCCTTACATGACATTCCAAAGTCATATTAAAATCCACTGTAATCCTCCTTGCCAGGACTTTTCTGCCAGACCATCACTCATGGTCTTTATTACTCGTTCTTGTAAACCTGGAGAATTATGTTTCATTTCTTGCTAGATGTTAAATGTCATTTCTGAAATGCTGATGTATGTCAGGACCCACCCAGGACATCATATCATGAGAAACTGCAATGTAACATTTTATTATACCTTCAAAATATATCTGAATTGAGAACAAAGCTATTATGCTTCTATGAGCATAAGCGCATCTGTGTTCCAGTGTCACTGATTGTTCTTAGTCCTTTCCTGATACCAGAGGTCTTGGCCTGATTATATGTCCTTTATGCTTCACTCTGTTCCTTTGTTTTTTTCTCTGACTCAAGGAAACATCACATTAACTAGAGCAAGTCAAGTTCAATGCAGAGGACATGAGTGAACCCAACAAAGTGAAGACCCTTTTAATAATATTTTAATATCCTAAAGCTTCACACTTTGTAAATTGTGTGATTGGAGGATTTATTCTTCCCATTTTTTCCAGTGTTTGGACTTGATAGCAAAAGCTCTCAAAAGAAAAAAGATGCATTTTGAAAGACAGCTATTGCTCCCTATGTGGTAGTGCACTCTCACAAGTACAAATTTATGTCAGTGCACCACACAGACTGCTGGGGATAGGGGGAGCACAGCTAGAAACACACCTTGGGATAAATGCCATTATTCTGTTTGGAAGCACCATGCAGAGTCTTGTCTCAACAAGATTGCAGAGAAATGGCAGGTCCATTGGCTTTCTTTTTTCTTTTTTTCTTTTTTCTTTTTTCTTTTTTCTTTTTTCTTTTTTCTTTTTTCTTTTTTCTTTTTTCTTTTTTCTTTTTTCTTTTTTCTTTTTTCTTTTTTCTTTTTTCTTTTTCTTTTTTCTTTTTTCTTTTTTCTTTTTTTTTTTTTTTTTAAGATCATACATGTATTTAGAGTAACACCATAGGAAATATAAGAAAAAGACCAATACTGAACTTTTAAAATAAGTGATGGGAGAGAGGCAAATGTGTAAGAATTGCAGCACCACTATGTCCAGGTGCATGAGAATATTTATTACTTTAAAACAGCTGAAAATAACAGTGAATATGCAAGTTGTGTACATGAAAAATATTGTGTCTACTTGGTAATAAAAACCAAAGAGCATTATAAACGACCCGATAGCCTCAGAGCATTTGTGTCATGCATGTGTGTCTGTGTGGAAAGATACAACATCTGTTTCACACATACTTTATTTACACAAACGCTAAAATGTCCAGCGCCTCCAGAAGAGGAAAAGGACTAATATGGCCCTGAGAGTGCTTGGGGTCATCCCAGTGTAACTCTACCTCCAAGCTTAGGTGTAGCTTTCCCTACATGGATGCTCCACAGGGTGCTGCTGGAACATTGGGAAGTCACCCCAGCAGGGCAAAGGCAGCTTACCAGCCCCTAGAGGAACTCTGCTTGCCTCCTGAATTATGTTGCCACGTTCAACATAGAAAGTAGCTTCTGGGGGTGAAATTAGCTGAATTCCACTTTTGTGTACACGGGCTGTGCTTCTTTGGCCAGGTAGCTGGCTGCTAGCTAACCTGATGATTGGTGGAACTGGGGGCAACACCTCATCCCCAGAGGAGCTGACCTGATGTGTCACCTCACATCAAATTACGTGGCACACTTTCACATTGCTCAAGGCCAGGTTCAGCAGCACAGCTTTTGAGTACCAGGGACAAAGAGCAGACCTGTAAGAAAGAGGATGAGTGATGCTCCACACAGCGGCTGTTCCCAGGGAGAGGCAGGCAGCCATGCCCAGATCAAGGGAAGAATCTCAAATCCTTTAAGAGGCTGTGCTCTGTCCGCACCGCTTCGCTGGGGAGGTAATGAACACCCTACAACAGAAATTAAGATTTCATGAGAAGATGGTTGATGAAGAAAAATGAGAAGGCCAAATGCATGTGGAGGAACAGCTTTAAAGCAGGAAATTGCCATCTCCAGCATAGACATGGATGCACTATCCAGATGTGCTACAGCATCAAATAGGGTGCGAAAATGTACTGAAAAGGCAATAGTCACTTTCTTGCTGTGTTTGTGAGCACTTCCAACATATCAGATGTATCAGACTGTGCTGGGTGGCCCTTCTCATGTGGAAAAAGTAGAAATTTACTCCACATTTAAGTGGGATTTGGAATATGCCCACTGCTGGAATTACATGGCACCTGGGGAGACAGAGGCTGTCTCTATAGAGTTGTTAAGCAGCTGTTAAGAAAAGAGAACTTGTTGCTGACATTAAGCAGAAGTTTGCAACTAGATTAGAGAATATATAAAAGTATTATATCTAAAAGTTAAAACAAAATTTAAAAAATACACTGATTTTCAGTTTTACTGTGAAGTCTGTTACAAAGACCTAGAACAGCAAAAGATGTCCATGAAGATGGAAATCAGCTTGTGAGGCAAATGTCTAATGCCCAAAGCTATTACAGAATGTAAAAAAAGGTGAGATGGCTGTGAGTGTGTCCTCAAAAACTCCAAAAGCAACATCTGAAATTTTCAAATAAGAAACAAGTATCTGTGATTGTTGCTCACAAGGATATGAATGTTGTGTTAATATAGCTGTGATACAACGTACAAGGATAAAAGTGGACAGTGTTTTTGAGGAGAGGCAATATTTTTTTTTACATTAGAATCTGGAGGAGGGCATATGTGTCTGTAAGATTTCCTGTTTTATCCAAGTATGAAACTCAGTCTAACAAAGGACTATCTTTCCTGACAAATCTTGATTTACTCTTATTAAATCATGAAGTTTACTTTCTTTTTGCCAGACTTGCTTATACTTAGGAAAAAGAAAATTAAAAAGTTGTTTGTGTGCAACATCAATACTCTCTCAACAGGCAGGGGGAAGGGAGGGCATCAAGGAGAGAGGATATTCTTCTGCTGTGACATCTTTTTCTCCTAACAAACCATCACAAGTAATTTACTAGCAATGGATTTTTCTGGACTGAAACTGCTAGAAACAAACTAAAACAATAGGTTCAGAGTACAGCATGTTGTTCATGTGCTTGCCATATGCCTATGTTGCAAGCACAGCCAGACCCACACAGTTATTCAATATTGAAAGAATATTATTCAACTTTTACTGAAATTCTCTGTGATTTCATCAGTAAAATTGGTTTCTGTAATCCAGACGGGATCAGTGACACAGTTTAGTAATAGAGGCAACTCTGAAAATTAAGGTGATTATCAATGTATGGGCCACCCACTCTGTGCCATTCATTGGAATACAATCCATTGGAAGCCAAACAGAACAGGAAGAGAAACTGGCATCTACTGTGCATCAGCAGCAGAGATATTTTGTTACTTTATTTATTGATCTATTTATTGATTTATGATGTGGGTGGAGCTCTGGGAGAAGAAAGCTGCCTTTTAAAGCCTGGGTCTATAAAATCAGCATGTGTAGATGGCTAGACAATGTTCTGCAAGCATTTGTCTCAGACACCAAGAGCTTCTGCTGGTTTGGTTTTTCTTTTGGTAAGGAATTAATCCTTAAACATTCTTGTTTTCAAAACTATTCCTGCACTGAAGAAAAGGGCAGAGTGTGCTTTGCTTATCCATTCTGAGCAACTCACATTGGGTGCATGTGGTTAAGTGTGATATACATATAACATCCTCAGAAGGGTTTGGTCTTTTTGCAGACTGTAGAACTTCCTTACAAAACATTCTCAGGCTTTAATTAAAACTGTGGGCTGTGTGCTGTACTACATTATCTTGCAGGAAAATAGCCCCAGAAGATGAACTGAAATAAATAAATTTAAAATTCAGGTGCAGCAGGGGCCACACGACCCTCAGCTCATTCCCATTATGTGACTGAAGTCATATTCACTTCACAGTCCAAAATTATAGAGAAGGAGGGAGAAAAATGGAATTGGTGTTGGTTTTGCCCCCTGATGGGCACACATTTCAAGCCAGGTAGCAGCAAGGAGTTTTAGGACCCTTAGGAATAAGAGTGAGCTGCTAGAATGACTCCACAAGCCTGCAGACTTGTGGAGAAGTAATGGGACAGGCAGAATCAGTCATATTGGAAAGGTTTAAAGATTTTCACTGCTTTTATAGCACTGAAAGCAAAATGAAATTACTTACCTGTTGCTGCTTTCTCAATTTCCCCTCTACAGAAACTCTTTCCACTTGGCTTTGGGAATTAGACATTTGCCTCACAAGCTGATTTCCATCTTCATGGACATCTTTTGCTCTCCTTGGTCTTTGTTCTAGTACCTCAGCTGTGACATATTCCTAGTCTTTCAGTCTGCAGCTGTCCTCCTTTGGTTGTCTCACTGGAGGCTATGTCCAGAACCCACACCTTGCAGACATTTCTCCAAGCTTCTTTTGCCACCAGGGACACTTCTCTGTAAATCTCACATCCCTTTCCCTAGACAGCTCCGCTCTAGGTTTCTTTCTTCTCCACTTCCTAGCATGCACATCTTTATTCATCAAAAGGTTTTCTCTCCGGGTGACCCAGATATTCTGCCTCTGTAAAACACAGTAGAGAAGAGACAAACAAGGTAAAGAATGGCCCTTGATTAAGTCACAAAGTATTCAACTCTTGTTAGCAAAACTGGTTTCATTAATTTTCATCTTAAAGAGGCTTTAGTTTTCACAGATATTGGTCCCATCTAAGGAAGAAAACAAATTAAAGAAGTCAAGAAACAAATTCACTGCATGACCTATCTAGGTACCAGAGATAGTGAAAGAATCCAACACAGGCCAAGCTGCAGCAAGCCCTGGAGGAGCCCACTGGGATGAGCTGCTTTATTTGTTTAAGCTGAGTTGGGTTCTCCACTCTAAAATATCAGGGAATCAATACTTATTTGTTTAAAACAGATGTGCTTCAGATGAATTGAAAAAGCTGAAGTTACAAGTTATACTTGTCTCACAACTTTCACATAGGCTCAGAACTTCATTTACATTTTTAGAAAGTCAGCTCTGGACTCTACAATTCAAGGTGATTTAGATTTAAAAATGCTTTAAAATGGTTCTGTGAAGTCTGTGTGTGACTGTCTGGCTGTGCTCTTGAGGGTGTCATGAAACTGGCTCCACGGCCTCTGTGGTTCCTGACCATGCCCAAAAAGCCTCCAGGCAACTTGCAGCTGCCAGTCTGCCAGAAAACACCACTGTCTGGCTGCCAATGCCTAAACTCAGTTCCTTTTACAGCCTTCTTTTTTTTCTCCCACTCTTGCATGCACACTCAAGTTCCTCTGTCACTGTGTGTGAGGGAGAATACCATTCTGATGATATCTGAAATATTTCCATCCTGTTTACTATAATCTTAAATCATCAGTGCTGCTCAGCACAGGCTGGAAAGTAGGGGGTGGAATGGATTAGAAAGAAGATGCAGGTGAAAACCTAAGCTGGAATAAAAAGGGAGCATAAATACCCAGTTATACTTTCTCACTAAGCCTTATTGTTCAAAGCTGAGATAAAACCAAAGGCAGACAAACTATGAAATCCGAGTGACAGATTAAAGCAGCTGTACATGCTGTAAACATTAGACAAATACAACAATCTGTGTGTGTAACAAAAAGGGCAATATAAAACCTTTGATCAGCAAGATATATAACACTCTTTTGTGTTCTTCAAAGGCAAAAAGATGTTTTATTTACCTAATGTCACTTATATAATTGTTTGCTCTACCAGAGCAAGATCCAGAAGTATTTCTTCTTGTGTGCAGCACAGTGAAAGATAAGAGCCCATAAAGCAGTCAGATGATCTGACTCCCAGCCATATGTTAGCCTGTGGGTAGGAACGGAACAACACAGGGGATTTAGACCAAACTCTGCAAGCAGAGCAGACATAAACCAGAACCAGGTGTGCCCCATGGGCTGATCTCCTGTAGTGTTGATCCTTCTTCAATACTGTGCTGACATCAGTGGGCTTTTGGTGTGAGCATACCTAGTCAGGTGTTTCGGAAGTTATTAATGTGGATGGCATGCTGTTGAGAGGTGTACAGAAGGCAGAACTTTCTGCTGGATAGCCAGACCTAAGAGTGGAGCTGAAACATGCTGTGGTCTGTGTATGGCTGAGGCAGAACAGAGATCACTGATGCCTTTATCTGGGTTTCACTGTCCTCTGTCTCAAGAAAAACTCCCTCGAAATCAGCATTTAATTTTTCTTTCATTTCTCCAAAAAAAACCCCATCCGAACAGAAAACCCTCAGTATATATCTTGGAGAGAGCAGCTGAATGAGTGTACGAAGCCTGTAATGCCATTAGACAAAAAAAAAGCCAGGGGAATAAAACAGCAGCCAAATTTTCCAGGGTTTCATTTTGTGGTCATAGTGCCCCCCAGAGGTACCTGCCCAGATAGCTGCATGGCTCCCTCGAACTTGAGAGCTTTATTTAAACATCAGTGTACATAAAACCTACAGGTCTGATTTGTTCTCTCAGCCCTGAGTTCTTCTGCTTTTCATGCAATTTGGAGTGCTCCTGGCAGGGCACCATTGCTGTTCCCCACGCACAAGCTGGGGTTGCACTGCTGACTGTGTTTTGGTTACACGCTCTTGCAGCATGTCTCAGGGGTGAGGCCAGCTCTTGGTTTGCTGCTTCCCAGCAGACAGTTTCAGGTGCCAGGCAGTGCTTCTGTTTTCCAGTATGGCATAAGATGGATGGTTCCTCATGTCAGCAGCACAAACCTGCTCGCTTCCCTGCAGAGCACGTCCTTGCTATGCCTGTTCCAGGAGTGAGGCCTTGCTACACCTCATTCCCAGACACTGGCTCACCCGTCCTACATAAGTGTTTAAAATCTGGTATTTTTCTCTCATAGTTTCAATAATAGCACTTCAATATTCAGTAAGAATTGTCAGTTGGTCTGATTAACTCAGTTGGGTCACTTCCCTGCAAGAGATTTGTGCTGTGTAAAAAACCTGTTAGAACTGAATGTAGACAGATTACAATACTATAGTTTTCCTTGAAACACAATATCTGCTTTCAGCAGAAGGTGTCTTGCTTCCTGCAGGTTCATTCTTTCTCAATAGGGATTGAGCCAAAGCCCACTGAGGTCACTGGAAGCCTTTCTCCTGCTTACTTTCTGTGCTGACAGATCAGTACTTTCTGAAGCACACTTGTAGAAGTTAGCCTACCCTGGACAGGAAGCAGCTATAATCCTTATATAGGCTGCATCTATTTTCTTCCAGAAGCCATTTAGGCTGTCCAATCTGTAGGGAAAGAACTGCGTTTCCCAATACTCACAGTATTTTCATATTCTAAGCCATTAAACAGCAGTAATACTAACCAGCCTCCCTATGTCTGCAATAAGTCTTCCAAAAAGGTGGCTTCACATCTTAGTGTCTTTGATGTGGGACAAATGTTCTTGTCTTCATGGAGAGACACTTTGATCCAGAGGTCTTAATAATCACAGACTCCCTACTGAGCCCTGTACCTGCATCAGTCCTCAGCCTAGATCACTCCCCTTCTATTGATCCAGGTCAGGCACTGGGGCCAGACACATCCTCCTCTCTCCTGTACCCAAAATAGGCTTTAATCTACGTCAAAATAGGTGCTTTTGACTTCTTCCTTTCCTTTTCCAAATATTTCTGCACAAACACATTTTTGTCATTGTTTCTTCCCACTATTTACTTCTACAGCAAATTTTAGGTGAATGTCTATTTGAAGACGGTGAAAAGAACTTTGATCTCTATATAATTTTCATGGACCTGTTCAGTGAAGATATTTCACCAGCACAGACTCACACTGTGCTCACAACATAGCAAAGCCTGGTGGCGGGAGGACATCTCCTCCCAGGTCACAGTTTCAACAAAGTCTCTTGTTGTATTGAAACAGGCCTTTAGCATTTTGAACGGTAGCAACAATTGTTTTGCCACACAGATTTTCCAAAAAGTTCCCTGGGAATACTCTAAATATTTTTAATTTGTTCCTAGGGAGTAACAATCCTAGCTGCCTGGATAATTCAGGGCATTGCAAAATGCAACAGGTCATCCTCCAGTAGATTTTATACTCTCCCTTTGAGCTAGCAAAGCTATCAAGATGTGATTTCATTGTGTAAAGATGTGTTTGACCTTGCTCCCCACTCACTCCTGAACCATTCAACTCGGAACTTTGTAGAGCAGCAGAGGAAAGAGAAGGGAAGAGAAGAATGTAATAACCCTCTTGGGCCAGCTTCCTTTTTTGTGTATTTCTTCACCAAACAAGTAGCCAGGAACACTAATCACCCTTTTGTTTTTTCATGTACCTTTCTTTTTGGCAGCAACAACAACAGCAAAAACTCACAACCACTCGACCCCTTAAAAAACACTCAAAGCCAAAACAAAGTGGAAAAAACCCCAAACCAAAGCAAAAAAAACCCAAACCCAACCAAACCCACTGAAATCAAAACCCCAAAACATTGTGGAGAGGAGAGAACTGTTTTACAGGTGGTCTCCTTTTTGGTGTGTCTGCCTCAGTTTTTCATGACAAATGCCCAGATTCAGCTAGATTTGAAACATTGGAAAAGTTTAGATAGCTTTAGTTCAAAATATGCTTTATGTAACATTTCAGTCACTCTTGATTCTAATAATTTCTGAAATGTTAAAATACACCAAAATCAATGTAGGGGACTTCAGTTAGAAGTGTATTTTGCTATCTCTCTCTCAATTCTCTCAGTAAGCTGGACAGCAATTTCAATGTAGATCACACAGAGTGTTCTAAAATGTGTAAGTGTGGATGCTGGTATCCAGCTCTAATATCTAAGACTGAAAAGCGGATTTAGAAAGCTCTCATTGTTCTACAGTGGTCTCAGGAGATGCTAGGGGCTGTCAAGGGGCAGTTTATACCAGATGTCTGCCATGCTCCTGCTGCAGCTGCCGACAGTGACTGATGGTGTGTCTCACTTTGGAAAACTCTGGGTTGTAATGCTGAGCTCTGCCCTCACCTTCAGAAACCCATATGCACCAGGATATGTGCTACTGTGGCTCAAAGACCATGCAGAAGGTCTGCAAGTAGGCTCTTAATCAAGAAGGCTCTTTAAAAGGAAAGGGGGCTGGAGGAAAGACAACTGTCCCTTTACACATGTTATGATTAATTTGGGATTCTTGAAATGCCATAATGCCAGAAAGACCAAAGGACAGAGCAGAATAGTCAAGCGGCTCTTTGAAGACTCCCTGTCTTTATTCTGTGTTTTAGGAGGACTGGCATTTCTGAAGTGCATGCTGCAGTCACTGTCAAGGCCAATCCCATCAGCTGCTCCCTCAGCAAAGCACTCCCCACTCGTACAGCTCTTTCATGCAGCTACCACATACTGGGATATCATAAATAAATTTTTCAGGCAAGTTGCCATATCAAATTCTTTCTCTTGTGGGTGGTCCTTGAGAAAAGCAGAGCTCTGTCTGTATTACCAGTCTTGATAACAGACTGTTTACAACATTAGGATTCAATGGTTTAGATTTTTACCCTTGCTGTAAATTACTTGTCTAGACAAACTTGAAGCTCCAATCTTCATGAAAGTAAGGCTTTAACTCAAGTGCTGATGTAATTCCCTGATTGAATACAACATATTTTTAAAAGCAATCCTGCACTGCATAGTTCCTCTTTTCCTTAATCTAGTAGTCTTGAGCTAACTGGAGAGATTTTTTTCCTGGAGTGATTTTCTGCTTTGCCTGAGCATGTGACTAATGTAATAACTAAAATCTGTGTGAGTCAAAGATTTGAAGTTTGCATCCCACAGCTGTAAATTGTTTTATCTTTACTCCAAAAAGAGGTATTTTGGGGGAAATAAACACAATGAAACCAACAGAAAAGTAGTCAAAAGCAAAAAACAAAAAACAAAAAACCCAACAAAACAACAACAAAACCAAACCAAGCCAAACTGAAAAAATTTAAAAAAAACCTCAAAACCCCCAAACTGAACCAAAACTGAAACAACAAAACCACAAACAAAAACCACCAAAAACCAAAACAAAAAAGCAAAACAAAAAACCAAAACAAACAAACAAAACCCCTACAGCCCCAGAAGACCAAAAAACCAACTAAACAAAAAACCTAACAAATCAGCAAAACCCTCACTCAACTCTATATTGGCCTGCACACTATGCATTCAAAACCCTGAATGAACATTTGCACTTTTATACCTGAAAGGAGCCTCAAGGACAAAAAGGTCTGACTTTCTCCAATTTTTTTTTATTTTTTTGTGGCCCTTATTGAAGACCAACTTCAAGGTAACTCAGGCCACCAACACTATGGCATCACACATATGTGACTATGCACATGCATGCTCACAGGGAAAAGCTGGGGAATGTAACCAGTGTGAATGTGTGAAGGAAGGAGAGGGCCTTGAAATATTTTGCTTTGTGCACTACACTGTATTTCCGACCCAATTTCTTTTTTCCACAGGTCCAGTGCTCTTCTATCTCTTTTCTATTCTGTCACTGCTCAGAAAAACAGGCTGAGTTTCCTGAAGGTGCCTCTGCCTGTGGCAGAGGTTTTAGAGTAGATGATCTTTGAAGTTTTTTCCCAATGTAAACAATTCTGTAATTCCCTGTTCCAGGGACCCTGGGAAAAGGAGGCATAACCCCCCATTAAGGCATGGATGGCAACTTTTCACCAAACTCCCAGGTTTGGTGGGGTCAGGATATAAGCACATAAGCCCAGCAGAGTTTGGCTCTACATGGATAGCCATTATTTTTTTCTCTTAATTTTGAGGCATATGACTTTCTGAGCTGTGAATCTCCTTAGAAGTCAAAGGCTCCTTGGAGGATGAAGCCAAGGAGAGGTGAACAGAGTTTGTCTTGAGGGGATCCTCCTTCTTCCAGGTGGCTTGGGCAGGGGCTTCAGCTCTTCCCACTTCTTTCCACTCCATAAACAGGGATAATACTGAATCCTTCCACGACAAGCCACTGCTCCAGCATGCAATTTTGTGGTTATTACCAATGTTTTACCACAAAAGAGGAAATTCCATGCTATGGGTTCTGTGGGAGAAGCAGGAGGCCTGACTTGCTGGTCTGCTCCTTCACCTTCTCCCTAGGTGGGGAGTACTGGGAAGAATTGCCATTTTTCCCTTCTGTTTCCATTTCCCCATGAACCACGCCCGAGAGCAAGGGCAGATAACGTAACTCAGAGCAAGAGCAGATACTATAACTTTTGTGTTGTTTGTTCAGTGCTCAGAGAGAATACGTGGTGTACAAAATGAAGAGGAAGGTATGATTGCTTCTCCTCCAAGCTTTCACACTGGTGTCTGATCCACTCACTAACCTCTCTGAGACGTCAAAGGAAGAAAAACCTCTTTTTGCAGACTTAGGTAATTTATCATTAGAGAGAGTATTTCTACTTTATCATTAGAAGATTGGAAGTCAGCAGGATCCGGCCTAATATTGTGCAAATAGAAAAACAAAATAATAGAATCCTAGAGTATGCTGAGTTGGACAGGACTGATGAGGATTATCCAGTCCAACTCCTGGCCCTGCTCAGGACACCCCATGAATCACACCATCTGCCTGAGCTGGAAGGTCAAACAAGGATGCTCCACAGACTGACCATGCAGGAGCAGCAAGTAACAGTATCCTTATGTTCATCAAGAGAAACAAATCAACACTGAGCTGGTTGCTCGGCTCTCTATTCAAGCGCCTGCAAGACTCACACAGAATGCACAACCATAAACTGGTGTGAGACAAGAAACATGGAATTGTCATTTGTCACGGATGACAGGACTTGCAAACCTTGGAAACCAAGTCTCTTACTCACTAACCCATGCCTGTAACAATGGTACCTCTGTGTTACCAGGGTCCCTGTGTGTCGGATAAACATTTGTATCCAGCGACAAAACATTGTCATTGTAGGAAGGGTGAAAGTGTATTCTTTAACAGGAGCTGGGTAAATGGTGTGAAAGTCAGAGGGAAAATAAAGGGATTTGTAGCTATATTGTTGGGATCGTGACGAGCTGCAGGCATGGGAGTGCTCAGGTTTGTTGCTGCTGTGACTGAATCCTGGAGTGACCGCCACTGCCTCAGCCAGAGCAGGAGCAGTCCCTGCTCCTTAGGAGTTGTTTCACCCTGCAGGACCTACCAATGCATGCAAATCAAACCTGCAGAGAGCTGCCTGGGGACAGGGCCTCTGCATGTGCCCAGAGTGGATGAACTGGGAAAGACACACGCACTGCATCCATGCAGTACCTGAGGATGCACTGACTGAACACATACATACGTACAGAAATAGACGCTTCTACAAACACAAACCCTACATTCCACACTTGGGCCTCCTATTCAATGCACACTTCCCCCAGGAACTTCAACAGCTTTTGGTGTACATGCAATATGTAACATATCTTGTATTCTGTACTTATTTGCTGCACAGCTGCACAAATATAACACTTCAAAGAATACAGTTTAATCACTTGAGAACATAGTCTTTATGGAGTGATGAACAAAGAGTTTCTATTCCTTGCTTTTCAAACCAGCAATGCTGAAATGTCCAGCATAGATGTCTCATTTCCAGATGTTTTCTACATCGGGTGATAATATTCAAGTAATAGTTTTATTTCCAATTCTGACATGAAAGAACATAAGTGTATCAGCACTCACTGAATTCAGTGGCAGAACCAACTGATAGGAGCCCATGTGAGTAAAGTGGTTTTTTTACAACTGTTTGCAGGTCTGGGCTAAATCTGTTTATACTGCAGGAAAGATACATATCATTTTGTGTATTGCAATTTTCATTATTTCAGTTCAGATATCTCAGCTCAGTCCTGAATTGGTTTTGGTTGTTTTTGAGATTTATAACAACAAATTTAGGAGACTTGCAGAAAGCTGGGACCTAAATGGTGCTATAATATATGTCTATGATGTGTTGTCCATAGATGTCATTAACTTCAATGCAGCAGACAGGAATTTCTGGAGGCAGCAGGATACATTTTGTGATTTCTCTTCCATCTACATGGCAAAGATTACAGAGACTGTCCCTAACATTTGGCAAAAAATCTCATTTATTAATAGAGTCCTTGCTATCTTCATACAAGTGTTTTACAAATACTTTTTGAAATGCAGAAGTTAAATAAACATGCAAAATTGAAAGACATTTGAAAATTACTGATTTTTAATTAGCAGAAATATATCTGATTAAATAGCAGAAACAAACCTAGCCCAGGATAAAATAGTTGGAAAGACTTAAAGAGATTGTGTAGTTTAGCTGCCTGACCACTTCAGGGCCAACTAGCAGTTAAAGCCCAATGTGAATGGCACTGTCCAGGTGCACTGACAGGCACAGGACATCCACCACATTTCTGGGAAGACTGTGACAGTGTTTCACCATTCTCTCAATAGGAAAGTGCTTCCTGATGTCCAGAGCAGAGAGAAGAGATCAGATTTTCCCTCTCCAGGTCCCCTGCCCAGGGAGCTGTACAGAGCAATGAGGTCACCCCTGAGCCTCCTTCTCTCCAGCCCAGACAGACCCAGAGCCCGCAGCCCCTCCTCACAGGATGTGCCTTCCAGCCCTTCCACCAGCTCTGTTGTCCTCCTCCGGACCATTCCAGGACCTCCTTCCCACCCTTGTCAGAGCGTGGGGCCCAGCCCTGCACACAGGACTCAGGGTGAGGGCAGCGGGGCTGAATCCAGCAGGATGATCCCAATCCCAGCTGGTGATGCTGTGTCTGCTGCCCCCCGGGATGGGGTTTGCCCTCCTGGCTGCCCGGGCGCACACTGCTGGCTCACCCTGAGCTGCTGCCCACCAGCACCCCAGAGCCCTTTGGCAGGCTGCTCCACACGCACTCCTCTCCCAGCTTACACTCGTGCCCAGCCTTACTGCATGCCAGGGGCAGAATCTGGATTTGTTCTTGTTTAATTTCATGCCGCTGATAATTTCCCAGTGCTCCAATCTATTTCAGATCCCTCTGCAAGGCTCTTGTGCCTTGAGAGAGTCAGCAGCACCTCTCAGTTTGGTATGATTGGCACTCTTGCTAATGGTGCATTCAAGTCCTGCATCCAGATCATGGATAAAGTTGTTGACCAGAACTGGTCCTAGAGGGAATTCCTGAGGAATACCACTGGTGATTGCTCACCGGGCAGATGTAGCCCCACAAACTAAAACCCCTGAAGTTCTGACATTCAGCTGGTTTTCCATCCACTGTGAACCTGATCATCAGAACAGCTTGTCCAGAAGAACACTTTGAGAGACAGCATCAAAAATCTTACCAAAATCATACTAAATATTACTAAATTCAAGAAAAGCCTTACCCATCACATTCCTTTCATCCACTAGGCAAGTAACCCTATTCTAGATGGGTATCAAATTAATTAGGCAGGACTTTCCTTTTATAATCCCACAATGACTATGCCTGGTGATTGCATTGTCCTTGAAATAACTTTTAATAGCACCCAGTTTGATTTGACAGCCATCCAGTCAAAACACTTGTCCTCTGGATTAATTCAGCAGTGTAGAATTACTGTGCATCCTTTTCCCTGTTGCTGCCTCTTACATGCCACATTGGATATTGCAGAGCTGCTCACAGGCTCTGGAAAGAAAGAATTTTTTTTATCATTGCAGGCTTCCCAAAGCCCAGCGTGTACTTTACATTCTGAGATTTCTTTTTATCTTCTTGCAAATTTCCAAAGAAACCAAAGACACAAAACACTCACTGAAAGCATGAAAATACACTGTGAACAAGATGGAAATAAAGCAAATTATCATTTTATTAATAAGTATAATTATTGGTGACCTTTAAGATTATGTTAAAATGGTAATATAAATTTCTTAGAGCCTATATGAGGCCCACAAAAGCTTTTACTTCAGGCTTTCAGTAACCACATTTCTCTTGGAGGAAAATGTTAATTCCTGTGCCTTCAGCAAATCTGTCGCCTTTCTTACAATTTCATTTAATGCTCATCATTAACAGCTGCTGTGTATAAATATTTACTCTATTTTGTTAGCATGGTATCCAAGGAAATGATGTCTTTGTGATAGTACATTCAGGTTTTATGTCCTTCCTCTCCCCCACTAAAAACTTTTGAAATTGCTGGCCAATTTTTCTGAAGGAGTAGAGGTCTTGGAAAATTCCTTAGCAAGGTCATGAAAACAGGCAGCTGGAGGGAGGACAAAGACTAACCAGACATGAAACTAAGCTCACTCAAGGCTCATGAGCAGAGAAAACCATACCATGCTGTAACCACTACGTTTTACTTGTGTATTCCTCTCTTCATATTTTACTGGTGCCATATTAGCTCTAACAACCGATTGTCTCTTTCTCATTTAATATCCAAGGTCTACAAAAAAGTGAAAAGAGCAGGCTGAGCCCAGACAGACTTGGCTGGAGTCTTTGGAAGACATTTACACACACCCAAATTCAATCAAAATTTCACGGGTGAAACATCCAAAATCTCATCTCCAAAGGTGACATACTCCAGTGATTCACTAAGAAACTCTTCTGCTGTCTTTGTAATAACACAAGGGTTTTGGTACATTGGAGCAGAAACACCATAAGGAATCAGTATCTAAAATAAAAAAAAAATTATAACAACAGTGTAATGCCATCTAATACTTACATAAGGCACTCTGCAGAATCCCATAGCATCTGACATATTCTAACTGATGTTTGCAATGTATTAGGGCACTATATGGAATCAGTGATAGTACTATGGTGACATAAGGAAACAAGCTGCATATAGAGGGAGACAAAAATATTGTAGAGTCACCCAGCAGTTCACTGAGGACAGCTACACAACGCAGATTTAGACATCTCAAACATTCTTGAAGAATTTGCTAAAATGAAGGCTAATATGGCAAGATGCAGCAACACCTGTATGATATTTCCCTTTGCCTTATACTCCGCTTGCAGTGGTTGTAGAAGTGTTTATAAAAGCCTAGACAGAATATAACCAAACCAAACAAAACAAAACATTAGCATAGGAAGCTCAGTGCTTTCACTATCCTCAGAAATAAGTGTGAACATGTCCTTGGCACAAATGGCCTAGCATTGTACAATCTAAGGCCCAGGGCATTGGTGGGAAGCACAGAAATGAAGTTTTCAAGATGCAGTTTCTGCTGGTACACCTGGGCGAGGCTGACTCTTTCTCTGCACCAGGAAAGATGGAACCTGGCACTGTCCTGAGCTGGACATGCAACAAGTGTTACTGCAGACTGCACTGGAAGCTTTGGCACTTTAATGAAAAAGTAGAGTCCCACTTATTCTAGCTATTGTTTCATGTGGCTCTGTGCTCTGGATGATCTCTACTGTGCCAGTCGGACACTTGCACTTGTTGTTTCTTTTGCAATGAAAAGTGGAGCAAAATGAAACTCGTGCCTTCAGTATTTAGCTGGTAGCATAACCTACAGATAAATGTTTCAAAGTCAAGTATTTCTGAATTTGAAGGTAAGTTTTAGCTTCAATCTTTTAGATTTATTTAACTTTTTCTCCACACCATGAAGAGTATGCACATACTAATTTTGTGCAAATGTTGAGATTCTTTCAAGAGAGATTTTAGGAGTTAGATCTTTGAGAAATAGTCAGACACCTGATGAGGTTGAATTGCTCCTCTGTAATGAAAAATATAAAAGTAAAGAAAAAAAAAGACTGTTTTCCAAACCCATCATTTGATAGTCTTAAAACTGTAACGTCAACACTGTCATGATATTGGATGATATAATGTTGACAAGTAAAATAATTTCCCTCCAGAGGACTAAAAAAATATTACAAATGAACTAACAAAAACAAACACCAAGCCAAAACAAAAGAAACATCAAAGTCAAAAGATACCTGAGAATGTAAAAAGACAAGTAGACAACATAACCCTACTAATGTACTATATCATTTGGAAATAATGTTAAGTAAACATTTTTAAGGAACTAAAATTGTCTGGTTTTAATGAAGTTCAAATTTTGAGCAATGAGGGATCTACATAAAAGGGGAAAAAGGAAATAGAAAACTATATATTCTTACCAAGAATAGCTCTTTTTCTTTTTTTTTTTTTTTGCCAATCTAAACTTTAGCTACATTTAAGAAAATATCATTAGAATTTTTCATTTGAAGGAAACCTGAGCTGATCATGTTACTTTTGGAGTTTTACTCAAAATCGTTCATTCCTCACTTTTGTGAGTTCATGGATTCAAATTCAGAGCAAAAATTTAGGTGAAATCTATGAAGTTAGGCAACTCACCAGTCACCTACCAGAAATTTTATTCTTGGTTCCATAAGCAAAACCTAGCACTTTTGTGCATCTACAATTTTAAATAAACTACATAAATGAGCCTAGTAAAATTCATAACTTTCCAGAATGAAGACAAATTGTGAGCACAGGTATAATACTATTAATCAAAGGCAAAATCATTCCAAGAATCAGACATACCCTGAGCTGACTTCATTTACAGTGTTTCACTCATTTTTGGTTGTCAGGTATTGCTAATTTACATTACTTCATTATTTCAATGGAGCAATGCTATTTATAGTCTGACCATTTGTTATACTGATACAATGCTTTGATAAACACTTAATGGGGATTTCTTCATAAAGCAATGTGAAAGATTTACCTTAGCAGCTGAGTACGTTGTATATAATGGACAAGGGAAAGTACTCAGACCAGAGGACAGATTCAGAATTAGAACTTTCTGACTGAAATTTAATTTAAACAGTTACATTCTGTTTACACTTTACAGGATTATAGTAAAAGTATAGTAGTATATTTCTGCATGAGCAGAAAACAATTTTTTCCCCAGAAGGCATAGGTCTCCTATTATACTGTCAAATGTGCCTTCAAAAGACCCCCTTTTTACAGTTTAGTTTGGTCTAAACCAGACAGGAGTAATGTCATAAGTGAAAATTGAATGCCTGCTGCAATCAGAACCATGGGGACA
Source organism: Ammospiza nelsoni (assembly GCF_027579445.1). Lineage (NCBI taxonomy): Eukaryota > Metazoa > Chordata > Aves > Passeriformes > Passerellidae > Ammospiza > Ammospiza nelsoni. Next base: position 30,815,007 of record NC_080669.1, on the reverse strand, counting down.
TTGTACATGCAATTGTACAGACAAAAAAGTCTGTCATCAGAGGAAAGTTCTTATTCTCCTAAATAATTGGCAGATCCCCTTTGCTCTTTAGCCAGCACATTCTTTTTCCTGTTCCATGGATCTGTTGCTTTAGCTTCCCCATTCACAACTCCCTGTACACATCACTGAAACCCAATGCATTTAGCAACAACAAGGAAAAACAAAACAAAACAAAATGAAAATTAAACAATAAGAAATATTTTTTTTTGCCAAAACTAAAAGCATGTACTGGCCTCTAAAATTTAGAGTATTTAACAATATTTTCTAGAAATTCCACCCAAAAAGCCAAACTTCTAGTTTAAGGACCCCATGTCTAAAATACACATAGTACAAAAAGAGGACAGAGATCCTTAATCGCACAGCTGAATTAATGTCTCTGATTAGTAATATGGGTATTTCCAGAGCTTGAAAAGCATTATTCCAAGCCAATCTACCACTCTTAGAAGAATAGATAATATATTCAAATGCTGTTTCTTGCTTTGTTAGGCCCATCACATCCTATTCTATTTCTGCCACACATTTTTAACTGGGGACAGATACATATTTTGTTTTCTGCTCTGTTCTACAATTGACTGACAATTTGTGGGAGTTCCTATACATATAATCATAGAGCAATAACAGAAGTAGAAGATATCTTACTGATTGATAGACTGTGAAGTTCAGAAGTTAATGAAAAATCCTAACTACCACTAAAGGCATTGAAGGTAGAAGCTTAACACAGTTCAAAGTTATAGAAAAAATACCTTGCTTGCCTCTGTTTCAAAACAATTTTTGTCAACTATATGACAAGTATTTTAAGAATTCTTTCAATTCCTCATCTTCCTGACAGCATTTTTGAACTGATTTTATTTTAATAACAAGTTTTTTCACTTGATCAAGCCATATATATACAGCTCAAATAGCTAAAATATGGCACATTCCACATTTTGGAAAATATTTTAGAAATGCTTGTGGCCTGAAAATCATCTGAGTTGTTGAAAAACTCCAAAGGTTATCCTTCTAAGCAGTGAGAGAGTCTTAGGTTTATTGAAAGCTTTTCAACAGTTTCTGAATTTCATAATTCTTCAACATGGAATCATAACTGCAAGGAGAAAGTCAACTCCATGTTCTTTTTGCATTTTCACTTCTGCCTCTAGCTGGATCAGAAATTGCAGAAAATCAGGAAAATATATAATTTTTTCTGCAACCAGAAAGAGCTTTAGGATCTTTTTTAGTGCTAATTATTTTATTATTTTTTCATTCTTATTTTAGCAATAGACTTAACCATGAATCTGATTTTTAAAGTGAAATTAGATTCATTTTTCAGATAAGAAATCAGCTTTTCTTCGCGCTTTTGAAGGGTATTATTGATAGGAAGCCCAAGTACCAGGAAAAAGTCATACTAACACTATGAATTGTGTCAGGACAGCAGTGTGACCTAACTTGAAAAGGGCAGTAGTGAAAAGTAGTGCAAATTAATGGCACAGTTTAATTGAATACTTGTTATTTCCTGATATTTTTTTCAGTAGTGTTATTGTGCTCAAGAGGATAGTAGGAGCAGAGTGGGGTTGACAAGGCTGAAAACACAGTCAGTCGCATCAGCTTGGATGAAGAGGAATTTCCAAATAAACATGGGAAAAGGTCTTTCTTTTGCAGTGCTGAAAATCCCACTGACATCTGTGGGAGCCAGGATACCTGGACCTCAGGCATTACACTGCGAGAAATGGTGAACGGGATCTAGCAGGAATCCAGACAGGGAGGGGAAAGGAAATCCAAAAAGATTTAAAGATTATTTGAACCTAACCATGAGGAATGCTGGTTAGGAGAATACTTTCTTCTCTGTAATTTGGAGAAAAGTGAATATTCGCGGAACACTGAAAAGGATGTGGTTGCAGCAATGGGGTAAGCAATGCCCAGGCACTGCAAAAACAAAAGAGGTTGATTCTGAAATATAGGTAACGTGGGAAATGACAAAAAGAAAAACCTCCTGTATCCAGATCAAGAGGGTACAGAATGGCATATATATATAGCATTCAGATATTGCAGATATTTCTGTTCTTTTGATACAGAAATAGAATAGATCCTATATCCTGTGAGCAGAAATGTCACAAAGCTACTTACAGAATTTGCTTCCACTGACTGGTATTACATGATTTATTATCTTAAGTCATTAAGCAGCAGTACAAATTTGGGATGTAAATTTTGAAAGCCAGAGAGGGACAAACATCTGCTGTTAATTTTCATGTCATTTTTAGAAAGACATGAAAGGCATGAAAGTCAAGGTTGAGATCTTCTGCTCATGTTCATGTTAACATGCTGCTTGCAAACAGCAGAGCAATACAAATCTTAATCAGAGTTGAAAAGCATGAAATACTAAATGTTCTTGGAGGGGAAGGAGCTGACCAAAATTAGCACTAAGGGGTAACAATACAGAATCAGGAGATAGATTCTGGAGTTTCTGTCCTGCATTGATACAAAAATATGTTGGCAAAAGAGAATTGTGACCAAAAAAAAATGCACGGTGCTAAAATTCAAACTACAGATTTACCTGTCTTGAAAATGTTAATTCTGATGGAAATCTCCCTGCATACCAAAACAAAAATGATTTGTGAAATGTTTTAAGTGTTTCAGCTGTAGTGCAAGGATGTGTTTCAACTGAGAAATTGTGTTAAGAATTTTCCAGTCAGTTCTGATCAAAATATTTCACAGGTAATAGAAACAGGTGGGTTCCTTAAATTAACACTGATAGTCCTGCTGAAAATCACTGTCTGCTGATGAATTAAATTATAATACATAGAAAAGCTAGTAATGCACTTTTTAATGAATTACACTACAGCCCCAGAACAGATAGGAAGGTGTCACATATCTACCTGGAACAGAAATAATATTGCAGTTGACAAGGTTCAGCAGGAAGCAACAAAACAGTAAACTCATCCTAAAACGAGAGTTTGACAGAAGCAGCCTGCCTGAGATTCTCTGATTTGGAAGAGAAGATGACATAAAAACTGAATGAATCCTGAGAGAAGTGCTAGGAAGATACACACTTAGAAATTCTGGCCTTTTCATTGCAAGCGATATAGAGGCAAATAACAATAAGACAATGGAGTACTTGATCACATCCTTAATCCTGTCACTCAATTCAACCACTGTAAATTAATTCCTCCACAAAGTAAACAGCACTTAAATGAGGTTTCTTTTTTCTCTCTATTTTCTTTCTTTTCTTTTTTTAAAAATTTGTTTGTTTGTTTGTTTGTTTGTTTGTTTGTTTCCACATACTTAAGCAATATGTCTCAAAAAAGCTAAGTTTTAATAACACTAACAAGAACCCAATATTTTCAGCTGTGGCTGTGAATGGACTGGACCCCATTACACTACCAGCCAGCAGGGATGAAGGGAGGTCTGCTAATCCCTGTTCCAACCAGGCCAGCTGCACTCTCCCCTCTATCACTGGATGCTTCCTGCAATTTAGCTGAAAACTACCATTCTTCTTCTCTTTCAAGCTCTTCCAAGCATTAAACCCAAATCAAAATATGCTTTTTCAGGCCCAGCTCGTTTCCAACCCAACTGAACAGTTAACACTTGCTTGTAGCAGGGGCAAAATCTGTGCCTTGTTCAATGAATTACCATTCCTCATTGTTACATTTGAAGATGAAATCTACAGAATAATCCTAATTCTTCTATGTTTGTTCCATTAAGGAAATGGCATGGAATAGGATTGTGAAGCATTCCAACATTGCTAACTAGTCAGGGAAAATACAATGTTAAGAATCAAATCTAGACAAAGTGCATAGTTCCTCTAATTAAACAAAGTGCTTCTCTTCAAGATTCACAAGATTGTGAGCTACATGTGAGGAGAAACACTGTTTAGCATTAAGTTTTGTTTTCACTGAGGTCACTGATACTGAGGGAACAGAAAAACAGACCGCTGCTAAAGCTGTTTGTGTATTGCTGCTGTTGTTTCATTTCTCTCACTATTAAAAGGATGACTTTCTTTAAAATACAAAAAAACCTTCCAAAACCCCATCTTTTCACTGTTGCTTCATGAGTCATACCAGATAATGAGCCACAGACTCATTATGTATATTTGATTTTAAGCATTGGCTAACAAGTTGTTACAACACATCATTTATACAATGGTCTGTTAAATACACCACAGCCATAAAATTCTTGTCAATTAACAGACCTTAATGACTGACCCAGAACAGCAGTATCCAAGTCCTTCAGATCTTTTTCAATGTTCTTGTACACTGAATTTTTAGTGAAATCAGCTTGTATAACCTTCACCTTTTGATCTGTGGCCAGCTCTGTAACTAAAGAAAAACCCAAAACCAAAGACCAACCAGCCAAGAAAACCTCAGTTTGCATCTACAGAGAAAGAGGGGGAGCTGTAATAAGTAATGAGAGAAACAACCAGATGTCTTGCTAAGTAATGTCCATCATACATCAAGCAATTTTTTCAACATTCTTACTCTAAGAAATAATACAACACAAGCATAACACTCCCACTCTACCCAGCTGTTTTCAGGAAAATGGCCTGGCAAATATAGGAAGGATTCAATCAATGGAATTTTTCTTACATGACCTAAACAACATTAGGTCTTGTAAGAAGAACTTTAGTCCTTCAGTAAGGTAAAGCAAAACAAATTCAGAAATAAGACACACAGGACTTCTTCCCCTTGTTATCGTAATATTTATAGATGAACACTGTCAGCATACATTAAACAAATGAATGTGGATGCCAGATCCCCTACACAAGCACAGCTTTGCTGAACAGTTTGAAATAATTTTGATGGATAAGATAAGCATTTTAACAAGTGGAACTTATCTTTTTACACAAGAGGACGGGTAAACAAGGATGGATGGGATGCAGCACTTTTTGTATTATTTTTGAAAAATTCCTTGCCTATTTTAACATTTGCCCTCTCATAGTCTGAACCTTTCTTGGGATTTTGCAGCACTGAAAGGCATTTTAGGGAGGCTATAGCTTAAATTTTACAAGGTCAATTAGAAAGGAAAGGGAAATGTGTGTGATTTTTCCAATGTCATTTCTATGCAGGAGGGGAGCCCAGCTGTACATTGCCATTTTTTTCAGGAGTTGATTTATTGCTGTTCATATTTTCAATGTAGTTTCATGAGGAAAAGAAGTAGAAACTCTTATTTACTCATTTTTAAAGGCAAGGCTCTCCTTTAAAAGGGCTCAATAAGGTCTCCTCTAACAAGATGTTCACATTGTAAATTTTTGCTACTAAACCCGCTTTCAAGTTTTATGGGCAACCTGAAATCCAGATGAAGTTTGCTGAAAAAGTGACAGGCAAAGCTTGGAAATGTCAATAGAGTATCAGATTGCAGGCTCTCTGCAAGTGGCAGGAATTCAGGTGCATACTAATGGCAAAAATTGTGCATGGCTTTTGGCAAAATGTCTCTTGCTGGCCTGTATTCTGATTTTATCATACGGAAGACAGAGAGCATTGCCTTGAATCGGAATCAGACTTGCTGAATTATTACCCAGAAATTTTGTTTCATCCATTGGTGCTCATTCACTAAGAAGAGGCCCTGTGCCAGCTCCTGTGGGAGAGCAAGGATGCAGAAAGCTGGCTTTGGGTCCAGCAGATCAATTTGCAACAAATCAGAACCTCTGTTTGAGTGGAGGATGAGATAAACTTGTTCCCTTCCAGTTGTTCCTCTTTGCCCCTCAAAGCTCTTCGCAAACTGCAAGTTTTGAACACCTTACACTACTCAAGTAATGAAGTCTAAGGAAACAGCAAGCACACTGACTGCAGATCTGAAATCTGTGCTGCATCTTGTGTGCAGTTTTAGAGGACATCTGTCTCCATGACAGAAGAAAGGAGGAAGGACTGCCCTTTTTCTTGCCCTCTTTCTAAGCTGCAGTTCTGTGTAAGAAAGGGACAAAACATCCTTTGAACCTTCAACCTATAAAAGCAACTCTAGTGGCAAATGACCCCGTCATGGTCCCAGGCTGGGTGAATGGTGAAACTATAAATAAAAGGACATTGTGAGTGTAAATGCAGTGAGTGGGAAAGAACAGAGCAACAGCTGGAGCAGACACCTACAGTGACCTTCTGTTTGAAGAGCTCTATAAACAAAACGAGATGGTCTTAAAAAGTATAGTGATGTTGTGGCCATCCTTCTCGTGGGCAATCAGAAGGGCAGCCAAAACTACAGCAACATAAAAATGAGGATCAAACAAGCCATTTGGACTTTCTCTGCAACTCCTTGTCTGTACAGAACTGTATGCCTGCAACCAGCACTGTCAGCCAACAAACAAGTACTCCAGATGGCTTTCCTCCATCTCTTATAAGAATAAACCAATATATTAAAAAACAATAAAACTCTCATGCTGACAAATGAATTACCCAGGGATAGCTCTTCAGAAAATTATAGCAATTCTGCAAAGGAGAGAGCCAAAAAACAATTTCCAATGTTTCTTATGTCTCTCCCTCCCTATGACAGATTTATGATAGTCTTTGAAGATTCAAGCCATTACATCTCTGTTTAAAAGTCCTAAGTGTCCTAGAGTAAAAAGCCTAGCTTTTCAAACACCAGGACAGTTTATTGTCTTTTTTCTTCTTTAAAATTTTTTATTCTATTTTATTTTGAATCATGGAGTAAAAACTAATTTAAGGAAAATTAAAAGTGGAACCAACTCAGTTAGTTCAATGTGTTATAAGATGTATTTCTTAGACTTTTACATCTAACTTCTTCTGGCCTTAGACCACTTGGGAATCTGCTGTCAGATAGGATAATGTGCTGCTTTTTGAAATTTACCGAAAAGATAATAAATCAGAATGAAGTATGAAGTTGTTTAGGATATACAGCATTCCAGAATCACTCCCCTCCTATTTAGATAGTTTAGAGAGTTACAAAAATGTTCTGAAAATCAATGTAGCAAAATGAATGCCCAAGAACTGATCTTGAAAGGCCTTCTTGAAGTACTACAGCAACATTTGAATATAAAGAGAGAAGCACTAAATCTTAGGCGGTGTTCATATTCAGTGGAAATTTACAGATAGGAGAGTAAATTGAGGAGTTTACCTTAAGGGACCAGCAAGACACAACAGACAGTTTTAAATGTCCTTTTAGGATGCAGAAAGGCTTGTGAGATGAGTTGTTTTATGCTAGTCAGTGAACTCACTATGTTACCTGCTTATTTCTTGGAGCAGGCAGGACAAGAGCCAGAGGACACAGCAGAGCAGATTGGAAACTCAGCCTATAGCAGGGAGGACAGCTGAATGAATTAGCATCTTCACAGGTCTTTGTGGGAGTAAGGTATATTTTGTCCTTGGCTGTGTGGGTTCCTTTTTTATTCACTACTTAATTCTATAGTAGCCGACATAATTTCTGTATAGTTTCCTGCATCACCAAATCCAAATTCATTAACTGTGTTCTCTGCTAATCTAAAGTGCTACAGCTGTATTTTTATTGTATCTGAGGATGACATACCTTATTTTTCATTTAAAAAATACTTGTTTCTACTAAAAAACCACAAAAACAAACAAACAAAAAACCACCAACAAAAGAAAAAAAAAACCACAAACCAACCCCAAAACAACCAATCAGAACAAATAAAAAAATAAAATCAAACCCTACAAACCCCAACCACACTTGTGCTGAGGAATTTTGTATCTTGCAGAAGTGGATTTGTTTGTTTGTTTGTTTATTTGGCTTTAACAACAGTATGGTACAGATCCTTAACATATAAATGGATCCTAAGGGAGTATTTTGCAAACAGGACCTAGCTCTGCCTGTACAGCTTGCTCAGGAAATGTAAGCAGAAGAAATGAAACAGGACTGCAATTAGTAGCATTCCATAATTTCTCATCCCCTGGTATTGTGGCTTGATCAATGTTTCACAGCCACAGTACTGAATGTGTTAAATGAGCAGTATACCTGTGCTAGTGATTCTGTCTGCCCTCTGTAACACCTACTTTGGTATTTTTAATCTAATTTTAAAAGAGCTTTCCAGTCTGAATGAATGGAAATCCAGTTTTCAATTCCAGTGTGTCTTTGGAGAAATGTTTTTCTTACTGTGGATTTCTGCCGGCTCCAGCTCTGAGTGCTGTTCTCAGGCACACCTGTGGCCCACAGAACTTGGAAAGCCAAACATTGAGATGTCTGTAATTACCCACAGTTTAGACTCCTTTAATTTATAGCACTCACTATCCAAACAGATGTGGCAGTATAATTAGGCAAATAATACAGTCAGTTTGAAAATGGAGCCACTGTATTTTTCTCTCTTTCCTTTTGTTCATGCCATCTATCTGTTACTAAGATACTAATTTCCAACCTGACACAATAAATAACAAATGACTCACTCTGGACTTCAGCTAAAACTTGCTGAAAACAATTGAAACACCTCACTGGGATTTGTCACCTATTTCAGCAAGTTGTGGGAAAGGCTATGACCACAACCAGGTGGAACACTGTCTAAATCTCATCAGTGTAGCCTGATTTCTGGGGTCACACAACACATCTCCCCACACCTTGGATTACATGGATAACACTGCTGCTGTCAGTGAAGCTTGGAGCTGTCACTGAGCAATTGAAAAGCCATGGATGTGTGCAGAAGGTGTAGGAGTGTTTGCAGGACAGGCAAGTCCTTCATTGCATGCTGCTACACAGTGCAGAGCAGTATGGCCTCAGTCAGGAAGGTGTCCAGTTGGTGGCCTTGTACTCAGTCAAAGTGTGGAAGAATTTACAGCTGTCCTTGTCAGATACCCCTTTCTTTCCAAAGAAAACAAGCCTATCCAGCCCACCAAAAAAAAAAAAAAAAAAAAAGGAAAGAGAGAGGCACGTTGGATAGAAAATTTCTGGGTCCATTCCTTGATTTTGGTAGCTGCAGGTTGAAAACAAGTCTGCCACATCCCAGACAGATGTGCTGCTCTCTTAGTTAACTTCCCTGGACCTGATGGTACTCTGCTGGACTCAGCTGCTAAGCCTTCTTAAGTGAAAGTCTTTCCAACTTGTATAGATATAGTCTTGGGTTGACACATACTTTTAAACATGTAAATCAAGGAGTCTGCTGGATAGAAACCATGTATAGAAAAAGAGACAGTGGAAAGAATGATTTTCATTCTAGCAATCTGTAAAGTTAATGGAGGATAAAAACTCATTTGACTCCTAAATAAATTCTAACTGTCAATCTTAAAGTATTTATACAAGACATTCACCAGGATTAATGGTTAATTTCCTTTGAAGAAAAGAAAGGGAACATTAATTCTAAAGGCACTCTATTTAACTGTTTCATCAAGAGCCAAATGTAATTTGAAAGCCTTAAAAAACCAACCAACCAACCCACCAACCAACCAAAAAACAAACCTGGTGCTTTGATTTTGTTTTTAGTCCTCCTCTGCTCTGTTCCAAGAACTACTTTAAAGGTAATCTATTTATCTGTATTTACAGATTTTTGAGGGCAGTTAAAGGCAGTAAAGAACACACATTCACTTTTTTTTAGCCCATTACACTCTTTGAAAGTAAGCATATATTTTAGAGTGATCCATGTCTAGAAGAACTCAAGGGACAGAGTAATATAAAGATGTTCTTAGTATTGGAGAAATACTTGGAGGTACAGCTGTAGCAATATCCAGCAGCCTGCTGTGCTAGATAACAAGGGAAAAGATTTGCAGTTCCCTGTAAAGCCAGCCTGGTAAATGGGAGGATAATTTTGAGACAAATGCTTACCAAATTCATTTTTTCAAAAGTTCTCCTTATCATCACTATAGTTAATTCACCTCTTGCCAGGTACAAGAGAGGAATATAAAATTGTTAAGAAATAGTAAGACAAGAAGGATCTTTCAATTTTTTACAAAATTTTTTGTAAGTTTTGCAAAAACAGTAATAATGAATTTTGAAATTGTTTTCATTCACCTGTCACTTGCCTAATGGATAAACAACAGAAGTTAAAATCAGGCCAAAAAATAATCAGTCTTCTAGAGACTTCCAGAATATTTTCTTCACTGCATAATTTTGGACCTTTACAAAAAAAAATATACTGGACAACAATCAAATCCCAATGATATGAAAAATAAAAATAATTTGAGCCAAATTCAAATAAATGAAAGTCTGCAGGGAGTGAAAATCACATGGAATTTCTCAGAAACACAGTTTTAGTTTTAGTTTTAGTTTTAGTCTTAGTTTTAGTTTTAGTTTTAGTTTTAGTTCTATTTCTATTTCGGAGCCTAGTCATGCTGCTGGCTTTCCAGTCATTTCGTAGCATCACCTTCCATCATCATTTTTTTTCCTGAGGAAGTACATTAAGCCTATTGAATTGAAGGCCCAACAGTTAGAAAATATTTGGACTTTAATAATTTTCACTGAATATAAATTAGATCTGATGCAGGTTTGATGGATAAATTTTAACTGTTTTTTTCTTATTTTTTAATTAGATGCAAATTTAAAAGAACTAAATATTAAAAAATCAAAGGAAAAAAAGGTGAATTATAGACATAAACAGTCAAAATAGAGTCACAAAAATGTACATCCACAAAGACGTTTGCAATAGTTGGAATTCTATAGCTGCAAACACTATTTAATGTAACGATCCATTTATGGTCAGTTTCATGTAACCATGTGCAGAACAAACATAGAATGGTTTTCTCCTGATTTTCGGAGGCCCCCCATTCCCATCAGATTTTTAGGCAAAGTCAGAGAAAGGGCCGTGGCCCCATTTTTTGAAATGAAGTTATTAACAATTGTCAGCTGAGCTGAGTTTATAAAGAAAGATAAAACTAAAACTAGAAAAATGCCTGCGAGAGAAAGGAGAAAAAGAGCTAAATTAGCCATCACAAAACATTAAGTTTGTATCATCTGGAAGAACTTTCTGATTTGCTTAGAAGAAGAAATGACTGCCAAAGACCACCCACTGAAGGTCTATTCATTTCTATAGCTGACTCACTGCAACACTTTCTTCTTAAACTATTTGAGGAAACAGTTTGTCCTGTTGGGTTCTCATGAGGCAATGCAGAGAATGTTAAGAAATAAGGACCTTTGCTCAAAAATTTTCTCCATCAAGAGTACAAGGGGATATTGCCCTGCTAAAGGCATCAGCCACAACCATTTGCATATTCAGCCTTTCTCACAATTCTGTATTGCGTAGATCCTCTAACATAATTGATCAGGGCTCCAAGGGCACCTGCACAGACTGGGGTGCTTTGGGTTTTCAGAAGTCTGCTTTAAGTACTCCACTTGAAGCTCTCAAGTAGTGAACTATAATTGCCTACACATTGGTAGATTTTCCATTGTCTGTAAGGAATTTGACTCAAGGCATTTTCAGTCAGAGATATGGTCTCTGTTTCCAGGGTCTTTCCAGTTGCTCCTTTCTGTCATTTGGGGGTGTTTGCACAGGGATTGTTTAGACTTTTGCATCTTCAGACCCAAGACAAATTGCCAGCCATATAATACACAAAATAAAAAAAGTTCTGCTTCACTGGGTTTCTCAGTATCATACATTTTTCACTGTATGTCATTTGATAGAAAACCCCCTCCTAAAACCTAACTATAAAATTATTCTTACTGCTAAGGTTGCATTGTATTTCACCTAAAAGCACATATTTAGAGCAACCTTATGAAAGTGTTACCTATCAGGTGAGAGGAACCTCTCTTGTTGCTGTGCACCAGGCTAACCAGAAGTCAAGGCAAAGGAAGTCTCTAGTCTCTTTTGATTAGTCTCTGACTAGTCTCTTTTACTTCCTCATCCACATAGAAAATGTGTATCCTTTCCAGAAACAGGTTTTGTAGAACATTGTAATTACCATGAGATACAAACAGACCCTCGAGCAAACAAACCAATTTTGCTTAGAATTCCCTGGCCATCTGCAGGAAAGGTTAAACCTGGCTTAATATTTCAAATGATGGTAACTTTTAGTGTTGATGTCTTTAGCACAAAGAATTTTCCTAATATACAAAGGCTTTGATGTTAAAGAATGGTGTTTCCCTTCTCAGTAAAGAATTAGCACTGGCTCCCAGCCAGTGTGTAATGGGAAGCTGCATATGTTAGGAAATCCTGACTCCCAGTGGCAAAGGACTAAAATGCTTCTGAGACTCAAGTCTGCCTAAATGTAAGAACATTATTAACAACATCAGCCACAAAGAATCATGACAACTAAGCATTTAGAAATAGGGCTAATGATAAAGAAAATTCAAGCACACTGGGATCTCAAAAATGCATGATTGAAAGTTCAAACCTACATTAAACAAGTATTACATCCCTCTGCATTTTGTAGCATGTGTTTACAGCTCAGTCTGAATTGATTTTTTAAACAATAAAGCTTTGTGAAAGGCGAGATAGGTTTAAATTCAAACCATGACTGCTTCTGCATGTGACTGCTACATTTACCTTGAGAAATTCCTTATATTCTACATGGGTTATTAGATGTAATAATTTGAAATCCTTATTAATGCTTTGTGTAATCTGTAGCTGCCTACAGTAATCTTCAACTTCCTAGAGAAGAGACTCTTCCCTAGGACTGTACTGATATGATCCATGTTTCACCTTTTGTCTTTCTTTAACTGGGATTCAGAACTGTAGGGTCCCTACAAATCAAAAAGTCATTCATTCTGATTCAAATATTTCAACCCTGGTTTTGTTCCAGCAGACCAGAACTGAGATGACAGAGCAGGATGATCTAGCAATTTTCCTGCTAGCTCTGCATGATCTGTGCAATGCAAGGACAATAGCAGTATTTCCAGGAATAAATCCAAGATCAAGTGGAGAAAATACAATACTTTGCAACCAGGACAGGAAAATTAAGATCATATTTAACAGGTATTATACTGCTGGTAATACTACCCAGAATTTCAGGACAAGAAACAAATATTTAAGATTTAAGGAGCTGTTAAATTAGGAAATGTATTAATTTTAAATGAATGTGGTCTGTCTCAAAATGGTCTGCTGAAACACTGATTGAACACAAGCACTGGCCTAACTTATAAGAGAATGATGACCTATTAACAGTAGCAAGAATGGTGACCACATGAGCCAAAACACACCCTGCTTATGCCCTGACATCACATGAGAAGGGTGAAGAGGCCAAGCCATAAATCTCAGAGTATGCCATGGCCTTGTCTATAAACCCAGTATGTCTGAGGTGCTACGTCAGTAACAGGTGGTAAAGCACATCTGTAGTTACTACACCACAAAAGCAGAACAAACAATACTACATCAGTACCTGAAATGCTAGTCCTTGAGTAGAGATGTGACAGACCAGCAGCAGACTCACAGATGACTTACTTTTCTTTCTTCTTGGAAGTCTGGTGAGTTTAAATCCTACCAGCCCAAGAACTCATGGACCAAGTGTAACAGAAGCCTGGCTTTTCAAGTACGTACAGCAAACTAGATCCAAAATTCCAGCACTCTGACATCACAGCAACCTGTTAAAAGGTCAGGGTCTTCATCTTCAAGAAGGTCAGTCATTCAAAACAACTGATCTATTCAAAATACATGTAGAGCCTTCAGGGAAGCCTGGATAATCATTCAGAAGAGGATAAACTTGAGTTCCACATTTGCCTCTCAAACAAGCTTGCGAAACAAAAGGTCTGTGTCCTGGCATCAACAATGTAGTGTTCTGAGACCTCACGGCTGCCAGGTTCTTCATACAGCCCCAGGCAGCTTTTGAGCTTAAGAGACTTTGTGGAGTCCTGTATCTAGGCATAAACCCTGGAAATAGGAGTATGGAACCTGTAGATACTGTAATCTGTCTCTGGACCTCTGCCTGCTGAGTTTTATCCAATGAACCACTCACTGGGATCTCTACATAAAACTAAACACAGGAAACCTCATTCCACCAGACTTCCAAAACACAAAACCAGCTCTCCTAAGAATCTTGTAGCATATGCTACAAAGTGTGGAGTCCGTAAATTAGTTGTGTCCCATGCCTGAGCTGAGGGCATCAGAAAGAAATTCATCACTTGACATCAGAACTCAAACTCTATAAGACTGTGTCCATCATACAAGGCTTGCCTTCACATCAGCACATAATGCCAGAGGAACCTACACCAGAAGAATATCAGAAAATTTTGCATCCTGACATCAGAGCAGCAAGACAGCAGTACTGAGCCAGAGCCTCTGAAGACATACAAATATTAAAACAGAAGGATCAGATTTATTTATCTACAAGCCACACACAAGTGTGTGCTTCTACTTCAGCCAGCAAGATGATGCGCCAAACTATGAGTTTGCGTTGTGTGGGCTTGGGGTCTATCCCACAGAGCAGTAGCTGAGCGCAGCTTCAATCAAAGGGACCACCTGGAGAGGATGGTACATCTCAGCATGGAGAAAGATGACTTTCAGTCATCCCACAAATGCCAAAAATAATGAACAAATGTTCCACAGAATCTATCCAGCTCTAGCCAAGTTTAAAAGGAGAACAGCAGTGGGTTTACTTTTTCTTATGGCATAATGCAGCCATTCACATGTTATAGCTGGCCATTTAATGGGATTTATTCTTGCATAACCCATACAGCCCAAACAAAGCAGAACAATGACAAGCTCCAATCTAGACATTTACAGGTTCTTGCGGCCTTCGCATGGATAAAATATCACACAGAAAATTAGTTCCGCTTCATAAACAGAGGACTTCACCCAGAGACATGATAAAAATGTTTGATACCTGCTCCCCCTGTATTGATCCCATCTCATTCCCCTTGACCTATATATTCATCAGACCCATCCCATTTACTAATTAATACTGCAACTTAGTGAGTAGACAGGAAATAGCATTTTCCCTTCTCTCACATGGGTTTTTTCACAACTATGCCAAACGTTAAACTCTAATACCTGGTATTTGTCTCTAATACCTGGTATTTGTCTTTGAGTGTTCTACATTCAATGCTCTTTCAAAAGTAGTTATTGTATGGCCATTCCCAACAATGGCAGTCATAATGGCAGTCTAGGTGTTTAAACAATGCATAATGGCAGTCTAGGTGTTTAAACAATGCATAATGAAAATACTAGTGCAGAAACCTTCTAAATCAATTCAAATTTTTTTTCTTTTCCTGTGAAATACATTTTATAATCTATGAGCAGAAGGCATCGCATCTAAGCTCTTGCATGTTACAGGATGTTCTTTGCCACCCAGTCACCTCAGCCTTGAAGACAGCAACTCTTGATTCATTGCTGTTTAGCTTCTAGAAAGGGAGGCACTTTAGAAAGAAGACACCAAGGAGAAAATATACTGCTCAGTCACAATCAATAATAGCAGGGCTGGTACAACACAATACAAGGCCAGCCTGCCCTCAGCGCTGACCATCATGGGTTAATGCAAAGTACTGCTGCAGTGACTCTGCACAGCAGCAGCTACAGGGACAGCACAAAGACCCTCTTCCTCCTGCAGCCTCCTAGAGCTCCTGATTCTAAATTAAACCATTTGGATTACTTATACTTTCCATAACTTGTAGTTTATATTCATTTATACAAGTTTCTCCCTTATTGGTTATTTCAGATAAGACTTTCAGTATGTGTTTGCAAGTGTAAAGGCTACAAAATTACATTTTGTGTGTTAATACTGGACCAGCTCATTGCAGATTAGCTGTGAAACTGGGAGAAAAGGGACAATTTAGGAGACCTCCTTCTCTGGACAGACAATGGGCCCTCTTTTGAATCACGCATTTTAGTTCCCTGGTTTGATGAGACCACTGAGCCGCAAATGACCTTCCTCTGAAATGCACCACTTGTTTCCTTTCAGAATCTGATTAAAGCTATTCTGGTTCTACATGAGAGAAAGATTAGGACCATGTTTGTCACAGTAACTTTGAATTCTAGAATAATTTTACTAATTTGAAGACACTGATGGAGGGATAGCAATTGTCATTTTGTTAAGGTAAAACGAAAGGTAGGCAATCTATTTTACCCAAAGGAATATGCTTTTCCAATCCCATCTCCTGCTCCTGTGATGACTGGAGAAAGCAAAAATGATACAGATTACATTTGGATCTCTGAATTTCTGAATTGTTCAATCTTCATCATCTGCATTTCCTGAATTATACAACCTAAATGTCTCAACTGAAGAATAGAACCAGTCTCCTAATATTTTTCCTTGTGACCAATGCATCTCTTAGTTCATTCAGCACTTTTTGTCATTAAAGCAAATCTCTCCCCAAGGTAGTCCATGTGGTACAGGAGGTAGCTATTACTCTCATTTTCAGTGATGTCCATAAGCAACAAGTCAATTGCTGAAGAGCTGGCAGAATTTTCTTCCATGTATGTATTTTCACAAGTTCTGTTTTGCAAGCTTTGAATTTATATGCTGGTGGCAGAATGGTAGGAGATAAAGACCACCTGAAACTGATACAACAATTTCTCACACAAGACTTCTGTCTGTAAGGAAAGATCACATCAAACTTGCCGCCACCTATAAAATGCTCTTTCTTCAGAGCTGTACTATTCTGTTTACTTTTGGATTTAGTCTTACTATGAAAATAAACAAATCCTGGCATTTGTAAAGTACCCTGAACTTTAAACACTATGCATATAAATAAAGAGAGGAACTATAAAAATAAAAATTCTTAACACCTTAGAAATAAAGAAATAACCAAAGCAGTTCCAAGGTAAACCTGGCAAGGTTTAGAGCAAATGAAAAACTAGTCAATATAAAAAAAATGTGGATTAAGGACTTTTGTGTCAACAGAGATACAGAAAGCAAAGTGGTTTTGAATGGTTAGGTGTTGCCAACAGAAGAACATTTATTCTCTGATTTCACAGGGAAATGAGATCCCAATAAAGGAGCGGTTTCCTAACAGACCTGTAAATGAAAAGTGAAGAGTCTGTTGAGAAACAAGCTTCCACATGCTGTGGCAACTCAGCACATCACTCCGGATGTCCAGAGTTACAGAGACAACCCTTGGGGGGGGGGCTCGGAAATCCTGGAATGTTGCCAGAAGCGCCTGGTGGTTGGACTTTGACCCTGCAAAGGATGTGCCACCTGTTTGAGGACAAGAGAGTCACTTGGAAATGAACGGTGTAAGAATGAAGTATTTACAGGGTGAAAATATAGATTTTGGGATTTTGGTACAGGGGGGTTATGGAAACAAGATGGAGGAATCAGGGCGTGTCTTGTCCTTCTTCTTTCCTCTTCTTGTCATCCATTTTCTGTGGTGATGTTGGCGCTTTGGGATTGGTCCTTGGTGAAGGTACACTTGCTAATATGGATGAAAGGTATTGGGAAATAAAGGTAAATATGATGTATGTAGTCTTTAGTATAAAAATAGACGACCACCCAGCAGGAGGGCAGAGTGCCCTTGGCTGCCTTGCTGGTCAGACCTCTGTTGGGCTGAAAGAAAATTTTGTAGGTAAGAAATAATAACAATTCGAAAGCTGAAAATCTGAAGAGTCCAGACTCGTCCTTTGAAGCACGGGCTGTCCCAAGGCCATCCTACGCGTGACCATGCAGAGAAGAACAGCCAGAGCGGTCAACATGCCAACTTTAATTTTCATGATTTTCAGAATCTCATGTGCCACATGATAACACAAATTATCTGAGCCTTATAAATTTTATTGGGGCCAGAAGACTTTGTTTATAGAAACACAGCATAAAGGTTCATTGAAAGAAACAAGTCTTCCAACCTGAAGAGAAAAGAAAGATTCTACACAGCAAGTTCCACATGCTGTTCTTCATCTCATACACAGAAGGGAGGTCTTTGCCTCACTTAAGTCAAAATGAGCCCTATGCACTGCCTTAGAAGTGTGTGGTATTCAGGCAGGTCTTCTACAGGAATAGATTTATTTTATTAATCCACTAGAAGATGTGGTAGTTAAACATATATTTAATAATTAATTATATATTTAATTGATGTATTTTATGTATTTATAATTTTGTATATTTTGTCCCATCAATTCTAATGCAGGAAGAAGGAATCAAATACAAGTCTACTGTTCAGGTAATTTCTTAACAACAAGCTGCCATCAGCAACACTGGCAGCCAAGGAACTCAGGAGCTGTTCATCCCTGCTTTATACTTATCATCTAATGAGCTTAAGAAACACATGAATAATCAATAGGAAGAAGCCGATGCTTGTTAAACTCTGTGTTATTCTACAAGAATGCATACTATCTTAGAAAACACTGCCAACTTGCAGCTTTTGAAGATTTTAGACTAAAGTAAATTTAGTTCATTAATGGTATCATTAAGGATAGGTCAGTAATTTGGAAAAGAACACACTGGAATGACATCAGCAGGAACAAGAGAAGTTGCTTTGAAGATTGGAGCACATATGCTAGACATAAACTAGCAGCTTCACAGACCAGAAAACTGAGGATCTGGGCAATGCCACTAAAATAAAAGCATTTGCAGCAGAGAGAAAACAGCAGAAGTAGCAACAAGGAAAGAATTCACAGCTACACACCAGGGTGTGAACTGTTACCAGTCTGACCAGTTTTCTATTCTCCCCAAGTACACAAAACCTTCAAGTTCATAAACCCAAAGCTTTAGGAGAAAAGAAAAAGGAACCAAGCAAACCATATATATCAGAAACTGTGTTTCATTCTGAAGGAACAGGGTAGAAAAAATACAAGGAAAACCATTCCTGATTAGTTATGTAACAATCCACCACCCAATTACAAGCAGAAAGTGAAGCAATTTCCTTTACCTGCCCATTCTCCCATTGACTGAAAGAAAATCTAAGGCAAAGAACTTCAGACATATGGAAAAGTCTCTCATGAATCTGATGCATTTTATCAGAGTACACAAACAGATCAGAGCCCCAACAAGACTGAGTAGCTGATGCTGGAACACTTCCATGGTGAGAGAAGGTTGTGAGCTTGTATGAATAAGACACTCTCTACATGGAAAATGCCTCCTTCCAGCCCACTGTTAGTCTCTGAGCCTTGGAAGAGAATTTAGAGGATGAATCAAGTCACATGATTTCATTTTCCAGGAAATGTCCAGGATATAGATTA
Organism: Ammospiza nelsoni; assembly: GCF_027579445.1. Lineage (NCBI taxonomy): Eukaryota > Metazoa > Chordata > Aves > Passeriformes > Passerellidae > Ammospiza > Ammospiza nelsoni. The sequence continues at coordinate 30,796,082 of NC_080669.1, read as the reverse complement.
GCATAACATCACTACATTACACCCACTTTTGTAAATTATTGAGAAAATCCAAACTAAACAATGATTTCTGATGTTGGCCTCAGGGGAAAGGTTTCACTTCTTTTCTGGAAACTACATAAACCCAAAAAACTAATTTTATTGCCATCGTTTACCATTTATAGAGACCAGAGATGTATCTAAACCAAACCCTTAAAAAAGAATACCCCAAATAGAGATCAACACTACCTCTTACAGTGAAGAGTTAAATTGTGGCCCAGACGTTTTCAGGACAAAGTCACACTGGAACCAGAAAAAAAGATTTATCATGTTACATTACTGACACCTTCAGATAGAAACCCATAATTGTGCAGATGCTTTTCAAGATAATGTCTGAATCACAAGGAAGGTAATACTAGCTTATCTGTAACAAGAAGATAAAAAATCATTACTGTCTTAGCTTAACAACAAACCAGTTTCCTCACACTAAAGCGGTCTTAATTTTCCTCTCAGGGCTAACCTCATAAGTAAGCCAGACCAAACAAATAAAAAAGGTTTGAATATTACATTTAGAAAAGTATTTACAATCAATCACGAATAACCCAAAAAATCACTCACTGTTCAAGGAAGACTTTAAATTTGAAGAGGTATCATTATTTTCTACATGTAAAAAATAATGCTGAATACCTCTTTTAAAATAATGCCCCCAAAATTTAAAAGAATTCCTTCTATTTAATGATGGAATCAAAACACAATCTTCCACAGCTGTCAGTCTTCTATTCTGGACTTGTATGTTTCCATTTTCTTTTCCTGTGGTTGGTAATGAGTCTCAGATAGGTCTACAGAGTCACAGGCCCAATATAAGTAAATTAGGTCAAGATAATGAGAAGAAAATTAATAAATTCTTAAGTATGTGAAGAATTGTTCAGTCTAAGTGGTTTTTTTCTGAGGTAAGTTCTTTTTTGCCTCTCTGACTTCCACAGGAATCACTGCAAAAAATTTACACAGTGAATAGGTAGGAAGTCGCTTGGGTGATCACATTTCTTCATTAATCTCACTTCACTACAGTGTTAAAAGAAGCCCCACAAAATTTAGAGCATGAACAGATCAATGCACAGGACAACTTTTTTTTCTGGTCCAGTAATGATTTTTCTTTGTATGTTTCTTTGTAAATATACCCTGGCACCTGTAATGGTATTAATGCCATATTTAAAACCTTAAGTTCATTAATATGAAATCTGTAGAAAAGTAAGCAGCTGTATCCTAAAAAATCAGTTTTAGGTTTCTATCTTAGTAAGACACAATTATTGATGTTCTGGGTGAAACAGCCATACAATTTCCTAAATTCTAATATGATAGTTGTGTCTGGTTGAGCCCATATTGCCAGAATTTTAATCAGCAAATTTACTGAAATCAACAGTATCTCAGACACAGAGGAAAACAGAAAGTGACTGAAGCTGAATTTCTTTGCGAAAGTATACAAGCAATTGCAAGTACTTCTAGATAGTATCTATTTCTTGTTATTCCTAGATTTATTTTTTAAATTATTCTGAGTAACATTGTCATAAAGACTATCATTATCAGGTCTGTATTTCAGGTGAAAAATCTAAGTCTGAAGCACTTCAAAAACATTCTATGAACAAGAAATTAAAATCACTATGGTACAGAATGAGCTAAAGAAACTACTTGAAGTACACTAGAAGAGTTAATCATATAAAAAGCAAATGGTAGTGTTGTTCATGTGCTTGGTACAATTGAATGTGTCCATTGACAAAAAAAAAAAGTAAGCCAAACAAAATACCTGTTAAAACTGTAATCTGTATAATTTTATTTATAAAAGGCAGAACAAAATATTAATTAATTATATGCAAATGTTAAGTGTTCCTTTGTGGGAACTACATCTTATTTAGCAGATGCCTTTGTGTGTTCTTCAATACTGCAATCAAATGGCACTCATACTAATTTCACAATAAATGAAAACTTTCCAATACCTTGTCTCATGGAAGAGAGTTAAGGTTCAGTAATTGAAATTGTGGAGGTAGAGATGTTATGAAGAAAGAGGAGCCTTATGAAAGAATACACTCAAAAATATTGAAGGTTCTTAAGCATAAAGGAAATTTTTAAAAACAGACGATCACGGAAAAATATTTCCAGCAATGCTTTCCCTCCGCAGGTCTTCAACAGACAGAAAAGAAAGTCATTCTTCGCCAGCTGTGAGAAAATCGATAGCTCAGGTTTCTCTTTTCACTTTGACCATGTCTTTTTAAATGCCACTTCTAGTATCTGCAGTCACTGCTCCTCTTGCCATTCAAATCCATGCAGGCAGTCACTCCCTGAATCTTCTGGTGTTACCCACATGTTTCTTAGATCTAATTCAGACTGGTCACTGATGTGCTACACACAGAGTAATGTTTTCTGATTTTCTGTATTTTCAGATTAGCTGTATTTTAATTGAAGTGATCAAACAAGTCATTAGACCACCCTGGTTCCATCTCAAAGTCTTTCCAAATCTTCTTTTGATTTGATTATTTTCAAAAATTTTGGCTCATGCTCACAGGGAATTGAGAACTTCAACAAGATTAATTTCTCTGCTGTCTTCCAGCACTTCAATGTGCCTATCACATTTTCAAAGGTTAACAGTTTATCCTCAGAGAAACAGGTAAGCATTGTCAAGTATTTTCAAAGAAGGAAATACAGATACAGGTGTTATTGAAATATAGATATGGGTGTTATTGTCCCAGATGATCACTCAGACCATCAATCTGGGCCTCTTAAACACGATACCAGCTGAGCCTACTGTAGTCATCCCCAGGCTCATTATGATTTCTTGCTTAGAACTGAAAGCATAAATAAGTACCAGATAAGCTTTTACTGTATCTATAAGACACAACAGGACACTAGCATTTCTCCTTATTTAAACACAAATCAGTCTTCCACATTTGTATGTTTCTCTTTCCTACTATGTTTGTACACAGTAGCACCACTTCTCGGCAGCAAGGAGGTTGCAGATAAAAGGTGAGAGGAGGGGAATGTGATATAAAAAGAAAAATGTACCTTAACAAAAATAGATTTGTCAGTACTGGCTCACAGACACACACACACACAAAATCTTCAAATATTAAAATATCTCCTGTCATTTCCCTACTCTCCTTGATCTGCTGCAAAGCTATGAGGGTTCATTTATAACAACAGTGACAATTTCTGCAGAACACCATAGTGTGATTGAGGATGAGAAAAACACAGAGGGAGAATGCCTACACAATGTACATACATGGACATAGCCTGAATTTTTTAGTTGACACTTACACAGGGAACAATCTGGGGGCAAATACCCTCTTTGCTCCATACTTTCTATATCACTTACTCAAGAGCACATGCATGTGTAAAATCAATCTGAACCACTAGGATCTTTCATCTCCCCAGTGATACCTAGGTTTGCATATGGCATAAGGCAATGGTGAATCAAGCCTCATGATCTTTACAGGGAATTTCGCCTCAAGAGACTTCAGGCAGTCACTGAAACAAAGCTGAAAGATCTTGTTGAAATAGCACCAAGTACAGGTAAATGCAGAAATTTACAACTTAAGATTGGCTCATAGCATTCCTTCCTACAAAATGGCTTTCAGATTAGGAAGAAAAAGCTAAAATCAAACTAGCTTGCATGTAAAAAAAATGGTGTGCAAGAATATTTCTGAGCCAGTGAATTGTGTGCATTTGTAACAACTGAGGTAGATTTTTTTTGTTGTTGTTCCAAATATGTTCCAGCATATACTTATTTAAGGTGTTGGCAATGCTAAACAAACTTGTATCTTCAGTCTCTTTCAAGGCAGGCATTTTGTCTAAGTCTTTGACACTGTAAGTGCATTCTCTTCATCCCCAGGTTGTGCAGGCTTGCTGTTTCCTCTTAATGTTAAAAATGAGTATCTCAGTCCTCCTGCCATGCTAAACAAAAGAGAATGAACAGTGGTATCAAAGATGTCTGATGTTACAGATGTCATTTCATAGGTACATAACTTTCCTTCTGAAGAGCTAAAGAACACTAGCTATTATAAACTAGGAGTGCCTAAGAGCTATGTAACCCATCTGAAAAAGCAGCCCCAAGCAGACAAAGATCAATTACCAGTTGCTCACACAGGTTCACACACACAGGGCATGATCCAAGCACAGAAAGTAACCACTCACAAGTTAGAGCTTATATTCAATGGGCACAACTCATTCAGTCAGTGTTCTCACTTCCCACCTGACTTTTACTTGGAAGCCTCACAACTCAGAACTGCTGCTCATAAAAAAATAAATAATTCCACACAGTAAAACTGCAGGCATATTTCCACAATTAGGCCTTACCACAGCAATATTTAATGTCTGAAAACAGACATGAAAAGACATAACTAACTGTAATGACCTTTACATCCTGGGGCAGTGCTTTGTCAGGCCAGTAGTTTCAAAACTGCATCACCAAATGAGTCCAATCAAACAAAATATAAAACTAGAACTCACTGAGAAATCTTCAGCTTCAATAGATAAAGGCTATTCAAGTTTCACTTACCAAATATTTAGCCCTACAAAGTTTAACATGGAGAATATGTAATCTCCACCAATCAACATTCCGATGTAAGCAATGGATATATTCTGAAAGGAAACAAAAATCATGCATTTATTTAAGTCAGATTTCTCCGCCATGAATACAAACAATATAAACTAATTCACTTTTCTAAGGAAATGGTTATACTGTGTTGCTGACCACTCTAAAATCAGCCTTTAAACTAATTTCATGGATGTCAGCCTTATGGATAATGCAGCAACGAAAAGAATAATAAAATCAGTATGTTTTCTAAATGTATACAATGCACAGTAACTTTCTAGGGAAAAAGAGGGCCATTTGATATCAGGCAAAATGGACCTAAGGTCACCTTTTTATATCTATTTCTTTATTATCTTTGGAATTCAAGTCTCATTTCTTAAAAGTGGGGTTTGGATTCTCCAGCATAAAAAGGATGCCTTAAAGTCACAGTAAAAGTTCTTCATTATTACCTTAAGAGGGTTATCTGCTTACTTTTCCAACTAAATATGCTCTGAAATCACTTGGTACAGGTTCAAGACAGGCACAGCTTAATTTTAAAAATTCTACCTCTCACCCACCTGCTTCAAGTTTTGGAAAAATAGATCCCTAAAGACAGAAGGCAAAATGTAGAAGTGTGTGATCATTTTACCAACATTTTGTGGCTTTTAAATGTTTTAGCGGCTAGTCTGCATAATGACATCTGTCTCTACAAGTCTCTAATGGAGACTGCTGTGTCATAACCTGCTTCTCAACTTTAACACTGTTCAAAGAGTGTCAAAGACTATTACAGCTAAGAAAATAGAAATAGTCTTGCCCTGACTTAATGGTTTGATGCAGACATATAAAATTTAAAACAATGTTTTCAGGGCCACAGAATGAAAACTACTAGATTAATCTTGCAGCTTTCAAAAAAGAAAAAGGATGTAGAAAGAGAAGTACTGCCCTCCTTTTGCAGATTTTGTTATGGTGAATTGTTTGTTTTCCTTAGTCATGGAAGGGAGCACTTTCGGTACTATTATTCCTGTTAAGCTAAGTTGAATTCTGAAAATCTTTTGCCCACAGCTGCATAAGTTTTGTCTTTTCTCTTTCAGCTTTATAATCCTATGTTTCTCTCCAAACTGGCTTACTAAAAAAGCATGGGCAGTCAGGGATGTTCCTAGACATGCTGTCCTCATCAATACAAAGCAAGATGCACAGTTTTTTAAGTTAAACTGAGTTAAAGAAAACAGACTCTAAGGACACCAGGTTCAATTTTTAAGATGTGCATGTTTTGGTCTTCATTAAATTGACCAGAATTTGTACAAACCAAAATTAAATAGTCCATTCAGCTAGAACACAGGTTCTCACACAGAGGCTGAGGCACTTAACCATAAAGCACACTCCATACTTCACCTTAGTCATTATTCTGTATCTACAAAAGCCTTACATATCAGCTGCAAAGGAAATTAGTTTAGCCCAAAGTAAAAGTTCACCTGAATTTGCATGAGGGCATCTTGACTAACACACAATAACTTAATAAACAACAGAGGCACAGGATACTCCCTGATGAAATGTGGCTAAATGTCCACCTTTTAATTAAAATTGTTCCAGTTTCTCTTGTTGAAGAAATAAAAATAGATCAATACTAACAATGTTTTCTGGAGCATACCTGACTTTGAAGGCAAGAGAACAGGGTCACTTTGCAGTGAGACCTTGCTTGGCACAAGCAGCGTCTCAGTATTAGCCCTCATTTTGAGTTTCCATCTCAAAGCAGAATCAAGATCACTGCTGCACCAATGCTCTTTCCTGTCTATTTGAGCATTTTTATTTCCCTCTTCTGGTCCATAACTCACCTTGATTGCACCAACTACTGTTGTCGTGAGTGCAGAATTGTAATGACTGCACAGGACAGTAGAATACATCAAGAGAAACCTAAACAAAGGAGAAAATTTTATAAATTCCTCCCAGGGAGCTAAGAAGTTTAACATTACTTCAAGATATTCAACATTATCTGGATCAGTATTTTTCTGGAATCTATAATCCCACCTGTTTCAAACCCTTGTAAAAGAATTTCTGTGAATCTCTAATTTCAGTTAATGATGTGCACATAGAGAATATTCAAAATACATGTTAAATTATGCTACTTGAGCTCTAGCAGAGTCAGCTCTTTTCTCTGTGCTGTTTATATGTCAGTGTTTAAAGTTAGTTTGACCCCTTGGTTTTGACATGTAAGAGAAGAACAGGATGCAACTCCTTCTTCCTTTGACTCTGCAGTTTCAACAGGAACAAAGCATTGTTTCGATAGTTTTAAGTCTCCCGCACTTTTCCAGCTGCTTTGAAGAACAAACACACTGAAACAGTTCTTATACTCAAGGACTTACATGCTATTAACTACAAAGTTAGATTATTGGAAAAGACAGACAGAAGAGACTGTACAGAAAATACAATGCTAAATGTCATATTGCTCAGCACTGTACTATGAGGTCAAAAATCCAGATAGCACTGAACAGTTATTTACACCATTAGAAATAATTAAAAGTCAAGACATAACCCTGGGGGAAAACCCATTTTCTCTGAACTTTAATATAACTTATTAGTGAGTCTTACATTGGAGATTTGCAATTTGAAACACTGACATGAAAACAACCTGCTTTATTTCCCCATATCCTTACCCCAACAAGCAGGAAAGAATAAATTGAAAGACAAATAAAAAATTTGTCCAGTGCTGGAAATGTGTTGCCTATTAAAAAGAGAGAGAGAGAATTATGTGCTATATAATCAACTGTAAACACATATAAAATGTACTTAATATGAAAATATGTAAATTCACAAAATACATTTCATTCATACCAAAATTATGAACCACTTATACTATTTCTGGAAACAATTTAATGCATCTAACTCGACAGACAGCAGGATGACAGCATCCGTGATACGTGGACAAGTACTTGTAACATGTAGAACAGTGCAGGTACACAAGTGCACACTGTAAGCAGTAAACATGAACACAATACCGAAAATTATGTTTTGCTATTTACTGACAGATACTAACACTGTGAATAATAACAGATAATAAATAGTGTTGATGTGAGATGGACAGAAACAGCAAATACATAAATAATTTCCTCTAAATCTCTTCCACACCAGAGATTCATTCATGAACAACTTTTAGGGCCCAAGCCTGTGTTTTTGAGCATTACTAAGGTCTCTCAATAACGAATATTGATGAAAAGGCTCAATTGCTTTGAAGTATCCTCCCTAGTGAAGTGCAGCAAACAAACAAACAGTGCCAACCAGCCACTAAGAAACATGTCAGAGATTCTTTTCCATTTCTAGCAACTCCTGGATATGCCTCATTGTAATCTGGTTAGTTTACACTTGCTACATAAACAACAAATTCAGCTAAGGCTGAACACATCCCTGAGAAACAGAATAAAGGCCGTTAGGCCATGCTAACAGCCAGCTGAGCCTCCACCATGTGAGGTAATAGGTAAAAAGGCTCTTGAGCAGGTCTGCCCTACTAGAATTTTGCTGGTGTGCAACTACAAGCTGCCAAGTATAACAGAGAGCCATTCTGGTGCTTCCTTCCTCTTACATTGCATCATGCTTTCCTGTTCTTACAGTGAGCCATCTAGCAGAGGAGAAATTAGTAACTTGGGCATTCATTTAAAAACTGCAATCTCTCCAAGATTACAGAACTAGCTAGAGGAGTAGAGGGGTAGGGACAGACATGGCACTGTTGCTTTGACTTCACAGCAGAAGACGTATGCTGTGACGGGTCAAGGCAAGAAGTTCTGCCAGGGTAAAAACTGGTCTGAAAATCTGCTCAGTAAAATGGTTATTTGCAATCATTTGCATATCATCAGCATCTTTCCATTTTCTCTGTTTTCTCTGCAATTTGATTTCTGTGTGTCACACTGACACTAGTGTTGGAGAATTTTGCTCAGAAATGGCTTATAGAATTTTGTTCAGACATGCCATAATCATATATAGCTGATGGAAAAGTAAAAGGCAGCTGTGAGGAGCAAATTCTCAATGCCTGTTTCTGTAAATAACAAAAGTTCTCAGGCACGTTTATATAAACAGCAGAAGTTCTCAGGTTGTTTTGTAATAACAAGTAAACATCTTGTCCTTGGATAAGTTTGTCCTAAACTGGCACAAGGTTATGTTGGACTGATGACATAAAGAAATTTCACATTCACTGCAGACCTAATTCTAGCACTTTCAGGGAATCATAATTTTTCTGCTTAAAGCAGAATTCTAAGAACACAGTGACAAAATCGTGTGAGTTCAGGGCACAACAACATACAACAAAGAACATTACAATGATTTATTACATCCTCCAAAGAATTTTCTGTGGCAAATGTAGGAGCCAGGAAAACCTTCTGGTCTGATACTTTACGTATCAGGACATACTGCCTACAGATACTGTACTAGGATTACCTGGGGAGAGTCTTGCTCTCATTCTATGAGAATGCACAATGTAGGTTACTAAACTAGACAGACTAAACAGAAATCTGCCCTGGACATCAGAATGACAGAAAGACTCAAAGAGTAAGATTGAAAATTGTCTGTATAGTTGCAATCTTGTTTTAGAGCATGTGGCAAATCACACAGTGCAGCTGGATTCTCAACCTTTTGTTCAAGCTGGGTGTACCTGAACATACCTTAGTTCCAAGTCAAAGACTCAAATAAGGACTACCACACAAATTAGCTTCTCCTTAAGGGAATACACTAAAGTTCTTACCTGTGAAGGACGAGTCTAACTCACACTTTTCATACTGATCAAACTAACATTAAGGGAGAATTACCTCTTCAGACACAAACAAAAAGCCCCTCTCACTTCCCAAAAAGCCCCTCCCTTTCACTCCTCAAATGAAATCTGAACAAAATAACATTATCAGTCTGAGATATGCAATATTGCTACTTACCTGCTGAAAATCTCCAGTAGAAAAGCTAATAATAACTGTTGGAATCACCATGAAACAAGCATTATAAAACAGGACACCATATTTTCCCAACTCCTGTGAAAAACAAACATGGCATTTGGCATTAAAAGCCACTTGGGAGCAAAATACTGCATATTTCTCTGGTAATTCTTCTGACACTATTGTCAGCGAGTAGACAGAGTACATCTCAATTTAAAATACAAACTTGCAATCCTTTTATTCAGTGTTTCATACTAAGCTGAAATTCCTCTTCACTCACTCTGTGCACTCAGCAGAGTGTTACTACTCTGTTATACCTTAGACACTTCCCATACAACCCTAGGAACTTTCAAAAGCACTGGTCCAGAAGTGCTTTGTGTTGACTTCACACTAGTCTTTCCCTGGCCAAGGAATCACCTACTCATTCTACTACAAATCAACCACGAAAACATATAACAGGAAAATTAATGAAGTTTGACTCATAGATAGAACTCTGTAATCACTGGTAATTGATGTAACTTTATGCGACTTAAAGATTGCCACATAACCTGTGGGTTAACTTGCTTGGCACAAAGGCAGGAAATTAGGAGAATGAAAAAATAACCTTCCCTTCCTACAGATTCAGCCATGCTGCTTAGAAAATCTCTGCAGCCTATCTCTTCTCCTGTGTTTTGCAGAAAATTGTGAGGCTGTTAAGTGCTGCTTATAAATACAAAAGGAATCTGGAATCGACAAAGATGTCTGAGATTATTAAAAGATATATATTTCTGCTATACAGAGTGAAGCACAGAAGTCAGAAACCAAACCTCTATCCAAGATTGCTCTTTGCTATGGCTTAGTATGTTTCATGACACTGCATTTGAAGAGCAGCCTTGATACACATTTACATGAGTAATGTATATCAAGACATCACCTAATACCTTATCACACCTGCTTTTGCTGAAGACTTGCTTTTAGATAACTGAAAAAGACTACAGTTACTGTGGTTATGATTTAGGCTGGACAGTTCTCTGTTTATTTTACATAAACCTCACATAACATGTGTTTCTAGTCAAAAAGTCATCATCCCTATATATATACATATCAAATTTAGAGGTAAACTGTTTGCTTATGGTTTGATTTTTTTTTTAATAACTACAAACTCTGCTTAAAAGCTTTGGGAGAAAAGAAAATACAGTTAGCTTACCAAAGTCTAGCCAGAGATAGAAATAACAACTTTTTCTAGGCTGTTCTCTATTAAGAATGCATATATCAACTGGAATGTGAAAGTAAATGAAGTTATTTATGAGTTCATAATGGTACGTACGTAAAAGTCATGTAATAAGTAGGTGTCCTGGGGTGACTAATGGGGTGACTTTATGATGCTGAATTTTATCCCCATTTGTCTGTTTAGCCTAGAAATAAGTTTTGTGCCTTTAAAACTAGATCCAAGAATGAAGAGAGGGAAAAGGAGAAGCGGTGAAATGTCTGAGGCAGCTGTATTCAAGAACATAGAGATAAGAGCTTCAGCTCTCTCTCTTGATGTGTGTTGTCTGCAGCACAGACAGTGGGAGAGAGTTCCCCTTTGCTTTTAGTTAGTTCTTTTAGCTAGCTGAGGCAGAGAAGTTCCCTGGACTGTAGTTTGTCTTTTTCTTGGAACTATTCAAACCTGCTCTGGACTGAAAACCCAGGAAAACATCAGGAGCTCATGTCTGTGCCCCACCAGGGCCCAGGACGCAGCATTTTCTAGCACCAGAGGGATTGATAAGAGACTGAGCAAGCCGAGCTACACTCCATGACAAGAACTCTCTCTCTCTGAATTTGCCATCTCTTCAGAACAGTGTGAGGTTGCAATGCTTAATATTATTCTTTTTTTTTTCATGTTTGTGAGTACCTTGCTTGTTAAATAAATATTTTTTTCCACTTTTCTCCAAGGAAGTTTATCTCCCAATCAGGTAGGGAGAAGAGCCACTTGAATTTGCTTTGTAGAGGGACCCCTCCCTAAATTTACCCTAAACCAAGACAGTAGCTCACTGCTAAATTCAAACCAATTACCCCAAGTTACCTTTGGATCAATTTTCTGCTTTGTATAAACTCCATTTGCTGCTGTGAAGATATCATTTAGCAACACAAAGATATAGCCCTCCAGATTGAAAGACAGATCAGACCTGGGAAAGAAAGAAAGAAAGAAAGAAAGAAATACTATATTGTAAATAAGCAAAAAATATGCAATGCATTGCATTACCTTGTTTACCAAGAAAAATATTGTGAATGAGGATATGCAAACCCCATGAACTCCAGCCAGTCACAGGTTTTGCTCCAAGCCTTCTTTGTAAGTCAAAGTACTTTACATTTCTCCAGTCACAGGACCACCACAAATGAAACATCAGAGTTCCTAATGTTCAGTGTGAAAGTCGCAGAAAATGTTCAGTTTCCATTCAGAGAAAAATTCCACCCATCTCAACCCTGACAACCAGTCAAATTATAACTGAATTTACTTGCCTATTTCTTTTACTAGAAAGAAAGCGGCTAGGGAATAAAATCCAACTGGTTTGTATGTTTTTCAGACATATTGCCATCCTTTTTTTTTTTTGACTAGTTACTTCATCAATACAGGGTAATTCATTTGACAGGACATGGCTCTATCTCTGTCACATCACATGGAAATTATTTACCCTTGTTCATAGCAAAGCCAGGAAACAAACAAGGAAAACACTAACTTTGCAGATAGGTAAAGGCATGTTCAAACAGAAAACAGAGAACAGCATATGGGTGCATTGTAGCAATTATCTCACAATGGAACTTAAAAAAATAAAAAGGGGGGAGGGGGTTATGATTAAAAAAAATACAATGTGTAACTCCATATTTGACAACCAAAATATCATTCTTTCTATCCAGAACAAGAATATACTTTTCCAAGATTATTAAAATACAATGATACCATGAAATAAAAACAAGATTCTTCACACAGTTTTAACTTGCTTCACTTATGATCCTGCAAACATGGAAAACTTAGAGGTGGAAAAAGACACACCCAAAGACTGTCAGCAGGAATTAGATTTTTTTCCTTTGTATAACTGCAGCTCCCAGTGATGTCACTAGAGAGATTTTCCAAATCAAAACTTTATCTAGAGTAACTTATCTCCACTTAGGTTTACTCAGAATTAAACAAGGAAAAAGTTCTCCTGCTGTCCCTCCCCTCATAATATGGCTTTGTATGAGAAATTAAAACCTTACCCAGCGGCTATGAAAGCCCCAAGAATGATGGCAAATACGCTGACTATAATATTCAGTGGGTACCGTTTCCTGCAGGCAAAAATTGAAACAGTTCACATTTTCATTATTTGAAGCAGAGATTAAATGGCTGTCTGCCTGAAAAGTTTCAAAGCAATTAACAATCACAGAACACTTAATAGGAGGGCAAAGTCTTGACAACCTTACAGAAACAATGTGATTGCTCATATGCCATGCTGTCAGACCTTGGCCCTGAGAACGGAGATTGAAAAAGCACTCTGAGCATTCTCTTACTAGACAATTATAAAAGATTAAAGGTTCAAAGTAACAGCACTGAACCAAACAAATTTAATGTGTATTGATATTCATAATAGACATATTTCAGTGTCGTCCAGCAGTCCAGTACATCTCTCAGGCAGTTTTTCATACCACCTCTGTTGAGGAAGCTGCTATACAGGACACTGTCTGGATTATTTTCAAATAGATACTTATTTTGAACTCAAACTGAAACTTTTTACTTGAAAGGGAAAACATGGAGCTTATAACTTTCTTCACCACCACATCAGTGCTGCCACAGAGTAGTAAAAAGCATACTGCAAACCTATTAAAAGGTTTTTATATCTACACCACTTTATTTGGAAATATCTTAAGCACTCATTTTTGAATTGTACTGCAACATGCCTTACAGATATTCCCCTAGTCCTTATTCTGTCAAGATAAGAACTGAGAGAGAAGATCCTCGAAACAAAATGTACAATTCTCTTTGAAGAAATACTCTTGGAGAAATCCTGTGTTTAAAGGATCTTGTGTCCCAAGAATAAAGTGCTGAGCAGACTCTAGATAAATTAGGCTTTGATCATAATGACTCTCAAGAGTAACAATCCAAATCTTGATTGTTTCAAAAATCCTGACATAAGCCTGCACAGACTCTCTAGAGTCCTTTCACTTTCAGCCCTGACGAAGTCCACTGTGTCAGTCTGCACCAACACAGCATTCTCCTCCCAGGCTTTCCACTGGTTAGGAACTTGCTTGCACTCACAGGCCACATTGCTGTTCTCCAGCTGAGCATTTATGCGCATCTCACTGACTCACATTTTTTTTCACTTGCTTGTGGGAGTCTTCAGGCCAACAGAAGACAGCAAGTTTTGCTTTCCCTGGGAGAAGTTAAAACTACAAAAGCATTCCAGAGCATCTCCCAATATTAATCACATTGATCAATTAACTGCTGTGTCAGCCAAAAGCAGATGACAGTTTAGCTGGGGGCTTTTTGCAGTTTTAGCTTTCCCCTGATCATCACTCTCACACTGCCTGGGTTCAGATTCAGCAAGCTGGTTTTTTCCTTGTGAGTTCATCTGGTGAGCTCAGCATCAGTCATATGGATAGAACTGTGGAATTCTGGACAAAGTATGATGTATTTCTACTCCTGTTCCTCCAACTCAGTACTACTGAAATTAGAGATCCTGAGCAGCTAGCATATCCTTCTTAATTTCTCATGAAAAATAACATAGGTGTCTGTAAGTAAGGAATTCTGTGATCTAAGCACTGGTAAATACCATTTTGCTTATTAACCTGGTATGTTTTCAGACTTGACCCAGACAGTTACTCTACATAAGCAGACTGCCATGCTATCAGCACTCTTTGGAGACATAAGGATCTGTCTGTTTGAAGCAGTTCACAGTTCAGAAGCTTCCAAGACAAGACACAAACATAACCACTGAAAGTGACTGAGTTGTGTCTGCTGACCTGAAACCCATGTAACGGTCTAGAGAATGAGATATGAAAATGGAGACAAGTTGATTTTTTTCCCTCTCTTCACTAAAATGTCTAATCTATGCCTTCAAAAAAGCTACATAAATCACTTTCTTTGCTTTTGTCTATTTGTAAGTAAAAATCACTCATGCAATTTTCTGGTGAGATGACACAAGTCATCCATTTGATGTGATCTAAAGTAAAGGAATCTTAAATGAAAAAAAAAAAAAAACAAAAACACAACCCCAAAAAAAAACAAAAAGGATCACCCAAGTATGATGATTTCCAGCAGTAAAGTAAGTGGAATGGTAAACTTCCTGAGCACTGTAAACATCGGCAAACTGTCAAAAAAAACAAAATAAAAATCCAAGCATAGTATTAGATTAATAGCACTCTTATATCCTAACTCTTATTTTACTAACCCAGGGGATGGAACAATTAATCCAGGAATAAGAAACCAAACCAAATAGCAAATAATTTAGTACATTTATATGAATGTCAGTCTGCAATGCACATTAGACAATCAAATAATTGAAAGATAGCAAGCTTTGCCAGTGAGTAAATTTGTGCAACTGGCTATGTTTGAAGGTCACTCTGCATTACTGAACTGGAATATAGTAGGTATTTTTTACCTAGCGTAACCCTTATAAAATAATTCTTCCTGTAAAATTCATAACCATAGTTAAATAAAAACTATTTCTATCGAAACTTAAGAGGACAGACACTAAACCTTTCTCTGAAAACATGTAACAGAAATAAAATACAAATAAAACATGCTTAGTAAACAAGCTGTACTTTGAAAAAGTAAAATAAATCCATGACCAAAGAATTAGAGGAAATACAAGAAACATAAAAGGTGGGGCCACAGCTGCAACTACGAAACAAACTTCTATTTTTAGCAAGATGTTGTTGATCTGCATGAAGTAATGCAGTTGGAAACCTTTCTGGGTGAGAAAACACTTGCATCTGACACTGTAAATATAACAGCATGGCCATATGGACCAATTAATCCCCTGCTAAAGATAATTATTAACAATTGCATTAGTCAATCATACAATTCCTTACACAATGTTTAAAAACTTTACAACAGATATTTTGAATTTTTGCATGGGATCACCTGCACCTTCCAGACAACCTAAACAAGGTGGAGAATTCAATGATGTAAACAAGTCTCATATATTGTACCAAAATACAATGTAACAAAATATTAATGGTAGGAACACTGCAGGCATTTTAAAGTTTCTGTTATAAAAATTAGTTAAAACTAGCAAATCTAAAATAGGTATACCAGCCACAGAGGAGGGAGAAGGTGCACTTACATACCCTACTAAGCATTTAAACTTACAATCAGAGAAAAGGGAAAGAAAAACCCAACTTTTACAGCTTTGAAACTTCTTCCATATTCACAATGGCTGAAGTGCTACCAGGCACAGTACTGTCTAAGTCTTAATGTCTGTTTCAGTGGAACAGCTCGTGAACACATTCAACAAGGAGTTGCAGAACCAGGCATCTAGTGTTCATAGCTAGAGAATATTAATTCTATAAATAAAAAGAAATGTGTCACAGACATATTTTATGAAAAATCCTTTTGCTAGGATTTTTTCTCCTGAGAAGCTGAGAGGCCTCAGAAATGAAATGTAAACCATAATTATTTGCTGCTGTAGAATGCAACAGGTGCATCTTTGATTGGTCTCATGTCATTGTTTTTAATCAATGGCCAATCACAGTCCAGCTGTCTCGGACTCTCTGGTCAGTCACAAGATTTTATTATCATTCCTTTCCTCGCTAGCCTTCTGATGAAATCCTTTCTTCTATTCTTTTAGTATAGTTTTAATATATAATTTTCTTTTAATATAATATATATCATAAAATAATAAATCAGCCTTCTGAAACATAGAATCAAAATTCTTGTCCCTTCCCTCGTCCTGAGACCCCTGCGAACAACACCACAGAAATGCAAACAAATTAAAAGTAATACACTGGGGGACCTCATCACTCTCTACAACTCCCAGCAAGAAGGGTGCAGAGAAGTGAGGGCAGGTCTCTTCCACTGTGCCTACAGTGAGAGCACCAGAACATATGGCCTTCAGATGAGGCAGGGGAGATTCAGACTAGATATTAGAAAAAAATTGTCACTGTTAGGGTGATCCGGCATTAGAATGGATTGCCCAGGGAGGTGGTGGAGTCACCATCCCTGAGGGTGCTTGGATCTGGCATTGGGTGATAAGATTACTAGTCCAGGGTTACAGTGGTAATAGAGCTGTGTTTACAGTTGCACTGGATGATCTTACAGGTCTTTTCCAACCTTGATGATTCTATGATTCTGTGGTTTTACTTTCTTTCCTAGCATCTGTCTAATAGTTCTGAATTGCACACAAACCTGCAAAATTCTGTTTTGGTTTAGCTTAGTACCAAAACTTCAGGAGCCTGCAACAACATAAAAAACCACCACATGGTAGTGGTGTATCCTGCTGTATCCTCTAGCTGTATCCTCCAGTCCTGGTGCAGCCATCATGCTTCTGTGCTTGTCTTCCACAGAAAATACAGACATTCATTCTATCTGCATTGCTTGCACCTTTTTAGCACTAGCATGGAAGCAGCTCTCATGGGTCTTAGCTTACAGGCACATGGGAGTCAAGGCACTCTTCAGCAGCGCTCCCTGACAACCACCACCTCCCCAAGCACCACCACTACTCCACTACACAGTAATTTTTCATCTCTTGGTGATTCCTAAATATCTGCCATGACACCATGGTACAAACATTTTCCTTATGCTGCTTCCTTCAGAAACAGTTTTCCAACTCTCTGGTTAAGACACCCAGGAAAAGCTGGATGCTTGGGTGTGAGGCAAAAGTGTAAGCATTTTCATGGTTACATAGGAGTATTGTGATTTTATGTCAGCACAGGACTGGCTAAGCTCCCCTTAAAGGAAGTAGACAACTTGTAAACTGATCAAATGTTTGTGTAAAAATTTCATAACAGTACCAGGGGTTTAGACAGACAGACAGACACCACATGGATTTAAGACTCCAGACAATGCTCTTCTTCAGTGTTTCTTTTTTACCCCACAAGAAAAAAGGGTAAAATCCAAACAGTCTACTTATAACTTCTACTTACTGTACCTGAGTTTGCTGGTACTTGATAATCCACTTAAGTGGTTTCCAACATAAATCAGAGGCAGAGGAAATAACTGTGATAAAATTAAAAGCATAACTCAGATTATTTTGTTTAGAAGTAGTGTTGAGGCACTTGATAGAATTTGATACTCATCATATCAGATGTACTTTTGTGAAGAAAGAGGGGTTTTTCAACAGAAAAAAAGGTAACTATGCCGCAAGCTCATCTATAGCTCCTATTTATGTGACGGGTCATGACCACAGCTTCACTGATGTCATTAGAAGAGTTGCAATTTATCACAAATGAGACTTAGAATCCATTTAGAGTAAATGTTAATCACTCTTATTCTAATTACTATAATCCTCAGATAAATATCCATTTTAACATTTAATTTCAGATATAAAGGTAATAATACAGTAAACAGTATCTAAATAATCAAGTGAAGAGGTGGAATAAAAAAGTTAATAAACTATAAGTATGCTGTGCTCTTCTACATATTCCACATTTATTAATATAGCTGGAAGTTGCAACATTTTAGATCAACCCAAAAAATTTGCTTTGTAAGATACTAGAAAGGAAAGTTAAGTAATTATGAGTAAATTAAACTTTGATTCCAGCAAAGAGACTGACTTGCACAGAAATCTATAGTCCATAACACAATATAGAGAAACAATAATGGAACTTGTGAGCCTTAAAAAAATGTACAAGAATACATTAATCCCTACAATTATCAGCTGCAATTCAAAGCCATTAATTTTCCTTTTACAGAAAAAATTACATTATCACAGAATGGATAAGGTTGGAATTTGCAGAAGATTTAAACCAACCAAGGTAATCAATGGGGACAAAGGCAGTGTGTACATTTGGTCCCATTCACTATCAGTCAAGAGGGGCTGAGATGGCAGAAAGACGTAACAGATCCTTTATCCTAATGTGTAATAGTTGCTCTTGTTTCTAAACAGGGAGACAGACGTTGGAGGACACTAAAGTCAAAGGCTATTCATTTTTAAACCTTGCTGGAAAAGCATACAGAGGAGTAGGGTGTATTTAATCTATGTTAAAAATGGTGTGTTTCTTTCACAGCAAGAGAGAAAAAAGTGAAGTAAAAGTTAACTGATAGTCAACTGAAGTTAACTTTTAAGTGAAAGTCACAGTAAAAGTAAACAGGAGTATAAAGAAAGCAAGAGTATGAGTAACAATAAATATTCAGCCTGTTGACCTAAGTTTGCAAAAATTTTGTAAAGCACAGTCTCATCTGCAGACTTTTATTTAGAACATTTTGGTTCATCTAATTTATAGGCTGAAAACAGAGTAGACATTATATTATCTTTCCTCTGAAATTCATTCCATTGTAAAGACAAAATTACAACATCCAGCATAACAGCAGAGATCAGTGAATCATTTACTTAAAAGGGGTCAGGAATTTCAAAGTTTCGTCACTAAAATAAGCATTTCATTACTTTAAAACTCTAGCTGAATGCACTGAAGACATTTACCAGTTGAGGAGTGAAAAGTAATGATTATCTTAGTGTCATAGCAAAAGTTGACAAAAGGATAAGGAGTTGGACTAAGGGTTCCTTAAATAGTAGAGAAATCAACAATGAGCAATTCAGCTCATTCACTATGACTAGTCAAATCCACACAACAAACAGTGTACAGGTCCTGGAAGCTAAAATGTTGACTGCTTCCAGCCTATCCAGCAAAGTCTTCCAAACAACAGATATTATTAGGATAAAGAAAATACATGTTGTATTTTTTAATGCCTTTGTATATAAGTTAAAGCAAAGACAACAGCAGAGGGACCACAGCAGGACTTGTGGGGATGGAGGGAAAAAACTTCTCAAGGTCTCAATAAGTTGTTTATACATGGAACTCAAAGCTACCCACTGGGAAACCTTCTTTCTTATTCTGGAATAATAAAGAAGGATTGTCTATTTTATGAATAATACCATAGATTCTCCTCCAAGACTTGTACAAATGCCAATGATTTCAACATGCATTAAGAATGAACATATCTGTGAGACATCCACTGTAAACCTCACACTGACAGGAAGACAAGACATTCTGCAGTAAAGATGTGGGCTTGAAAAGCTATGCTATCTGATCCCTCAGCAGGGCTGGGAACATTCCCTGTGTCCTGGAGCAAACACAACTGATAACCTGCAACAAGACATAAACACACAGGCTAATGCATCAAAAAAACATTCCAGCAACATTGCATAGATGCAAAACTCTTTGAGGATTGTTGCTGTAGTAATTTCATATCCTAGTTCCCAAACTGAGGTAAGAGGAGATCCTGTCACATTTGTTCTATCCTGCCTCTTTAGACTGTATAATGCAGCTAGTCACCACCAACAGTATTTTCAGTTGGCATTATTTTAGCCCCCCCTATGGAACATAAATGTTATACTGGGAGTCAGCTGTTGTTCTGGTTTCTCATCTGCCACATTACTTTTCTACTATTTTTTCTACTATCACATGCTTCATTCATATTTCCAAGCAGCCTTTCTCTCTTTATGCCGTGTTTAAAAGTCTTTCACAAACACCTATCTCCCATTGATCCCACAGAGAGCTATTTCAACAAAAAATCTTCAGAAATGTGGAAGATTTCATCCTGCTGTATAAAGGTAAAGCACCCTTCCTATGTGCTGCATAACTAAATGGCACCAGATTGCTCTGCAAACAGAGTTTATATCTATTGCCCAAACTAGAATATTACAGAGAAATTAAAATTATCAAATCAATTTTGAAATGAAACAATGATGCAAAGAATCCCATTTGAAAAAGAAATGCAAATGTTTTTCTTGTCTCCATAAGAAAGAATGCTACTATAAGAAGTAACTCTTTCCTGTTAATACCATGACATATGTGATCCTTACCTTCACAGGTATACTTTTGTCAAAATCAGGGAAGTGAACAATCTTATTTAGTTTTGACACATACAAGATAAGTATAGTGGCTGCCATCTAAACAAAAAGAAAAAATGAGAAGTCATGCAAGAGCAAAATTATAATGTGTGAAACAAAAAACTGCTTCAAAGATAAAATCTTTATATGAATTTGACAAATGCTAGGTTTTATGTATTTCTTTAAAAGAACTGCACAGAATGAAATTAACAAATTGAAGTAATTTTTCTCTTATTGAAACAATTTCACCAGGTATTTATTTGAAAGTAAAATACGCAAATATACTTTACTATCCTGAAGAAAATTAGTGGCATTTTGTGAAACAATGCATGCTGAGAAGGAATTGAGAAAATAAAATAAGACACAATCCCAGATAAACCATGTAATTTTTACTCAGAGAATAGTTTAGTCTGCAGAACCACTCCCAAAACATTTTTTTGGCAATGCAACAAGGAAGTTGGGCATTGATCAATCTGTTGACAACATGAGGAAGAAATAGTAAAGATGCAGACAGAATAAGATGCAGAAGAGTATCTGAGCAATCATACATCACAGGTGTTAATGTTGCCCCAAGGACTCAAAACAAAGGGTCAAATTTTCCTAATATGAAAATACAGCAAATCAATCAATTATCTAGAGGATGAGGTGGAGTCATGTTCTGCAGACTAAAGCATTATACCATATCATATGTACTTTATATAGTGTTCAGGAAAATCTTGGAAGCATCTGTCAACAAAAAAATGGAAATGCCATTAAGTCTTTGATTCTGCAAAGATTCTTTTTCTTTTTTCTATAAAGAAAAAAGCCGCATCAAGACATGAATTATTGCCACATTTTCAAGCCTTTCAAGGTCTATGGTTCCTTGAGCAGTCCGGGTATGTAAAACTCTCTATCACATCTCAAAGTCTTTACAAGACATTTTACATCTCTCTAGCACCTAACAGCAGAGATGTCAGACCTGTGGTACCCTGTTTTCAATACTCCCTCACTAGCTTCCCTATAAAATGTATTTGCCTAAATAATACTTGCTTCAAGGCTCAGTCTTTATCAGTGATCCCTCTGCAGTGATACATTCCTCTTTATGGACCCAGTCCACAAGCATTTGAACTTTGGTTTTATTGCAATGTCTCCTAACAACAAACATTTCTGCTGCCATACTCCAACTTACCCATGGGTAAATAAAGCAAGAAAGAATCAAAATTTTGCACTGGTCCTACTGGAAAACGGGGAGAAATTTATGAGGAAATTAATGGTTTGGCTACAAACAGGAGCAATATCTCTGCATGCAGTCCACAAAGGCTCAAGGACCCTCACAGAATGTATGTATACAGAATGTATGCATACAGAATGTATGCACTTGCTAGAACAAAGCTGGACAGTTTTGAAGGCCAGATTCCTTAATTACTGAACTTTACAAGGAGAATTAAATAGCATTCCAGTCTTTCACATGACTCTTTCCAGCCAGTAATTTTGACTAAAGCTCGAAGTTGCCTGTTTTCAATGAAACAAATTATAGTTCCTTAAAGTGTATCTAATCCAGAAGACAAGCAGTTCACTGTAACTGTGATTTTGCCCCCTAAAATCTACCTCTATTATCATTAGTTTAACTTAAAAAAATAATGAATACTTTTTAGTATGCTTTACTTGTGAACATACCTGTCCAATTCCAAGAAACATTGGTGATGGAAAGCTGAAAAGCATGAACAGATATTTAGTACTGAGGAATGGAAATAAATAATTAGGAAAAATAAAAAAGTTAAATTTTAAAACCAAATTCAACAATTAAACATGAGGATGTCTGGCCTGTGTTTAAGAAGAGTTCGGACTACACTTAATGTAGTAGAAATATTTTCTTTCTGAAGCCCAAATGATACAGCTCATGTACAGTTGATCAGTTCTGAACTGCTAGTTGTTTGGGGAATACTCATAAGTGAAGGTAACACACTTAGAGAACTCTTAATGCATCATTTCTTGAGTAGCTTTACACATACATTTTAAATCCTAAGAGGGGATAGTAACTAAAACATCTTGCACTTGCTCTAACTTGGAAGCTTATCTCTACAATCCAAACATACTAGCAATATGTTTTTGTCAAAATCAAGTTCTTAAGTAAATGTTGTAGAAACATCTATTGTCTACTAAACCAGCTACATTCCTACTATAACCCTTCAGTTGGCTTTAGCTGAAAGCATGGATAGAGTCACAGAAAGGGAAGGGACCTTAAAGATCATCTAGCTCCAAACCTTCTGCCATGGGCAGGGACACTTTCCACTACTCCATGTTGCTCAAAGCCCCATCCAGACTGGTCTTGATGACTGGTCATCTCTAGGGACGAGGAGCCCACAGGCTCTCTGGACAACTTACTCCAGTGCCTCACCACTTTCACAGTAAAGAATTTCTTCCTAGTATCAATCTAGACCTCCTCTCTTTCAGCTTAAGTCCAGCCTAATTTCCCTTTGTCCTATCACTACATGGCCTTCTCAAAAGTCCTTCTTGAGCTCTTCCCTTTAGGTACTGGAAAGCCACAGTAAGGTCTTCCTGGAATCTTTTCCAGGCTGAACTATCCTGTCTCTCTCAGCCTGTCTTCACAGGAGAGGTGCTGCCATCCTGTGATCAGAGCCACTGTGTTTAGTGGCCTCCTCTGGACTAGTTCCAGCAGGTCCATGTCTTCTTTGAGTTGGGGGACTCCAAGACCTGGATGCATTATTACAGGTAGGGTCTCACCAGAACAGGGGCACAGAATCCCCTTCCTCCCCCTGCTGGCCTCACCTCTTCTGATGCAGCCCAGGTGTTGGGTTTTTGAGCTGCAAACACATGGTGTTGGTTCATATTCAGCTTTTTACCACAAACACCCCCAAGTCCTTCTCCCCTGGGCTAGTCTTGACCCATTCTCCATGCACACTATATTTGTGCCTAGGATTGCCTCAATCCAGGTGCAGGACCTTGTACTTGGCCTTGTTGAACTTCATGACATTTGCAGAAGCTGCAGTTATCCTACTTAGTGCAGTGAGAAATGTACATCTAATATTAACATAACTGAGATGGGAACAAAGCATTGACAAAAGAAACAAACACGCTGACTCACAGCAAAAAGGCCATAAGAGCACTACTGTCCTAACACAGAGTTAGGAGCAATTGATAGCAAAAGAGATCAGGGAAACAGAAGTACTGGGGGCAGGAAAAACATAAAAAATAGCAGGACTTCCATTTATAATCATGTGACACTTAAACTGTCTTTTGTTTAATATTTACAGCTCCCCCATATAAAGATGGAGAGTTTGTCCAACTGTACTACACAGATTTCTGCAGACATTTGTGATTTGCAGAGGCCTAAATATTTCCAGCAATGCTGTAAGGTCTTAATACAAAACTTAGGTTTACTGACGGACATACTCGATTATCTCACGCAGATGTGCTAGATGTATGCCAAGGACTTTCAGGGAGCTGCAGTCCATAGGATAAAAAGCACTATAAAATAAAATCTCAACTTGCACCATGTACCATTTATGAGACATATTAAATACAGCTGCTATATGTTCAAATAGCACTGAACGTTAGAAAATGACATTTGGCTTTTTAACTTTCTTCTCATTTTGGTTTTTCTTTTTCTTATTTTGATTCAAGATGAGCTAAACCACAGCAAAAACAGAGCAAAGATTTTAAGTAAAACATGTTACTGGTGACAAAAATGGCAGTCACAGGACAATATAGAATCATAGAATATCCTGAGTCAGAAGGGACCCAGAAGGATGATCGAAGTGTAACAAGTATACACATCTAGATGGGAAAAGAGTTGGAGATGAATGCCCAAGTTCCTACTTCCCTCAGCTGCAAGACTAAGAGTAAAATGCAGTGTAAGAGGTGTGCAGTTAATGCTGTTGCTTTACACAGTGGTAGAAGAATCTAAATATCACCTGGATTCCATATGGGAATTAGCGCCATCAAGTCAAGGACGGAATCTCTCAGTGTTTTTATGATCAAGCCATTTTACGAGGTTCACTTTTCGTTTTTGGCTACCTCAGAAAACAAAGATGCTGGAAGGAAGATACTGTTCGGCAGGAACAGTTAAAGGATACGCTGTTTCCCTCACGGGTGTCTCAGGTAGTGCGATCCTCTGGGAATAGCGAAACGACCCGCAGGAAAAGACGGGCGTAGTCAGAACTGTGCCTGCCGTCGGGCGGTCAGCAGAACCGGTACATACTGGGCACGGGTGGGGTCTCAGATTGGAGAAACTGGCCCTGCTTCCAGCACATTACCCACTAGCTGGCTGCTTGGGATCCCGAGCTGCACGGACGCCCGAGGGTCACGCCACCGGGAAAGGGAACAGGAGAGGAAGGCTTCTCCGCTGGGCAAGGACGGAGCCTGGCATGGCCCGGCACCGGCCGTACCGGCACCGGCTGCTGGGGGCCGCCCGCTCCGCCCCGGCGCTCACCTGTAGGCGCTGAGGAGCGCCTTGTTGACCAGCACGGTGAGGAAAGAGCACGTCCCGTAGAAGAGCGCCGAGAGCACCCTGGGAAGTGTTGGGGAAGCGGCGGCGGCGTCCTCCTCCTCCCCCGCGGCCTGCCCGGCGCTCATGGCGGCGACGAGCGGCGGCGAGCAGGGCCGCACCGCGGGCTTGCACCAGGGTGGCCGTGGGGACGCCGCTCCTCCTCCTGCTCCCCGGCCCGTCCCCAGACGGCGGCAGCGGCGGCGGCCCCGGGTCCGGGCGCGGCGGCCCCGCGGGCGGGTCTGGAGCGGCGCCGCGCCGCGCCTCGCCTGCCGGGGGCGCTGCCGCCGCCAGGGCCGGGGCGCCCGCCAGAGCGGCCCGCGGGGCTCGGCGGCGGCGGGGCGGGCACCGCGCGGGGCCTCCGGCGGGCCGGGGCCGCGGCAGCCCGGCCCCCAGAGCGCCCTGCCGTTGCTGTTAAACCAGGCCGGCGGCAAAGCGGGGCCTCTGGGGCCAGCCTGCGGAAGGGAGAGGGCCGAACCCCGCGGGGGCACTGCTGCAGCTAGCCCTCAGCACCCCCAGAGCTCGGCCTGGGCTTCGCGCGGAGGGACGGATTCTCACAAGTTCCTGAAACTAAAAAACAATTTGCCTTGGGTGGTTTAACTTGTGTCAAATTTCAAGGGACAGGGAAAATAAACACCTTAAGCCTTCTCTGCAACAAGCTGGGCTGTCAGAAACGAGGAGGAGGCAGAGTATTTAATAATTACCAAACAGCACACATTAAACCTGAAAATTAAATCAAGTTTTTATTCAAAGCATCTATTAGAACGACAGCACATCAACTCATCTGCTTTTAACTCACACCAAACTACAATTTAAATCTTTCAAAGAACCAAACAATTTCTTGTATGTAATCACTTAATAAAACAAAAAGCAGTCTTCCACAACCCATCTTTGCTTTTTTAACTTGGTATTTTACCTTAAACTTGTCATGATCGAAAACTGCTTCAGCTGTCTGAATTTCGTCTATGGCAAAGTACAATCCAGTGTACTTGTCATACTTCAAAGACCTGAGGAAATATTCTGGCTGACTGAAAAAAGAACTTGAAAAACCTCAAACCCAACAACAACAACAACAACAAAAAACCCCACCAAAAAATCCACAGCCAATCCTGATGAAGTAATATTCCAGTCTGCAAGTGGCTGGTAATTACAGTCTTCTGCCCTGTGAAACACTACTTGGCAGCAATTCTGAGTTATGATTCAGAATTACAACAGATGTATGTTCAGGGCTCATTTTGGGATCAGACTATTCACATGAAGTCAGATGAACAGTCAGAAGCACTTAATATTTTTCAGAAACCCAAAACTTACATACATTAATGAATTACTAGTTTTACATAGGCAAAGAAGCCTTGTATGACTAGTGCTTGCTATTTTTTTCAGAAGCTGAAGCAGAAGTTAAACCGTATCACTGGTGCAAAATTATTTACAATCAATGAAAGACACTTTCTTTTTTAAAATTATTCAATTTCTTTTTAGTTAAGTGCATCAACACAGGATTTAAACAAACTGGATTAATGAGATTTTCAACCACAGAAGGTTATAGAGAACATACTTCAACAGCTGCAGTTTCTGATATAAAACCACTCTACTTTTCTGGAACAGCTGTATGCATCTGGTCATCCTACATCAAGTGATTGACAAAATGTTTTCTTCCTTTTCAGTTCAAGCGAGAGGAAAAGAAACTTCCCTTCTCATCTGAATTTCCTGACTTCTAACGAGAGGAAGAAATTAAAGCAAGCAGGTCAGTAAATACACATTATTAATATCCCCTTAAGCAGTAGCTTAACAACAACAACCAACAACAAAACCACACACAAAAAGTCCAATCTGAAAACAAAGTTTTGTTAGCATATTAGGAATCTCTGGCTGCCTTCAAAGCAGAATATGGTAAAAGATCACCATGAGGCAATGCTACTGAAAGTACATAACATTCACAAAGTGACAAGATACCCTGTTAAACATTTTATATCAGCATCTGAGTACTAGGCAGCATTCTGCAACTTCATTTATTTGGGAAATATATGAAATCACACTGTTAACACACTTGTAACTACCTTTGGAAGCCTATTTTCTATTTGTATAGTGAATACTTTTCTGCAGTGTTTACTTTATAGCTGTGCTATGGTTAGTGAACAAAAAATTGGCATGTTATGCTGGAGTAAAGCAGTAAGGTGGCTTTATGCACAGTAAGTATGGAGGCTTCTATTTGCTAATCATTATAAAAGCAATGTTTTAAAACTTAGTGTTTGCTAATAGAAGAACCTAGAATAGTTTACTACAAACTCAAACCACCCTGTAAATAACCCCTTTATTAACAAAATCAAGTGCCAAATCACTACAGGGCCCAAAAACCTGAAAAAATATTACCAGTTCTTTACCTTTTTCTAGACTTTGCAAGACTAATCATTTTCAGATAAAGCAATGTGCAAAACTTCCCAACTACACATGTTAGGAATAACAAGTGCTACCAAGAGATTCTGCTGAAATCAAATCAAAAAAATGTGAAGCAGCAAAGTCAAGCCTCATACCTTGGGCAGTCACAGTGAAGACATTCCCTGCATGAAGCATTTTCTTTCCCTGTACAAGTTGAGATAACTAAACTCTGCCCTTCGCCTTGGAGATGCTAGGTATAGATATACTGACATTAGAAAAACATGGTTTCATTGCTGTTTAACAATATCCCCAGACTCATCACTTGGCTAGATAGTCAGATAAATACTTTTCTGTTAGCCTTCTTTGGCCACATGTACCATCCTGCTAATTGTGAACACTTTGTTCAGAAAGTGTTTCCTGTGAAATCTGCTTCGGATAAATGAGTTAACCTTGCAAAATCTAGCTTCCCATGACACATAAATTTATCAACCCTGCCTTATGCAGTCCCATATTTACAAAATACTTAGAAATTTTACATCTGTCTTCTATCCTAACAAAAGTGCAATTCTCTCACCCCATGTTATGGGGCAACAACATTCTTCATAAATTCTACAGAATAGCAGCCTATTATAAGCAAATAAGGTGCTTAGCTTATGCTTGGGATCTAACTGGTTAAGTAACACCAGAAAGCACATTTTTCCTGGGCAGAGACTGCTCCTCCTATCTACTGTCGCAGGGGTGCCACAGCTAAGTTTGCCAGCTCAATGAGTGCCAGCGCGCCATGCATGCGTTCACGCTGCTCCTGGAGGCGACGGTGGCGGGCAGCTGAATGAGCACTGTTTTTCTCTTCATCGTCCTCTTCATCAGACTGAAGATACTCCATTGGGTCCTGCTGTTCCTGATCTGTTTTCTGGATTGCTTTGGTCTTCAAAGCAGGAGCACGCTGCTCTCTAGTCTCCCAGTATCTATAACATCAAAGGTGAGGAATACTTGTAAAATACACACAACAATTGACTCACACACCAACAATTCAAAATGGGCAAAAACCTCCCAAGTACTAGCTTGCATCCAACTGGGCATTGCACTTGGCTTTACCTTTCAGCCCTTATATGGTAGCATTTAAGCTGTCAGAAAACTTCTTTACTCAGTATTTTAAATGTGAAATGCCCAAGTGAACATCTGTGACAGACTTCTTGTCTCCATGGTGTTCTCAGCAGGCACTTCTTCCAGACATACAGTACACCTCATACACATGCAAATTCAGCAAAACTGTAGCACTAGCTAATAAAGTATTAGCAGGTGTTGATCAAGCAAAAAAAAGTATTGAAGCAGAGAGCAAACACAAAACAAAACAAAACTGTAAGAAAAAAGTCTCAAGAACTTTGTCTTGACCAGGAGTTCATAATTCTTTAAGGAGAGGCAAGGCTGTGCTGATGTGTACTGGAAAAACATCTAGTTTTGCTTTCTTGAGGTTTATCTATCCCAAAGAATAATGCTGTGTTACACTACTCTTTTAAGTATTTTGAGAAAGATGAGGAAACTTACTTCGCTAGCCACTCAGCTACAGCTTTATTGTCAGCTGTCTCCTTCTTACTCAGCCTGTCTGTGAGCTCTTCCCTCTTCAGTCGGGCATAGGGATGTTTGGGACAATGACGGTTTGCATGTGTGAATCTGCTTAAACAGCCTTAAAAAAACACAGAGTGACAATGAAGAAGTGTTACAGAAAGCAGCCAACCAAAGAAAGTGTAGCATCTGTGGGATAGAAATGCCACTGAATCCACCCTTCCCCATTCACAAATACCCTAGGTTTTGTTGAAAACCAAAGGCTCTAGGTCCATAACACGCCCCATTATTTTATACACTAGTATCCACTGACACAGAATGTATGCAATCCTTAGATACATACTTGCAGAATTACGCAGATTCTGCAGGGCTCTTCCCTTCCCTAAAAGTTCCAGCAAATTTAAACTCCAAAGCTTTTGCCATGTCAACACGCATATATTCCCAATATTAGTCTGACCCCGGAAAGCTGCAAATCGTTCTCTGATGACTTACCATTCTCTGAGCAGACAAAAGGCTTCTCTCCTGTGTGGAGACGCTGGTGAGTTTTGAGCTGCCCACTCTGTACAAAGGCTTTCCCACAATCTGGGTAATCACATAAGTAAGGCCTTTCACCTAAAAGTAGTAACAGAAGAGATTTATGAAAAATGACTAGAAGTGTCATAGCACCCAGCAGTGGTCCCTGGTTTCAGAAACTTGCATCTACTTAAAAAATCCTGCTTTACTTAGAAGCGCATGCTCTGTGCTACTGAACAACACACTTACTTCCTAAAAAAAAAAAAAAAAAAATTGTACTTTTCCTTGTCACATTTCCTGATTTAAGACTCCTAGATAGCACTACATAAGTTTTGTGAAACTGTGCAGATACAAAGCAAGAAATATGGACAAGTAATTGGACAAGTAATGTAATACAAGTTGTAACTAGAAACATTTTATCCTTACCATAGACTGAACTAGGGTAAAATATCCTGAGGTCAACATCACTACAAGGTTATAGAAATATCTCATTAGAAGAAATAGCTCATGTTCAAGAAAAGTTATAATGATGAAGGGTGCATGAGAAACTTATTCCAGATTCAAGTTTTCTTAAATCAGTCATCAAGGAAGAGTTCTCCATGCAAACTGCAACCAGGAGAACAAAGGTAGCAGGTGTCCCCTTCTTCAAGTGGACCTGACTGCACACACTACACAAAGGTATGCCATGCCACTGCCCTCAGGAAGGCAACAAAATGAGGGTGAGTCTGGCTTACTAATTCAAAGGAATGACAGGGTAAGCTCTACGCAGTTAAGTAGTTCTTACAAGTTCAACACATTGCAGGACCGAATGAAATAATTTATTTTGAGCAAAAAATGAGGAATGCTGGTGTTTAATATCATTATTTAGATTAGTCATAGTGACCTGAGTCAGAAGGAGATGGTGACAGCCAGGGCTTTTGTGGGATTTTTTTTGGTTGGTTTGAGGGCAGTGCTGGTGGTTGTGTCTGTATTGTGAACTACATTTTTCATGTTTTATGGCAAACAGTGTTCTGTTGAAGAAATAAAATGTATTTGCTTGGTTTAAAAAACCCAAACAGCATCTTCAGTTTAAGCTCAGCTGAGTATTGAGTGAGTTCATCATACATTTAAACTTAACTGCAAATCACCTTCTAAATACAGTTCAGTAAATTAGCCTGATCTCCTCCACCCCAGAAAATTAATTTTAGGTGGTGGGAAAAAAAAACTGGGTGGTGATTTTAAGCTGTAGACTCTTCTCTCAATATTTAAACTTACTTCCTAGGATGTGACAATCCTGAAGCTGCCACTTTTTAAGTTACCCTAACCTCTTACAGCAAAACTTCAATTGTGATGTGAAAAATACATCAGCAAAGAGGAAACAAAGCGCAAAGACGCAATCAGGATACAAAGTGCTACCAGGCTCAAGTACAGAGTACCAAGCCCAAGACTACAGTCTTTCTTAAAAAGTGAGTCAGTGACAGATAAAATGTTTACACAATTTGGCTATACTATTATAGCCTAAATTGCTGCTACACTTCCCCACTACAAATATGGTTACAAAGACTTTGATTGACTAACAAGCACTGAGTGCGAAGTGTGGTTAATTTAGCAGTTACAATAAAATCATAACAGGTCAAGTTCTTTGAGGTTCCTTTATGTTTGTCTGGGGGGATTTAATTCCTTCATTTGTGCTTCCTAAGTGGCTCTCCCCAGCTATTCACACCTTCCTTTTACTCACCGGTGTGAGTTCGTTTATGGGCTTGCAGTGACTTCTCTCGTGGAAAGACCCTGTTGCAAATATTGCAGCGTATCCTGCTGGAAGAGTGCTCTCCTTCACTGATCAGGTCTCGGACGGTGTCTGCTCTTGGACGGCCACGTCTTATTCCATCCTGGGTGCAAATAACGAGGCAACTAAACTCGGGCACTTCCTCCTCCCTGCAGTTTGGCCAACTGGCACAGCATCCCCTGGAGCGAAGGCGTGACCAAGGATGGTGCTGTGACAGCACAGAGCCACACCAGACTGTGCCCAGCCCATTCCTAAGGGCCCGGTGCAGGAGGGGAGATAACAGGCACCACCATGAGCTCAGGAGCACAGGGGAAACTGAGAACAGGATCACAGAATGGGTCAGGCTGAAAGGAACCACAGCGGGTCATCTGCTCCAACCTCCCTGCTCAAACAGTCATTCTAGAGCACATGGCACAGGATTGTGTCTAGGCAGTTCTTGAGTATCTCCAGGGACAGAGACTCCAAAACCTCTCTGGGCAACCTGTGCTATGCTTGGTCACCAACACATAAAAAAATTCCTCCTCATATTGAGGTGGAACTTCCTGTGTAACAGTTATTGCCTACTGCCTTTTTTTCCTCCAGCTTGTTACAAGCAAATCCTACCTCCATCCTCTTGCCACCCTTGTAAGATACTCATATCCATTATTAAAGTCATCCCAATCGTCTCTTCTTGAGGCTGAACACGTACAGCTCCCTCAGCCTTTCCTCATAAAATATATGCTCCGGTCCCTAAATAATCTTTGTTGTTCTATACTGGACGCACTCCAGGAGCTCCATGCCTCTCTCGTACTGAGGAGCCCAGAACGGGCTCCTCAGTACGAGACAGACCGCTCCAGACGCGAGGAGAGAGAAGACAAGAGTTTTTTTCGGCGGTGAGGATGGCTTTTTTTATGGCTATTTTTTTACTTTTTGAAGGAGGGAGGACGGGCAGCCGCCCGGCTCCCCGCTCTCCCCCGCGGCGCGCGCGCCGTAGCCGGAAGTGACTTCACTTTAAATGCCGGGCGGAAGCGCGGGAGGGGCGCGCGCGGCGGAGTCACCCTGCAGGCGCGCGGCCCGCCCGCCCCCGCCCTTCGCGCACTCACCTTCAGGTGCCGGTGCCGCCCGCCGCTCCCCGGGCTCCCCGGCTTCTCGTCGTCCCCGCCGGGGACTCTGCCCGCTCCCCCGCGGGGCGGCGGCAGGGCTGACGGGCCGGCGGTGCTGTCGCCGCCGCCCGGGCTGAGGGTCACGTTGTGCGCGTTCTCGCCCCAGCGCCAGGGGTAGACCATGAAGTCGCTGAAGCCGGGGCTGGTGGGGACGGGCGGGACGGGCATCGGCTCCTCGGCCCCGCTCCCCGCCGAGGAGGGCTTGATCGGCGTGGTTTTGATAACGGAGACCAGGACGCGCTTCGGGGAGTCCTGGCAAAAAATCACCGGGGGAGCGCCCGGCGGGAGCCGCTCCGCCATCGCCGAACCCTCGCGGGCAGCGGCGAAGGGTGGGAAAGAGAGCGAAAGGAGTGCGCTCCGCGGCGGCACGGCCCCGCAGTCCGCGCCCGTGTACCGGAATGGGCCGTGCAGCTGCACGGAGGTCCCGCGGCCGTCGCCACCTGTCGCCGCCTGGGCTCCTGGGCTCGCCTCAGCCGCTCATCACTGAGGACGGCGGCTCCCTATGGTCTCGGCGGCTGGCCCTCCGCACCCCTCCGCCTCCGCGGCCACCCCCGAGAGGGTCCGCCAAGTCAGCGGCGGCCCCCGGCCATGGCAGCGGCCGGAGCGAAGCAGTCACAGCGTCCCCGCACCTTTCCGAAGCGAAGCCGGCCCCGCTGGCAGCCCCGGTCCCGGCGATTCCCGAGGAGGAGCCGCCGCCGCCGCTGCGATACCTCCGCGCTCGCAGCCCGGGCCGAGCCCCAGGTTTTCCCGCGTTACGTTTCGCGCCCGAGCGCAGCCAATCACCCGGCCCGGCGCGGGTGTCACGGGGAGTCTGTTCCCGCCGGCCAACCGCTGGGCGGGAAAGTCGGCGGCCGCGCCCCCCGGGGCGGGGCCTGAGGGCGAGGCCGGGCTGTTGCTGCCATTCTATTGGGCAGAAGCCGGGCTCACGGCCCCGCCGGAGGCGCAGATTGGCCCGCCGGGGCGGGGGCGGGGGGAGGCAGGGGCGGTGCGCCCGGGCAGGTTTGGCGCGCTTCGGCTGTGGGCGGGCTGCACGGGCCAATCCCTTGGCGGCGCAGCGGAGTTGGCGCGCCCGGCGGCTTAAAGGGGTCGCCTGGCGGTGGGACGGCGGGTCGTGGCTTCCCCTCCCTGGGGCGGGGGAAACGCTTTCCTTTCCCCTGCTGGAGCCCTGCCCTCAGCGGCGGACAGAGCTGGGACCGATCTTACGGGCTGGGAGAGTACCCTCCGCGGCGATCGCAGGGCGGGCGGGGTCGGGCCGGCGCGGCCGTTATGGCTCTGGCGGGGCCGCCCGGGGAGACGCCCCGTCTAGCAGCGGTGCCGTGGCAATAGGGCACTTGTGGCTGTACAGCTACGTGCACCAGTCCCGGGGCTGTGAGAAGTGTGTAGAAGACGTTCTCTCGGCCGTCGACTCGGGAATTTTAGGAGGTTCTTAAGGCAGGTGTTATTTTAAGAGGATGGTGCCAGACTTAATTTAGTGGTTCAGAGCGGCAGGACGAGGAGCAGTGGCTCTAAACTGAGACATAAGAAGCTTCACTTCAACATGAGTGACGGCTTCTTTACGTTGAGTGTGGTAGAGAACTAAAACATAAGTTTCCCTTCAGCACGGGGCTGCTCCAGTCTGAGAACATAGCTTACATTTATTACATTAGTAGCTAAATTTTGAGGCCAGTATCAAGAGCAGAGATGCCACAGAGCTCCAAAAATTGTGAGTTTTTTTTCCCAAGATCTATTTTGTTCACAGTTCATATACTGCTGACTGCTGCCTTGTAAGAGTGTTGGCAAACTTCATGACTGACAGGAAAAGGAAAATGCAGGGAAGAGCAGGTTTGCAGTGTATGACTACTAAATAATGCCCTTTTGGATAATGGGAAAAGCCTACCAATTCTTCCAATACAGAGGCTGTAATATGGGGCGTCAGCATTCCTTACCCATCCTGAGATCAGCAGCCCTTTCATTCTGAATTATAGTTGAGTTTGCTTCAACTGCTCTTTTAAACTAACTGAAAATCCTCAAGTGTTTACTTAGGCAAATTCTTGTCCATTGCTATGCTATCCCAGCTTCTCCAAGTCAGTGTAACATGTCAAAGTCCTACCGTTACTATGCCGGGTCAGGCCTTCCTTACCAGGCCAGAAAGAAAATGCTGCAGCTTGTAACATTTGTTTCCAAAATGAGCAAATAGGTTTCCACATGCTTGGATCTGATCCCCTTAAAACCTTTGGCCCTGAAAATAGCCCATGGTAAATACTTCTGGTAATATAATGATGTTGTAGAGGAATAGTCATACAAAAAATATGTTAAAATCTACTTTAAAATTAAAAAAAAAGAGGAAAAAATATTCATGTTAATATAATTGCACCCCAAAACCAAGCTGCAAATATTCTTCATAACTTCCCAAAACTACATGCCTAATGCTTCAGGTAGTACATGTAGCTGCTAAAGAACTCTAGTGATGGATGGAATTAACATTGTGAGCTGGTATACAGAACTGTAGATACTGGGAATGGTGCAGTGCATTGTGAGCAACAGAATATCTCCATATTTAACCTATGCTGCCCCAGTGTACACATTATGTTTTGTGATGGCTTTCAAGGGCCTGGCAGCAGATTAACTTTTTTATGTGGGTCTTGTAAATTTTTCTAATGCCAATTTATTGAATTTTGTTAATAGAGGCAACACAAGAGAAGGGAGAAGTTAGTTGATGCCACATCTGATATTTTAACTGTTCTGAACAGTAGTGTTTTATGTTGTGATAGCCATAACCAAAGAGAACTGAACTTTTTCTTCCAGATCCTGCCACTGGAAGAGAATATGGGCATATAGAATGTACCTGGCCTAGAGGGCTTAAAATACACAGTACACAGCTGTCGCAGACATTTTTTCATAGAAATCTTTTCTTTGAGATTTGTTCATCTTCTGGAAAGCTGAAGCCCCAGAAGAAGAATGTAAACAATTGTTATCAGCTAGTGTAGAATGTAACAAGTGCAGCAGTGATTAAGCTTCTGTGAGTGTTTAGATTTGCTAATCACTTACAAGAGAGTTTGTCCTTGCTTTCTGCTGGACACAGAACTTTGTTGTTCATTCTTTTCTATGCTATTCTTAGCTTAGCAGCCTCTGCAACTTCTCTCCTTATTCTTTTTAGTATAGTTATAATGTATTATATATCATATATCAATAAATCTAACCTTCTGATCATCAAACAAGATTCTCATCCTTCTCTGACCCTAGAGACCTTCATCAAGGTGCTGTAATACACAGCCATAGGTATTATGATGTATTATTAAAATAGTTCATGTTACATGTAAAACCTGTTCTAAAGTAATCATCTGAACTGAAGTGTCTTAGCAATATTAAATATGTTTCCTTTTCATAGTATTTTGATGCGATGCTACTAGCTTAATGTGTGTTGTAGTTTGACTGTGGCTAGATTCCTAAGTCTCTATAACTTCTCTCTGCAGCTGGACAGAGGAAAGAAATTTTAACAAAAGGTTAATGGGTTGAGATAAGGACTGGAAGAGATCGCTCACCAAATACCATCATGGGCAAAAGAGGCTCAACTTAGATATATGAAGGGAATTTATTACTGACAAAATCAGAGCAGAATAATGAGAAGTAAAATAACCCTTGAAAACATCTTCCTGCCACCCCTCCTTCTTTCCAGCTGTGCTCCTACCCCAGCAGCACAGGGAGACAGGGAATGGGGGTTATGGCCAGTTCATCACCCCAGGCTTCTCCCACTGCTCAGGAACAAGAGTCATTCCCCTGCTGCACCATGGAGTCCCTCCCATTGCAGACAG
Organism: Ammospiza nelsoni; assembly: GCF_027579445.1. Taxonomy (NCBI): domain Eukaryota; kingdom Metazoa; phylum Chordata; class Aves; order Passeriformes; family Passerellidae; genus Ammospiza; species Ammospiza nelsoni. Next base: position 30,760,017 of record NC_080669.1, on the reverse strand, counting down.
TTCTCCATGAGCTTCTCCAACATGGGTCCATCTCATGAGCAGCAGCTCTCAGTGACCTGCTGCAGTGTGAGTCCCTCCCATGGACACACAGGCCTCCCAAAACTGCTGCAGCCTGGGTCACTCTTTTACAGGGTGCAGTCCTTCAAACACAAGCTGCTCCAGCCTGGGGCCTCCGTTGGGTTCACAGACTCCTTTGTGCATCACTGGCTCCAGTGTGGGTCTCCCCACCAGCTGCAGGTGGATCTCTGCATCCCCATGGACCTCCATGGGCCGCAGGGCACAGCTGCCTCACCATGGGCTGCACCAGGGGCTGCAGCAGAACCTCAGCTCTGGTGCCTGGAGCACCTCCTCCTCCTCTGACCCTGGTGTCTGCAGAGTTGTTCCTCTCACGTGTTCTCACCCTACTCTTCTCTGACTGCAACTACATATGTGCAATATCTTTTTTCCTTTCATCTGAAATCTGTTATCACAGCAGTGTTATCACCATTTCTGACTGGCCCAGCCTAGGCCAGTGACACATCTGTATTGGAGCCACCAGGGATTGGCTCTGCTGGACATGGAGGAAACTTCCAGCAGCTTCTCACAGAAACCAGCCCTGTAGCCCTCCCTCCTGCAAAGCTTGCCCTTGCAAACCCAATTCAATGCATTAAAGCATTAATATTTTAGTGTAGAAACAAGAAAAAGTTCACTATGCAAGTTAAAGGACCAAAATAATGAAACATTATACAGTCAGATCAAATCCTCCTTATTACAACAAAGCACACCTTTTATCACACATGACATAAGACTGGAATTGTAAAAGATAGGGAGCAAGGATTCAAGAGAAAGCAGGAAAATGTATGGTAATAGTATCTTTTATCCAAGTCTTTTTTATTATATTTTTAAAGTTTCCAGATTTCCTGTCTGAGCATTCAGATTCCACTCTAGGAATCACATTCCCAACTCGTGAGACTTTCACTGCTGGGACCGAGATCCCTTTGCAGAGGATGGCTCCAGCCACCTGACAGGTGCCCTGTTTGAATCTGTACACTCACCATACTCACACTGCCAGACAAGCTTCCTTGGCCACCTTGACCCCGCATTTCCCATAGCAGTGTCCCAGATGCTGGGTTCCTGGAAGTATTTTGATCCTGATGGGGCAACTCAGTAGCAGCACACGCTGTTTCTAAGGAATTCCTGGGCTTTTACACCCTTACAATCTATGTGCCCACCCTTCATGCCTCTTGCACTTGCCTCTTGGTCCAATGGTGATGTTTTGGCTGAGGTCCTGTCCTTGTTCACTGGGTCCTGCAGAGTCTCTAGGTGACTGGGCACCCCCACCCCTTGCAGCTAGCACCAAGGTCCCCATGCCCTTTGTCAGCAGAAGGTCAGTGTCTGTTCCTGGCTCATTTGATGGGGCTCCAACCATTTTCTGCCAGGCAGGGCACAATGTCCAGCTTGCACAGAAAGCTGTCAGCATTAGGGTACTCCTCTATAAGCATGCCCATCTTCCATGATGCAGCTCTCTTTTTGGCTTAAGACTTCATGTAGTCAATTTTGCTTGGTAGAATTGTGCTGCTGGAAAATGTATGAGATAGCTAGATCCTCTAAGTGATGCAGTGTTACCCTCTACCCTGCCCTAGAACAGCACCTTGAGCCATGTTATGTGTTCAGGATGTGTCTCCCTCAGGCAGGAGAGATGTGGGCATAGAAAATGAAAGGATGAGAAAGGGATGAGAAAGTGTCTGTATGACAGGGATGAGAAAGTGTCTATATGAAAGGTCAAGGACAGGATGACCCTTGCTGCTGATTGGGTACTTAGCTGCAAACATAGAGAAACACCAGTCAGCATTCTCAATTCTGTCTTTTGTAATTAGGCACTTTTGCACCTCAAAAAAAAAAAAAAAAAAAAAAAAAAAAAGACGAAAAAAATAAGCAAGGGCTGTTTTGGTAAAGATGCCATATTCCATATCTACACCTGCTAGGCAACCTTGCATAGGGTGCTGTTCTGTGCATGTGAAAAATCCACTTGTGGAGAGAATGTGGACGGGACAGCCAATTAGGCAGGCAGCCCTCCTCTTCACTTAACAAGAGTTACCTGTTGTCAGAAAGGTTAGGCACCTGTGCCTTGTATTACAACTAGGAGATTCAGGCTTTGCATGTAAATATGTAATCGTGCCAAAGCCATTGCTATTACTTTTTGGTATAAAATTCCAGACAGAGCATTTGGTTAAAATGTAAAATTCAAGTTTTCCTTGTCTGTCTCCATTGTTTGTGTAAGTAACTCACCAATCACACACTGATTGCGCATAGTGAAAAGCTGTGAAAGGAATGAGAGGGAGGTGTTTTTACAAACAAACTGTGGGCCTGCTGGTAGATAGAGCCAGATACTGATAGGAGAAAGAAGCAATAGGAACCATAAATTCCAGAGGAATTCCACTAATTGACACAGACTGTTACTCACTCAAGGCCGCACTAAATTCCTGGAGTTAGAGAAAAACAACAAGAGACACAAAGAAAAAGCAAGTGGGGGAGGATGCACATTGGAAGAGGATCTGTATTAGGCGATTTGGGAAGTCTCTACTTCTCAAGTACCTAAAACAATGGGAAAAGAGAAAAGGAAATGGGGCTGAGAAATTAGGATAAAAAGGAGGATGCATCCCCCAGCAATTTGAGAGATCCCATGGGAAATTTCCCCATAACCTCTCCTTTTATTCATTAATAAAGCTATGGGACTCCACTCCACTCTTTTTATGGGACTCCATTCTGTCTCTTTTTTGGACATAAAAACCTCTGGCATTTTGGATTAATTTTCCTGACAGCTGCAAGCAAAAAAGAGATTGCAAATTAATTTCATTTGTCATGCAAGACTTTTAATCAGTTTGGAGGTTGGAATCTCTTACAGAAATTTTGTTTTGATTGACAGTGCAGAGCATCAGAAAACTAAGGATTTTTCTAAATCTTTGCATTAATTTTAGGAAACAGAACTGTACAGATAAAGACAAGATATATTTGTAGCAAACACTGGTTTTGGCTGTCATTGTGGAATCTCTCTGAGCAGTCAGATTTTTTTTTTCTTTTGAGGCTTCGGGAAAAAAAAAAAAGCAAATCCCACGGAGCCCTAAATCTCTAATCTTACTGCTGAAATATATCTGAATTTCTCATATTCATCCCTCTCCAAAGATACTGTGACCTTCAAAGTACCTATTAAAGCTGTAAGGACATTACAGTCAGTGATGGCACTGACCAATGATAGCCTGTCATCTTTCATATACAGCATAACCTTCATTCAAACTTGTGGAATATTGAAATAAAAATATTTCTAAAATTTCTAAAAAAAATTCTGGATACAATGTGTGCTGATGAAATCTAGTGTAGATGCTGCAATTGATACCAAAAGGCTCCAAAAAGATCTGCAAATATTTGGCAAGATTTTTGCCAAATGTAGTAAAATGCTGTAGTAATGTGATGTTGTTAATGTCTTTCTCCAGATTAGTACAGGACAACATTCCTTTCCAGTTCCCTCTTTGCACTGAAAACACATGAGTTTTCATCTTCCGACAAAATAAACCAACAATTCAGAGGAAAGGACAGTTGATCTAAGCGAACATTTCTTATAAAGTATTTTATTCCTTTTTCGTATTATTGAAAATTTCGTCATGAACTTTTGTTAATTATGGCTAGCTACATTCTACAACATAAGAACTGTGCAGAAATAATGATATTTTTCTTTTTTTGACTTATATTTTTCAGCTTTTAATTTGAAGTGTTTCAGAGCCTGAGAGATTTGACTCAACAAGCAGGATTTTGTAAAGCTCTTTTGCAAGCAGATAATTGCCTGAAGTTTCAGTCATTAATTCCATGCAAAACAGTTTGCATTCTCTTGAATGAAATTGAAACTTGAAAGGGCGCTAAGCCAAATTAAATTAGTTTTCTAATTCTGCATGCCCTGATCATGCAAAAGTGGGTCTACATGACAGCCAGGAGAGATGCAATGACTATGTTCAAGGCTTGGAATAATCTGTAGAGGATACACATAATTTTGCTTTACAGTGGTGTCCACAGGCTTATCAGCATCCCAAAATGAAGAGAGAACAGGGCTGTCTTTAATCCTGCCTTTTGAAGCACAGCATGATTTCTGATACTGTTTCAAGTAACTGTAATAAAGATAAAATTAATTTCAAAAGCAGGTGGTATATGCAGTGAAGTTATCATCACAGAGGAAGCGCTAGTTTCATGGAGTAAAGACAGCCTCATCACAGAAATCAAGACTGCAATCACCCTTCTTTGGGCAATTGTGGCTGAAGGGCTAAGATTTTGTTGTTACTATGGCTGATAAAAGAGGCACTGATATTTTGCTCTCCCAGGTGCCGGTCCCCTGCGGAAAAAAGCCTTGATGAGTTTCCTGGCATGTCACTATTGCTCGCATTTATTGAGACAGCAGAAGTACTCGCAGCTGGGTCCAGCTAAGGCCTCTACAGGCGTGTAGGCCTCTACAGGTGCGTGGCTGCACCACAATCTGTCACCGCGGGGGCTCGGCGGCGGCCGGGGAGCCCCGTCCTGGCTGTGACTGCCCGGAGCCGAGCCGAGCTGCGAGTGCCGCGCTGCAGGCGGGCGGGCCGTGCCGGTGCCGCTGCGGGCGGGCGGGCGGTGCCGCTGAGGGGCTCGCTGCCGGCACAGGCCGCGCCGCTCCGCTCCGCTCGGACAGCCCGCGCTGACACCGCGCTCGCCGCCTCATCCCGGCGTGCGGACCGCAGAGCTGCCCCGGGGAACGCCCCGTGTGAGGGGCGCCTCTTCCCTTGGTGCTGCGGGAAATGCGTGTTTTGTGATTGGCTTTTCGCAAATATCGAAATGGATATTATATGTGTTAGAAAGTTACGCTGTATTAATTCTCTTAAGTAGTGTGCTAAATATAGTTTTAGGTTATAACAAAATGTAGAAATATGAAACTATGCTAAGTAAGGTGCTTTTTTACAAGAAAGGACTCGCAGCAAGATAGCACCGCAGGACACCTAAATCTTGCAAAAACAAAGAATTTATTGCCCTCTTATCAAAAGAAACTAACTTCTTCCCTCCTTGCTCAGGCTTGAAGGCGCCGTTAAGATTCAGAGGAAGAAGTTGACGATGACCCCGAGAGAATCCTGTATGTGAATGGAATTTATGCGTCATGTGTGAGGTGTATGAATATGCAACAGGCTATTGTTTTTAAACGTTAATCCTCTGTTAACAGGTGTCCTTTACCGGGTTTATGCTGCCCAGAAAAAGGTACCCGGACGTCCGAAACTCCTTGTTTCTATTGTCTCATATTGTCCTAATTCAAATTGTCCAAATTATGATTACTCTAATTGTATTACTATTTTTATAACCATTTTATTCCTATTAAACTTTTAAAATTTAAAAAACCCAAGTGATTGGCGTTTTTCCCAGTGTCACTTGTTGCAGGATGTAGGTTGTACGCAAAGACCCGCGGCGACACCGTTGTGTGACGGCGACACCTTCGAAGCTCTGCCGCCGGAGACCGTCCCGCCGGAGACCGTCCCCCGTCCGACGGGGCGGGGCTGTAGCGCTGGCGGGGCGCACGCCTGAAGAATAATAGAGCGGAGCACCGCATTGGGTTAACGGGCGTGATTGACAGTTCTGATCCTGCACGGTATTGGCCGCAGCTGGGCACCGGGGGCGGGGCGGAGCCTGGCGCCGGGATTGGCTGCTCTGTTACTCGCCGGTCGCGCGTGCAGGCGGTGGGCGGGCCCGGCCGCACTTATAAGCGGCGGCGACGGCGGCGGCGGTGGGTGCGCTGTGGGGCTCCATTGGCTGCTGCGGCCCAGCCGGGGCGGGGCTGCAGAAGGTGCGGCGGGCCGCCGGCGCTGGGGCGGCGCGTGAGCCGGGCTGCCGCTGCCCTCGCCCGGCGTGTGCCTTGCTTCGGCCCCGCGCAGCGGTGGCAGCCTCCTTGGGGGGGGGGGGGAGGGGGGGCAGCCGCCGCCGGGGTGCGCGCAGGGGGCGGCCGGGGAGGTGAGGCGGCCGCACGGATGATGGCGGGGCTGGCGGGCAGCCCGGTGGGTGCCGTCATGCAGGAGAACTTCGGGTGCTCCGTCACCAATCGCTTCTGCCAGCTCCTGGACGACGAGTCGGACCCGTTCGATGTCCTGCGCGAGGCCGAGCGACGCCAGCAGCAGAGGAAGAAGCGCGATGAGGAGGCGGCCGTCGCCAAGAGAGCCGTGCCCGGCGGCCGGGCGGGCAGCGGCAAGAGGGAGACCCAGAAGGAGCGCAGGCAGCCGGAGAGCTCCCCTGCACCCTACCTTGCGGCGCCGCCGCAGCCAGGTACGCGGGCAGCACCCCGGCGGGGCGGGCGCGGGCCGGACCGGCGGCCGGTTTGGGAAGGCGGTTCCCGGCGCTGCGGTGCCCGGTTCGGGCCCCGCGGCGCGGCGTGGGTGGCTGCGGGCTCCGCCGACCTCTCGGTAGCCGTGGCGTGGCGGGGTTAGCGCTGTCGTGGCGGGGCTGAAAAATCCTGGTTCCCTATGGGGTCGTCGTGGTGAATGCACCTGAAAGTCCCCTCAGAGCAAGCAGTGACGCTTGGCGCGGTCACGGCACGATGTTGCCGAGCACTCTCAGCCGAGAAGGCCTTGGAATATGTAAATGAAAACTTCAGCAATATCCCCAAGAGACAAGTGCAAGAGCATAAACTCCTACGCTGTGGCATCTACAGCTTTCATAGTGGTTTAGTAGTCCTGTTGCTGCGTTTCATTGCTTGTCACCCTGGACAGTATCCTTCAGTGTCTGAAGTTTCCAGGCTTGATTTCTGGCCCTTTGGTGTCTTCAGAGTTCTGTCGTCTCCAGAGATCTGTGCTTATTTTGGCTTGAGCTTGCATTGGTAAGCCGGCCTTTTTATAAAACCTTATTTCCTGGGGTAACTCTTCATCCGATGTTCAGGAGTGGTCATCTGCTAGGTTTTGATGCATAGTACTGCTTGGGGAAAGAGGGATTCAGTTGGGTTTTGTACTAGAATGTCCCTCACAGTCCTCTTTGTAGCTGGAGGCTCTGTGGGCTATAGCTTCTTGCATTTGGAGCTGATTGCTGGTCTTAGTCTGATTGTTACTTCTTACCCGGTATTGAGCTTCTGGTTGCTGGATTCAGTATCTAAAGTATCTGAGAACTGGTGGATTGTTTCTAAATATTGAGAATCTTTGCACGGAAGATTGTGGTTTCACACTCTTGAGTTGTAAGTTCCCGTTCTCTTACAGGAAGCAATGAAGCCTAACACATAATCTATTATTAAGATATTTTCTTCCTGTAGTAAAAGCTCCTGTTAAACTCACGGTAATGGTACTGTGTGTTTTAATGCCCTAGGAAAAGGCTTTTGAATTAGGTTGTTGCTCCATCAAGTTGTTGCCAGTGTTGCCAATTCTATTGCTTAGGCTTACAGTCTTACACACTTCCCAACAGCAGTTAGTAGACGTATTTTTAGCAGTTTGTGGAGCAGAGAATCTTCAATGCTAAATATGTGCTGGATAATGAGCACCTTTGTAGAGGAAGATAAGTTTTCGCTGTCTTTATGGGCAGTTATATGAAACTAGTCTTTTTGAGATTTCTCTGCTATTATGTGAGTTAGTCTCGTAAGACCAGTACTCAGACTATAACAGCTTATTTTATTTAAAAGTTACTTTACTGTGGCTGTCAACAGAAGTTGCAGGAGTCTGCTCAGTGAACATCAGAGTCTCAAGTTTTGATGAAAAAGTTCTTGAACAAGATCTGGTAGTTAGCAGTAACTTACCACAGTAGTGTGTGAAGACAATCCTTCGCCTCCCGCTTGCCCATAGGTGTCACCATTCCTGGCAATACACAGTGCCTCTGTGGCTTGTCTTTGACTATTCTCTGCAACCTTGGTTGCAGAAATTTCTTATTAATGCAGAAATTTATTGTTAAGAAATCTCTTTTCTCATACAGAGACAACAAGCATGTGCACCTTGTTTCAATTTCCTGCTGATTTAAAATGGAGAAAAGACTGCTGACTATAGTAGCCTTAGCGAAAGGGCATTAAGATCTATTTTAGGAAGAGTTATTTCTCTTCTATATTTAAAACACACACTTTGTTCTTTAAACATAGCATCTGTTTGGGATTTTTTGTGTTTGTCTTGGGCTCGTTAGGAAGTAAGGACTATAAAAGTACAGTGCTTAAGATGCTAAACCAGTGTGGATAGTCATGACTTGGCCTTGACTGTGTTCCTCATTTGAATGTGCTGCGTTAGTGAGTCTGCTCTGAATGGCAGAGAACCCTCTGAGTTAGGGTGAATACATAAATGATGATGTAGCTGACAAATGTTAAGCAAGTGTCATGTTGAGTAAAAAATCTTGAGGTTTTTTGGATGGGAGTGGGTCAGCTCTTTATTGGTGCCATACAAAGTTGGTTTGTTATGTAGCGTTCAAAACTTCTATATTTTATATAAGATTCAGGGTGCTATCAACTTGACAGTTGAGAATGACCAACCTCCTTGCACTCCCACAGTTTGGCATAAAGCTTCTAATAACAGATGGATTGTTAGAAGAGTGTATCTCTGTTTGGGGAAATAAATAATATTGATCAAAATTACTAAATTGTTAAACTAATTGCTAAACTTTTAATTAAAAAAAGAAAAACATACCAATCTTAAGACTTTGTTTCTAGACTTTCTTAGTGATTTTTTCCCCCCCCTGATTTTGGGCATAACTACCCCTAACTTCATTGTACTTATTAGTAATTAAAACACCAAAAAATAGCATCTAGATCTATCAGAGTAGCAGAATCAGAATCTAGTATTACAGTTGAAATGGTGGAATTCACTGTCTCATACTAGTGTTTTTGGAATCATCACAGAATAGGGTTGAGAGGCTATGTTGGAAGGATGGTCTGGTCCAACCTTTCCTAGGAAAGGCAGCCTTGAAGACCTCATCTGCTACCTTGTTGAGTTGCATTTTGAAAGCCTTCTGTGATGGGGGTTTAACTCTGAAAAGGTTGTTTCAACATAAGGTAGCGCCACAAAGAAATTCTTAACACAGATGAAATCTCTTCTTGTGCAGCTTGTCCCCACTGTAGCCGCTCACTTTCATGGGACTCCTTGTGAAAGGAGCCTTCATCATTGTAGCCTTTCTAATACTGGGATACTGTGATGTGGCTTATGTGAAGCCTTGTCCTGGGAAGAGGATAGCCTTTTCTCATAAGGCAGACTCACCAACTTTTTCATAACCTTCACAGCCTTCTTTTAGATATTCTGCAGCCTGATCATCTTCATAACCCTACTTTGGACCTTTCCAGACTGTTTTATCTAGTTGCTAGGGTATTTGCTTGTTTGTACTACAAAAAGTCTTGTTAAGTTTCATGATTTTTGTTTTATTCTAGTATTATTTCTTAAGCATATTTAATCTGTGAAAAAGGGTCTTTCTAAAGACTCAAAGCACATCTAGGCTTCTATCTTGCAATATAAGGAGTTTTACCGTAGTCAGAGATTTTTTTGTGGTGTTATGTTTTAGTGTTTGAGTGGAAGGTTTAGTCACAAAGTTCTGTAAGGTATGTTTGTTGTTTTGTTTTTTTCAAATGTAATTCTTCACTGAATTTTTCAAAGCAGGTTTTACTAAATTTCTGGAGATATTTTCAATTTGAAGCAAACCTCCTGAGAGGACTTTGCCAGAGAATGCAGTACTTTGAACTCTAGAATCCAAACTATTTATTATGAAATGGCACAACTCTAAGGAGATGACTTTTTAAGCTTTGTTTTTTATGGAGAAAATGGGTTTCTATTTCACTGTCTGTTGCAGAATCATCCGTTTGTCTGGGATGAGCCATTTGTCGGTGAGGGGAGACTCGGACACTCAATATGAGTGATAAGCAAGTTCCATTTATTGAAGAGGGCATCAGACACTTATACAGCAAGTAATAAGCTTATGAATATTCTGTAAGCCAAGCGATCTATTGGTTAAACTATACCATCAACTCTTCCTCATTCCTTTGGGCCTACATTCCCTCTTTCCCACGTCTCTGTCCACTGTTGTTATCATACTCAGCTAGGCCCGAGGACACGCTATCTCGCAGGTGCAGAACTTGGAATTAGCCACGGCCTTGTACTTTTCCAGTCTCTAGTCTAAATTCCCAACAACTGTCTACCAAAACCTATACTTTTGACCTTAAAGGTATATTTTTTCTCTTCTCTGGACTGTTGTTTTGTGATTTTTAGACTGTATTAGCTGAGGATTTGGGTAAAGGCTGGTTGTAGGTGTTGCAGCTCTTATAACTGCACCACTCGATGTTAACTCAGTTCATTCTTACCACAGTGACCAAACTGCATTTGCCAGCTCTTTATGCAAAAGGCCGAGTTGCAGAGCTAGCATTCTTTACCAGTCCAGGAAAATTAAATTTGTTGATCCTGCAGTAATACTCTCTGTTCTTTTGAAATCTCTAAACCTTTGTTGCTAATACTTCTAAAAGGTTTTCTTCTTTCCTATACATATGATGACTCTGGTAACATTTATATATAGTTCCTAAATACTGTGCTTTTGAGTTTTTAGCTGTGGTTTTAAAGTGGCGTGGAATTTTCTATGGAGTTTTATCTTAGACTGACTGTGATTTTCTTATTTTTTAATAGTTTATCCTGATAACATTCTTTCAACTACAGTACCATAAGGATTGTCTAAAGGAAAGCTATGGTAGGCAATTCTGTATTTCAGCAAGCACTGGCATGCATGAAAACAAATTGGCACTGGATGGAGTCTAACTCCATATGTCTCTTTGGTGTGTTGCTTGCAATAGCTGAAGCTATTGTTTGAAGTTTGGTATTAGAATCACACACATTCAAAGGGGAGAAAGTGAAATTGTTTTTGGAGTATTAATTCTTTTACTCTCTAAAATATAACAAAATAAGTGTTTGAGTGAAAATAAATTTCCTTTTACTATTACCAGTTATGAAGTTTTCTTGTAAAGAAAGATTAGTTGCCTGTGTATAAGTTGTTAAAGAAGTTTATTCACCCTAGGCTTCCCACAGCTAGCATCCAGTTTCGGGAGAAAAAACATTAATAATTTTGTGGTATTGCAACAGGTACAGCTCAAGCTAGGTGCCTCACCAGAGGGATTTAGGGTACAGAATCCCAGGTATTTCTTTATTCTTACAACCAATGCTCCTATTCTTTGCACACTTCACACCTTGCATGCACATCTTACTCCAATGGTGATTTTTGCTTTGGAGTCTTCTTGTTCATATCACATTCTTCTTCTGCAGCTGTCTTTATCTGGATGGGTTGCAGGTTCTGATGATAGCCATGACTTCTTAATCTTTTAGTTTGCACTCTTCTCAGAGCCTCCTTTCATTGCAGCTGAACAATAGTAGAAGACTCATTCAGCATTTCAAGGTAAAAGTTTGCAGCTTGTGGCCTAAAACTTCAGCACTTAGCACAAGCAAAGCAAAACTACTTAGATAAAAGAATTCAGCTAACTAAGCTCAGTATATAACAGTCCTCCCTTTGTTTTTATTAAGCTTTCCCACTATTATCAGAAAGAACTCATGAAGTTTTTCAAAGCATTTGACTGCTCTCCATGTCACATGTGATGTTATTACAAGTAACAGGCATAATATCCTAAAGCTTTAACAGCAAAGTAAGTACATGGTAGGGTGGTATGTGACCACTTCCATTTAGGTTCTAATTTGGATGTCTGTGAAAATACCTTAATTAATACTTCAGTAATACCATTGGGCATACTTTTTTTTTCTCAAAGCTTTTTTGCATTGATTTAGCATACTGAGTCAACCACTGATCTCCAAGAGGTTCATCCTAGGTGTAATTGTTTGCCAAACACTAATCCTGTTGATGTCAACCTTAGATGTTGGGAAAAGCTGTTTCCCAACATTGCATAATATCCCAAAGTATACTGCTCCTAAGCTTCAGGCCATTATAAACCTATCTGACAACAAGTTTGAGTTATTTTATTTTTTTTCATTTTGTTGGAGCCTTTTGTATGAGCTCAGGAGTATACTACAGGAATATTATCTGCAGAAATATTATTTTCTGCTGAAGCAAGGGACTCTCATTTTTCCACAGCTTACCCATTGCATGACACACTCCAAAGGCTTACTTAGACTCAATATAAATAGTGGCACTTGCTGATCATGTCACCACAAGGCTGCTTTTGTTAATGCAATTAGTCTGGCCTCTTGGGTCATCAGCAAGGGTTGTAGAAGTTCAGTTTCAAGTGCCTCAAAGTTTCTCACTAATGCATAGCCTCCGTGTTGTTTTCCATTTGCATAGTATGGAGATCCATTGGTCAACAGTATCAGATCTAAGGTCTGTAGAGGCTGATTTTACAGATCTGTCCATAAGTGGCTGGAGTGAAACACCTTATGGCAATTGTGATACAGGTCACTGTTGGAAAGAACAAATAGAGCTGCTGAATTCAGCATCCTTTTAAAGTAGTAATAATTAAATTAATGATGTAAAATTCATAACAGTTCATTTTTTGAGGGGACAATGCTTGTATATAATATTGTTTAAGCATCAGTTCTACTTTCGTTACACAGTTATGTGATCTATAACTACTATTCCTTTTACAACTTGGAATATCCTTTCTTTCTCCAAATTCCAATTCTACTTTCTTTGCCTTGATAACTTAACTGCCGTAGTCCTGGTAGTTAGGTTCTTCAGTACCCTAATGTGCCTAAAAACTTCCTCACAGTTGTTTTCTTTGTTACTTTGTTTGGTCAAGATATTTCTACCATAGCCTTGGACCTATTTTGGGTCTACTTTGTCCTTTTGAAGTATACTGGGAAGAAGGATAGTCTTCTTTTAAAGCTGAAAGGGGTTTCCTCCTTTTTTTTTTTTTTTTGGTGGCGGGTGTTGGTAGTTGGTTTTTTGTGGTGTTCTGATTTTTTTTTTTTTTTTTTTTGGTTTGGGCGTGTTTTGCTATTTGTTTATTTGTTTTTTGTTTTATTTATAGATTAAGCCCAAGCATCAGTTCTGCATTAATGCTGATTTTTCTCCACAGCTTTGTGACTGTGGTTTTCAACAATTCTGGTATTTTTAGCTCCTTTTGTATGTTTTTGGTGATCACACTCCTTCCCATAAAGATTAGATCTATCCATTCAGGTAACAAATGCAATTCTGTATCTCAGGTCTGTAAGAGGTCTCTTTTTATGCTGGGGAGTCTTCTGTCAATGTGACCCTTCCACAAACACTCTTTTCCCAATTTGTTCTTTGTAAGCAGTTACCTCGAATTGCATGCCAGCTACCACTGTCACATTAGGAAGTGGGAGAAACAGCAAGGCTTCTGCTTTAGTGTATAGTCCCTCATAGCAGTTGCAAACTGGGCTCCTTGTGGTGTTTGTCTGAAGTCAAGGCTTTCTACAAAAAAAATGTGTAAAATGAAAAATTTAAAAAAAGTGAAAGCACACTCTCTCAGTACAGGCGAGTGAAGAACCACAAAACCTGGAGATACCTCTTTCCAAGCAAAAGTCTCAGTTTTTGAGGATGGATTATATAGATGGATTATATAGATGGAGAAACTTGCTGAGAGCTAGACAGCAACACTGGAAAGGCAGCTAGATTTTGCTGCATTATTTTATATCCATCTGTTAATACATAGATATCCAGTTTCTGGGAAACCAAACAATGCAAGTTATAAAAGTATAACTTCTGCTTTTCCAGTAGCCAGTTCTGTGTACATACTTATTAAAAACAGTTCTCTAGAAAGTCTTTTTATCTAAGTGCTGCAGTGTTAGCAAAAGTAATTCTAAAAGTGAAGTATTATTGTGGGGAAAGTGAAAACTACTTAAGTATGTTTGCTCTGTATGATTTAGAGTTTTAACAATATCTCTCATACAACTGAGCTTTTTTCTTTAGCACTGTCTAGTTCTAGTACCTGGTAATTTTAGTATTTACAGATTCTTTCCTGCTAATAATAGTTCAGTTGCTTCTTCTGGGGAAAAAAAAGCTAAGTCTGTTGAAACACAGATCTCTGTTCTGATTCCTCAGTTTAGAAAGTACAGTGATAGGCAGCTTAGCCAACAGACTGGGCTGATGCAGTAACAATCCAGGAAAGCTGTGGTGAAGTAGGGAACGGTGGGACACATTCAGGTGAATACAGATTACAGATGTAATTTTAAGACACAGAAAAACCACTTTAAAGAGAGGCTATACTAGGTAACTAGAAAAGAGTGATCTTCAGGTTTCAGAATGTGTTTGTAAGGCCTCAAGTAGACGATCCACAGAACTCTAAAGCTTTTTTCTTTTGTGTGGTTTTGAAGAAAACCTGCATACCAGATTATATAGACAAGCAAGCAGACAAAATTTGCGTCTGTTTGGAGAGGTAGTTATTAACCAAGCATTCAAAATGTACCCCAGTCCTTTGTTAGTGATGTACAAGATGGCTCATGCTTTGTCTTGATTTTGATGCCTTGTTTTATTGTCCCCCAAAGGATAGATGGCCCTTGGGCTCTGTGAATTAAACCAAGTCTGTGTTTGGACATAGCAGAGGATTAAAATTGTAGAGCTTATGCTATCACTGCTGCCAAGCTCCAGTCTGGTTTTATTTACATGCAGAGCTGAAAGTTGGGCTGTCTTTTTGAACTGATTCACAAGCAGGTTACATGAACTTTTGCCCCAAGGGTGACTTGTCCTACTAGAGAGAGACAGGTGTTGCATACTGCCTTAATCCACTACTTCATGTCTGTCAAACCAATTAAAGATGTTTTTGTGGCACTTACTACCTGTGTAAAAGACTTTCTAGTGTTTAAAATACATCTGCAGTAAATGAAGCCACCTGTTAAAATCAAAGTGAGAGAGCCTGGCACTCAAATTGGAGTAGAACACACAGCTCCATCCAGTACGCTCAGTGCTGCTGACATGCAATATACTGACATGTCTGACAAGGAGACTTGTTTTGAAGGTGTTTTGAAGTACTTATAAGCAGTACTGGGTGATAAAATGAGATACTATGTTTTTAAAATTACTTCTGCATCTTCTTTTTTTAGCATTATTTTGCTAGTTTGAAGGAGCTCTTTGAATCTCAAGGTGAAATTGAGGTTAATACTAAATATGTAGGGATTCTGACTACTGCATTCTTGCCAAAGGAGTCTTTTTAGAATAATTGATGCTTCAGATAGCCAATGAGAGAGGATCAAAAATAAATAGCATCATAGTCTTCTATGCATTTTTGTACATTCAGATCCAAACAAAACAACTAAAATGACACCAGAAATTAGTAGTAATTTTCCCAAGCAAGAGTCCAATTTAGAATTAACCTTTACATAGCTGGTAGTGTAGTTGAGATGTGTGTAGAGTAGATGTTTCCCAACAGCATGTACTGTTCTGTATCATCTGTAATTTTGCTTTGTATTAAACTGTCCTGATTTGAAAAGCTTACTCATAAACTGATTTCAAAAGTTGTCCTTTATGCAGAGATTACATCGTAATTCGGGTAATGCAAATATGCTCAGTGCTCTGAGGGTCAAGTAACTTCAAACCTGAGAAGAGAGAATTACTGGAATGTATTATGTCAGGTGGTTTGTAGTTTAAAGAAAAGCAGAGCTGGAGTTGCTTCTGTACCACGTATAACACTATCTTCTCTGTACAAATATGACTGTTCTTACTGCGTAACAAAAAGCTTTATTTACTACATTCACCAAGTGGATAGTTCTTTGAAGCTTTCTCTTTACAAATTGTGTTAGATTTCATCCTCACCACCTAAGCTTTGATCAAAAATCTTCTGATGTGGGCATTTCTCTGGGGCTATGAGTTAATTTGCATATTAATATTGTGACATAAAATGGCCTTTTTTCTCTCTATGTTGTAGCAACAGAGGTAGCCAGGACTGTCACTTGTCCGCTAACTTGAGTTCAGTAATCTGCTCAGCATTCCACGGTAGTTCAATACTTCCTGTGGAAACAGTAGCTTAGATCTGAGACCAATCCTCCTGTTCCTTACTTGATTGCCTTACACTGTTGGCTTAGAAAGGTGTTGGTTTAAATATAGAGGCCTAGCAGACAAAATGGCTTGCTTCTGGAGATCTTGGTCCCAGAGGGAGAACAGAATTTGGGAAAACGGGAAAGGAGGCACATAAAGAACTGTAATCTTCTGCTAGATGTATACAGGTTGAGTGTAAAACTTCAGTTTTTTTTTCTATTATAATTCACGATTTCTTTTCATTCATTCTGCCCAACCCGATTCTCCTCAACTGCAACAATGGCTGAATAAAACTCTAAAAAGCTTAAGTATATTTTATCTTGGAATATGTTTATGTTCTAGAATCAGTGGTGTTGAAGTCTTCCTACTCACTGTTTGGGTCTCTGCCAGCTGAACTCAGTGACCTTTAGTGTTGCTGAATGGTGCTTTCCTCTACAAAGCAGCAGTGTGAGGAGGTGACCCTGTGCTGGTTGTTTGATACTGTGGCCATGAGCTTAGGGGACCCGGAGGCTTAGACTTCTAAACTGAGCTTATCTGACAGGAGGTGTGTTGGTTCACAATCAACACCTATCTGTAAGGGGTCATTCTCTTTCCCTCGCCTTCATTGCTTCTGCTGCCATCTTTCAATTGGTCTTTTCCATTGAAGCTTCTCCACCTCATCCTGTGCTACACTTTCATGATCCTTGAAAACATGAGAGAAACAGTTTTTGTTCTTCTCCTCTGCGACTTGTGAGCAAAATGAGATTTTTCCTTAGACTTTCTTTTCTAGAAATCTCTGACTTTCAAAACCCATAATATTTTGCAGGTTCATCAACACAGAAGGTAAAGTAAGTACATGTCTTTCAAGCAAACAGTGTCTGGCGACATTAGCTATAAGCAGTTTTAATGTTCTAGTGGATTTGGGTTTGGATGTGTAGCCAGCTCACTTCAGTCAGTAGTTTGGTAAATGCAATTGTGTTACTGTTGAGCTGTCAGTAGTCCCTGCGTGTGTTTGTGTAGGCCCAAAGCGAGTACCCAGGCATGGAGAACAACAAGGGTTCAGTAACAGAGGCACGGAGGGGAAACAGGACAAAACTGAATGGAGACCATCTTTCAGGAAATACTGCTATGGAGCACAAAGACAAGTGGAATTCTCAGTGGAACGGTATGTATCCTGCAGAGAGAACTAAGATCCCTCACAGAGGATATTAATGTGCAGGTTTTTTGCAAGACTCCTTACTTCACGCCTGTAAGAGCTGTAGTTTCACCTTCCTTGGGGGTTGAATTGGTACATTTTTTCTTGAATGTTAGCAATATAAGGCAAAACTGAAAAATTTAAAGATCTGAAAATGTACCCCCTAGTCAGCAGCATATTTATAATGTTAGTTTCTGAGCTCACATAACAAGCCTTGCAGAACATGTAGGAGGTTGCAAACTGGAATTTACTGCTTGGACAGTGAATGCATGTTGATTTTTCTTCATAAATATTAGAAGATTCCACCTAACCCTTAATGCTTCAGAATGTGGCTGTTCTTACTTTATACCATAATAGTTGATATTTAACAAGTTGTCTGAAATTTTAGCAGTTGCATATAAATATGGGTTTAGATGGTGGAGCTATTGCATATAAAGTTGTGAAGACTTGACTGTTTTATAATGTTTTCTTTAGTTTCTGTAATGTTTTCAGTGTTAATAACTGCTGATCGTTCTGTTTGTGTGCTGTAATAATTCCTCTAGAGTTCAGTTTGTCCATTTTCAATGACAAAACCCAAACAGCTGTAGTGTGTACTGTACAAAGATGCACTCTACAAATTGTGCTGTAGCTGTTATATACTGATGTATCCCATAGCTGCACAAACATAACAATATGATTTTTTTCTTCTTAATTGTTCTATAAAAACAAAAGTCTCACTAATTACCTTCTTCTTAGACCAGTGGAAAGATTAGACTATGAAAGACCAATAAGAGGCCGTGGTGGGGGAAGAGGCAGAATGAGAGGTAGAGGAAGAGGTGGTGGATTAATTGGAAGTTTTGATGGGTTTGACCAAAGAAGAAAACGTGAACCAGAAAGACAAAGTGGGAATGGTAAAACGTAAGTGTTCTGTATGCTGTTTCCTACTTGGTATACAAGTAAATAATAGTCAGCACTGCAGTTCTCTCTTTTAGGTATTCTGTTCCCTTCCATATCCAGGTTGGCTGGCAAAAAGTCAGTACTGGTTTTAGCTTGAGGTCATAAAAAGGCAAAAACCTCCTTAACTCATAGAATTCTTTTCCTCTCTAGAGGTGTGAAAGCAGGTGACAAAAAGGGTGGAGGTGGACCTTGCAACTACAGAACAATGACAGATGGTATAAGGTATGTCATATACTTGTGCCCATCACAGATCATAATTTTCTGTGGCCTAGGTTAGATCATCATTTTCATCCGTTTCTTGTCCATTTTGAGCTTTATAAGCATCACTTTCTATTATTGTTGTAATTAATGTAATTTTACATTTTTTTAACTTGGCTCCTTTATGATGGTGAGATTAAATTGAAGCAAAGGCATGATGATGTTTGTTCACTTAAGACAGCCAGAATCTTTTGACTGGAGTGGAGTTGTCTTTTAATGGAAATAAGTTATTATTTTTCTCAATAGTCAAGTAAATGGTATTTAATGGAATTGCTCCAAAATGCTAATTTTAAGATTCAAACTCTGTTACTGGGTTTAAAGTCTAGTCTCTTTTCTGGAGTTTTATGGGTAATTTCTAAATTGCAAAATGGTAGTACATTCCAGTGTGGTTCTGCAGGTAATATTCAGTTGACTGTACCATGGAAGTACATTTTAAAGTGATAGAAAAATCAGTAGCATAATGTGATTAATGGCCACTTTGAGGTAAAAAAATCAGGACTTTTCCATTCAGTTCTGTATATCTCTTAGGGGTACTGATTTCTGTTCAGATTTGTGAAACCTCACTGATTATGTTGGCTTTTATCCATTCTTTGTACCTAGCAATACATTGCTCTTTCCAGTAGCTTTTGTTCTCATATACATCTAGAACTCTTTAATTGAAGGCTTTTAAATGATGGAGAAAAAGTAGTAACTTGAACTTGTAGCAAATATATTTGGCCACATACACATTGATTGACAAAATTGTTTTAAAAAATAAAATTTTATTTTAAAATCAAATCTAGTTTTAAAAGTCAATGGATTCAGACAATCATGCTGAAAGTTTGAAAAATATGGCCTTTATGTGTAATAATTTTTGGGTCTTGATACTCCAAATTCTTCTGAAAGTTGTATTAACTTCTCTCCCTCCTACAGAATTTCATATTAAGAGTAGATGGTTTAGGTACCCTGGCTTTTCAAAGGATCAGCTAGGTTAACATTGTTCTGAACTGATAGTGCAAAACAAGCTGGCAGAAAACTGTCTTCTGTAGGGTATCAGGGAAGGCTTCATAAACTTACAAGGTATTTATTGGCCTTTACATATTTTCTTCCTAGTTGAGGTGGGTTTTTTTTGGTTTTTTAAGTTCAATAGCATCAGAACTTCTACCAATGTTTTCCTGTGATGTGGTAGAAGTGACATAAAATTAAAGCTCTCTGAACAATTCTAAAAGCATGTCTGTGTCCTGATTGTGGTAATCATGCATTGAAGCTAAAAGGTGTTAATTTAAAATATGTATGCCTGCTACTGGAATGAAAATAAGTTCCTGCTGTCATTTGACAGTGAGTTAAAGTCCATTTTACAGAAAATACAAACTTTAATTCTTTAAAAGAAGCAAAAAGGCAACTCCAAATGTCAGTGTTATACTGACAATTAATACTAATCATGATTATTATTCATAATGGAATTATTTCATCTTCATACATGCTTTTCTTTTTTTTAGCGAAATAGGATTTTTTCCCATTATTCCCAAAATATACTTGTTAATGGCTCAACTAGTCACTTAGTATATCTTTCTGCTTATGATCAAAGAGTTTTCCTTTTTTTTTTCCCTCCTTACCAGGGAATTCTGGTAAAAGAAATAATGTATTGATTTGTTTTTTTTTTTTTCCAGTGTGAGTCATGAAGACCATAGTTTTGTTTTGGTTTTTTTTGTATGTTTTGTTTTGGTTTGTTTGCTTACTGTTTTAGTGGGAAGGAGCAGACTGCATCTATGGAGGAGACCGCAGAAAGTCCTGAACAGCCAGGGACATCTGAAGGAGAGCCTCTGAGCAAGTACAGTCAGACAAATATTTTCTGTCTAAATGCAAAGGAAACAATTAACTCTTACTGATGTACTTGTATTGAGGGGCACACTTGAAATGTGAACTGTGAAGTTTTGCTAGTGCATGTATTTAAAAATAGAAAAGCTTGTTTTTTATTTGTGAGTATGGAAAATATGTCCCTTATTCTGACTAAAGCTTGATTTTTACAGTTGGAAATTGCATTTAATTGCACAGTGATGCTTAACTTCCAAAGATTTGGTGATGATTTAAGGAGGAGCTACATATTGTGTTTTACCTTTTCACTTCTCTAATTTGTAGAAACAACCATGCTTTTTGTTCTCTGACAACAGATATTTGAGGTGCCCATGCAATTGTACAAACACATTTAAAATATGCTGAGCTACTCTAAGTTTCTATTCACCAATCACTAATATCATGCAGATATCATCAATTCTTGAGAGGCCATGGTAGAACTTGGAAAAACTTTCTGGAAATGCCATGAGCCTTAGACTAGGGAAACTGAGAGAGAAATGTCCCCGTTGTCTTGTGGCTTTCATTCTAATCAGTGTCACAGCAAATAAGTGAACACTGGCATAAGAAAACTAACTGGACAGTCTTGTCTAAGTAACAGATTGAAAGAATAATTAAAGAGCATGTGGTGCATATCTCCTAGTGAGTGAAAGATGGTCAGTGCAGTATGTCGACCTCTTTTGTTGCTGTGAAGCCTTTTTTACTTCATGGAGCAGCTCCAGATATTAGTGATATAGGTTAATTTATTAATTAATTTATTAATTATAAAGCTAACTAGATGACAAAACCTGTTTTATATGTTCAGGTTGTTTTCCTTGTCAGATGTTCAGTTGATATAACTTTGATTCTTTTAATTTTAGAGGTGGTTTTAATATGTAGGTAAAGCTGTATATCCAGGGGGAAATCTGTCTTTGAATGACTTACGACTGAAAAAATGTTTCTAGGCTAATTCAAATCAGGTGAGCAGTGTAGGTACAGTGGCAAAAATACACTGTATTAGCTAAATATGATAACAGTTATTCAGCTTTTTTAAAATTTCAATTTTGTCAGTTGCTGGTTGCTTTGTTTGTTTCCTGCTTGTACTTGTTTCTACTTCAATTCAAGCTCTTTGTAGATATGTCCTGATATCTGTTCATTGTAGAGCTTAAGACATGAGAAGTGTGTACAGTGGAAAAGGCCTCCGGCAGAATTTGCCAGTTATCTTTAACTCTTTCCTCTTTCTTAGAGATCACTAGATATTCAGTCAGACTGGGAGCCTTTCTGGAGATTTTACTCCTGTTTATATATTTTTTTAAGATTAATTTAGGCATAGTCCACTGAAATTCAAATTATTCAAAAAAGCAAGTAACCTACAAGCAAAGTTCTGCACTGTGTACTCCTTTCAGGGCAACAAATACTGTCCTGAAGGCTTACAAATCTATATACAAAACATGAGTTACATAAATCTCCCTGCACTTAATTTTTGGGGGGTGTCAGCTTGGTGACCCTATGTATTTTAAAAGAGGAGATATTCTGTGAATAGTGCCTAGGTCATTAGGGATGGTTGTATGGCATATACCTTAGTAAGATGGAATTGTAGTTGTTTTAATGTTTAAAAGCAGAAGCTGGTAGGCTATGGTGTTCAGGCTTCAGGATGTACTTAAAGGTCTGACATGCTTAGGTTGCCCCTGCTGTCCAGATAACACAAATTAGGCTACCTTCTGCTTTTGCTACAGCCTCAGTGTATACAGGGTTGTGTGTTTGCTTGGGCTGCTGCTAGGGTCATTCTCATTTTGACGCTAAAATGCAGTGACTGCAAGGTAACCATTTATTTTCTACTGCTTTATTGCAGTTGTGTGCTTGCATTGAGAAAGAGATTGAAGACTTGGGGTTGTTTCATCTCTCATTCTCTTTCTAGTCTGAAGTGTTTCCATTTAAAATTACAAGTAAAAAAATGTAATCTTGGAAGTTGGGAATAACCTGTCTGCATGAAGATGGTGTGGAGCTTTCTGATGTGGTGCTGGCTAATTACCATGCAGCTCTGGAAAAGAGGTTCTGTGGGTTTCTGTGACTTATGGGGTCTTCCCTTTAAGACTCTGTTTTGCTATTCCTGAGCTTCTATTTGCAGAATATTGCTGGATAAGAGTTTCTTTTATGCTTGTGTGATGTAAGTCAAGGTGTTTCTTCCCATATCCTCAAATCTTGAGTGTATCAACAGTTTTTATCTCTAGTTATTATCATCCCAAACTGCATGCTAGTATGGGGGCTTTTTTGCTGCAAAAGCAAAACCTAACCTTGACCCTGTATAAAATAAATAGGTCGTGCATAAGCATAAACTTTTCTCACAACTGCTTTTGGTTGAACTTTTCACAGTTCAAACAATGTAACACACTTGTGTTGGCCAATTCAAATTATATTTTTTGGTTTCATTCAGTACAATGCATGGGCTAATCAACTGCTGTTCCTAAAGGTATTTGTAGAGCTTGTATGTAATCTTGTGGGGTTTTCTTACTTTTTTATTCATGTGATAGTTTTCCTTTTTGTGGAGCTATGTGTCATATTGGTTATTTAATAGGAAGCTTTAACAATTTATCTTCAGTGTTTTGGCTATTTATCTCATTTGTTTATTTGTTTTGTGGTTTGTTTTTTGTTGTTTAATGGTGGTAGAAAGCTTTTCCTAGATCAGGCCAGAGCTTCATAAGTATTTGATTCAGTGTTTTTCTTCCATAGTAAGTTTGTACAATTGTTTGGTCTTACCTTATTTAACTTTAAACTTTTCTATAGCTGGTGATAATGCTCTTGTAAATAATGCTTAGTTGGAAAGCTTCTTGTCATTGACTTCTTGATAAAAGCTAAGCATTTGCTTTGTGCAGCTGAATAATGATGAAAAACTGATCTGAGAGAGACCTGCTGTCATTATTTTTAATATGAAAATAATAGGTGAATAGCTGAGCTAAATGGCATTCCTTTCCATTTACCTTCCTTCTGGCAAAAAGCAAAGGTATTTTGTTTTATTGTATGCACAGCAATCAAGGCATAGTTAAGGGGTTATTGTTGTCCACTGGAGACACTGAAGCAGTAGGAACTATTACTGAAGGCTCTCATTTAGTTATTTGCTAGGACTTTCATTGTAAATTCAGTTCGTTCATGTCCAGAGGTTGTGCTTAGTTGTCTGGCAGTGTTTTGTAAGCATGACTGCTGGTGTGCCAAGGAGCTTATTAATTTGATAAATGAAAATGCACACTAAGCAGTTACTAAAAATGTATAACGTTAGAAGGTAGAAAGTAAGATACAGAATGCATTTCCATTCTGGCTTGGTGCCCAAAATAACTTGCTGCAATTAAGTTTCCGTCCAAAATGTGGTATGCAGGTTTTTGTTGGTGTGCTTCACTCATAGGTGCTTCCCCTTGAGAGTCTTGACATCCTAAAACAAATTTGTACCCTAATAACCTAGCAATTAAAACCATCCTTTGGAGTAAAAACCAAAACCATACTTTGCAGTTGAAAAAACCAAGTATTTGCAGCGTAAATCTGCAAGTATTTCCTTTGGAACTGGCAAGTGGATGTTTTTGTTGTATGTATATTTTTGAAAGGAATAGCTGTCTTTGCTTTTTGTGAGATCAAGTTGCTGTGTGGTCAAATGTCCTTGTGTTTTCTTATGATCATAACAATATAGACCTGAAAGGGGTCTTTTGGGCCCAAGGCATGATCAATTTTAATTGTTGCTTCTGAAACATGTCCAGTTGATTTTAATGTACTCTGCTACTGGAGATTTCAATGTCCCCTGATGGTCTTTCTAATACTTAAAAAAATAGAAGCTGCTATGTTAGTTTTTTTTTTTCTCCTGGATTTCTTGCCTTAATGTAATGGATATGCAAAATTTTTTTAGCATTATGTACATTTCCTTTGCACATCTTTAAAGGGTTCCCCATTGTGCATCAGGTGTTTCAGACTTGTGTCTAGCAGCGCTACTGTGGACTTCTCATCTGTTCCCATGTAGAAGACATTATTCAGTTGAGATTTTGTTCCACCCTGCCAGCAATAACAGCTGTTTCGATACATACTGTGTTGATGAAGAAGGAGCAGATACTTGAGTGAAGTGCTCCTGCACAATCCAGGCAGTTGAGGTCTCTCCTTCAGAACTTCTGCCTTGTTAGTGGTTCTTTCTATGTTTGGGTGGCTGATACTTTTGTCTGAGTGTATGTATTTCTAGTTGTTCTTGGGACTTTCTGGTGATTGTTGTTTTGGTTGCTTGTTTTCAAATCACTGGGTCGCTTTAGCATCTCATACCACTGAATCAGAAGCTGTTCAGTATTCTTGAATACTTGCACTATTGCCCTTCTTTTGGGCAATCTTTGTGCCACAGAAAATGCAGTAAATATTATTTTACACTGTTAAACTCCCATTTGCATTCTTGGCTTGCTTTTGCAAATTGAAATATTGATAGATAGTTCTCAAGTACTTTTTGCTGTCAGTTCTGCATCTTTCTGCATCTCTTGCGAAGGACTGAAACATTGTCTCTCTAATGTGGTGAAATGTTCATGGAAGAGGAGGAAAAAGACTTCCAAAATTCAGACATGCAATTTACTGAGATACGGCTTAGGAAAAAATTAAATCAGTCTAATAGAGACTCTTTTATTAGTTATGTTTCTCTTTAATTCCTCTAACACTTATTCCCAAAACTGAAACTTCAGATAATTGATCAGAAGTTGTTTGGCCTCTTACTCTTGAGGACAACAAATTGAAATGGTTTTGGGGCTATGTTTTCTTAGTGCTCTTACAGATGCAACAATATCTGTTGGTGTTTTTCCAGAAGTAGCTGCTTCTTTCACCAGTATCCTTTTTATTTAACTCAGTAAACTATTTTTTTCCCTAACAGTCCTTCTAATACAGTTTCAGATCATAATGAGAAGGGAGTGACAGACTGACTACCAGTCTTTTAACCTTGAATTTCTGGTTGATAAAGCTGGAATTTTCAAAACAACAGGGCATAAAGGCATGTCAAATTC
Source organism: Ammospiza nelsoni (assembly GCF_027579445.1). Classification (NCBI taxonomy): domain Eukaryota; kingdom Metazoa; phylum Chordata; class Aves; order Passeriformes; family Passerellidae; genus Ammospiza; species Ammospiza nelsoni. The sequence continues at coordinate 30,734,940 of NC_080669.1, read as the reverse complement.
TTCTGTGAAGTGAATTTAGAACTAACTTATGTTAATCCTAGAACTAAAATCAAGGGTTGCTTTAGTGTTCAGTTCTGCTTCTCCCTTTCATATGCTGGGTGTTTAGAAAAATACTGTCTAATTTTGGCAAGAAATATGAATGCTTTTGTGCAGAATCTGGTAAGAAGGACTAGGCCTGTTCCCGTATAGGCTAGTTCTATACAGTACAGTCCCAAAAACTGTGTGTATTCCAATGAGTTGCTTGTACAACTTTAAAAACAAAATACACACAGTCACTGATTGTCATTTGACTCTGCATCTTTCCATGATAAAAAAAGTTCCAACTTGCACCTAATAAACTGTATATTTACATTGGGGAAATTATAATTTTTTGGTAGTACTGTGGAATTATGACTGAATGCAGAAAACCAAATCCATCATTCTCCCACAAGACAGATTCTAATGAAGGGGCTTTCTAGAAAAGTCATTGTTAGGGAAACACTTAGTCAACTCCAACTGCTATTGTAGCACATAACAGTTTTCTATGTAAGGAGAAATGGTTTCTCAAGCATCTTGGAGTAATCATTGTGGGCTTTCCTGTACAAGTCATGGTATTTCACTTGTTTATGCAGCAGACAGTTATGGTGGTGTAGGAAGTTGTGCTCTCCCTGTATGTGATGTCTGGTTAGTAGGTAGGTAGCTTTCTGTAGGTATCATTAAATGTATACCTGTAGTATTCTAAAACCTGGTGTCCTGGCCAGGCCTGTCTTGATCAGCAGCAGAAAAGTGGCAGAAGAGTACTTAAGCATGATCAGTGGAAGGGAAGTTTTTTTGCTTATGTAACTTGTCTTATCTCTATGTATTACAGACATAAAACCTTCTGTCTTTACAGTTCACAAATATGCAAGGCAGCCTCTGATGTATTCTGTATGGTTTTCTAGAACATATAGTTATTGTACTTAGTGACAAATGATAATTTGACTAGGATTAGTCTGATTTTTGCCAAGTGATAAATACTGTCTGTTGCTACATCTGACAAAAAAATTCAAGGAAGCATCTTGTGAAATTAACAAAGGAAATGTTAATAATTACCTGTAAGATCCCATGGTGTGATCATCATATGGTGAACATTTTTGATGACTGAAAGCTACACTAAAAAATTAGTTCACCTCATATTGTCATTGTGCAGTACAAGGCAATGAAACCATGCAATTGGTGTGTTTTAAAACTGCTCTGTGTTTTTTTTTTTTTTGTTTGTTTGTTTGTTTTGTTTTTTTTTACTGTGGCTATATTTACTATGGGTAGATCCACTATTAAAATGTAGGGTTAAGAATATGCCAGATCAAAAGGCAGAATAATTTGTCTAGAATCTAAGTGCTTGAATTCAGGATGAGACTGGATGAGTACTAATACAGGAAGCTGCAGACAGCATTTGTTCATATTATTAATTTCAGAGTACATAAATATATACTCGAAGTTACGTTAATATGAAACTATCACATGAAGTTACTGTGAGGAGTAAGTGAAATTGACAATTTGGTGGGAAACATTCTAAATGTTTTGTTTAGTATCCTTACTTTAGTAGTTAAATGAGGTAAGTGCTCTTGTTTATCTTGTTGTTTTTTTTTTTTTTAAGTTTTTTACTCTAAAACTGTCAACTTCTAGAGCTGCTGAAGGAGAGCCAATGGAAGAAGTGGTTCAAGAAATGACATTAGATGAGTGGAAAAATCTTCAGCAACGGAATCGACCAAAGCCTGAATTCAATATCCGGAAGCCAGAATCCACTGTTCCTCCCAAAGCAGTGGTGATTCACAAGTCAAAATATAGCGACGATGTAAGCACTGTCTCAGGAATTCTGTCAACCTTCCTTTATGCCCAGGGATGAGAAACTGTCTCTATTTTTTTTTCCACTAGCTTTAGTATAATCTGAATGGGCAAGAGAACAATATCTAAGCTTTATCATTGCAATGACACGTGCCCCAAAACTGGCTTTAAATTGTGTGACAATTGTCTTTGTCTGACATCATCGCCCCTTCTTTCTGTGCAAACATGTAAAATATCAAGTTGTTCTACTTTATGGCTCAGCTGCTGCCACTGTATAGGTCTCTAGTAATGCTGCTAGAAAAACTTGGCTTATTTGAATCCCGCTTAGCTTGCTTGCCAGTATGCATTTGTGTGTATCATAATGTGCACTTGAAAATACGAATTTTGGATTTTTAGGGTGTGGTTTTTTTGGGTCCTTCTTCTTAGAACTAATCTTGGAGAGCTTGTGGTGCTGTAGTGTGCATGCCTCCCAGTTTCCTCTTAAATTTCACTCCATAATGTTATTTAGGTTGAAATTCCATGGAGAAGTACTAGTTCTGAGGAGAGAAGGGGAAGCTTCTTTCAGATTCTAGCTTACTTAGATTTCAGATTTTGGAGGTCACAGAAATATGTGCATAAAGTCTAGCATGATGGAATTTTGATCCTTGAAGTCTACATGCATTTACGAATATGTACCTCTTCTCTAGTTATAATAATAATCTCAAAACTTGCTTAATCACTTTAGATTGTTGAGTCTGCCTTCTTTTTAGTAAGACTTTTTAGGTCAGAGTTGTCATTATCCCCTCTTTCTTTTCTGAGAGGTAGTGGTAGGGGTGGGGCGATACCTTCCACAAACTCTGAAGAGAGCAGGTACGTGTTCCTTTTGCCTGTAAAGTTTCTCTTCTGGTAGTATCAAGAGACCTTGTTAAAGTGAACACAGAACAGGAGCTACAGGAACTCTGTAACACAGGGAGGTGAAATCCCTGAATTAGACATTGAATAAGTGACTCATCATTGTAAGGGATGAGTTAACAGACTTTATCATTACTACAGTCCTCATTAGTTATGCTGGGCAATAGTCTGACATGCACTAGCTATTAGGAACACATAGTTAAAACCACAGTGATCTCATAGCTGCAGGCATGTAGGAGGAATACATCGATTAAGTAGCTTTGGTATGGCCTTTTATCTATTACTTGGACATAACTGTAGGAGTAAGTAGCTTAGGTCTGATGCTCTAGCCTCTTTGAAAACCTCCTAGATTTATATTTCTGACAAACCTCTTCAGTATTATGGAGTTGGTACGGAAGCTTTTGTTACCAGGAATCTCTGAGCCAACAAAGAATGCATTTCCCAGGCATCTGGGAAGCTGCAATTACCTCATCTGTGTTAAAATCCTGTACAAGTTAAGGCTTGTCTTCTACTCCAGATGCTATCTTGGTTCATCTGCTGCTTAGTCAATAATATAAGTGTGAATATGTATCTGGGAGGGGAGAAGCTCATACATGGAAAACTGTGGACTTTAACCAGATCTTCTCTTTAGTTGCAAAAAGAAGACTTTGAAGATAATTCTCATGTCTTTCGAAAACCAGTGAATGATATAACTTCTCAGCTGGATATTAATTTTGGGAGTCTTCCTCGCCCTGGCCATGGATTCAGAGGAGCACGAGGTGGTCGTGGCAGAAGACCTGAAGAGACAGTACCTCGACCAGAAGTAATGGTAATGGATTTTGTGGTGGTGGTTTTGTTCATTTGGGGTTTTTTTGCTTGGTTGGAGGTTTTTTCTGTTGTTGATGGTGTTTGTGTGTGTCCTGCCCCTTTTGCGTGGAATTTTGATTTCTGTAGTGATAGACTTGTTTTTAATTCCTGTCTCATAGTACGTTGTCATGCATATTGAGTTCCTGGCCCATATTATGTTACTTGAAATTAAATACCGATTCAGGCTCCCAACTTTTAACACATACATTTCAAAAGGTCCGATTACTGGATGCTGTAATGGTAACTAGAGGAAAGGATGCAATTAGTTTTTATATAAATTGGGAAGTAATTAAAATAACTAGAGGCTTGTATCTCTTTGAAAAAATTCTGTGATACAGTGATACTTTGTTTACTAACAGTGAGATCAGTAAATCTGTGATCCTACAGGACGATTCATGTGTTCAATATAACCATTATATAAAAATTTCACTTACCTTTTCCTTTGGAATAAAAAAAAACATTTGTACACTGGAAAATGGCTTCTTTATTCTTCATACTAACAGAAACTTTACTGTGACTAAAATGCTTTAAGACCAGGAACTTTCAGAATAATATGGAAGTGTTGATGCATTTGTTTCATCTGTAAGAAAAAGGTTCTTTATGGTAACAGATCAGAGAGATCAAAACGACAACCCAATATGTTTGGTAGTTCTAGAATGTAAAAATATAGTAATGCTACTTCAAAAAATATGCTGTATTCTGCTTGAGACTGCTTAAATTTTCTTTCATTCAGTGCTGCAGAACTTGTGACCTTCTGGTTCTCTCCAGGGAGCTTTATAAAAACATTCACACTGAAAAGAAACTATAGCAGTTGGAAATTCTGAGATAAAAGCCTTGTGGTAGTGAGGGATACAATTTGAGTAGAAGTAGCCTTTAGTAGTAGTAGCATTTGAGTAGAAGAATGAACCCTTTTGAGGGTAAAATACATATACATAGCTGTCAGATACTTTTGAAATTTATTCATTTTTATAAGACTTCTTTTCTTCCATTCTAGGTGCAGCTTGTTGCTCCAAATCCTGATGATCCTGAGGATTTTCCAGCGTTAGCTTGAGGACCCATCGTGAATGGTGGTATCTCAAAGTTCCTTTGTAACTGTGAAGAGACCTGTTCTATGCTGGTGTGGATTAAGGAAGCCAGTTTCCTTCTGGAAAGTTGAGTGTTTGGTGTGGAATGATTGCAGCTGTCTGCTAATAGAGTTGTGTTCTGGAGATATGGGTGGATTGGGATCCTGTCACAGGCTCCAATGTCTGCCTCCATTTAGAAAGCCTATGGGAAGGCTTACAGTACTTCCCTACTTGGCTTCAAGTGAAGTTAAAAGGGAAGAGTGTTTAAAAATATATATATAGAGATTATATCAAGTTCTCCATGACACCATGATGAAATATAAACTGTACAACACAATCCACAATTGGGACTCAATTTCGCTGTATATTTGAAAGTTGTTTCCTTTGAGTGAAGTGTATATTTCAGACAATCAAAAGTGTCAGTTTTTCAGAGTTTCACAAATAAAGAAAAGTGCACATTGGTTTGGGTTTGAGGTATTATTTTAAGAAGTCAGAGTGGTAGGTGGAAGCTTTTGCTATTTGGATATAGTCTGTAGAAAAAAAGTGGGGGGAAAAAACCCAAACCCTAAACAGCAATTTGTACTCACCAAAAAAAGTGAATATCTCTCTAAATGGAAGTGATCTTTAAAATCAAGGCAGCATAGGTGCTTTGAATTGACACCTAACTAAGTCCTGCTTAAGCAACAAGATAGTCTGCAATTACTTTGAAGATTAAGTAAAATAAGAATTTTAATCTAAAGACAGAACTAAATTATTAAAGAAGTTTTTAATTTTAGCAAGAGCAACTACAAACTAAAATGTTAAATGCCTTACCAAGAAATTTGTGATGTTGGGGATGAGATGCGATGTTCTTTCATTGCAGCTTTAACATACTTGAGCCAGATTTTCTGTTCCCTGTCCAAGGGGACATTGAGAGCCATTCTGGGAGATATGAGAGAAACAAGAAAATGGTGCCAGAGGTGATGACAGAAAGAAATGAGCGGAAAAGCACACTGGGCATTTTGGAAGTAGCTGTCAGCCTCACAAGAGTCTTCAAATGCCTGCTCAACTTGAACACATTCTTTAAATTTTCTGGGAAAGCAGATGACTGTAAACCTTCCATGTTTTTCCAGTTCTGTGCCTCACTTCTAAGCAACTCTAAGCAGTCTCCTTTGAAAATAAATAATGGATGAAACTTAGAAGAAAAGTTTTTCTTTGGAGTAAGCTCTAAAAGTACTCACAATCTTTGAAGACTTTGCTCACTGATAAGGCTTTACTCAAATAGGATGTAGTCATCCTACAAAGACTCTTTTCTGTAAGCTCCAAACAGATGGTCTGCAGAGTAGGTAAGCCCAAAGGATTTGTTTTTGTATTGTTAAATTACTTATATAACAATGTGCTGTAACATGAGATTTTTTACTCTGCAAGAAGTTCATTGTAGTGGCATAGAGATGCTCTGACTTGCAGTAGGAAGAAGGTGCAAAAGCAAAGTTTTGGTGTTAGAGGAACCCATGCTGCTGCTATTTGAGTAACTGAACAGGATGAAACAATGCACACCTCCTTTACTTTGTAGTCGCGAGGTGTTACTTGAAATCACTGCAGTTTAAGATTTACCTGATGCTGCCCTTTTTACAGGTGTTGTTTGTTTCTGACAAAAATGGCAATTTAATCAATGTGGAATATAAGTGATTTTGTCTGTGGGGTAGTTGGTATATTTTGCTTGCTCTTCCCTTCTTGTTCCTGTTTTCCCATTGGACAAGGAAGAATGTGTCTGAATTTTTATTTATATTTTTACTTGCTGGGGTGAGTGAATGCATAGAGATGAGAAGAGCTTCTTGGCAGGGCTTCCTTCTATTTCCTGTCATGTTTTGAATATAGCCTTCTCTTCCACTGACCTGTTTTTGCTAAGGAAAGTGTTCATATAAGTAACCCTCCCTTTTTCTACTAAAAATTAAATCTTTGCTATGCTGTGCTACTGGGCTCAATCTGCTGTGATGCATTCAGTTTAGTTCTGACTGTTCTCTAAGAAAGCCAAGAGATTTGTTTATTTTTCAATCTCCTTCCTGCTGTTGCAAAGTTACTGTTCTTCTGACTTTGATCTGCCTTTCAAAACAGAATGACAAATAGGTTCTTTGGGGAATGCTTTAAAGGACTTGTCACTTTTGGTTAGCAGATTGTAAACTCCTGGTTAAAAGGAGAAAAGGCTGGTTACAAGACTGTTTAATTAAAAACAGAACAAACCAACCAACCAAAACTAAAAAATAAAACCCATCCAAAACTTTGTGAGAATGAGATTTAGTGTAATTGATTACTGCTTCAACCAGTTAGAGCATGTATGTATGACAATTTTATTTTTCAGTTTGTCAGACTTGAATATGGCTTAAGAGTTTCTCTAGTTGATGGTATATCCAAGTATAGAAAAGAAATTAATTGTAAGTGATGACACTGAATGCAATTTCTTTGCCCAGCTGTGAGAACTGTAAATCTCAGTCGTCTGTCATATTTAAGGTACCAAAATAGCTGTATCTGTTAAGCACAGATTTGCTGCTATCACTCCTGGTGTAGCTTTACTCCTTCATGTAAAGGAGTTGGCAGCAGGTGTAAATATATATACAAACACTAGTAGAATATGGCATACATACTAAGAAGGGATTAAATTGTGTTGCAGGTCTTAGTCATGTTATTCTTTAATGCACTGCTACCAGTTACTCTTTGGGTTAATGTAGTGAGTGGCCTAGGAAAAACCACTGCATTTCAGGTTTAAGTTTTAGATTCATGTTAAGTTGCAGAAAGTTTGCAAAGAAAGGAATTCACCTCTCTTCATTACTGTCATTTACATATGATAATGTTGATATGATGTTGTTCAGTTGAATCATATACAGTAGTACAGTTTAGAATTGGCAAGTGTATATTAATATAAAAGTGCCTTTAGAAGAAAGTGGAGAGAAATGTCTGTGCTTAAGATAAGAATACCAAAGAATTAATTAAGAGACTAAGAAGTAAAAACCTTGAGTTTATGAATAGGAATACTGGGCATTTGAGCCCTTAAGAAATGAGCTTTCAGCTGGTTACACTTTTTTTTGGTATAAAAATGGGCCTTGGGGTAAAAATATGTATTGGGCCCAAATTCAGAATCTGTACCTCTAGCACACTTATGCCATTAAGATTATTCTTAATCTTGTATTATTCCTAGAGCTTTTTTTCCTAGAGCTGTCACAGGCACATACACACATATTCATATGAAAAACTGAATATATGTGTGTATATACACACGCACACAAATATATATATACATGTACATGCAGTGTTGGAAGTAATACAATGCTGACTCATTATCAGTGGATCAATAGTTGAATGTGAAAAATGATTCTTTGCATAAAAATACATTTCAATCACTGAATATTTGGCACGAAATCAGAGCTTTTTCTCTTTGAGTAGCATATGCTGAGCAACTACTGAACAGTTTGTGCTTGGAGGGAGGTAGCCTTCAGTCTTTGGAGGAAGCAACAACTGTTACACTTTGGCTGTGTTGCTTAGAATTTAACTTGAAATACATTTTATCTTCAGCTTTCTGTTTCTTTTTTTTTATTTCTCAGCAAATGCCTTTTTGAATTTGTGATACAAGTGTTGCAGATAGCTGTATCTTCAGCGCAGCCTCAGATACTGCATCACATTTAACGGCTGTTGGAGATGAACCAGTGCTAAGTAAATTGAATTAAGTTTCTGCTCTCCCTGTTTAGGTAACTAAACTAGTTACTAGTAAAACTGATAAGTGTGGCTGTTCATAATCTGTGTTCTGTTGTCTCTACAATGTTTTACAGCTAGTTAACAGGACTCAATAAGCTGTTACTTGCTTTTAGCAATAGTATTTCTTCTGTTGAGATTTGTACAGTAGTTACTGTTTGAGTGAAAGATACTGAATTGTGTACTGGAATTAAATCAGCAGGATAATTCTGCTAAAACATAAAAATAACAGCAAGGTACAAAATTTTTTCTCATGCCAGAAGAGAACAATAAGCTAACACATTCTGATTCAGGAATTCTGTACATGTTAGTTGTTTGATTATATTTCGGTTGCTTATGGATTGAGTGCTTCTTTCTGGAGTTTTTGCTAGCTCTAGCAAAGGCTTGGAACCTTAGAGAGTATTGTAGGAAAAGAAAAACCCAATGAAACTGCCACCAGAGTGAAAGAATACCAGAGGCTAGAAAGGTTTGATCAGTGCGAAGAAGAGATGGAACTCTTTAAAATAGGTATGATGCTGGTGTGAAGAGACGGACAAAAAGCACCTAGAAGCATGAAAGCAGGACAAATATAATGTGTTTTAAGTACTGAACTAGAGATTCAGTCCAGTGAGCATGCCATTTTGGGAAGAATGGTGAAAGATCAACCTAGTAATAGTAAACATGAACTCAGGAAGAAATACAAGAATGTCTAGAGAAAAGTTGTTTTCAGAGGAGTGATAATGAAGAGGTTGAGCTCTTCCACTGAGCAGAAAACAATGTAATTATTCTGCTATCTTAAAAGAATGGCATCAAAGCACTGACAGAGGCAAAAGCAAGCTCATAAGGGTAAGAAGTGATGTTTCATTATTTACCCTCCTGCTATTGGCACCACTCTTGCTTTGGATTTTCTTGCATTAGTAATAGCTGCTGCCAGGGGTCTGTTCCCATTGTGCTGTCAGGGTACAAAGCCTTTGGGGTTTGCTGCTTTATCCTGTTAGTGCTGTAACTGAGCTGCAGCAACTGGCGTGGTTAGAGGTGCTAGTGGCACAGAAGAGCTTTTCATCTGCTGCTATGCTCTTATGCAGCAGGATCACCACATGCTGGGTTGAGGAATCAAGAACACCAGTGGCTGCTTGGCCTCTCTGGAATCTTTATCAGCCTTGAGAACTAGGACAGACTTAGATAGAGAGGACATGAATGGAGTTGTTTAAAGGACAAACTTTCTAGGTGTGTTCTTTCACCCCCTTTGTGACAGTCCAGCACTTAACAAGGCTCTTGAAAATACCCCATGGGTGGAGGGTGCATGTTTAATACCAGATTTACTTATTGAAGATGGTTCATGCCACATGGTATTTCTAGTTTGGAGTGATACAAAGTATACCAAAAACATAATATTATAATTAATGTAGCAATTGCAGAACACAGATCCTTCACAATACCAGGATGACTCCCTTTATTGGTCCTTAGGAAATACATCCTCACTGTCATCGTGTGAGGTGTCCTCAGGTGTCGAGAAGGAATGGGGAGGGTTAATCAGTTAAAGCCCATTGTTCTCTTTGAAATTCTTATGGCAGTTGTCTGGCTTTTATTGCTATGTATTCATTCTCCCCATACTGGCCTGGTCTTCATTCTCGCTGAAAAAGTACTGGTTGATCCACCTAAACTTTGATAGCCATTTATCCAAAACAAAGGCCACCCCGTGTTCCTTCTGAGTTGAGATAAAGTCATCTTTATAAGTGCTCTGGTTCATCTTTTCCTGAGCTTCAAAAGCACATCACCTTTTTCTGTGTTCTCTTGACCTTATTCCATATTTAGGACTTGTCACATCCATATGAAACCAATCCCAGAACCTGAAGTGCAAGAAAAATACATTTCTTCTTCAACAAACCCTTGGTGAGGTAGGGTTTAAAGCACAGCTTCTCTCTGAAACTATGCTCAGATTTCATGTATAACAGGGCACCCTTTTGCTGTATCATGTTTTTGTCTACTCCTATATAAGCAGTGTAGAAACTGCAATGCAAAGGAGGCTAAATAGATCCAAATTCAAGTTACTCAGAACTACTGTGAACAGATTATTCTTGCATTGACTTTTCAATGGAATTGCGCCGCTGTTCAGTTTTGCTCTGTGGGATTCTTTCTGTCCTCTGCCCTCCCCTGCCCAGTGCCAGTGCTCCTTTAATTGCTAATGATGTGAAAGGGCTTAAGTGTGTTTTCCTGTGTCACATGCATAAATTGGTGTTCTCTGCCATTCACTCTTCATCAGGGAGCTTGTTTGTCAGGAAAAGGTGCTTTAAATTCATGTAAATTTGGAAAGGATCACCTTACAACAAAAGAACACAGATTTTCCAACTATAAAACTCTACCTTTGAGGCAAGCAGAAGTTTACTTGCTTGTCAAATAGGCTCAAATTGCTGTGTGCAAATTCTGCATTTTCTAATGTAGGTAAGGTAAAGGTGATAAGTATTTCAGTTGATAGCTATTTTTTGCTGTTGGATATTCTTTAAAAAGACTAAGCTAGGCCATCATCCATGCTCGCTAAAAATTTAATTCTTTTGGGAAGCCTTCACTGTTGTGGTAAGTATAAAAGTATAGAGTATTTAAGATAATGCCTGTTTCTAAAAATTAATACTATATAATCATAGAGGAAGGAGAAATAAGAACTAAAATCCCATTGATCTGTTTTACTGTGTTTTTTTCACTGTGTAACTCTATCCCAGCAATTCAAATGCAGGTTCCTTTTTCCAGTGTGAATTCCTGGAAATGTAGAGCCAGAATATTTCTATTTTTTAAATATGTGCATAAAAATGTGTTTTAAGAATCTGTGCTTTAATTAAAGATTTTCAGGCAGCTGAGTGTGGTGTTTTTTCAGTGCACATGTGAGTCAGTCTGGTACAGAAATGATGGCTTTGTAATCATACTGGAAATAAAAGAGAAAAAAAACCTTCTGATTATTTTTAATTTTACACAGTTCACGTTTACACTTCTCACTATTCAGTATTTTGTATAAAATCAAATGCAATTTGCAGTATTTTAAAATGACACACAAATGCATATTGAATGAATTAATATTACAAGATAATATGAAGCTTTATCTTAAAAATACCTTCAGCAAAATAAACTTTCTGTCAATCCAAGTTAAAAAAATATGATTATAAATATACAGTTTAAAAATAATCAGGATGAACAGTACTGATTAGTCAAGAAATTTTAGACCTGAATAGCCTGTATATGAATTTACATATGACAGTCTGCAAACGATTAATATAAAAAATGCAGTACAACAAACTGGTGACCATCACATTTATGTTTTGGTTTTTTCCTATAATCTCTTACTGTTTTAAATCAGCAGTGCTTCCTCTATTGTCATACTAGGGCAAAAAGACAAGGCCTAGGTTAGTGTTTGAAATTTTTGATGCTGTAATGGAAACCAGCAATTTTACCCAAGAAATTACAGCTTTTGAGCATGTAGTATCTTTTGAGTTTAGAATTTGAGGAAGAATCCATATGTAACATATTTGAGAGAGGAAAGGATTTCTAAGAAGAATCTCCTAATTGATGATAGCAGGAGTAACTTCATTCAGCTGCTCTGTTGTACAGATATACAAAGGTGATGCAGCTGCCATAACACATTCCATTTTGGCACATAGTACTTCACAATTCAGAAACTATTTAGAAACTAAGAACTTCCTCACCCATGTCTGCTCTTCATTCTTGTACCTAAGACACATTTGGTATGGTATATTAGAAATGTTAGACAAAGTAATAAAAATTCGTTACAAACTAAGCATGCAATTATATGTGGCACAATGAGGTAATGAGTTAATTTTCCATATAAGGCTATTTGGAAAGCTCAGATGTAAAATCCCTTTGACACTTAGTGTTTTTCACTAAGATGGTGGTGGATGGGGTGTCCTGAAAGACATTGATGTTAAACATGCAGTTTTGGTTTAGCTAGAGTTGCTATTGTTTGTGCACTCGCATTATGCAAGTTTACTTTTGATGAACCTAGAAGTGCTAATTACTCTGCTGCTTACTTTAAATGAGGCAAATTCTGACTTGGAATTTGGAAGGGGTGAGAAACAGACAAATTATTTTTAGGTTAAAAAAAAAGATTCTAAAAGAAGTAGCTCAGCCAAACATAGTAAATATTACTAAATCTTTGTTCTGGTTTTCACTTCGTTATTTGCATTCCTTTTGCCTTCCAAGATGAGACTTTTGTTCAAAAAGAAGCATAGGCTCATATTTGCACAACAGATCTACTATTGTGGTTACCTATATGTAAGCTTTTGCACAAAATGGCTTAGTAAAAAACCCACCCAACCAAAAAAAAAATCCAAACCACACAGCCTCCACTAAAAAATCCTAACCAAACAAACCAAACCCAAACCCCCCTAACTGAAATAATCCCAGAAAAACCAAATAACCTCTGCAAAACAAACAAAGCAACCCCATTGAAAGCCCAAGAAATTTTAATTGCCTTATCGGGATGAGATCAGTCCCTCTCTTTCAGATGCTTTTTATCTAGAAGAAAAGGGCGTGAAAAGGGAAGTTCAAGAAGAAAACAAAATACTTTAAATCTGAGCCTTCAGTGGTCCTTTATTTTGCATCAAACCTTTCTTTTTAATTTGTATTCATGTTTGCAAATTTTGACTATCTAAGCACATGGATGTTATTTGTAAGCTTACTTACTTCACATCCCATTTCCTCTCCAATTCATGATTCTTTTGTTAGAAAATGTTTTCAAACCACTGTGTAATATTCATATTGGCATTCAAAAATCATCAGCCTAACAGAAGGCTTAGTTTTCATTCAAAAGGATGCAGATTGAAACTAGTCACTGAACACTTATATTAATTGAAATTTCCCCCTCTCACCAAGGTAATCTGCATCTTTAAAAACTTCAGTTATTCCATTACTAACATTGTAGATTTCTCCATTTCTTCCACTTTGTACTGTAAGAGTCATTAAATCAACAGATAACTGATTCATAAGTAAGGCTAGGTGGTAACAGCCCTCATCTGAGGGATACACAGCTATAACCATCAGCTAGCTGGTGCACAAGAGTACATCAGTTTTGAAAAGTCATAATGTGAAAAGTAGTAGGAAAAAAAACACTGTAGTCCTGTGCAGGATAAAAATTTCAGTCTCAAGTAGATTCCTCTAAAAATTACACTGCTTTCTACCGGAGGTAAATTGTAGTTCTTAAAAGTGTTACCTGTCAAAATTTTTACCTGCTCCTGAATTTCACTACCTCAGTCGTATGGCACCCTTATTTTCCCTTTTTTTGTGTGTGCTGCACTCGTTAAGTGTCCCAAAGCACTGTCCATGTGTTATCAAGTGTACCGATGAAATCTGAGGGGGGATTCCTACCTTTTATATATGGTAATTTAAAGTTTCATGTAAAGAGCTTGATAGGAAAAGAAACAGTAATGACAATTCAATAAGACAGCACTGCTTTAAATGGTAGTGGTTTTCCTCCCCTTTAAAATCATACCAGGTTTAAAGCAGTTCTAACTAGTTCAAAGAGCAATTGGTTGTGAAGAACTAAAAAACCTCTTACTACTAAAAACAAATTAATCATTTACAATTAGTTTTTCCTAAATAAACCACACGACCTTTGACAATAAAGCACTCTTTGGTGGACAACAGTTACATTGTGTACTCAGTACTGCAGCTTCATAAAAAACTTTATACAAAGTAAGAAAGAACAGCCAATCAACACAGGAGAGTACCAATACTATTAGAAATAAAAGCTTTTGTGGTTGATTCTCAGACTCAAGTGAAGACTTCAGCCTGATCTGAACGCACAACACAGATTTATATACTTAAAAGCTCCCACCGTCTGGTGATCAGCAGCTAAGTGATTGCCATCACAATTCGTACACATGCATCATACATACGAGCAAGCCCTCTTTATAATAGAGAGCTTAAATATTTACACCTGAGTCTGAATGTACGTAGATTATGTTGGTTTTGAGAAAGTATTGGCATGGTAGAAAAAAGTCTACCAAGCATGTTGACAGTTTATTTTATTCTACAAATAAAAAAGAGATTGTTCTGTTTCATTTTTTACTGAAAAATAGAGCCAAAGTGAACTTCCTTGAATTGCATCAAGTCCCCTCTATATCCCCTTCACTCCTGAATATCCTCTTCAACACTGGTGGCTTATTCAAAATTCAACGCAATACTGTTCTATTCCTTGTGATGGACTGGCTGTTGAAATAAAACATATTTCAGGGAAAAAGTTAAACATTACTTAGTATGTAATTCAAGCAAACATTTCTGGCAAGGTAAAATGAGCAAAATGGTACTTCAAAGAAAGAAACAAAAAGTAAAAGTCACTCCATTTAGTAACACAGCAATACTGATTGTCAAGAATGCACAGATTGGTCTGATTACAGACAATATGAAGAAAATTCTGTTCCATACAGAAATGCAAAAGGGCACTCAAGAGTACCATAATTTAATTAGGCACATTTGTGTAAAGCATTACTTTTCTTTTTCTCCCTCTGAAGTATCAGACTGCAGGAAAAGTAGGAAGAACAGGATAGAAACATATTTTTTTAAAGCTAGGCTTAGATTACATATAGAAAAGTTCTGAAATGCTGCAGGTAGTTTACAGTATTTTAACAAGGGTATAGAAGACTACTTTGTAATACCTGGCAAAGCAAAGGCATTTGAGATTTTTAAAGTGTATTCCTCTTCATTGGCTTTTGTGATATTCCTCTATACAGCTTTCATACCTTTTCCCCATTATAATTTTTTGTAATAACTTTAACTACATTCCCTTAAGTACCTTTACCTATTAAAATGCCTTTACCACTTAGGATTTCATTTCTTATCAATTGCTTACTACAAATCAAAATTCTGTTCTGTGTGGTGACATGGAAAAGACCATTTAACTTGTATCTTATGACTCGGTTTGGATGTGAAGTATGCACCTTGTTAAAATACAGACATGAACTCAGTAACTGGCAAATTTACAAGGAAGATGTCTTATCTGGAGAAATAAGGGCATCCACAGAGAAATACTGGGGTATGGGCTAGAAATATGATTTCATGCAGCTCAAAACACAGATATTTGTTATGTCCATCAGTACTTTCTTTCATAGAAGGCAGCTCACATCTAAAGGTGCTCCACAAAGGAAAAGCAATGAGTGTTATATACAGGATTGAAATTCCCTATGTTCTCTTTAAAAAGCCAGGATAACGTTTTAGACGTAAATAGCTCTTATTGCTGAAAAATCATTCTGGAGACAATCCATAGTAGTGTCTCCAACAGTCTGAAGGATGAAATGACAAATGAATTCCCTAGCATCTGGGGGTGCAGATTATACTGCATTAAGATGGGTCCCGAGTGTGATTCACATACAAAAAGAATTGACTGATGTGACATAATGCAGTAAATGAGACTGATGTAAAAATGTTGCAAGATGTTTCCACTGGAATGTATCAGAAAGAAAAAGAATAAGGATATACAGTAATGTCAGTGAAGTTCAGTGAAAAAAACAAAGTCTTGACAGACAGATGGTGTTAGGGCAGGATGTCAATATTGTAGAAATAATTATTCTCTACTCGGCAATCCACTTGATCTGGATTAAGTTCAATGAATCTGAGTACTGTGAGGTAATGCAAACTGCTCATACTTCAAGCAGGTAAACTTAAATGAAAAGTTATGCTTAAAAGAAGACTGATACTTTTTCAAATGGTACAGGAAAATAAAAGGACACTTACAAGACTAACAACAAGCCACTGCATTCTAAATCCATTAAATTATATGGCCATACCACAAGACCCTTCAGAGGGACCAGACCCAATTAGCCCTCTCAGATTATAAAACAATTAAGACTTCTAGAATTAGGACAAATTTGATTATTGGATGGAAATATGAAATTAACTGAAACTTATTTGACCTCCAAAGTTAGAAGAAAAGAAACAGTATATGGTGAGGTGTTTGGGGTAGAACTTTTAGAAAGTCCATTAAAATATGAAGGAAGTAATTTATGAAGTTTGAGATTGACCTGGTCCTTGGCCTTCAGAGTCATACATCTGGCAATACACTTAAAGGACTTCTTATAAAATTAATGATATCTTCTGTGAGCTCTATTTTAGGGATGCTGTTTTTTTCTAAGGATAGATATTCACATCTCACACAATACAAATGTCAGCTTGGAGAAGTGCTTTCCAGGAACTGAAAATCTCTCTTCAGATTACATGCATGCATGAATGTAGATACAAAATGTTGCAAACAGGTTAAGTTAAAACTGGGAGAGGCATGAAGAATAAAAACAGCAGGCAGAATCCCATCAATTCTATTTGAACCAAAACTGACATGATAAAAATTGGGTAAAATGGAGAAAAAATCCAACCAACCAAAAGGAAAACCTGGAAAAATACCACTGATTTTAGTAAAATACCTGTTTCCTAGAAAAGGTCTTATTTTTTAATATGTTCAATAAATCAAAACAAGTCACAACTAAAATGTCTCTCAATAGGATTTACTGCACTCTACTGACTATTTCCACTGACTAACAGAGCAAATTTTTCCTAACTTTATTACCTTCAAGGTAACAGGAAGAAGAAAGAGAAAGAAGAACTCAGTGAGGAAAAAGCTGTGAAACAACTTAAATTTTCAGAGATATTTATGAATCAAGCCACATAACATAGGAAGTAGTTTTGTGCCATCTTTTACTCTTTCCAGTCAGCACCTGACAGACCCATTTTTCACTAAGAGTTTAAAACAAATTCCAGTAAATTGTAAGCAATGGGTATTGTTTTAAACTATGCTTTCAGAGTCATCTTTTATAATGATCTGGAGAGTTGCCACTGAGGGGTGTGATCACAGGCATACACAAAGATAAATTAGGAGTAGTCTGGCCATATGCTTCTGGGCCAAAAGGCACTTTGAGTCTTCCATAAATCTATTAGAATTTAGAATTTCATTAAGCTTTACCAAACAGGTTTACTTCACATTATCAGCCATGCTATCAGTAAAACAATCTCATACCAGTATACACATGCATTTATACACTTCACCTTCCCATAACCACTGCATTTCAGTTGTCTATTGAATTCTTCCTAGTTTTGAATTCATGCACTGACTAGTATATGACTTAATGCTGTGAGGCATTTTTCCGTCTCTCACTCCAGGCAAAGGGGTTTTCATGTTACCAAAATCCCTTGTCTTCAGTAATTCTCACTCACATTAAGAATTACTATTTAAAATTCTTGAACTTGGAAGACTGAGCAAGATAAATAAATTACTTAAGATGTAAGGTTCCAGATGTTCTCAGTACATGATACAAACCATTTAATTGTTTCTCACTTTCCATTGCTACGAGAAGGAGCTGAACTATGGCAAAGCTCCTGCCAGCAGTGGATAGAACAGCTGAAAGTATTTGCCTAGAAAACGGTTACAGGATCTGTAAAGAGGGTAACTCTCACCTTTTTAAACTTTTTTTTCTTGCAGCAGACCTGGTAGTTCTTTTAGTAATGTCTGTACTGTCAGAAATGCTAGGTTCAGAGGTTTTATTTTTCTGAACACTGGACTGCAGAGTTACTCTGTAAAGAGTAGGAAAAAAGAAAGATTATATAATTGGAAAGTTCCTAAAAACACTGAAAAGAGGGTGTTACAATAGAGCTAACAAGTATCAACTTTATACCTATTTTCTATTCCACCTGTGCAAGGTTCCAGCTGTGAAAGTATGCACTGTTTTACAGATTCTGACCTAGGGGTAACTTAGCTCTTACTCTTTATTCTCCTGCTATTAATAGACTCTAATTTTCAGTGGCTTCAGCGAGTCCAGTCATATGAGCAAATTACATTAGACTGGCAATCAAAACCTTCATTAAATAGTGCAAGTTACAGTCTGGTCAGTTAATACTCTGAAGAAACTACTTTCACAGAATCCTAGATATGAATACTGAATGCTAACTTTTGGAGCAAAAGTGAACAGGAATATATGGGGAGAATATACATTTCTATATTCATGTAACATACTCACCAAAAACAAAAATGGAAAAAACCTCCAATGTTTTCATTGTTTTATATGGGCTTCAGAATTAGAACATGTATTTGAGATAACACAATTTCATCTAAAATATATTCTTTATGCAGTAAAATTGATCAGCAACATTATTTTTACTATGCACCTCTTGATTGGCAAACAAATGCCTACATACCCACAAATTTCAAGTACTTTAAACTTCTACTTGAAAAAATCTCTCTTAATAGTTCAGCCTTGCAAAATATTATTACTTGATTTGCAAATGTTCAAACAAAACAGCCAGTTGCTCAGATAAGATACAAGGTTTCAGTGACAAGTACTATGAAAATGCAATGCAAATTCTCCTGTAAACACAGGACATTCAAAGTTGAAGGAATTGCTTTTACAGGAAGCATGAAAAACCACCCCCAGATACCTTCAACTTCATATCATACTTTAGACAAAACAAATTCTTCTAATGAAAATGTTTTCCTTGCATGCCCAAGGTGAAAACATTTAAAACCTGAAAGCTTATGTTTTAGTTTCTACTGTGATTGTGAAACAGTTTTTGCAAGTCCTAATATTGAAATTCTTTTTTCAGTGCCACAGGTGTCATACAGAATGAACAAATTCAGTCCTACTACACTTTTAACCAAGCACTAAAAACTACAGCAGTGGTGAGATAAGACTTGCATTATACCATTCATCTGTGCTGATAGAAACTTCTAGGAATGAACAGAAAAGCACGAGGTTATGCTTAACCTTGTAACATTCAGTCACTGAAATATAAACATGAACAGATCATGGCACATTCTGTTTTACTAGTGCTCATGCAGCCAGAAATATGGAAAAATCATGTTTTCTCCTTAAATACACACATTTGGTGTCTCTCTGCATAAAATGCATGCAATGTACATATAAAAGAAAGCAAAAGTTACTGGAATGCAATTCTTGTAATCTTTCTCTCATAAACACCCATTTTTCTAGACGCCAGAAGTTCAGAAAATGAATGTACATGGCTTATACCCATGTACGTATCTAACAGGAACTGAAATATGAGCCAGCAGTGTGCCCTGTCGCCCAGAAGGCCGCTAGTGTTCTGGGGACCATCAGGGAGATCACTGCCAGCAGGTCAGAGGAGGTGATCCTGCCCCTTTACTCAGCCCAGGGGAGGCACATCTGGAGTGCTGTGTCTAGTTCTGAGCTGCCCAGCACAAGAGAGACATGGAGGTCCTGGGGAGAGTCCAGTGGAAGGATGTGAAGATGATGAAGGGACTGGACATCTCTCTTTTGAGGAAAGCCTCAGGGAACTGGATCTGTTCAGCCTCCAGAAGATATGACAGAGAGGACTTCATCATTGTCTGTCAGTATCTGAAGGCAGGCTGTCAAGAGCCAGGCTCTGCTTGGTGGTGCTGAGCAACAGGAGGCATTGGGCACAAATGGGTGTACAGGAAGTTCCACCTGAATGTGAAGAACTTCTGAACTTCTGAACCCAACACCCAAATTTCTTTACTGTGCAGGTGACTGAGCTCTGGAAGATTGTCCAGAGAGGTTGTCAAGTCTCCTGCACTGGAGATTTAAGAACCATTTGGATGCAATCCTGTGCCATATAGTCTGGGATGACTCTGCATGAGCAGGGAGGTTGGACCACATGACCCACTGCGGTCTATTTCAACATTTATGCATTCTGTGATTCTGTGAAGCATTATGAATTCTCAAGATAGCATTTTGAACAAACATTTAAATATTCATCTTTTCAGTATCATAAGGTAGCCCTTACTTCCCAAAAAATTTCATCTCTTCAAAACAAAGAAAGAAAATAATAGAAGCTCTAAGTGGAAATGTGACTTATAATAAAAATAGCCACTAGGAAACCAAAACAACCACAAAAACATCCTTGTAAATTTGCTGCATTTGCCAAAGGGAGATAACAAGATGCCTTATGGGATCAGCTCAGAGCCAGCTGTGAGCAAAGTAGAATCTTTAACATCATCTGCTCTTCAGTTGATATGTCATTTTTACATCTCAGATACATGCAACTTCACTGGGCTACTCTACAGGAAAGAATAATTGAAATCACTGTGAACAAAACATTTGCTAAATTATCACACAGACATTTTAAAATCAGACTAGAATTCTAGACATCCAAGGCTGATAGCACCTCAAGGAAAAGAGACAAGGTTTCATTTACACCACTGTCTGACAGGTTGTTGCAAATAAACACCCAAAACTGTCTTTGAGCCTCACAGCTGTCAGCTGAGGAGCAGCAACAGTGCTATCACAGCTTTTATTAGAATGCTACTGCATATATGTTAAAGGTGAGAGAAGAAACCAATGCATGGAATTTTAGTTTAGCACAATTACACTAACAACCTCACTTGATAGCAGGAGGTTCAATAGATAGGTTTTATAATGGATGTGAGATGAAGAAGTAGAGGTAGAGGAAAATTGTGTCAAAATGTCAGCATGAAAAACATATCCCAAACTATATTAGAGAAGTGTAAGATCTCAGGACACCTACCTTACTCTTTTGGAGCTGTTCACATAAAATAGTATGTCACACAACTTCCAGAAACACCAGCAAACCCATCTGACGTACACAAAGGTTTTCTAACTCAATGGATATGATAAACAAAAGAAAAAAACCAACCAACCACCACCAAAGCCCCACAAAAAATAAACAAAAAAAAACCAATCAAAAACTCCCAAAACCCTGCAGGCTATAGGATGTTGTAATAGTCACACTATTAAACATACATTTACATTCTAAGAATTTTTCATCTCAAATTAATCTGTAATAGAAACATCACTTGGTAGTTCTGATCCTAAATACATACCACAAATAGCAGACAAGTTCATAAAATGCTTTCTTATTCAAGCTAATATCTTGGTCTTTAAATAAATAAAGACCTGTTTGAATGGAACAGTGCTTGTGTAAGGAGCAGCAACTTTTAAATAACTCACAACTCTTATTCACCATTTAACTCAGTGCAAGGGCAGAACACAGGCACACCACCAGCACACAAAAACCCAAACTCCACAACCCGGGACAAAATCCACAAAACTTGAATTGCAATCAGTGTAATACACATTGGACAGAAACCAGTCCACACAAGCTTTTTTAAAATATGTGATTGCAGAATCCTAAGCAGAGATGAAGAAAAAAGAGGTTACACAGGTACATGTCTTCTCTATCTGCAAAAGGCATTTTAGTCTTGCCAACCAATCTGGGCAACCTGTCTTACAAGGTCTGTCAAGTGCAATACTGCTTTCTCCTTCATCACCTCATGATTGTTAAGAAAATAGACCTGAGACCTCTGCTACTCTTCCAAGTCATCGACAGGCAACAAATGACCAATAACTCCTCAGCATACAGGGCTCCAGCCAACACAACTGCCAGGCTAGCCCAGATTGATCCATGATCCTTATTGATAATTTGATCTCTTAAAACATGAGATATTAGCTGCAGAAAGAAGAGAAAGTTGGGCAAGTTTTTAAGAAAAGCCTAAGTGTTTTCTCTCCCTATACTTAAACCCACATTGTTAATCTTAAAAGTCAAGCAGCAGCACCAGTAATTGGAAATTCACAGCAAATGGGAATAACAAAATTGCTTGCATCACATCTACCAACATCAAACAGTCTTTTTTCATCTAGCAAGGAATAAGTGTTTCTAGTTTTTAGACAGAACACAGATACAGTAAGAGAAAGAAAGGATGATAGTTGACTGAAATTGATCTTATAGCACAGTACAGCAAAACAAAGCACAGATTGTTTCACCTCTTTAACCTGTGTTTTAAGCTTAGCTTTTTAGTATGTGTTCAGAAATCGGAGGTCTGACTTCCAGAGACCACCAAGAAAAGAAAGAGTGCTCCATTCACTGTAACATTTTGAAAACACACCTCTCATATTATTTGGAATCATGCCTCTCAAGTAAGTTATTTGACAAGGTTAGGGGGAAAATTAAGCTGAAATTATCTTTATTTCTTTATAATTTCTTTCTCAAAAAGAACAGATTAAGATGACCTCAGTGAAGGCCAACTGAATAACTAACCTGTCCAAAGTCTCCCAGTTCTAATTCTATAGTTATCCAGTCACTTAGGTCAGCAGAAAGAGTTTCATGCTTTTTAAAAAAGTGCAGGCAAAAAGTTGCAAGGCCAAAGGTATGGATGACAGAAAATCTCAACCTTCATGCCTGTCAGGAGAGAAGGCCTATTCTTAATTAGTAAAAGACTTTCTGACCATTTTTTTAATCTGACAGCACCAAGATTTCAAGTATTCACCCAAAGTAATCATTCTGCTTTGAGGGT
Organism: Ammospiza nelsoni; assembly: GCF_027579445.1. Classification (NCBI taxonomy): domain Eukaryota; kingdom Metazoa; phylum Chordata; class Aves; order Passeriformes; family Passerellidae; genus Ammospiza; species Ammospiza nelsoni. Next base: position 30,712,341 of record NC_080669.1, on the reverse strand, counting down.
GGTGATGACAGAGGAGCTCCAGGGAGGCTCAGAAACAAGCAAACAAGCAAAAAGTTCATTTGCACTTTCTCACAGTTCTGTGTGCTGTTGGAATTTTATTTGACCAAAATATGTAAGTTGTCACTTTATGAAAACATTGCACCTTTTAAGTAGAAGCAAGGCACAGAAATCACTGCAGCTACTCTAATGAAAGTGGAGTGAAGAAAGAGTAAAAACTGTACTCAAGGAACTGATATGCTATTAATGTTTTCTCAGCTGCTGAATCCAAGTAACAGAATAAAGGAATGTAAGTAGTCTCCTAAAGCTCTAGAAAACATAACTGTGAACAAAAGATGATGAAACCAGACTGGCTGGGTAAACAAGTGAGCCTGGACCTAACACTGCAACTTGCCCCATCTTCTTTAATGTCAAAAAGGTAAAAGAAATAATGTTTTATGACATGGCATATAATATTTGATCTCTTCATAGAAACAAAGACCTACTGACATTTCTAACAAATTCTAATTCTTGGCATTTCATGGGAATAAAATCATGTGTTGGGAAACTAGCCTACTTTGCAAGTTCATGACCTTCGAAGTAAAACTGAAGCTAACATTTGCATCTGCAATATGCAAAGGATAGGATCATATTTTAAAGCAGCACTTTTTTATTTCTTACAGATAATTTTGCTTATGTAGTTTTGCTTATCTGCAGAGAAGAAATATTTGAAAACTAAAACTTACTCTAATTTTAAGAGCTGTTTGCCTTTGTATATTGTAAGCCAGCCATAAAAATCACTCAATTATTCCAAATAATATACACAAGAATATTACAAAGCCAGAGCAGTGAAATTCACTCTTGCAACAAAGTCAGTAAGAAAAATGACATGAAAACATGCATTTAAGAGACATACTAGACAGAAGATGTGAGCTATTGTAGAGAAATGGAACGGGACACTTACACAGTGGCTCTCTCTCAGGGGGTCCTGATGGTTACTATGTTCTTAAACCATCTAGACAGAATAGCAGGCTGGGCAGAAGGGAGCCACATACAATCCACCAGATGACAATGCTACACAGTGTAGACACCAGCATAGCTAGGAGCCATCTAAAAAGGGATTGGAGGGGGAGGTAGAGATGAAAAAAAATTCAAAGCAAAAGCTATTGGTGCATTTTAGCTTGTTTCAAGTTCTTCAAAAGGATACTGCTCTATAAACTTTGCCAAGCATTTCTTACTTTCTATGACTAACAATCCATACAGCCACAAATTGCCAATGTGGTACCCATGTGCTGCTGGAATCAAAGCAAATCTTCTGAAATCCACACCAAAGTCACCTATTTCACACAGTCTCTATCACACTTGGAAAGAATTGTGTGCAGGAGCAATACATCTCTGACCACTTGCTGCCATCTCTTATGCAGTTTGCTCAGCCTGTATTCACACATTTTACTTCACAATCATACATTCTGATACTAAAACATTACATCACAGACAGGTACATTTGCAGAAACAAGCAACTTATATAAACGAGATGATGGGGTGTATTACCTTTCCATGTAAGAAGCAAAGGCCAATTCATAATCCTTTGCCACAGGTGCAGAATATTGCTTATTAGAACATACATAAAATATCCAGTCATCAACACATAAAGAATTTATACAGCCAACCTCAATAAACACTATACAAGTCCCTTGTGACTTAAAAGTAAATAATGCCTCTATTTTTCAAGACTAACTGTCCAAGGTTCTGGTGCTCTTACTTTGCCCCCCCCCACCCCCCTTATTTATTCCTCTGAAATAGAACTACTTGGAAGATTTAGAAGCTTCTGTTTGTTTGTTTGTTTGTTTAGATAACAGTAACCAATTTCACTGCAAGAATAATTATTTTAACAGACTAAACTAAAAAGAAAAGAGACAGTCATCTCTTGTACTAGAAAAAACTGATTCTTGTAAGGCAGCTAAATATTCCTTCAATAAAACAACAGTAACACAAAGGAATGTATGAGCTTACACATTCATTTTTCACTAAATTATTTCAGTACAGGTTGCAACCATAAAAATAACTCAGGGGAAGAGAAAGAAGTAAATTGAAGCCCCTTGAGCAGCAATGCACAATGTAAAAATGAGCTATAAGCTCCAGGTCAGTTAGTTTAATTCTACACAAGTACAAACTAATTAGAGCAGACATATTGCAGAATGTTTTATGAACCAAATAATATTTTAATAGTAGATAGGTTTTGTATTAAGAAGGTATTAGGACAATGGCTCTGAATAGATTATCACACAGTCCACATTCATCATATGGAACATACAGTGAGTGTATGGCAATTAAGTACTTGACAATTAAGGCACTTCTGTGCCTTGGAAACTAATCTGCAAGGCAGTTGTTTTTTACTGTGCTATTTGAAGTAACTGAGGTGGTGCATTTTGGTATTTTTTAAGTCAGCTGGGCACAGTCCTTGTTCTGAGTATGTTGTTTCTTATATGGCTGCCTGTGTAAATGATAAGCACGAACAGAAGACAGTAGTCAGACATAGCAATGTGTGAAGGTTTCCAGAGATACATTCCTTTACCTTCAGCACATTTTTACTACATACTTCTCACTTTTTCTAAAAGTCTGCTTACAGTGGTGATCTTGAAAAAGAAGAAAAAGAAAATAAAAATTCCAGCAAGGTAGAAGCATCATGTCCTATAGAAGGACAACACAATAAAAGTCATGTTGACTGTGGCCTGTGACTTTGGTAACATGTGATTACCAAAAGTCTGACAGCCAGGGGTCACCACTGCTTTCCTAGCAATCAAACATGATCCTGCAAAGTTTTCCAAGTGTTGCATTCACTTGCAGTTTGTTTAAGGGCAGGCAGATGTATTTTGTACCTACAGTTCTTAGAAGCTACAAAAGATGCAAACTTTCTTTTACAGGTGATGTTTCAGGACTTGTCTAAAATACACCACCAGTTTCACTGACAGAAATACAGTTCTTTAAATTTGTTTACTGAAACAGTGGCTACTCTGCCTTCCAGATTCACCAGACATTATCACAAAGCCTACAGGATTTAGGGAAAGTTCTCTTCCAAGGAAGATAAAATGAAAGGAAGCTAAAAATCCTTCTTTCAACTCTGACTTTACCGACTTTACTTCAAACACCAGGCTGTACCTTACTTGAGCCAATCAAACAAAACCACACAGAGTCATATTCTTTTGATTTTATACTACCACAGGACAGACAAGGGAATGTTTGTGAAAAGCATTCAGAAGTGCTATAGGAGCTTGTAAAGTGCAGAATATCAACATCAAAAACTATGCAGAAAACTAGAAATTCAGTCATGCAATTCTTTAACCAAATTGCCCTGCCTCCTCAGCATTCACCAAGCCTTCAGAGAAATAGTGAACCTCATGTTTGTTTTAAGGGAATAAAAACAGCATTGATAGCAAAAATTTGTGGGCAATGGGAAGTATGCATGATGAAAAGGATAAAAGTGTTTCTGGCATTTTATATATTCAGAAACTGACTTACGCTAGTGGAGATGCAGTTGGAGCTTTTGCTTGCCTTTTGCTTTTCAGAGCACGAAGCTTATCCCCTTGTGTTAAACAGTTTGTTTCATCATCATCACTGTACTGGATAAGTGGAGGGGGGAAAGGGATAAATCAAGATTAAATATAGGCACTTTGATATATAAGAATTAACTTTATCCTAAAGCTTAAAATTAGAATTATCTCAACAGGATAAAGTCAAAGAAAATTCACTTGCATAAATATAGTTCTGTTTCTTCCAGTTTCCTGTTTGCTGCCTTAGAAGCTGTAAACCATTAAATGGTGTCATGACTTACATGCACTGGAATATTGTCTCCTTTTAAAGCATTGGAAGCAATATATTATAAAATCTTTGCTTAGGTACAGTATGATCTTCACTAAATACAGCATTTCCCTTCTTCACTTGCCTTTTTAAAACAGCAGTACTGTCTTTGTCAAAAAGCACCATCAAAAGGTATTACAGAAGTTGCAATTACTTAGAAACTAAAATGAGTAAAAATGATAAGCATAACCCACCCTTTCATCCCCTCCATTTAAATACACACTGTAAAGCAACAGACAATCCAAAATGAAACCAGTGTTTTTGATTGCAGAATGTATGTTTTTTCTATTGTTGACCTAATTACAGAAGAGTAAAACATGATGATGCTCCTACTTCACCTGTGTGCTAAACTCCATTTTTCATAATTGCCATCCCTAGTTTCCTCCCCCACCCCCATATCCTTTTATACAAAAAGGGTGAACAGAAAAAAAATTTGATTAACAAAGTTTTTGTGCACTCACAGGTTTTTTCAAAACCTGAGAAATTCTCAACAGTTTCAACTTTTACAAGAGCACAATATTTGGATGGTTACCAGTTCAATGTCCTTTTGGATGCTTCTCCTGTTTCTTGTGTTATTAATTGAAATATCATCTACTCCTGACAGAATTCTTGTTACAGCAATTTTATGGTTTCGTTTCAACTTTGCACGGAAAATATCCCCTTCTGTCCAAAGTTCTGCCTGTTTGCTATCGTAACATGGAAAAAAAGGCCCAAAACACAACAAATTAACACTGAGGATTGTTAAGTGTACAATAGAAGAAGAAGAAGAAAAAGACATCTAGATTTATTTTTGGCAATAATTTACACTCAATCTACTTACTCCATCAGGAAATGCTGTTGTGGTCCAATGACAGAACCAGGTCTATTTATTCTGATCCAGGCAATAGATTCAGCAGCTGTCATCCGATAATGCTTCATGATGTAACAGGCAATAAGTGTGCCAGTTCGGCCAAGGCCAGCTGTGCAATATATAAGAATGGCTTCTTTTATATATCCATCTTCATCTGGAATCTGTTGTAACTACAGACACTGTTACTTGGACAAGTAGTTACCTGCCTAATTTATCAAAACAAACCCCTACTTATCAAATGTGGAAAGGGAAACTTACTCTTTAATCTGTTTCATCATATACAAGGTTACTAACACACTGTCCATATTTTCTTTGAGTGAGGTAACCCTCCAAAGCCAGCAACTTTACAAAGATCTGTAAGTTTAGCTATCTTTATTTACCTATCTATCTGTGAATATGTATGAAGGTATGAGAATGTTTATAAGCATGGGATAAAACTGTTGGCCTTATTTTTCTTTTCAGAATTCTCCCAGCACCTTCTTGCAAACTAATCATACATTGCACTGAAATCAGATGTTCTCCCAGCCCCCCTCTAATTAATCTCTTTAATTCCCAAGAAAAAAACAAATTTTGCAATAAGCAAGTCTGGGCACTAGCTAGCACAGGAAAGAAGTACTCCAGAGTGAGAAACCTTATTTAAAATGGCCCTCAAAACAGTTCTATTTACCTTGGAAAAACATGAGAAGCAAGACAGGACTGCTCCAGCTAAGTGGCATCTCTCCTTAATCACTTGCTGCACATGCAAATCACACACCACCTTAGCTCATTTAACAATTAACTGATCAACACCACTGTAAAATCTTCTGTATAACACAACAGACAAGACAACCACACAGTAGCTTCCATGACTTGCTTTAGGAACTTGCTTTAGCTTTCCATGACTTCCATGACAGCTTTAGGAACAGGCTACAGCATTCTAAACTCCCTCAAGAGTAAGCACAGTCTAGACACCATTAGTCTGACATCTACCAAAGAACACCTTAATTTGAATAATAACAAAGCACTTGTAGTACTGATAATCAATATTCTGGCATAACCAATTAAGTGATATGCCTGAATTTATCACCTCAGTGAAGAATAAGAGTATGGACTTGTTTTCCCAGAGTCAAGATGCTGGTTTCAACAATTCTTTCACTTTCCAGTATAATTCTGTTAAATGCAGCAAACAGATGGCAGATACAGGAACAAAACTGCAGTCTTTGCAGGTCCAAAGAAACAGGTTAAGAAAATGCCCTTCTCCTTCAATCACAGCATTATCAGATACACTAGTGATGCAAAGTTGTGGAGAAGAAATGTCTGATAGACTATTAAAGATAGTATGGGAAGGGAAACATACTGCCTCTAGAACAACCGAAAACAATAACTATACTAGCTGCATTGGCCAGGCTCTTAAAATCTTCTAACTCTGAAGGAATGGATATTCAGAGTGTGCCCAAACTAGTATAGTTTCTGAGGGATGAAGATTTTGGTAGCTACAGAACACTCATACACTTTGAGAAATCTCCCCAAAATACAGCACTGTTTCCAAAAGTTTACCACTTGGTATATTTAAACCTGTATTTTCAGAGAAAACTTGACAGGACTTCAAATGCCTGCCCAAAGCATCCTTTGAAAGTACTAACACTTTCTAGCAGAAACAGCTATTAATATAGTAAATCTCATTTTCCCCAGTCTCATTTTGGGAATGGCTTGGAAGATTTTTCTGGTACTTAAGAAAATTGCTGAATAGAATCATAGAAATAATTTTAATGGAACAGTTGCAGTTTGGCAGAGATGTTAATAACTAGGTATAGTAGAATTATACTGCAAAATAGCTCAGGAACTGTAATTATAAACATCACTAGTGATATAAACTGATTTTTGCATCATACCTTTGCAATGGACAGCTATTACACCTTCAGCATTTTCACAAATATTTAGAAATGTTTTAACTATAGTATCACTAGGTGTGCTTCCATCAGCAAAGAAGAGATCAAAATGCTCAAATCCAGCATCTGTAAATCGTTTGGCGTCATACAGTTTTTTGTTGAGGCGTATTATAGTGGTGACCTTCTTTTGCTTGAAGTATGGGAAATAAGCCTCTGGAGCATGGTGGGGATAGCCTATTTGAGAACAGAAGATAAAAAAAGAGTAAGGCTTAAACTGAAGAAATAAAAAATATTTTTAAAAAAAGATATGAAAATACTCCCAAAACAGAGACAAGAAATAGACTAACTGAAAATGGAACTTTAATACAATCACCTAGGTCAGATACAATTAAACCAAGCATTAAAATTTTACTGCCAGAGTTCTTATAAAAGGAAAAGAGCCAAGGAAAAAACACACTGTTTGAGGAACAATTTTTAAAGCTTGTTCTTACTGATAACAATCAACTAAGAAAGTAGTGGGCTTGTGTTCCCCACCTCCTTTTTTAAGCATACCATTTTCAATTTTACTTCTTGAATGAGGTCCACTGAAGGCAATGAATTTGTTTGGTATTATCCAGTTAAAATCTCCATTTTCTGCTCTCTGTCAAGAGAAAATGCTTGGTTTATCATTATCCCTGTATTTTCAGGCTTTTCCTTATTGTTTCAAAATACATGCTAGATAGAATTTATGTATAATTTTTGTCAAAGGAAGGTGTGTTAGTTGGCTGCTTTCTTTTTCATCATGAGGATGACAGATGCTCTCAACCTCACATTTCTCCCGTGTCCCTGTCTTTCTAAATCAGAGGTGTAGAACAACGCAACTCATGCCCTTGAGATGAAGAGCAACTTCCAAATTTTTATTTTTTATAGGATTCTAAATTGGTCTTACCAATTGGCCTTACCACTATTCACAAATTATAAAATTATTTTTTCAGCTCTGGGACCATTTAATTTTCTCTTTACAGACATCTGGCAGCTTTGCATTTCTGAGACTGCGTACAGTCAGGAGTTGCAGTATTTCATTGTGACAATAATTTCCTAAGACCCAAAATGAATTTTATGCACTTGGAGTTTCCCCGCCCTGTTTTCTTCTTTACCTCAAAGAGTGTTATTACATTTTTGCCATGTGTCCTCAAATACATACTTTGATTGTTCTCTAGCATTTAGTTAGACTTGGGCTTGTATGCCCTTTAGTTTTCCATCAAGACTGCTCAAGAATATCCAGGGTTTTACTAATAAAGGAGACTCCCGTTTATTTCCATTTTGGTTTCTGCTTTTCCCCATGTTTGAACATAATTATGCTTAAATCTGGATTTTACTATTCTCTCTCTGACCACGAACCTTTATTTAACTATCATAACTTAAAGAGACAAAGCAAAAATGGAACTTAATACTACAAAAGAATAGCAGAAATTATAAGCAATTGCTTTAGCATTAGTAACAGCAAACAAATCAAGAGATTGATACTGAACACTTACTTCATAATGCTCATATTCATCTACATCAAACGTACTAAAATCCAGGAAACCATACTGCAAGGCCTAAAATTCAGAACACAGTTCTTAACAAAGATGCCTCTTCAATGAGGACAGTTTATTACTGGTTTTGGTTATATGAAGTCCTTTAAAACACACTCTCCCCTTCTTTCTTTACAAAACTTAAGAATACAGAAAAACTCAGTCTTGCTTCAAACTAGGCTTGTAAATTTCAATATAAGTGAAGTTAGTAAATCAACTTTTTTTGTTTTCACGAAATCACTATAAAAACCCCAGACTATTGAAGCATTTAGTCTTTTTATTATTGCTAGCTGCACAAAATAAAAAGAAAAATAACCAGCAAAAAATATCTGTTGAAGCTCTAAGTAGATTCTAAAGACCACATTCAAGGACTGGAGATATATTTTGTGCACAAATTGTATTTGCTAATATCTTCACTGATTTCAAATTGCTTGCAGTCACAAAGTCCTAAGTAGATATTACTGTGAGTCCATGATGTCCCATAATTAGCCACAACCATAATCCTCAACACTGTATAAAAAATGTAAACATTTGAGTAACTAATAGTTTATCCACTTGTTAAAACAGGAAGACATACACAGATAAACCTCATATCTCCAAATATTAAAAATACTACATTCCAATTTTCTTTTTTACTACCTAATCTTCTGCAGCTTTCCTTCTTGTTCACCTGCAAGAACAACAATGCACCAGTCTTGGCATACAAATAACCAATTTCAAAATACCCAGAAAAGCTGAAAAATCACCAATCTTCAAGAAGATGACTTAACCAGTAAAAATGTCACTATTTGGTAGAGATACTCATTATACAAAACACAATAGTACGGTGGAGAGCTGCAGAATTCCATTTCACTATTCATACAGACTAAAAATAATGTGGTTCGATTCCCTTATCCTTTAATGCTGCATTACTTCACTGCTACATTGCTATAAAACCGAGATTTTATAATTTTATAGTTAAAAAAAGAAGCACCTACTCCTCACATTTGTTCTATTTCTATTACTAAAAAAACATCTGAAATCATTACCATGTGCTGCAAATGCCAGAAGTATATAGCAAACCCATTCAAAACCCTTTGAAAGGCTATGTTCAGCCTAATACATAACACCAGGGGGCATACAATAAACCTAACACATAGCTCTTAGGATTAGAGGTGAATTACTGTCCCAATAGATTACACAAGTAAAACTCAGAATTCCCTCTATAATATCTTCACTTGTTGATTATATAAAGTACTGGTAGACTTCTAAGAATGCTGTATCTATTTTGTGACAATGCATAGTGCACAGTAAACTAGGCAACAATCATCAGACCTGCTAGTTCACAGCTTTAATTGGATCCTAGTTTCCTGAGCCTTCTTCTTCTGATGGGCAACATTTAGCTATTTTTTTGAAATGTGAAAAAATATTCATTTACTGACCTTGTTTATTGCATGAAAACAGTCCAGTAACGTTAGATGAAAACTGCAAGTACCAAAGGAAGCATCCCTATAAGATACAATGACCAAAACATAATTACTGTATTTTAATCCAAGTGAAAGCAATTGAAGATACTTCTGTAAAACACCTTTTAAAATTACTTCAAGGTAATGATTATTAAACTGAAATAATTATATCAAATGATTACTTCATTTCCCATACACTGAATCTTACAAGAATAACAACATAAAATAAAAAGTTATATTAACAGATACAAGAGTAAGATTACTCCAGCCACAGTTTTTGTAAAGCAGAAATGTTCAATTTCTGACATGGACTGTTATACTAAAATATTTAGTAAATATAGTAAATATATAAATCTAATAATAATTATACAATAAATTATAGTAAATATAATAAAATAGAAAAATATTTTCCTTAGTAAATATAATAAAATATTTTCCTTAAGAAGCATAAATAGTTAATGCTTATACAAGAGGAGAAACTAGTTTCATTAAAACTGCTCCTTTCAATGACAAGTTTTTTAATTCTGTTGATCCAGGAATTGCATGTTCTTAGTATGTGACCATTACAAAATTTCATAAGCACCACAGATTATGAATTCCACAGAAATATTATAGTGAAGTAAATAAATAAATTAAACTGAATCTACACCAGACAACCATTATGCCTTGGCAGAACACCTTAAGACCATGCAGCCCTTATCAGCTAATGTTTCTAATAAGTAGAAAACATTTCATGTTCAAATTTCAGCTGAGATAAAGAAGAATTTTGAAGAACCTGAATAGCTGTCTCTAGGACTTTTTTCTATCCTTTCCTTCCTTATGAATCAGTGTGAAAAAGGGCAGAAATTAGGAGGAGACAGAAATAATAGAATGTTACTCAAGTCAAAGAAAGGACACATAAAGGTGACATTGTAGTAGCACGTGTCTCTTAGACCACCTGATGAGATGGAACAAATAGATAAAGCCTGCTATAGTCAGATAGAAGCAGCCTCACATTCTTAGGCCGTGGTCCTCACAGGGAACTGCAACCACTCTGATATGTTTTGGAGGCATAGCACAGTAGGGCAAAGGCAACAGAAATGGCTCCTGGAATACACCGATGACAACTTCCCACTTGCCAAATATGTGCAGCAATCTGCAAATACTGCCTTGTGCATAAAGAATGCTATTAAGTATTGCAAGCCCTCTGTGGTGAATGACAGATATTTCGATATGTTTAACTATCAGCTACTGGCACAAAATCAGACTGCCAAGTGAGAAGCAATAACGAAGATTAAAAAGCTCAGTGAGTGGATACAAACAGTGGGGCTCCTTCACCTTCTGCTGGGACACTTCACTACCAGCTGGTAACACCTCTGATTCACTGAATACCTAAGGTTAGGACAGGGAGTGTGTCCCAAGTGAAAAGTTCAACACCAAAAAAAATTCAACCCAAAAACCAACCACCCAAAAACAATCCACAAAAAAAACCCCTCAAACAAACAAAAATCCACCCCAACACAAAACAAAATAAAATAAAACCCCAGAAAACCAACACAGCAGAAATTAGTACTGAAAAATGTTACATTTGTCTTCAAAATATCAAGGTACAGAAAGTTCTATCAACTTGTTATTTACCTGAAAGGAAGATATGAAACACTTCCTGACAATATAAGCCTGTACACATCTTCTGGGGATTCTCTCAGGTATATTATCTATTTTTGGAAAAAGACAGAAAAGGAAAAAAATTATTTTAAGATAGACTTCAATAATTTCAAGTAATTTGTTTACTACAGAAGGCATAATTATTTATCGCAGAGTGCAAAAGTGCTGGAAAAGAGTGGAATCAAGAACAAATGTTTCAAGTGTGCAACAATAAAACTAACATAAACAATAAAAAATCTTGTCAATCTAAAGAAATATATATTTTAAAATAATCTTTATAGATTTGTGCAGGAGTTGTTCAGCTATAGACTGCAGTGAAAAGGCTCCTATTCAACTGAATTCTTACATTTATCTTATGACTCGGCTTCACCAGTTTGTAAATTTGTTTAAATTAAGCTTTTAAGATGTAAATCAAAACATAAAAACCTGCAGAGATATCAGTAAAGCTATCATCTAGTACACAAATTGTGGATAGACACAGGAGACAGGACTAAAACAGTTATTTATGTTTGATCTTCCTGCAGAACATTTGCATTAATCCAAATTCTGTACTTCCTCTTTTCCACTGCTGGGGCAATATCCAGTAACTAAATCCAGATGTCATAAATCAAGAGAAAACAAAAAACAAAAAAACCCCAACAAACACACAACCCACCCCCCCCCCAAAAAAATCAACAACAAAAAAAGAAATCTGTAGCTTCAGAAGCAAAATGCTATGAACAGAATGAATTGAACCTTCTACTGTCAAAAACACTCAGAAAAGAATTCACAAAGGACCAACTTACGAGAAATATCCGTATGGTCTTCCATCACAACATGTCTGATCCCTCTTGGATAGCCTTTAACACTAAGGTCTCCTTAAAGAATACCTAAAATTCCTCTTTTTTGCATATCTCTTCTTCAAATACCATTAAACACCATCCCCAGCATGGCCAGGAGGTAACAACGGTTAATAACAAGCTGTCATTAACAGGTCAATATTGTGTAATTTCAAGTTAATATTTTTTCTTTGAAATTGCTTCAATACTCTACAGAAAATTGTGTTTTTTTCACTAATTTTCAGTAAAATTATTTATTTCTTTTATACTAATGACATTTCCCTTAGAGATATTTGAAAGTAAAAATCCTCACGAGTATTAATTAAATACCTTCCAAAAATCAAGGCATGGTGTATTTGCTTTCTGCTGCTCTGGACATTTTTTCTTTAAAATGTTGGCATTGCCTTTCAAATTTCTTTGATGCTACCGCAAGGCCAGTTTGAACAAATGGTTAAACATCCTCTCCTCACACACACACACAGAAAACAAGAGTTAGAACAGATGTTGCTAAAAAAACCCAACAAACAAACTCAGATTGAAACACAACCTAAAGAGACAGCTAAAGCAGACATGGCCAACAGGTGACCCCTTTGATTTTCCTGATTCAATTAGTGTGTTAAGTATTTTCAGAGCATTCTTCCCTTGAAACTGGCAGAGGAAAACAGAAAAATAAATCTTTCTTGAGACATAGCTAAGTAATGAAAACGGCATGTTTTTTGTGTGTGTGCTTTCACTGGGGAGAGATAAGAGACTTCTGCATTTATATTAGCAAGTATACACTCAAAATAGAAAAGATACTTCAAAAGCCTCCCCAAGTATCATTGAATAGCTTAGCCTCTGACAGCAAAGTTCACTTTTTATTCTACAGGCATTCATTGCCTGATTTGGATGTAAAGGTTATCTTCCAAGAAATTTCAAATTGTGTGCATTGCTACGGTCCTAATTTGCATCTTGCAGGACAGTGAACAACATATTGCCAGCAACGATACACATCAAGCACTTCTTGTTTATCAGGAAGAGAGCCCTGCTCCTGAAAAACTTACAAACCCAAGACATGAAATGGAATTAAAAAACAGACAGTAATTAGATAGGGTTTGTAGCCAGAAATGAGTCACCTGGAAAAAACCGGATTAAAGAATCACAGAATCAATTAGGCTGGAAAAGATCTCTGAGATCATTCTAGCCCAACCTTTGCCCAAACCATGACCATGTTAACTAGACCATGGCACTGTGTGCCACGTCCAGTATTCCCTTAAACATCTCGTCCACCATCTCCCTGGGCAGGCCATTACAATGTTTAATCAATCCTTCACCCTTCCTGTGAAGAAATTCCCTTCCTGTGAAGAAACTGGACTTAAGTGCTATCACTGTGTAGTATATAGAGTACTAATCGTACCACAGGCAAATAGAAAGGCAACTAATACTACGTGATTTTGTAAGCTTGTATAAAAGCTCAGCTGAGGTTTGAGAGAAATCCTTGGCCTTTCTGAGCTACCAGCTTCTTAAAGGAAACAAGACAGAATGAAGAAGAATTTGTTTACAAGTGTAACAGCTGCAAGACAGAATTTTTTCTCATTTCACTGTGTTGTATTAAAATAAGTCAATTAGTTCTATTTTATCTCTCAAGCACAGATCCTGCTTCTGAAATTACATTACCAGTGAAACTGCTAGAAATACCTTTTCAACATACACAACATACATGCATAACAACATCCATCCATTTGTCCATCCGTATGTGTATGGACTTTTAACACAGCTACATAAGAATACTTCTTCCATACAAGGACATTTAAAAAAAACCAATCTGATTTTGCAAAGCAAAAATACAACTTGTATTATTCAACTGAAGCAAAATGCAGCATATTTACTGAAGAATAAAACTTATTCTGAAACAAAGAGAAATCCTTTTACGCTCAGCTATGACACTACCACACACACAAAAGACACAACAAGTGAAGAGCTGCAGAGACAGCAGTTGATGAAATGGTCAGATAGTGCTCTCAGTTGAAAGTGCTTGTAAAAAAAATAGGTTAGTATGAGAATAGCTAGATGAGTGCAATGGTATAGAGTGCTTCAAAAGGGAAGAATGACACTCACACATAATGGGAAAGACCATAAACAGATAATTACTTCACAAGGAAAGTATCTTGGCAGTAACACAACACAAGAAGCTGTGATATCAAAGTGGACACATAATCAGTTTCTGCCACAGGTTAAGGGAGTACACAGCTAGAAATCCCGGATGTAACCAAGGCTGGATGAAGGCTAAACATGGGTGGGGCCTGCTTTTAGTTGGGGTTAACCAAATTCCATGTATGGTTAACAGGTAAGACTGAAGTAGCAAAGCTCAGAGAAGCAACAGATGTCAAGGCAGCAGAGGCCACACATCTGCATTAGGAAATGGTCTGCACCAAAATAATTCTATCAGTAGACAGAGAGCCAGCATTGCAGATCTGACATCTTTACTATATAAAACTTCCAGCAGCTTTTAAGCTTAACAGCTGGGTTTAGTCTGTTCCTGCAGACTGAATGCCCCTTATCTGTAGGGATTGCTCCTACACTGCTCCATGAAGTGAACCAAAATGCAGTAGTTAGCAGTTAAGGAAAGATTTAGTTAAAAAAATATTTCTGACACATCTACATCTATATAAAACTGAATATAATACTGTTTCTGACCTGGAGGAGGCCAGGGAAGCCTTAAAGATGAACAATTTCATTGGAATGATGTGAATGAACAAAGTACTAAAGAAAGCAAATAAACAGGAAAGTGAAAGTAGTAGTGATCAAATATCTGTAGCAGACAGAAGTGTTGAAAGAGAGAAGGACGTTCTAAGGCAGCAAGCAGAACTGAAGTTTTAGAAAACTGAAAGTTTTAGAAAAACTGAAAACTGAAGTTTTAGAAAAGAAGAGAATGGAAATGTTGATCTAATGAATAACAAAACAAGATATATTTGTAAATTAATGAGGTATGTACTGGGGGAAGGAGAGGAAATGAGAGAAGACAAACTCCAGAAATCAAAATATACAACAACTGAAACTAAGTTGTCCAGATGCTGATTACAACTTATGTTTCTGCTGTGCTTTCTAAGATGATGAAAACCTTCACAAATAAAGCTGTTTTCTTAGGTTAATGCTAATAAAGCAACCAACAAAATTGACTACTAGAAAGATAAAAATATTAAACTAAATTTAAAGCAATGATATTAGGAGTTATTTAGTAGAAGCATTCACTCTCTGGGATAATCTTTATCCTTCTGTGTATATACAAATGAAGAAAAGACTATTAGAATTTTACACTTATTTCCCAAGAGGATTCTTTCCTGCAGTTAGGGAAATATTAGAAAAAAAAAAAGGCCTTCTTTCAAAAAAAGCTTAGTCAATGCGGCATGCATCTACAGGTTCAGCTTTTAGAATTTTCCTACAGTCATATTCAAGTCCAGATAGGAGTATACATACCTATCTATACACACACAAATAAAAACAGAAAAACCCTTAAAATATTTTAGAAATCTTCTACTTAAGTACCTTTCAGGAAAATTGTTATTATAAGGAATTGATATCTTTCAAATCAAACATATCATTTTATCACAATCTGCAATCATGTGTATACAGAAAATTTAGAAATTTGTTTTTTTATGCATACAAAAAAATATCCCACTGAACTTCAACATATAGCCAGGAATTTGCAATTAGCAGTTGAACTACTAACAATGCTCTAATAATCCTTTCCATTTAGGACATCTGTTTCTAATTAAGGAACTACAGGCACCTCTGTGAATGGTCAAGAACCATCCAAGCACTGAACACTGGGAAAGGTGCTCTCAAGCACTCCTCCTAACAGTGCTGTGCAGTCAAAACAGCTGCCTTCAAGTTCACTCAATGAAATACAAGGGTTTGTAGGATTACATGACCCAGTCTTTATTTAGGAGCATTTAAAATCAACCAGAGAATGAGAGTTTTTAGCAAGCCATGTTTTCATCTGATTCATTAGTGTTTTCAATCCAGCCTTATTTTTCAAGCAACCATTTCATAGATTGGAGTTATAATCATTGGAATGATATTCACAATAGGACACAAAGTATTCCTGGTAGAAAGGGAAATGAGTCTCTGGTTA
The DNA here is from genome assembly GCF_027579445.1 of Ammospiza nelsoni. Classification (NCBI taxonomy): domain Eukaryota; kingdom Metazoa; phylum Chordata; class Aves; order Passeriformes; family Passerellidae; genus Ammospiza; species Ammospiza nelsoni. The sequence continues at coordinate 30,696,212 of NC_080669.1, read as the reverse complement.
AAAAAGGCATCTTAACTTTCAATACATGGCACTGCCAAGTAAAATAATAATGCTGCATATAAGACCAAACATGTTTAGTAATAATAATCTATGACATAACTTGCTGCTTTTTCAATAGGCTATTGAAATAAGCTTTACTGTTAGAAACTATATCAACTCAAGTCTGTAAATAGCACTTTAAATTCATATCTATGATGTGCTCAATACAATCATGTTTATCCACCTGTTCACCCTCAAATGAAAAATCTGCTTATGGCTGCTACCTAAATCATATATTTTACCAACCATGCTCACTTAGAAGCCAGAAAATAATGAGATAATTAATTTTAAACTGCTTACAAGTGAATTTTATGTGATACAACTTTGTTCCAAAAATGTCACTCTTCCAAGATGGCCTGAACTGCTGTAAACAGCAAACAATTAAACCCATTCTGAACAAATAACTGCTGTGTGTGACCAGACTCAAACACAAACTCATACAGTTTTTATAACTTTAAACTGTCAAATATTTTATTTCATTAAAACCTCAATGGGATATACTACTCAGTTAGTAGATTAAATTTCTAGCAATTTCCTTAGGACAAAATGTTAGATATTTTAATTGCAAAATTAAAATATAAGTTTATTAGAACAAAAAGATTCCTGTATGGATTTGTATTGTAGTGAAGAAATGCATGTGGCCAACAGTTTCATCACTAGCAGAAACACAGTCATTAAGTGGACAAAAGAGACAGAGAGTGAATAACTGCCTGTCTCTGGCAACTCTCTTTGTTCATCATAAACAAAAGCAAGAAACCTCCAATTACCTTTTAAACAACAGAGGAAAGTATAAAAAACCCTGAACTGATTGGATTGGGCGCATCACTATTTTATGCCAGATAAGGAAGCAACCTAAGGCTATAGAGTGAGGGACCTCCAAAAGAACAACCTTTCTTCTTCTATGGAGACAAGCAGTTTTGTGGGAGCATACTGGAATAGAACCTAGTAGCAACAGCAGGAAAAGCTGCTGCTGTGAAGATTAATCATGATTTCCCAAATACAACTCAGAGAACGTAGCATTTTAGAGGACACAAACTCAGAGATAGCCAAGACTCTAGGTAACTTCTGCTTAAATGAAAGGTCAGTACTTTGTCCATCTAGTCTCTGTCACTTGCTCATCAAGCACCTCTCACCAAAACATAGCTGAGGGTGAACATGGTTTACCCACTCTAAATTTGAGCACTGCCACAGTTATCCATTCACCACCACCCAGTCTGGATCACTAGAACGTTTATCTCAGGCTTAGCCAGAGATAATTCTGCAAGCGTCACACTAAGAACAGAACAGTTCAACATCGCAGCAGTGGGTGCCAATTGATTCTCCAACCTCCAGCTTCTACCCAGCATTAGGCCCACAACTAGGAAGGATACTAACAAATTGAAAAGGCAAAAAACCAATACTATGGATTAGAACGGATGAAGGAAACGCTGCTTACCCTGAAGAAAGAAGATGAGAAAATAGACAAAGTACAGAGATGAGTCCTGGAGAAGGTGACCTGAATTACAGCAGTTCATGGGGCGGTACCCTGGAAGGGTCACCCTCCAAGTACATAATTAGTGCCAGGCCTGAGAAAAAAAACACTGTTACTAAGTTAATGTAGCCAAGGGGAGAGGGGGGAGTTTGGGAATCGGGTGGACAGGGCACAGAGGGTACATTTTCTTTCGTAATATAGAAGGAGCAATGATGGAAGAAGCAGACTTTCCTCACCCACAGCCAAGTCCTGGTGAAAATCAAGAGAAGCCACTGTAGGTATCAACTCAGAAGACCATTGCTGCTTTGGTACTGTGGTAAGGCCTGAACAGTGCAGATAGCTTTCAAGGAAAAGATTTTTCTTTAAAAGGTGAAGAACAAAGCTTCCCCCCGCACCCCCCTTCTTTCCCTTTTCCCCCTCCACCCAAATAAAGTGTAAACATTCAACCCCAACACACTGAATTCTGGCTACCCTTTGTGTGGCTGAATGTGCCAAATTTTTGCTAACCTGCATAGAAGAATATTATTCCCATGATGTCTGCAAAAATTTAGAAACTAAATACAGATTTAAAATAGATGAAAGATGAACAATAAAGGGATTAAGGTCTAAATTGTTAAGATTTACTCTAAAAAATTTGTATTTTATTCTAAAGCTACATATACAATAATGAATTTGAAAACTTAATTCTTCAATCTTAAGGCCATGTTATACTGAAGAGCTTGAGTTAGGCTGTGCTGTCACATCAAAGTACACCTGGAAGGAAGCAGGAGATGCAGGAGGGGGGAGAAAGAAGTATGTAGTCTGGAGAGTTCATAAACTATCTCCACTGAAGAGGAAAGAAAGACAAGTTAGGTGAACGGGAATGGGGGAAACATTAAAACACATCAACTGTGAAGAAAAGACTGAGAACAGACTTTGCTTGAAAACAAGAACACTAACAGCTGCCCTTACCACATCACAGTTAATGAAGACTTTCATAATTGCCTTAGTAGTAGGAGCATATCCCCACATGATATATACACACACATATACATTTGAACAAAAGATGACAAACGAAAAATCATGCTAATATATTGCAATTCCTTTAAGCAGAAGTTATAATATTCTGTTTAAGAATACAAGTTTGAGGTCAACAAGCCTTTGAAAAAACATGCTCAGAAGTTGAACATTTATCAGGACACAGAAGTCCCAGAGGAGAGATAGTCATATACAGTTCATTACAGTTTTATAGCTTAACTGTAACTGTGCTTCAAAAAACCCCAAAAGATAACAAACCCAGAAATTACACAGACTCACTGTGCCTTGTTATTCTTGAAAACCTTGCTGTTATTCCTAGCAAGTAACTTGTAGCACCTGCACCTACACAGCACCCCAAAACTGTGCTTATCAAACACTTTCAACCAAAGTAGACAAAGCACTATTTTTGTGCTTGTCTGCACAAATCTGCAAAGACCCTTTCTACTTCCTTGCTCTTCCCTGAATGAACCAGAACTCCCTCAACGTAAGGCATTGCTTACCCACAGAGCTCCTCAACTCTGTTGAAATGGGAACCTATCATGAAGCTAAATAAATAGAATCAAGTAAGAAAACACATTCAATCCACAGAAAACAGAATACAGTATCAACCTACAACTTACACTGTAAGATCAGAAAATAAATAATGACAATCGGCTCAAGCAACAAAGAGTATTACCAACACGACACAGTCTGATTAACTAAAATAATAGAAAAACTCCTTAAAAGATTTGACCAGTATCTGGATGGATCTTCAACAAAAAGCAAAGCATTCTGAAACTAAAGAAGGTAGACACTTAAGCCTACATATGTTTTTAATATAGAAGTAATCAATATTTCCTTTTAATCATGAAATATGCTGATAGACATGTTTATCAGGCATTCTGAACAGATCCCATATCATTGCTTGCTCCACAGACAACAGTCCAATTCTCCCTACAGAAAGCAAAAATATGGGACAAATATGTGTGAACACTTGAGCAATGAGCTCTGTAATTAAGCCTGCCTCTTCATGAAAGATCATCAAAGAAGGCCATGGGGAAAAAAAAGCCTCAGGGGCATAGTTTTTCTTCTGTGATCTTTCTTCAGTGGAATCCCTCCTACACAAAACTGGGAAGAAATTCTACCCCACTGTAAAGAAAAAGCAGTATCAAAGTCAAAATGTATTGCACTGGAAAGAAAATCAGCATCTAGCTAGAACTAGCTCACAATCTTAGACTTGCAAATTTGCAAGATAGACATGCCTACAGACGACTGATGCTTCACTTTCCCATAGGCCTTTCAGGGAAACTGCCAAAATACTCAATGTGTACAATACAGTAACTTAAGCACCTCTCCAGACTCTGAGAACAATGGTGGTTTTGCCATATTTTTTTGCCATATGCCATGTGTCTGCAACTAGCCCCACCACATGCCTTGACTGGGCAGTCATCATCACTCTGTGAGCAAGCATCCTTTCTTTACTCTCAACTCCCTCTTCCTTCACTGCAGCTCTCTAAAGCAGAAACTGCCTATTCATGTGTACAACAACCTCCATTTCTAATTACTGTGCTTTGGATTGTCATAAACCATACATATTAATCTTTTATTCAAGACTGTTGAAGAACTTACCTTCACTTGCATGCTATTATTGTGACATGGTAGGGCTACCAGGTGATCAAAAATAAGATTTATTTCAGGTTTTCTGTATACTTTTGCATAGCGAACCACAGTTTTTTTCCTATTAGATTGTTTTGCCATTAGTTAATCTTCTGTACCAAAATTCTACTCAGAATGTCAGCTGCCGTGCCACACAGTGCTACTACAACACATATTTCCTAAAAGCTGCAGCTGTTTTGTCAACATAATTCCTTAACAGCAAACAAGCCTATTTACTCATATTTCCAGTCTCCATGCAGTTTAAGATTGCACAGGACTACAACAACAATCCCAATTCAAATACCAAGAGTGATATGTTTTGAAATTTAGTTCTCAATTTGTAAGAAGTGCTATAGAATATAGACAACAGAGAAACTCCAGGGAACAGAAAGTGGACATCCTGCATGATGCAGAGAGGCAGCAAGGAGACTGCCTGCATCACAGAAAGTACTGTGTAGCCTTTGCAGCCAATAAATAGGAACACCCTAAGGCTACATGAACCAATCTCTCAAATCTCCAACATCAAAAAGTGCATAGCTTCTTATTTCATTTTATTACTCAGTAAACAAGAGAAATGGTTACAACCAAGATGTTTTAAAAGTCAAAACAGAACCTGAATATGGTGTATCACAGCTTACAGCCTGAAGAATTCAACATTTTATTTCTTGACTACATTTCTGTGTACCAAACACATGCAGTTGTGATATAAAGCCATCCCTTTACTCCTCTGCGGCCACAGACTTGGCTTAGTACCTTCTCAGCCACTTTGTATCTTCCCAGGTTTTAGACAGGCTCTAAACCCATCACACATTCTCACTGCTTCTCCCAGATGATTGGAAGCGATTACTTTGTACTAGAGAAGAAGCAGCTGGGAAGGAGAGGTTCATTTAAACATGCACTGGGTAAATGATACATTATACTTCAAGCAAAATACTATGTTTCTATTATAAAAAAAGAAAAGAGGTTGTGTGGTTGGGGAGATGCAAAACTTCAAGAAGCAATGATCTTTTCCAAATGAAATTATTAAAACTAGTTTTTTTTCTGGCAATGCTCTTATTTCTTAAGAACAAAAATGGCAGTAGGAAGGAAAAAACCTGAAATCATACAACTTCATTAACATATATTCTGGACCTTAGAAACTCCCTTATTATGTGCTTCATTACTATAATTACATTAGTAGGATGATTATTCAAGAGGAAAGTACTGTTTTTATCTTGCTGTTCTAAAAATTGAGTATAAAAAGTTAACACAATCAGCAGCTGTTGTAAAAATTTAAATACTTACTGCGTAGGAGCCTATGAGGAATGCAGCGTTTGCTTGCTTTTTCTGATCAAAGCCAGTATAATGAATTATTTTCTTCCTTATCAATGAAAATGACTGTATCAAGAAATGAACAAGATCATGATTTTTCATTTTAGACCTTTTATACCTTCTTTTATAAAATCAGAGAAATGCAAGAGTTTGTTTACCTCCTTTCATCCAGCTGTAGTCAGAGAACCAAAAAGACTGTGGAGTAGTCCCTCAGAAGCTTTGGAAAACTGCATTGCATCCCTACCTAAATTTTTCCAGTATTTTCCCCAGTATCCACCCAAAATAATTTTTGATAGAAATTACTGAAATACTTTGTTTTTCTTCTTAAATGCATTCGTATTTTTAGCTTGCGTTTTTTACTTCAAGCCTTATGTAAGAGATAGCCATTTATGAGAACAGAAAGAGGCATTCTCTGAAGCAACACAAGTATATTAAAGTTGTAAAAATTTTAAAATCAGAGTTACACCTTTTTGTTCATTTTTCAAACTCAAATGTAGATAAATCCACTAGTATTTGTTTCTAAGGATCAGAACCATGCTTAGATTAAAATATTTTGAAATTATTTCTAAACGTTATCATAACTACTTTTTTTAGGTGTCTTCTTGGCTTGGCATACAGTTTCTCCATATATCTTAGAATGTGGGTGGAATGGTATTTTCAATAGAAAGGACACACACATCAGGTGGCTGTTATCCCCTAACTAGCCCTTGAAATAAATTCTGATGTGCTTGAAACTGCCCACTTTGATCAACTGCTAAGCTATCATAAAATGTCATTTTATGCATTTAAATAGCAATGTTACCTCTTCAAGATACCAGATTCAATGCATTCAAGACAAAACCTCAGATCAGTAGCAGAAATATGTTCTCAGAAAGCCTAACATGTCAGACACAAGACATGGAAAGGGACTGTAACATAGAAGCAACTATTTTGTTGCTTCAGAGCACCCAATATACAAAAATCAGAGAATCTCATCTCTAATGAACACAGTTACCCACGTGGGAGTTTCCCACCTCCCAGCCCGGACCACTAAACAGGTTTATCTCAGGCTTAGCCAGAGACAATTCTGCTAGTGCCCTTGTAGGAACCGAGCAGCAACATCACACCCATGGGTGTCAATTGCTTCTACAACCTGAAGAATAATAAAGCAAGTCTGAATTCTGCAAACTATTATCTGCGACAGACATCAAGGAATGAAAAAAAAAATACCCTCTTATTTCATTATGTGCTGTATATTTCCTACTTCTCACAGTTCAGTGGCAGTTTAAAGATCTAAGTAGTTTTGAAGAGGCAAACCATGATTGACATTAACAAAAATAAGCTTTTTTATCTGCCAAACAGGTTTTATACTCCAATATCTACTAAAGGTGAATTAACTTGTAGTAAGTTGTGTTAATTAATTTAAGAAATCTGTTTTAAACACACTATGCTTTATCAAGAGCCCAATCCCAAAAATTACTCAGCTCCTGTAAGAGAAAATAATCTGCATTACAAGCAGAGCAGCCTCCTTCAGGCCAATGCTATCAATGCTACTAAATATCAAATGTTGTTCATTATTGAAGAATGTCAGCATCAGAAGAGAAGGCCAAGTCAAACAAAAATAATTTCAAATAAAAACATAGCACTACACCTTCAAGCTCACTCAATACTGGCAAATTGCCAATAGGACAGAATTCCAGGAAAAAAGCTTTTCCTATATAAGAGGCTGTATTAATTCAGCAACTGATCTTGTAGAAGCTTAACGATAGTTACTGCCACAGTTGTGTATCTTCTGTAAGTGAGTGAGTGAATAAATAAGTGAGTTTTCCACCCTGATCCTCCTCCTCCCTAAATTCACCTCACTAAAATATAGCATTCATATTCAGAATTCAGCTGGGTTAGGAAAACAGGAAAGCAACTGAACAATAGCAACAAAAGAAATGTTGGCCTACTTGTTTTTGCTTTTTAAAAAGCCAGTAATAAGTGGCTTTTGAATCAAAAACCCAAGTATTACCTTTAATTTCCTATTTAGCTTGCAGCAGTATCTGTAGACCATTGCCAGATTGAGTGGTCCAAAGTCTGCATAGAAACTGTTAGAAGAAATGAGAAAACTTGTACATGACCCCAGTAAATACCTTTTTTTTAAACAAGATACACAAAGTTGTAATAATATACATGTGATATATGTACATCATTCTAAAAACAAGCATGCTCTCTTACATAAATACATACTGTTTTGTTGGAGGCAGCACCCCAGACTTTAAGAACTATTTCTCACTACTGTATCACTCTATGACAAAAGTTTTTAAACTCTATTTAAAGAGGACCTCATAAGCTTTACTTTAAAAGAAGGCAACTTGTGCTACAGAAAAGTGAACACAGAGAATAAATATTTATTAGTGTATTAAAAACCAGCAAGCATGCCCTTGATCAAAACTATTTGAAGAATTAGCAACATTCCACATCATGTGAAAGACAAACACTGTTCACTACAGGGGAAATAATATATCCATTGTCAGCTCATAAAGGCTTGAATTGACTTTACCATTTTCTTGTCTGATTCTAGGAAGTTCAGACATTCCACTAAATACATGAGGAACCAAAGACACCCCTTTTAGTCTGGCAGTACAATGTGCACTTCTAAATTTATAAGGCTGTATCATGTTTCTGTGTCTTCGAACAAGAATGGGTACAATGAAAGCTTCTGCTTTGAAGATGTTTTTAAGAAATCCTGATGGGAAAGCAAGAAACCCTTCAAAAGCCTATAAATCATCATGGCACGAAGTCTTAGAAGACCAAACTCATGGAATTAATTCTCCAAGGAGACTAATTCCTCACTGCTGTTGTTCTGACTAATTTATTTCTGTCAAAAAAGAAAAAAACCCCTAACTTGGTACTTACTTCTCATACACAAGTTCATCATCAATGCAGAAATAATGGGTATTTGCAGCTCCACTCTTTGGTTTTTGGTAGAGAATTGCAAAATAAAGGCGATCTGAAATGCAAGAAAATTGGAAGCTTTTATAAACATAATGATTTTCTGCTGAAACTCTGAAGTATTACTTGTCAATGGGACAACATTAAATGGTTTAGAGTGAAGAAAAGCTTCTTTTAAGTATTAAATCAGTTATTATTATTTCTCCAGTGTTAAACAAACAAGGCACACAAAGATTGAGGCTTTTTGCTCAGCAGCATTCCCATAATCCACAGCTCTTTAGTGTTCTTTCCCAAAGTGTTCCTTGTTTGACGATTTTGCAAAATAGCAGGAGCCTGACTTGCACCCACACACACAGCAGACACCTCCTTTATCAGGTTTGGTTCCACACCAAATACCAATGCACACACACCACCCCTCAGACTAAAGCACAAATCCCTCTGCACCTCTGATTCCCTACATTAAACTAAATGGTGAAGCACACTCACACCAAACACAGGCACTCCTTTCTGCAAAGCCATGATTTTGACAGTAGTGCCATACAAATTAAAGCCTGCAGGTAACAGACTCGGGAGGTATCCAACATGCTACCCATGGGAGTACCAGCCAAGCCCCATCTGGACATCTCCAACTGAATTCTCATCCCCATCCCAGCCGCCCCTTCAAAGCCTGTGTGTCTGCAGGCAGGAGACATCTTGTACTTGCCCTGGCTTCCTTTGTTAAGCTGAGGGGAAAAAAATACCAGTGGTATTCACATAGGTATAAATTACTTTTATGGCCGGGGAAGTTGAAGCCCCAGTGAACTTTAAACACTGACTGTGCTCCTGCTATAAATTGCTGTGCTTGGGGTAATTGGTCAATAAAAATTGAGGCTTGCAGCACCACTGCAATACTTGTCTTCCTCCTGCTGAGAAAATATCATCATAAAGTATTTGAATTAAAATTCAGACCTAAAAGGAAAGCTTTTTTTTTTTTCAAATTAATTTCCTAGAACAGATATTATGTAAGTATCAAAACAGATCACGTGTATTATTTCAAAACATGATCTGTGGTGAGGAAAATCTGTATGTCAGTTTTTATACAGCAGAGGGGGAAAAAAATCACTTCAAGCTTCAAAAAAGCATAATCCATGACCACCACTTAGAAATCATCACCTGTATCTTGAAAATACATATCCAGGTACACCCTGAAAGGAGTTACCATATCTATATTTCAACAGTCACATGCTCAGTGCTCACCTACACACACTAGGATCTCAAGGGTGAGGGCAGAAAAGTCCACCAAAAAGAGTACAATTTCTTAATGCTTTTTTCAGCAGAACAGCAGCCCAGTGTGAGCGGTTTGGCTTAAACATGTACAGATCAGGAGCAACACTGGGATGTATAGTACCGCCTAAGCAACTCAGGCACCAACCTCCTTACTTTCTAGCAGAAGCAAGGCATCCAACTTGCTTAATTAATTTCTAATAGACCCATTCAGTAGCAGAGCAACTTCAAGTACTAAATGTGCTGCTTCTGTACTTCCAAGCACTTACCAAATAATTCCCTAAAAGCAAGACAAAGGATAAATGTGTGCATTTTTAAGAAGTGACTAAACTGCCCACAAAGTGAATTATGTGGGGAGAAGCAAGTGCACTGATACTTCAGCTGAGTGCAAAATATGCTGACAAAAACTGCTTCATAGAGAGGCAGTCCTGGGGTGGACTTTTGCGGGTAGCTCCCCACCCCGGTGTTAATCATTGAGCTCTGTCAAGGTGGATTTGAATTAATTAGAAACTGTAACAGGCATCCCTGGGCAATACTAAAAAAAGAAAAAGAAAAAAAAATAACAAGGGAGAAAAAGGAAAAAGAAAAAAAAAAGGGGGGAGAAAAAAGAAAAAAAAAAGGAAAAAGAAGGCAAGAAAAAAGAAAAAAAAAGTGGAAAACAAGGTAAAAAGCTGCTTTGCTGACTTCCTTCCCTCTGCTCTGAGAATGACAGCTAATGTATGCAGGAGAACCAAGGGCAAGGGAGGAAGCAGAAAGGAGAACTGAGAGAACGTGATATCTAGGGATTGTATTTAAACTGGCATTGCTAGATTAAACACATGTCACTGCAGCCCCAAGCTATAATTTCACACCACTTCTAAACTGATTTAATGGCTAGCTGCCACCAGGTTCCTTAGAAGGAAAAATCTACTGAGTTAGTTCACTGAACCAGCCTGCTGGGGGTTAAGAGCAGGAATATGCAGCCAAAATTTTTCCCTCCATGGCATCTGTCCTTAAGTGCCAGTCTAATTATTGACTAGACTGAGCTCTCCCTCTTCATTGTACATAAACAATAACCACATCAAAGTCTGGGAAGAATGGCAGTAGTACTCAAACTGAGTTCCTTGGGTACTCAAACACCACCTTTTTACCTTTTTGCACTTCAGCTTCTTCAAAGAAACTTTACATCACTTTTGAAAATATAAAAGTACTTTGCAAAGAGCAATCCAAAATCTTCAAATACAAAAGGAGGACAAAAATGAAAATATATATAGTTTGCACAGGTCAAAGACCTAAAATAATTTAGCATTTTGCTCCAAACCCAGATTTGAAATAAAAGAATCACGTGCATCCTCAGTGCTCATACTGTTACTGAAATGCTTCTGCAGCTTGCAAAAATGTCCAGCAAAAATAAGAATTCCTATCCTGAGCAAGCAGTGTGTATGTGGCCTTCAGAACTGCTATTGGCAATGGTTCTGCTCTGGTATCTCTGAACTGTGCTCATTGTTGCTATTCTTAAAACACCTGAAAGAAACTTGAGTTTAATGAGTTTACAGAAGTACCTCACAATAAGAGCAGTGTGAGTCAAATGCCAATATCCTGACAAGCTGTCCACTCCTATGCACTGCTAACAATTAATCCCTATTATGTAAACAGCAGGCTCCATCTTTTTAACATGTTTCCTATGGGGAGATTTTGGAATGAAGAAATTTCCTGTAAGTGTATTTACCCTTCTACTGATTTACCAGTCCAGCATCTGACAAATGCTGTATTACTCACCACGTCTGTTTTTACCTGTTTTTTTTTTTCCCAAACACATTCCAAGTTCTATTTAATAAAGGATTAGCGTGTTGTGATTTTTTTAACAGAAATTAAGAGAAAGGAGAATTCCTTCATTAAGGATCGGATTGCAGGATTGAAAGTTTATACATAAAATACACTCAAGCACTGATCATTTGATTTCACTAGGATTTCACAAAGGTTTGGACTACCAGGAGCAAGGCTTCCCTCTCATTATCTTCGTACTTCCTTTGCTAATTTTAGCTCTTTAGTATTTCATTTACATATAGTGCACTTGAGCACTTCCTAATTCCTGCAAATTTCTGATAAAAAATCATCCTAAAACTATCAAACTAGAGCAGACCTTTCTAATCATCTCTCAGAAGAACGACAGAGTAGGGCTCACGGCCTTACAGGCTGCATCTGCTCTGCAATTAAGAGATATGGCTGCAGCATTTTAGATATACTTCAAATACACTTAATTTTATCAGCCTTATATAACAGAACAGTTAAAATACATAAGCACGGATGTCACTGCAGGCATTTAATTTGAGTTACTGCTGGTAACTCAGCTAGAGAGACTAAAGGGAGCACACACAAGACTGTCCAAGCTGATTGCAGTGTTACAGAAGGAAAAGCACTCTGCTTGTTTATCAGAGCCACAGCGTTCTGTGGAAATAGATGAGTAGAAAATTGAGAGCTACCACTTCAAAATCACATTAATGTGAATTTAGAGATGAAAAAAATAATCTCCTTCCTTTACTCTTAACAGGCCTGATGCTTCTCAGGTTGTGCTGCACAGGCCTTCAAGAAAGAAACTTCATTAATTCAAGAATTACAGTTGGCCTTGATCATCTTAGAGGCTTCTTCCAACCTAAGTGATTCTATGATTTTAAGCGACAACTAAATATTAAATGGGCATTAGTGGCAGGACTAGCTTGCATATGATCAGCAAACATTACTTAATGCAAACAGAAATTCCACAGTTCTATTGTAAAATAGATGTCCTAGATGAGAAACTCAGTGACTGACAGTACAACAAACCCCAGTGTTAGTCTGTTTTGATCACCAGGAATGTAACCAAAGAGGAGTGTATTTCTGAATTCAGAGCTGGTATATACAATTTTGTTGTGTTTGACTTAAAAAACTTCAACATATTTGTTTAAGATTTTTAGTCTTCCTATCCTTGAAAAATTTCATTAAGTGATCATCACTATGATATTTCAAATTCAGCTAATGATAGACTTGCCAATTGGAACAACAGCCTGGAATCTGAAAAGGAAAATAAAAGTACACTAAAAAGATAAAGGAACTTTTTTTTAAACAAAAAACTATGAGAGCCTTATTTTCAGTGCCATGTCATGACTGATCGATACTATTATTTCACTTACATAGAGTGCTTCCACTCTGCTGCTCTTGACTGACACACAAGACTGCACATGTTCAGGCACTTTTAGTGCTGGATTAGACACTAAAAGCCTTAAACATGTATTTAAAATCTTAGCTTTGGAGAAAACTCACAAGTAAGTGAGGTCATATTGATAAAAGAGTAAACACAGTTTTTGTACTGAGACAGCTGCATAATAAAAATGAATTGAAAATGTTGAGAGTCAAAATATTTGAAGCTTAATGATACTTATTAGAAGTGTCATTAGCATTCTAGAAAAATAGTTTTCTATTGGGTACACAAAGTTTATAATGACCAGCACTCCTGGAAAAAGACAACTTAAGGGTTTGAAAAAAATAACAAACTGCAATACAAAACCAAATAAAACAACCCACATATCAATGAATACATTAAAATGAATATTTAATTATCAACTCCTAATGACAATATAAGCAAAATTATTCTCAATGAAGACAAACAAAATAGGTATGTACACTGTAGCTTAGAGCATCCTTTAAGATGTTCAATTCTGTAAACAAAATGCGTATACATTCAACAGGAAGAACAAACACCAAGAAATTATCCATGACACTATATCACTTAAAATTTAATTCCATATCTAGTTATTGTAGTTATTTAATTTTAGAATTTACTACACAAAAAAGGTGAGAGAGAAACCCAAACATTTTGCCTGAAGTTTATGCATTATAATTCCACATCTTCTTTAAAATGCTCTTTATAAAATAAGAGCAATGAGAAAGAAAAGGAGCTGAGGAAAGGAAATGAACAGCTTCCAAGCGTCTCACAGAGCATTGCTAAATTTTATTTAGATCATATAAATTACTTCTCTCAGAGATCAGAAGGATATGGGAATATGCTTCTAATAAACAGACTAAATGCATTCAGTTCCAGCAAATTGGATTCATACCAGCAAGCCTCATGCACTAGTTGACAAAGAGAAAATGATAAAGCTTACCATGCAGCTTAACAGACTAAAATGAACAACTTTTTAAAAGGACAGCTTTCCTGAATTAGTCTTACTAGTAACCAAGAATATTTAGACAGTTCTGATTAATAGTTATTCTGACATATGGCTGATGCATACAATTAATTACAAAATAAGGAAGTGCAATGATTACTGTAAGTATTGTGGGAATAAAATACCTAGAATGGATTTGAAACTTTGCCGTCTGTGAATGTAACATCACACAACAAAAGATCCATAAATCTTTATAGCAATTTTGGTTTATGTTCTGCTTCTGTCTTTTGCAAAGATGAAAATAAGGGTAGCCTGAGGTGTTTTTAATAAGTTTGGCACTGTTTCTCTAAGCAGATAAGCTAACGCAGACCTCTCAGCCTTTAAAATGGTTCAAATATTTACCAGTATGTCCATTTTTGAGAATAAGACCTTATGCTTTGTCTCCAGTACACAGCTATTAATTAGCTTCTCGAAACTGCATTATGAGAAGGCAAAACTGCCATTTCAAACCTTGACAGAACTTTAAAACAGCTGAACAAAAAGATAAGCCTGTTAGCTTATTCTTTTAAGATTTCGCTTTAAATAAACAAGTATGACATAGCAGCAAACTAAACATTAGACTATAATTTGAATCAGAACTAGAAATTGGACAATAAAGAGCAGCCACTGTGCACAGCAAGATCAAAAAAAAAAAAAGAAGTATTCTTAAATATAATAATCAAATTTACTTTAATCAAAGTAAAGTTAATTAAAGTGCACTTTAATCAAATTTACTACACTAGGTACTGCTGCACATGGTGAAATCCCACTGAAAAAACACAGGTCAAAGCCTCGGTGCTCTACTGAATTTAAAAAGGTAAACACTTTCTTGAAGGAGAAAATACAGTAATTTAATGGGCTTGTTGATGCCAGACACACGTTACCAGGTCAAAGCAACTGCTTCATGAGAATGGTTACAGAGATCTGTTGGCTGGAGATGTGAGCTGGACACGGCTGCGTGGTAATACTGGCAGTAAAATCACTTTGATAGTAAAAAGTCATTATCTGTTACAAGAGGGGTTTCCACAACTGACCTTAAAATCATACTATCATCATGTCCTATAGGAACAGTTGCTGCAACAGAAACAAAATGCATATGGAGTTGTTGGAGCTTTAGAGTTCTGTAGATAAGTACACCATTATGTTTCTCAGTGTAGATTAGGCCTAAAATGCTGATTTTTTTGGCTGGAATATTTAGGATTTTATGTGCTGACAGTATTAAAGCTTTTTAAAAAGAAGAATCCGGTATGCTTTGGCAGTTTACATTCTTTCTACGTTGCTATGACAAATTTTCAAAACAAAATCTTACGGTTTTCTATACATACACTTATGTAGGAGACACACTAGTTAATATAAGGAACCATGTTTTTACCACAGAAATAAAAGGTACATTGGTGCCTTTTCTTCATGTTTGCTCTTTATATTTTTGCTTGCTCTATCCACAGATATTTTCCACACCCTTCACAAAGATGTGCCGGGAGGGATAGTTCTTGCTTTTTATGAGAAGTTGTAAATACACTAAAATTCTGAGATTATGACATATGACTTAAAAAGTAATTTTTGCTGTTGTTTTTGCCTTTAGGCAAACTAAACTCAAGCCCATCTTTCAGATGGGGAGCTCAAACCTAAACACAGAATGTTCTGGCTGTGATCCAACAGGCTTCTTAAAAGAGGCAGACTCATGTGCCAACACAAAGCGCGGCTCGGAGCCTGGAGTCACGGAAAGGAGGGAGGACACTGAGCAATCCTGCCTGCACAAGCTGTTGGCACTTGCATGTCAAAGGGAGGTGCGACGTTCGCCCACTATTTTACTCATTAGCCGGCAAGCCCGATATAACGGCATCAGGAGAAACAAATATCTGCATCTATCTATACATGTATCTATATATAATAGATACAGACAGATTAGATACAGATATATTTGTGCGTGCGTGCGTATATACACATTCCCCCAATACATGGAGAAACATGCTACTTTTTCCACCCCACAACGTGTTGAACGGCTAGAAACGCGTTTAACGTTGTTTTCCGTTCACTCTCTCTGGCAGGCAGAAAATGCCAGCGAGAGGCAATCGGGACTGGGTACGGCTCGGGCTACCGGGACACGGCAGGACGAGCTATCCCGCTGGACGAGCGGCGCAGTTCCCAACAACACTTGGCTGAGTGACACGCCAGAGCTCCGGGCTCGGGGACTGACCGGCCCACCGCCCGGACAGCAGCGCCTGCCGAGCGCCCCGGGCTCCCGCCGGGAATCGCACCGACGGCAAGTTTTCCTGCCCACCCGGCGCCGGCGCGGCGCCCACCGCCGGCGGGACGGGACACCGCGCCGGGACACCGGGAGACCCCCGCCCCCCGCGCCCCCGGCACACCCCCCTCACCCGCGATCCTCAGGCAGGTCTCCAGACCGACGGGGGGCGGCTGCCGCCGCCGCTCCGCCTCGCCCCCCGGCGCCCGCGACGCCGCGCCCCGCGTCCTCTTCAGCGCGGGCGGCGGCGGGGCTGCGCGGCGCCGCGCCTCGGCCCAGCTCTTCCGCTTCATGGCGGAGGCGGCCGCGGCGCTACGATCCCCTCATGCCGCGGGGACACAGCGGCCGGAGGGAGGGGAGGGACCCCGCGGCGGCGAGGGCGGCGGCGGCGGCTGACGCGTCCCTGCGGACACCGCCCCCTCCCGCCGCACCTGGGCCCCGCAGCCCGGCGGAGCGCCCGCCGCACCCCCAACGGCCGCCCCTGATTGGGGCGCGCGGTGTGGCGTCACCGGCGCGGAGCGGCGGGGGGGGGTGACGTCATGGCGGCCGCGGTAACAGGTGGGCCGGGGCACGCGTCCCCCCGCCCCCGCTGCCGCGGCACCGCCTGTCTGGGCGCGCGGCCGGCCCGCGCTGCTGACGTGGCGCCGGCTGCCCCCGGCGGGGAGCGCGGCCCGGCCCGGCCCGGGGACTCCGCTCCTGCCCCGCTCCGGCCCCGCTCCGGCCCCGCTCCTGCCCCGCTCCTGCCCCGCGGCCTCGCAGCCCTCCAGGTGCCCCTCCTGACGCGTAGCGAGAGAGGAGCCCGAGCACTCGGTACTTTGTAAAGCCAGCTCAAAACAGTCCAGTTGCATGCAGTCTTCTGGTCTGAACGTTAAATGGGCTGATCCGGAAAGTTTAAATAACTGTGTTTGAATCTGCCTCTTAGATACAGCCATGCTTTACAATATGCAGTTATTTTAAATGGCCGTAGCACTAAACCAAGCCGGTAGGTAAAACAGCTTCTGAGAACCACTCCCTTCCCACCGCCGTCTAATGGCCATGATGAAAGCCCTGGAGGGAGTATTCTACCATCTGCTGAGTGTGCGTATTTATGGAGGAAAACCTGCTGGAAACATTCTAGTAGCCACTATTCACTGCGTGACTTTTTAAAAAATATCCTTTCTAAATAACACCAGTCACCTAAAATTCTTCTGACACTTCGGAAACAAATTCTCCCAAGGGTGACTGTGGCCATCGTTGTTCCAATTCATTATGAATGTGAGAGTCATTGTCTGGCAGGGGTCAAGCAAACTGTCTCAAGCTGTGGCCAGATGCAAAAGGCAGGGCCAATGCCCTGATTAGGACACCTCAGCTCTTCTGCTGAATCCTCCTCTCTCTTCCTCTCTCCTTTTTTTCGTCTGCAGTTTGAGAGTCTTTCTGAAGAAGTGATTTTGCTGGGATAACACAGAGGTTGTGATATGGTTCCTTTCAGTATTGAAATAATAAGGGTCGATTACTTCTACCTAAAGAGCTGTAAAACTACAGTTTAATTAACTACAATATATTTTAATCATCCATAATTTTTAGCTGTAGTTAATTTTAAAAAATGTGTTTATTAGGACCAACAGAACTATTACCGTTGTATATTCTTTTAATTTTACTAAAAGCAAAAGAAGCAGGAAGGCAGCTAGAATGTTTCCTTTAAAATCAAAAGCACCAAGAACAACTGCAAAATAAAAGTGGAACAAGAATCAGTGCCCTTAACTGTGATTATCAGGTTAATGAAGCAGAGTGGAAGCCCTACAAATCAACTGACTATTCATCATTCATTGTCTTTGCAAATAATTTTTATTTGTTTATTGTCTCTATTTTACAAACATATGAACAGTTTTCCAGCCTGCTTTTGGCTGTTTAAGTAACATGAGGCAAAGAGGCAAATGCATTCCAGAGTTCTTGGCATGCTGAAAAATATTTTTGAGCTGGGGGACTGCTGGAGGGAGGAGGCAGCTCCTTATTTGAGACTGTAGGAACAGTGGTTCATGAAAAGCAGGCTTCACTCCCCTGTGAACCTGAGCTGTCTGTCCCAGTCTGTTATGCCGAGTTTGAGGAAGCCTCTGGCCAGCCCTGAAACCACAGGGGTTCAGAGTCTGCATGTGACTACCTTTAGCCCATTGCTGTGTGCTGTTCAGTCAAAGCATGGAACTGACAACTGTATTTTGCCATTCATAAAATCCTTCTTCTAAACATGTAATATCAATATAAGGGTGTAATGAATAAGTTGCTGAGACATAGTATCTTTAATAGAATTACATTGTTCAGTATTGTTATGTTTTTTACACGAGCCTTTTATTTTTTACCAAGGAACAGTGCACTTAATTTCACATGCTCTTAATGGTGTAAAGCTTTCCAGACCTTGCTCTGGGCCTGCCAGTGACCTTAATGAATGCAGGAACAAACATCTTCACAAAATGCCATTTCACAGTTGCATTAAAGTTTAAAAGGGGTGAAAATTTGCAGTTGAGACATGTATGTATGGTAACATTTTACAGTGAGGGTCAAAGATCAAAGGCTGCAGAGAAGAATATGCTCCTCCATAAATCTTGGACATTTTTTTCAAATTGCTAAAAAGTGTATCCTAGATGAAAGAGTGCACGTCTACTTTAATGAAGCCAATAGATGTTGAACATAAACATCTGTAGATAAATGAATAATATGAAATATGCCAGAACTGCAAACCATGCTGAGAGAATGCTGTTATGCTTACTTCAGTTGTCTGAAACAGAAATAACTAAGAACAATTTATTCTGAGACCTCTTGCTCTGAGAGAAAATATGAACATACAAAGGAAGAACATCCTGCTGCAAATCTTCATAGGAACACAAATAATTCGGCTTACTCCAAAACCAATAATCTGATCAGATAAAAATTTAAGACCCACCCCTCTCTGTTCTTACAGACCCATGTTTTTGTATCACACAAAAGAACTGCAGACAATACAGGATGATGTATTTAAAATTTTTATTTGAATTTTTGAAATGTGTTTCATAACTTCTGCCGCTGCCAGATGCAAATGAAGTCCAGGTGTTCAAAACTGTGGCTTTTCAAGGTGTATTTCAATACAAAATTGTCATACAGTGCTGGAAGCTTTAAAACAGTGCTGAAAAGTCTTGGATTGAAAGCCAGTGTTGATCTGCTGAAGGCAGGAATCCCAAGTTCTTCCTGAGCAAAATCTGATTTCTTACCTTAGTGCACCCTGAACAACGATGTTTAAAAAAACACTGGCAAGTTTGTCTGATGAGCCAATAATAAGCTCCAGGATTTTTTGCAATCAGTCTGAGTTGTGTTTTGTTTTTTAATGTCTTGTACTCAATGGAAATAGCACTTTTATATCCATCTCTAGTGTCAGGCAGTTTATTCTATGCTCTGATTTTCTACATAAGGTTTCAGATGTCCCACAAAGAAGCAACAGAAGCAATGCTTGTTGTAATTCACCAGAGAGCTGTTCTTGTAGAGCACAAATTTACAAAAAAAGTATACATTGCTTCAGTGTCATATGTCAATAATCTGGGGTTTGTTTGAGAAATTCACTGTTTTAACTCCTGCCAGCTGCAAGATTGTATTAATGGGAACATGATCCAACCTGTTTTTATCAAGGTGCAAAAAATGAACGTCGTTGCCTGGAATGAGAATAACATGTAAATTATTGAATAACATATTTATTTATTCAAAGATGTAAGTGTATTGAAGCAGCATTCTGACTACCTACCAGTTACCATGCAAATGTGTACTAGTTCTGTAGACTGCACGTATTCTGTATTTTAAGCAATGACAAAATGTTTTTTTAATTATATTAAAGAAGCAAGGAACATTGACACACTTAACTACTTTAAATCTGCTGTAGCAGGATGTTTCCTAATAATGTGGTGACTGTCATGTTGCAATTCCCCCTTCATACTCTACCCCTCTAATAAAACCACATTAAATGTCTCAAATCACATGTGAACGCAGAATGTAGGTAAATACCACAATGTCAAGAAAACCCTCCAGACTTTGAGGCAGTTGTTCCATCACTGATCCAACCAATTTCTGTGGTACTGTGATCAGGTTTATGCCACCTCTGTGGGAGATGGGACTATGCGATGACACTCTGCAGATTTCTTCATGCGACAGAAATCACACAGTTCAACACCAGACTGTCTCCTTGGGACCCACAGAGACAGAAGGCGAAATGGCAGCAAACAGCTAAAGGAGACAGTGGTGACTTTCACACAAAACAAAGCAGCTCACCTGGGCCTAAAATCAAAGCTCCTCCCTGCTGAGCAGGGTCTCCTTGAAAATCAAAAGCTGGGCCAGTCATTGCTCTCCATATACTTCTAATACTTCCCAGAAGAGTGTTTGATTTCACATGAGGGCTCCGAACTAAACAAAACCACAAAACACTTGTTATAGGGAAATATGAAAGTATATAAGAGCAACAACAATTAACAGCTCCTATGAATACTTTAGAGATTCCTGAGTACCAGTGTTTCCACAAAATATAGCCTGCGAGACACAATCTGGTGGGCAACTAATTTTCTCTTTACATTGTGATCGCACAGTTTTATCAGACCATTTCTGTTTTGTTTGTGAAAGTCTAAATAAGGTGGGAAAATCATTCTTACCTGATGCTTTATTACCTTCACCTCTTTTCATCCCAAGTATTTTATAAATTTCTCTTTGTGGATCTACATACATTTCATGTGTATATCCTGTTAAACTGCAAAAAGGCTGCAAAATATAGGCATAGACATAGATAGACACAGAAAAATAAAGTAATATTTGTAAGGTTAAGGCAGTCACTAGCTAGGGTTTACTGACAACAGCAAAAATACCAACACCCTGCCAGCTTCATGCTCCCCCCTCTTATTTGAAAGCTGTGTATTTGTTAGTTATGTTAAAGTACAAAATTTTTAGCTTCAAAGCTTCTATTAAAACAAAGCTTCCAGTGAAATCAAGAAAGGATGTTTCCTTAGCAACTCCTGGTGGCTTTTAAACTGCAAGTTTTAATTATTTGTTTTAGTCATGTATTACTATTTGAATTGCCTCATGAACACTATCCTTTTTTCCTGATGCAAGACTACCTTTTCATGCAAACCAAATCCCTCAGTACAGAACAAGAGGACATAATAGAGGATTCATTGTATTTAATGACCACTTTATTTACCTTGATGTGATGATATGATGACTGTCCAATAACTATAAGCCTCACATTTGATTCCTAGAACAGAAGATGGGTATTGAAGCTGTAAAGAGGAAGTGGGTGTCCTACATGACTTCAAAACATTGCCAGAATCTGGTGTGCCAAATTAGTGATCACAGTGCACTGACTTAAAATTATTTGACGTTAACATAACTTCCATGTTTGGAGACTGTACTTTTGTATATCACCCACAATTAGCAGCAACATTAATTTTTTTAAGTGAAAAATTATTTTTAAATATAACTTTTAAATTACAGTTGTGTAATCTTTAAGTTTCCTGTAGTATTGATAGGATTGTCTTTTCAATTAATTGCACCATGATATGATTTTGGAAACTCAACATTTCCACTCAATTGCACCTTCATCCAAAGAAGAAGCACAAAAATTATGGTGCCCAAACATTTGGGATTTACATATATGGACCCATTGGTAGATATAACTTGCATTTATATGCACTGCTGTTTTTTGCAGATGCAGCCTTAGGCCTGAGTCTGTAAAACGGAGCCCAGAATTGAAGTTCATTTAGATATCACTAAAACCAGTCCTAAATATAAGGTTGTTGTATTACATATTTGCCTTTCCCATATAAAATAATTTTGCTAGTTGTGAAAAGAAGCCCTCCTAAAATCAGAATCCTTGCATTAAGAAATGCCCATTCTTAACTGACATTTCAGACTCTCTAGACACATTTATTTGAGGAGCCAAATTAAGAAAATGTCCTTTTGAGTAACACTGATCAAACAGTTAAGAAGTGTATGTCCTGAGAAGGGAACCTGACAAAGAAATTGCCCCTTTTTGTCCTCATAATTCCTAATCCATCTCAGATGGACCCCTTTTTGTCCTCATAATTCCTAATCCATCTCAGATGGACTTAGATGGAGTTGCCATCAGCAATGACCTGAGTCTCTGTCATTGGCCACGCTGCTGTTGGGAATAAAGTACGGCAGAATTTCAATCAGCAGTCTAGAAGAGACAGATTGACCTTCCACATTTAGCAGGAGATCATTGTCTTCTCTGGCATCTCCTACCGCCTAAAAAACTCATATTGATGGCAACCCCTGCCCACTCTACTTCTGTTTTCTGTCACTGTCATTCCTGTTTGTGCAGCTGCCCTGGAGAGCAGGACACACTACTAATGTACTTTACATATCACCATAGAAAAAAATCCTGTTTTTAATCCAGATAAATTTTCTGATCTTGTTCTGTGCACATCTGCTGGCCCTACCAGCATAATGGGAAGGGCGGTAGTTAGCAGTCAGAAGACAGCTGTCCAGGGCACTACTAATACTGAAAGAAATGCCTGTCAGATGTTGTCTAACTGTTCTGAGCACAACAGTAAAAGGAGCACCAAGCTAATAGGGCAGGGAGAAATAATGCTGTTCCAACAGAGCGTGCAGTGCCATAAATCCTTTCCTGTGTCTCCTAGGCAGATTCATTACTGCTATTGGAGCAAACAATGAAAGTGCTTCTTCTGAGCCTTTTTTTTTTATTCCTCGAAGCTTTATGTAAGTGCATAGCTGGACATAACAGATCTGCTTGATTGCGGCCACAAACACATTAAGAGCAGAGTACTTACTTGTAAAAATGCCTTGGGGACTTTTGCCAGATCTTCTACGTACTCCTTGCAGGTGTAACACAAAAAGTTCTGCAACGTACCCAATTGAATGTGTCAGAAACAGATACAACTGCATAGACAGGAAGCAGCAGACTTTGGACACACACCACTTTGGAGGTGATCAGGAACAAGGAATGGGAAAAATTCCAACCACAAAACTTGGATTCGGATACTGGTTTAACCCAAGCCTGAACAAGGACACTGGGCCTGCGGCCTTGCAAATATTTTTATCTCTAGATATTTTAGTAATGTGATAGCTGGCTCGACAGCCGGGAAATCAAGGAACACGATACTTGTTTCCCTAAACACCCAGCTGAAGAAGTATTTCCTTTCTGGTAAATAGTGTTTCACTTTACCAAAGAACAGGGGTCTCAGGAGCAGCACGGCTCTCCTTTGTGTTCCTGCCCAGCCTGCTAAGCCCCCGCACCCCCGTCCTCCCACAGCCCCGCCGGGAGCCGGGCTGGGCCCCGCGACGGCCCCTCCTCACCCGCACGAACAGCACGATCGCTTTCTGCTCCGCGTACAGGGCCTGGAAGGGGACACTCCTGCCGTCCGCGTCCAGCACCGGGCAGCGGGCGGCCTCCCGCAGCTGCTCCTGCTCCGGCCGCCGCCCGCAGCCCCGCTCCCGCCCGACCTGCTGCGTGACCGGGGGCGCCGGCGGCCCGGCCATGGGAGCACGGAAGGGAAAGGCGGAGCTGGAGCGGAAAGGCGCCGGGCGTTGTGCGACGGCGAGGAAGCGACGGGCCCAGGACGGAGCGGAGCGGTTCGCTCCCGGCCGGGGGAGCGACCTCGGGCAGCCGCGCCGAGGCCCAGGAGGAGGCGGGGGATTCGGATGGAGAGAGCGAGCAACCTGCGGCCCAACCCGCTGCGCGTCCGTCAGCCAGAGACGGGGTGCAGTTTGTGCCCGAGAAACACAGGAGAGTCACCCGGAGCTTCCCAGGAATGGTGTGCAAGCAGGAGCAGTGACATGGCCGCACGGCCCTCGAGGTCGGCGTTCTTTTTGCGGGAGGCCTCAGCCCTGCAGAGGGCCGTAAGCGAGATGGAAAACTTGTGGAGGAGTTGTCGAGCTGCTCGGTTTTTGTGTCAGACAAAAACCGCATCAGACCCGGAGTCCCTGTTCATGCACAAGCAGAGCTTCACAGTGTCTTGACAGCTGAATAGCAGATGTTCGAGTGCACGCAGAAATGAGTGAACAGTTCTTACAAAAATAAAAACACTATGTCGTTGAAGAGTATTGTAGTATTTTAGATTGTTGTGTCAGCTGAAAGCTTATGAGAATGAGGGTACTTTTCTTAGTGGGCAGAGAGAGGAAAAAGAAATATCAGAGAGAATAGGACTGGGGGGAATCCCGAGAATTTTTTCTGCTTTGTGAAACTGTCTGATTTTATTAATTCCAAAGTTTCTCTTGGCAGACTGTCGTGGGGTCTGTATGTTAGGGTGGTCCAAACTTATTTCTCCTGTGCTTTGGGTTAAGCCGCTGCTTTTATATTACCAGGATTGAGCACATAGAACAGGTTAAGTCTTACATTTCAATATGTCCTCACAAGGACTTTGATTTGAAAGGTGATGAATTCAAATTAGTAAAGATTAGTAAAGAACTTCAGAAAATTGTGAAACTTACAATTCTCCAATGCAGTTGGACTCAATGATTTTAAAGATCTTTTCCAACATAAGTAATTCTATGATTCTGGAAGAATATGGTCAGTTGTTTTCATCAGGCTTCCTTGTTCAGTTATTAGTATGTTAGAAGTATGCAGCACACTTCTTCCCCTGGCAGTTCATAAACCAAACCGTGTGCTGTGTGCTGTGTGCAGCAGCCCTGTAGCTCCCTCAGCAGTACTGATGGGAGTGTGCTGCCTACCCTTGACTACTGCAGGACATAGCAAGGCAGACAACTGACAGCTTTTGACAAGCTTTGGTCTTCATCTTGAAGCTGAAGTGATGGGTAATCTTGTGTTATGCCTTGTGCGGTAAGCACTGGGCAGGACTCAGGGGCACAGCTCAGGACTCGATCATCAGGAGAGCTTAAACCAGGGCCCTTGCCACTGCAGCTGGAAATCAGAAGAAGCAGTCGTATCACTGTAGGGGATCTGCTGATGAAAAGAATTGTGCCTTGTGGTGTCACAAGCTCAGAAGACACTGCCCCGGGTCAGTCTGCACATAGCTGACCTTGTGCATCCAGAGAGCTTGTTCTTTCTTGATTTGAAATGAAACCTCCTGAGGAGCCCAAGAGAGACACTCTGCCTGTCTGGGAGTGGTGGTAATCATTCCTACTAGGCCAATGAAGACTGCCTGCAGACTTTGCTTTATGTAATTTGGCCTCCTTAAACTAGCTGAAGAAGCACATCCTTAACAACTGGTTTCAGTAGTATACAAGTGAGGAACAGCAACTTTCTTTGATGGTATTTGCCAAAGCATTCTCTAAAACCCCTCAAGCACCATGTTTCTAACTTTTGGTCGAGAATCTTAAGTGTTGTGAGAATACAAATACAAATTGCTGTCACTCCCACTTTTGTAGAGAAAGGGCAGAAGGGAAGGCAGTTATACTCTAACATGTTCTCTGAAAGAAGAAACACTCAAAATTAGCGGTCATGTTTTGAAAGCTGAAGCTTAAAGCCGTTCATTAATACATGCTTAACAGAAATGCAGATGTAAATTTTTCTTAGATGGGAAGAAACAATCCATATCTGCTGAACAGTACTAACTACCTAAGTGTGCAGTCTACTAAAACTATATAATTCTTCTATGTGTGCTGTGAATAGGGAAATTTCCTTTTCTTTCCCTTCCCTCTTTTCTTTATAGCTCACAAATGTAGAAATGTGGATAACTTAAAAAAACACATTTGTCAGAGTGATGTATTTTTCATTGTCCTAAGGAGAATCAATCAGTGCATTTACATTATTAATTTTGATTCAGGATGCAAGTCACTCTTTTCATTGAAGTGCAATTTACAGTAGAGAGAAACATAGCTAATATTTAATTAATCAAGTGTTAGGTTACTTTGTACTGTGGATAAGAAATTCAAATTCCTACCATTTCAAGAGGGAAGATAGTAATTACACAAATATGGTGGTTAATTTATTTGTTCTGTATTGACTAGTGAAACAAAATACCAGCTGTAATTATGCAACATTAATTCCTTTGTATACTGCAGCTACACAAAATATTTGACAAGAGAGGTGTGGCCTGTATCAATGCCATAAATGCACTACCTTAAGTATTTGGTGTTTATTTGTAAAGCAACATGTTATTATCAATTTACTGCACAATGTACTGTTTATTTAACACAAGGATATTTGTTGTTGCTAATCTAATATTGTTTAGCTAGAGATAACAAGGTTATTACTTATCAGCAGAAATAAATTAGTGTTTACAATTCCAGGGAAAAACATCATGCTAAACACTAGTTAAGAATTAGTTGTTTATAAACTGTTGTTGTAATAACAAAGGAGTAAAAGTGTGTACTGTCTTGTAAATAAGAGAGATTCTTCTCTATAAGGATGGTGAGAGAAGTACCCCAGAGAAGTTGTGGACTCCCTGTCCCAGATAGTGTTCAAAGCCAGGCTGAATGGAACCTTGTGCAGAGGAAGGTTCCCTACCCATGGCAGGGGGCAGAACTGGATGATCTTTTAAAGTCCCATCCAACTCAAACTATCATAGAATTTTATGATTCTATGATAAGAGGCTTTTTCCTTTATGTCTGCCTTTCATTGTTCCTTTAGTCTCACAATATCCTGGAGGTATGATTGAACAGCATCATGGAGTGATTCTTCCAACCAGCAAGGACAATACCCTTTTCCTGACCCAGAGATGCGGCAACTGAGAGGCATTTTAAAAACTTGTATTCCGTTTATTGTCCAGCAAGGACAGCAATTTGGACTTTGAAGTAATTTTGCAAGAGGTGAGTTAATCTCTACTTTCACTACCTGCTGTGTGTACTCATCCTGATGTTATTTCTCATTGGTTTTGCTTCCTGTTTTGTGTCCTGTGGTTGTTTTTTTATTGTTTGTTGGTTTTGTGTGTATGGTTTTTTGTTTGGTTTGGTTTGTGCTTCTCTATTTTTGTTTATTGAGAGAAGATTGGCTGTTTGTTTTTTTTCCCTGAAGGGGGAGTTATTACCATTTCAAAGCTTGCCTAAGTTTTGCTTTTTGGCTCCATTTAAAAGTTCAAGATTATTTACCAGACTAAAGGGCTTTGTAAGTCTGGCTGCAGTGTCAGAGTATCAGTGTGTATTTCATACTGACTAACTGTTGTTTCAGAACATGGATAATAGAAATGTAATTTAAAATCTACTCAAATAGTTCAGGGATTATAATGACGTATGGAGAGAAAATATTTTTCCTGTTAAATCTGATATATTTAGTTTAGTAAAGCAAACCCTACAGAGAGAGCAGAAGTACAAACTTTACTACACAGCAAAATAACAGTATTAATTGAAACTTGCACATTTTATTTAATATAGCCTCCAGGCACAAAGAGAACTTTTAAAACTCTCTGAATTGGATCTATTCTGTTTTGCAGCTACCTACTCTGTGCTGCAAATGAGAAACAGAGATGACCATCTATGTGTCAAGCACAGTAAATTATGTGTGAAGATGCTGTTTATTTACTCTAAGTGCCACTGCTTTGAATATTTTTAAAATAACTAAGAGGTAGCAAAATACTACTGAAATAGATGAGACATGGTCAAAAAACAAATAACAGATATGCTACAATCCAGACAGACCAAACAGAATTGTCTTGTATCTTGTTAGCAATAAGGCTCTTAGAAAGTAAGCTAATTATCTTTAGTGTAAACCAGATGAGAGGATTAAGAAATAAAGAATGTGAAAAAAAGCAGATGTGATTTCATGGAGTGTCCAGGGAAAATTAAGCCTCACTTAAGACTGGTGTCTTGCAAAGTAAACAAAAACTTATTGAAAACTTTAGATACTGTTCCTTTTTTAACTTCTACCCACCCCCCCTTCATTTTTTGCTTATATGGAAAAGTGTGTTGTGAGAAGGCTATAGTTCCCAGCTACTATTTTCTATATTTCCTATGTTCTTAGAGAGTTGGAGGTATACTTAGCAGTAGATTCAGTTCAAATGGCTCTTTTGTTTATGGCAACATTGATATTTAGCTACAGTTAGGAATTTCCTTCTTGGGGCCAGTGGATGGTATAATATTTTTGCTGGAGGCTAATAGCTTTTGCTGATTATAGCACACACTTGAAACAGATCTCATTTATTTCTTGGTGTATAATTAAGAGTAGCATCACTTTAGCATCAGACATATCTCTTGAGCCTCTTTGCTAGAGGAATCAATTAGAAACCCAGGCCAGTTCTCATAAAGAGGTGGATTTGATTTTTTCGCAAGCTTGCCTGACTGTATCCTAAGGACTACAAATGCATGACCCATGTCCACTCTTCTGTCTTTCAAATTTGGCTAAAATGTGTTGCCTCTCTTAATATTGACTGGCTGAGATGATGTATGTGCCAAACTCTGATGGAGTAAGCCACAGTTTTCATTTAGTGGGTACTTTCTTAAGAAATTATTTAAATAAGAAAAGGAGTCCAAAGATAAAAGTGTCTAATGCCCATGTGAACCCTTAATCAGAAGCTTTAGACATTACAGCTTTCCAGCTGGCTCTCCTAGGAGGGCCTTTAAAATCCTCTCCAGTGGAAATAATGTGTTTGGTTTGTTAACAATGAAAGCGTCTACTGCAGCCGGTAAAATTCATGCTGGAGCTGAGGTGGAGGGCCTAGCCCTGAAAGCCTTTTCAGGCTGGGGTTCATGTAGATGCTGGCATGGATCCTGCACTTGGTGCTTTGAGAGATAATCGTTGGCTTACGGCTCAAAAATATGGCCCCTTCTGTGCCTTCAACATTTAAGCAAGAAAGCTGGTTTTCCTTATGTTGTTTGCACCATAATTTTGTTACTTACTTCAACAAAGATGTCAATCTGCTCCAGATTTTTCTTTCTTAATAAAGCTATTTATTCTTTCCCTATTTTCAATTCCTATTTTCAATTATCTTTTTAATATATTTCGAATGCAGTCATTTGTTTATGTACAAAACTAGCAGTTAAAGTGAAGATCAGAAAAAAAAGGCAAATATAGATACATGGAATACTTTAGTTGGAGACAACCATAAATTAACATATATTAACATATCAGCTAAACCACAAATTCTTTAACTAAAATGTCTGTAAATGTAAAATAAGTGTTATCTTTCTTTGCATATTGGTGAAAGGCCATTCAAATGAATTCAAATTTATGTACTGTTGTTTCATTACATCATCATCTTTCATGTTACAAGTTAGAATGTGCAATGTCCTTCTGTCTGCAACCTAAGATTTCACATGTAAAAGCTAAAGAATACAGTGTACAAAACCAAAATCTATTAAAAAAGAAGAAGAAAATAATGGCAAAAGAATGAAAATTCCCTCTAAGCTCTATTTTTCTTTTTTTTAATTTTCCTCATTGTTCCTCAATAAAATGTTTGCAACAATTTTAACTTTGTTTTCTTGATGCTAATGTTTATGCATCAATCATTTGTTAAAAGCAGCTACTGCCATTTCTGCATAGTACGAGTCACGTTTTTTTTTAAACTGAATTGACTTGTGTTTTCTCCAGAGAATGATCAACAGCCCCTGTTTAAAAATTCTCATTAGGCACTGTAGCATTCAAGCTGTGGCCCTGCCGTGGTTTCCAATGTCTTGAAATAGAACCCTAGTGATTTCAGTATCAGTTTGATCATACAAATATATTAGCTAGATGTCATAACAATCAATCTGCAAAACGTATGTGTTTCTGTGGTGCTGCTATCATTAATTCTACAAAGGGAAATCCTTTAAAGAAGTACTAGTTGTTGTTTGAAAATATCAGAAGAGAGAAAATATCTGGCTTACAGTCCAAATGGGATCAACACAGCTGCGTCTGGAATTACTGTACCAGCAGGAATCTCTTCTTGCTAATGTAATTTGTGTGACCCTTTCTGAGTAGTAATTGCTGTGTTGTTTTTCTTAAATGAAAAGCCCGTATGACAGAAAAGAATGAATCAGAATGGAAGAATTCGTATTCCTTTCTACTGCTTAGTGGACTGCTAATTGCTAAAGCAGGCAAGTCAGGGATTGTTTGTATGTATTTATTTGTTTAAACAAAATTTTAAAATAAATTTTGATTGTCTTGGTCTATTGAAATATTTAACTTATTCTAAAAATGACTTCAGGAGGTATGGTCCACTTGGAAATACACATATAAGTATTTTTCCCCATTATACATTTTTTATGTGTGTGTCTATCTGCTTTGGAATGCTGCTTCTGTGGCCTGTTCTCTGCCTGTGTCTTGTGGCAGTGACTTTTGCATAAAAGCATTGACAAAATGCTATAGAAAATCATACTTTTTAGTTATTTTTCCTTGTATATCTGTGTAGCTGTATTCAAAACAGGTCATTGTAATTCAGCCTCTGCTTCGGAAAATGTAATAAGGAAATTATTCACACTTGAAAGTTAATTCTGACTAAAGTAGATGTAAATTTAATTTCTGTAGCTATTGCTGAGTAAGTCTACTTGTGGTTGTGCTTATTTGAGCTGTGTTTATCTGAAATAACTTTCAAATAATGAGACTAAATCAGAACAAGGAATGATTCTCTAGGAAAAGATATGTAAAAACATGAGGGTGTTCAGAATACCTGTAGCTCATATTGTGGACAGGCTTTGAGAAGTCTTCAGTGGGACATGCTTGTAGCTTTGTTTGGGAAATTCAGGTGATAAAATGTCTTGAAATATCTTTGTTGTTATCTCTGATGTCACTTAGATAAAAGAATTTTTATCTACTTTGAAATTTACCTAAGAATTCTGATTTCTTTGAAGGAAACTCATGACAATCTTCTAGAGCAAATGATTTACTAGATTCCAGTTCCAGTGAAAAAGAGCATTAAGAGCAGGGAGTCAACAGCTGGCTTGCTGAATGGTGGATAGACCAGTCTTTACACAAAGAAGATGATACGCTATGTCTACAGTTTTCCACACAAATTTAAATTATTTATGTAATCCACGAAAGATTTTACGCCTTCCTCAAGTTCTTAGAAAGAGGTGTCACACATAAAGTGGAAGAGCTATCTGCTGTGGGTATGGAAATTCCATTTCCTGGATGCACTATCTGCTTCTGCACATTTTTGAGACACTTGTGGGGTCAGAACACTGGTTTGCTTTTAAGCACAGCATGCCACAGTACTTTTACTGGAAAGCTTGTAGAAGATGGAGGGGGTGGGAAAATAGTGTGTCATGAGTGCACAGAAATCTCTGTTACTAGTTAGTTCTCTTGACTACTTTAGCAACATGTCAACCTGGAATCACAAGCTTTCCTTAGAAAGTTGCTGGTTGTGCTTCTGTAACAAACAGAATCTTGAAAATAATGACCATGACTGTAAAATTCCAAATTCTACTTGGAAAGAATCACCAGTGTGACCTTTGCAGAATCACCTTTGAAAAAATTCTGCATCAAAAGCAGCCTTTACTTAAAACTGGCAATACTGAAGTTACCACTGGCTACAGTTTCTTAATGCTTTCTGTAAATGCTTCAATGTCTACCCTGTCCAACTTCAAATTAACAGTGCATGACTTATACTTCTAGGGGGAAATGTAGTTGTACCACTCTTCTCAATTCTGAGTGAAATAAAAGCTCTTTTCTCATTGAAACCATGGCATGACCTTGTCGAGCACTTCTTGACGTGTGGGGTTCTAAAACTGTGCACAACTACATCACATCAGTTGAAGACAAGAGCCAAAGGAGTGTAGAGTATTTAAAAAAATGCAGTGGAAAATTTAGTTTGACAGAATGCAATTGCAAAAATGTGATTTAGTCAGAACTCCAGGGAAAACCTTATTCACGGTGCAGAGGAGTTCTCTGAGGACCATAAATACTTCAGATATAGGTTTAATACTGCTTCTAAAAGACAGTGAAGCCAATAATTCAGCTTGACACCATGCTGGCATATTATTTAATACTACATCATAGAGGTAAAGATACCACCTATGAAGTCATTAGTGTTAATGCCTGTTATCTGACTTAGTAACAGGTAATATTTGGCAGTTACTTGTTACCTTAAAAAGAGGAAATCATGCAACATATATTTTGTGTGTTTTACACATAATAATTTTTCAGATTTAATAGTCTTTCAGAAGATTGGGGTATCTAGTAGCACTTGGAGGAAACAAGTATTTGTGAAACTCCTAATTCTAGGCCTGGAACAAACCCATTATCTCTGAGTGTGCAGAAAGAGCCAGTGGGGATCCACCTTTCATGTACCTCTCACATGATCTACAATTATCTTGAGCTGGTGGAATTCCATTCAGGGGCCATTCATAAGCAAAACAGTCACAATCTGGGGAGCTGGAGTTGGGGCTTTATACCTAGTGTTTTATTTCTGCCAATATTTTCTTCTTGTTTTCCTCTGCCCCAGTGTGGTTTATGCATGGGTAGCCACCTCTTTGGGAAGTTTCTGCCCTGGCATATGTTCTCTGCAAGTCATAATCCCTTTGGAAATGTCTCACTCCTGGTAGTGACCATCTATGGCCTGTAGCTCTTCAGGAGTGTCCCTACTCTGGTGTGTGTCACTAGTGGACTGTCCCTACTCTGGTGTGTGTCACTAGTGGACCACAGTCCCTTCAGGGCATCTGTACTGTGGGCTGCAGTCCCTTCAGTACAGCTCCTCTGCATATGGAGAACCTCTGAAGAGCACATCTCCATCCGTGCCATCAACAACATCCCCATCATGTCTTCTCTGTTAATGCTTTACTGGCAGCTGTCACATTTTAAAAACATGTCTGAACAGAAGCGCCGGGTGGTTGTTTGAAATTTTGGTGTGGGACATGGGGTGCACAGTGGTTGCAGAGCCAGGTGGAAACAGCTGTAACTACACAGCACAGATGTTGAATTCCTCCCTGCAGGGCACCCTTGCAGCCCCTGGGTACGGAAATCCCCACATTTAAGCCCAAAATCTGCTGGGTACACCCTCTCATCATAGCATGCTGTGCCCCTGCAAGACAAACTTTTACTGAGGGGATTCTAAAGACATGGTGGTTCAGGTTCTATCTAAACAGTAAATTTTGTTTTGTTTTATTTATTCTGTGGTTGCATCTTGCTACTTGATATCAATGAAATACTTAATACTGTAATAGAAATCAATTTAATTTCTTGTTTGTTTGTAGAAATGTCTCATTGAGAAAATGGCTCCCCCTTGAGGATGTTAAGAGTGTCCACTGGACATAACAATTGAAAACAGAGGACAAAAATTAAAATAAATGGAATTGGAAGTGAGTCTATTCAGAAATTATATACGATAATGATATGTTCACAACACTGACTTTCTTTGAAGAAAGAAAGTGCCTTCAATTACCAAAGATGAGTCTTGCAAAGCAGTGGGTTTATATGAATACTGAGGAAATGCTGATCATCACTGGAGTAAAGCTGCTGTAATGATTTATATCTGGTGATAGATGCCATCTTTATCTGGTGTAAATGCTGCAGTTAATTCCCATTTCATAAAAAAACACACTACCAGAAGTTGCTGTTTTCCATGATTCTACATAGTCTCTTATTTCACTTCTAGTATCCATTCAAGAGACTTTATTTTTTTTACATTTACATCTTGATGCAGAAGATCAAGATGTAAATGCTGTGGTTAAAAAGCTCTGGGCAGATGAGAAAGGTCCTTCAATGAAGTCACCTGACTGTGAAGTAAGCTAATGGAGGAAATAAAAATGAATTAAAGCTGCAATTTGCAATTCTTACCTGTTAGGAACATCTTCTTTGTGTGTATGCTACTGCTGACAGCATTATATTAATAGAAAAGTTAAAAATCAAACCAATCAGTCAGAAAATGAGAATTTGAACAAGTTTGGTTTAAATGTCCACTGGAGAGGCAAGGACTTCAGGGTCCATTGTGAAGCATTCATCGAATGACCTGAAGATTTGAAGATGCATAGGAGCTGTGGTGATGGCTGCTTTACATGAAGCAGAAATAAACATAATTTTACTCATTTTAATTGTTAATTAGACAAAAGCATTTAAAAGGAAAGTGGATTTTTTTCCTGAGCGCTGATCGCAGTTAATAAGAGCAGATTTTTTTACAGCTGAGAGTCTAAAGACATCTGGGTCTCAGTAATCATTAAATTTGGGGCACAAATCATCTTAAAATGACAATCATGCTGGCAATTTGTTTTGCAGTTCTTCTTGGCTGATATGTTTTGTTTTCTGGTGTGCTTCTCTAATAGCAGTACGGGAGGGGTCAAGTCTGTTACATGTCAGTCTTGGGTTTAACTTGTGTTGGGGCTCTTTTTGCTGCTGTGAATTAGTTTTTAAATTGTAGGTATTTTATTTCACAGAATGTGCATATGGTTCCTCTTAGGATCTTTTAAAATGCTTAATCTGATTTCTGAATTGAAGTATATATACTTCAAGTATATATACTCTGAATTTTATAAATGTATAAATGAAAGGAAATTAATTTGAAATATAAAGGGCTGGAGTGAAATGAAAAAAAAGTTTAGGTGGCATAATGTGGGTGTCTTATGAAAGACCATCCTAGGACTTGTAATACAACTGAGAGTGGGCTGAGACCATTGGGTTTAAAACCATAAAATTTTCCTATTTTCATTGCGCCCATCCTGCTTGGTTGTAACAATTATTTTAAAGAAGGTATATAAGGAAAAAGGCCCCTTTGAGGGCTGTTCAGGTGACCAACAGAATGCACCTCTACAGACAAACCACATGGTGTCAGGAAAGCACAGCCCAGCGCTGCTCAGGTGTTGAAATTCCAGTCAGACTGGAGGTGGCTAACGTTGTGTAATCTTATTTTTGTTATGTGGCTTCAGTAAAAGACTGGCCCTTCTGCTTCTTTATTTTTACTTGTCTTTCTTTCTTGTTTTTCAATATTTAGATTTTCTTGACCCCTCCCCCCACTCTCCTACAGTCTTTTTCTTGCCCTTTAGCTGCATAATTTTTTTGCTAAAATGCTTGTATAATGAAATCCTGCTGGTAAAATAAAATCCTGCTGGAATACATTTGGCAGGAGCTGTGTGCAGGCAACACAAGCCTTTCCTGGGTTTTTTTTCTGTGGTCAGAATTTTTTCCCAGAATTGCAGCTTGAAAGAAGAACGAGTCTTTAAAATAAGCTGTCTGGCTTTAAAATTACTTGTACAGAGTAGTAAAAAAGTAGGTTATGCATCTGCTCAAATATTAATGAAGATCCCCATTATTGTAATTAGGGAAGAAGACGCTATAAATCGAGTAAACATCAAGGAGAGCTAGATTACAACCTGATTTTTTAAAAGGATTTAGATTAGTTGTCTCTCCCTTCCCTCTCTTCCCCAATACTTTGTTTATAACTTTTGCAAATGCATTCAGCAAGGTACTGATCAGTCCTCTCCATCCCTCCCACTTCATGAACATTTTGAAAAGCCAAAGCAGCAATGGTATTAGAATCTCTGTGCTGGAAAAAGCACAGTTCTTGTTGCAGCCAGTTTGCCTGCCACTGTGCTGCTTTGAGCATGTAAAGATGAAAAAGAAAGTAGTGAATGAGTCTGATAAGTTAAGATGAGAATGTAATAGAGAAATGTGGACATATTTCTAGCAAAGATCTTCCTCCCTAGAAATGTAGTGTGCTGTATATAATGTATCTCAAATTAAAACATAGACCATATCTAATACCAGGGTGTGAAAGTTGTAGAGTATCCCTACATTTAAAGTTGTAGCTTTGTTCCTACATTTAAGATCTTGTGTTCGTGTTTGTGTTGAAAAAGTACATCTTAGAAGCCCTTGCTTCTCCTTCAGAGAGAGCAGAACTTTCTCTGACACCAAGTAGGTTCCTCTGGATACTCCGTAGTTGCCAGGTGTACACATTTTTGTGCTACTACGCTTGGAAAAGAATTCACAATTCAGTTTTGTGCAAGTGCCTGCTGTGACGAAAAAAGAAATTTAGGTTGTGACTGCCTTTTCAAGGCAGCATTTATCAGAAGATATATTTATCCAATTATGAGTTAATTTTAGACTGGGGTTTACTGGAGTGGTGATTTGGAGAAGGCACCCACTGAAAGAATAGAGGCACAAAGCCAGGATGGGGTAGATCCTATTAACTCTAGTTTGCTACAGCCTAAAATGAAGACTGTCTGAACGCTAGTTCTTTCAAGCCACAAGAAAACCTGTCAGAAAAAAACCTCTCTAACAACTAAAAAGGACAATAATGCACTTTTGAGTTAATAAATGGAAGCTGTATTGAACTCCAGAAAATGAAATCCTTAGACTCTACTTCTGATTGATGTAGTAGCTGGGGTATGTTTCAGAATATGGAAGGAAAATTGACATATGCTAACACAGACTGTACATCATGAATGTGCTCTTTCTAGTTATGTAAGCAATTGGATATTTACATCACTTTGCTTCCTATTTCCTAGCTAAAGCTTCCTGATATTTTGGTGCTGTAATTCTTTGAATTCTGATGCAAATATATGTAGAATACAAATATGAGGTTACAAAACATTGTGGCTTACATGGAATTTCCATATACCACACTTTTAATGAAGCTTCCTATCCCTTCCCTTTGTGATTCAATTGATCTCCCCAGCCTTTGACATGGTATTCTAGTACATGGCACCTTTTCCTTTTTCCTAAATCAAAATTGGCCTATGGGTTTATCTTAACCATTTTGATGTGGAAACCTCATTTTCTGTCCCCCAAGGCAATAAAAAATGGCCTTTCTTTCAAATTTGGAAAGAAAAAGTCCTCATGAAATAAAGAAGACGGGAAATTAATATGTAATGCTGCAGTACAATTTGCACTTATAATATGCTGTATCCCTGTCACTGCCCTGATTCTTTACACACCCACTATGAATTAGTTTAAATAGTCATTAACATTACACAAAGTGCAGTGTATAATAGGGATTCTGGGGAGTGGCAGTGTGAACTTCAGGGGATTGTTTAATATTCATTGTACACACTTTGTAAAAAGTCAGAACACGTTTTTCAACTTCACTGCACATCTGTGCAGTGTTGTGTGTGTACTGCAAGCCCTAGTGGCCACTGAACAAGCTGGGCCAAATCTGCCATTGCTAATAATGTTAAAAATCTGGATAAATTATAATCTTTCAAAAAGAGAGATAATCTCCTTACACCACTGTTGTGGCAGGCAGATCAGAGACCCACTACTTGATTTTGGCTGCTGTGATCGGTTGATGACTGTGTTTAATGATATTACTGGCCTACAGTCTCAATTAAATCTGATATTCTCCTTAGGAAGAAATTTAAAAAAAATTAAAAAGAGAAAAAAAAAAAAAGAATGCGAGCCTCTTCTGTTTTCAAAAAGAATCTTTTGGCAGAGCCTTCTGGTCTCTATCTTCTACAAGCACCTACTCCCTCCAGGAGCTTTTCTTGTCCTCCGGGTCAAAGCCTTAGATACTCTGAGATTTTCTTGGCTGTAATGTTGGGTTATAGGTAGAGGTTTTGTATGGTTGTGTATCAATGTATTTTGTCTTAGAAACTACAGAATATACGCAGAAAGATCCCCTGTTTCTGCATATATTCTGCTGTATATCCTTGCAGAATGCTAGAAATCAAACCTTGTTCTCAGGTAAAAGGACATACCACCTCATACAGATGTGTGACAGGGAGTCTGATATACTGATTTTGGTTTTTATTTACCCTGAGTTATGTAGTTCTGCTTGTTTTTTTCTAATTTGCTTAGTCTATGTTGCATAGCAACAATATGATTGTTCTTGTAGCTATGGAAGTCTCAGGGTTAACTTTATACTGCAAACTCTTCTTCACAGCCATACTCAAGTACAACTTTATGTCAGTCCAAATCTGTTTTCCTTCTGCTTAGTGAACAGTGATACTGTTGTTGTTTTTACCAGTACGTGCTGTACACACCTGTAACATCTCTCTTGATAACATCACCTCTGATGGTATCACCTTGCAGCAAAGAAGGACTGTTTTTATCCTTTTCACTGGTGGTAGTCTACAAAAAAAGACCACAGCTACCAATTACTCTGTTTAATCTCTAGGCTGAACAGTGCATACTCTGTGTTGCACTGATTAAAAGTGGGCGACTTCATCTTTGCCTAATCTTGAAGGTATCACTGAATCACTCCAAAGCTATCTTTTGAGGTGTGGTGGATTTATCTTTGCTCTTTTCTTTTCACACAGCAGCCACATCTTCTTGCTCAGCCAAACCATGTTGTCTGCCTAGCAATCCATTTGTCTGATTTCCATGTGGGGATGATTTTCATCCTACCACACATCTCAGTCATGTTGACCACAGATTGGCTGTCCATTATTGTTATTGTTTTTGGGGTTCAGCTTTCACCAGCTTTTCAGCAAATTGTTGATTTAAGTATTATGAAACCTCTGTGAGGATAGCCTTTGTCAAAAAAAAAAAGTGCAGAAGAACATGCCATCTCTCACACTGTTCCTGTCTCTCACACTGTTCCTGTCTTTGGCACAGCTGTAGTCTACCGGCTGTCCCAATTTATATATTTAATAGTAATATTGCTAGAGGGTGTACTGGGCTTTCTTACTTCACAGTTAAAAGGCTTTAGAGCTAACACTAGTTGACTCAGGAGAAAAGAAATTGGGAGTTTGCAGTTTGGAGGTTGTTTAATATTATATCAGGAGGACAAAAACATTTCTTCATCTCTGAGTTGACTGTAAAGGAAAAAACCCAAAGAAACTAAAATTGAAGTACAATAGCTGGAAATCACTCTTAATGACAAGAATAAACAGAGACCAAGCAAATAAAAGGCAACCAATGGAGTAAGAGCCAGAAGGGCTAGATCTTTTATTTCCTCTGTATTATGGTGATATGACTCATATTTCTGTGGATTGCTTTATTTGATATTGATTGATCACTCCACGAAGAACTCCCTGACTCATCTGAGCTTGTTGCTAAATATCTCATTTTTGAAAGAAATGTCATGTTTGGAAACTCATCAAGCTGACAAAATGGCATGTCTGTGTCTACAAATTGCTAGCTCTTAAGTAGAAGGGCTTTAGATATTTTCCCATTGTCCCACTGTTCTTCAAACCTGCCCTAAAGGATACACCTCTCTGAGCACAATAAATGTTCAGTCCCCTTGCTTGTTGTGTGTGGTCTTAAATGTGAAACAGAGCACTTTAGCAGTTATACACTTCTTGTAAAATGGAAGAGACAAGTGCATTTATTTGTTTTACTTCTGATTTGAAGCAGTGCTTTAAGAGTGAAAGATTTTTTGTCTTACTTCCCAAAGGGATTCAGCAGGCCTGAACTGCAACATTCTATCTGACAGCACATTCTGCGTATAAGACTATCTGCTGCTTATGCATCTTAGAAAACTCTTTTATGTTGGACATCTATACCAGCTCCAAACGGAGTGGTTCTTGAGTAAAGCAAACCTTCAGGTTTCTGCAGCATGCTCTGTCAGGGAGGGCTCCACAAGATGGCAGTGTGTATCCAGAATCTGTTTCCATCTGCTTTAGATACAGAGATCTTCCGCACGCCTCAGCAGATTTTGCTGATGAAATAAAATATTTAAAAGTTCCATATGACAAAACCTCGATTTAATTAAATAGTTTTGATTATTTTGCTTAAATTAAAATCATTGTGCATTGTTTTAATGTTGCTGGATTAATGTGCAAAAATAGAATTGCTTTGTAAAATATATGTTTTCTTTCCCTGAGACATTCCATATCATAGAATTTGTCTTTGATCAGACAGTATTATTTTATTGAGATAGATGACTCTATATACAAAATACAATCAATTATGTCCATCCATAATTCAAAAAATACCCTTTTTTAGATATGAAATCATTGCAAATTAATTGTTCCTGTCTTTATATGACTTTCTCCACTCAACTTAGTTCAAAATTGCTTTTGGGAGCATCCTGACTCATGCAAAAATTGTAAATGACCAGTCAGTCCCTTACAGATTAGGAATGTCTTTGTGGGGCAAACAAGTGAGCAAGGAGGAAGTTCTCTTGTCAAAGGAGGTAGGCAGAGAATGCTTTCCTACTGATGAAAGACAGGGAAAACTCCCTTCAAGCCAGCACAGAAGGTAATCCTTGCCCCTTTATTACTGCTGGGCTCTAGTGCCTTCCTTCTTTGCATGAAGTAATGGATAAGCAGAGGCTGTTGGTCCCAGGGGCTGGGTGCAGTAATGTATGGGGAGCAGAAGGGCTCAGAGGCTGCATTTCACCACAGAAGCAAAGTGGAATCAGGGTGACAGACAGCCATGGAGGCTGTTTTAGCACACTTTTAACAGTTCATCACAGATGCACAAAAAATGAAGCTCATTTTTGAGACAATGAAAAAAGAGGGAGCATGACTGTGAGGGAGAGGGGGAGAGAAAAACAGCTCCTCCAGAAACTACAATGCTATTAAGACCTGGTTCCCAGTGGATGACTGTGCCTTATGGGGTCTAATAGGTATGAGCTCCAGTCTAATCTTGGCTGGCAGTTGGAATATTCAGAGACTGCTGGGGAACACCAAGTTTCTCTTTCTGGGGGTATCTCAGGTGATTAATAATGTCAGAATGCATGCCTTAGCCTCTCCATCTTTGGGTCGCTAATGCGGCCTCTCTCTTTTCCTCGCCTGCCTATTTCCAAGAAACTTCCTTTGAGACTCCTTTGTCTTATTTGGCTGAAATTGAACATAAAGTTCAAATATTGCTAAAGGGAAAGAGACTGGCAGAAACAGACAGAGATATGGGCACATAGCAAAAGTATGTAAAAGCAAGTTTTTGTCCTTCATAGTGGTGGTGATGAAAACAGAGTGAAAAAATTCAATTTCTTTTCCTCAATTTAAACTTTTGAGGGAGACGCAAGGTCAGTACTGAGGAAATGAAGCCACACATGAAATGATATGATTTTAGCAATGATGCAACTGTTTTGGGAGATGCTTGTTTACCTGTATTGGTTTCCTCAGGATATATGGAAATGCACTTTCAATGCTGGTGGGCTGCTTGTCTCTTCTTTTACCCTCCTAGTCTCCTAAATTGACAAAAGTCTACTCATTTTCTCCACTAGAGTATCTGAACAGTTCTTACTGTTCTTATTTTAGTCAAGTAAGAAACTCTTCACACAACTTGGCTGGCCTGCCTCATTATAGCCTGTCTTTAGAAAATACCTAGGAATTTTTTAATATATCGAAATACACTAATTTTCAATTTGCTGAAAACACTCAGGACTTTCTCAAAAACACTTCAAAAATGCATCTTTTGTTACCATAAATGTGTGAGGTAACACATGGTCTTGTGGAGTTATCTGAGCCACCAAAGTAATATGCCTATTTATCCATGCTTCTATCTGACTGGTAACACAAGTGATTTGCATACTGCTATGAGACTGGCAATATGATTCTCATTTCCTGACATTCTTTGGGTCATGCAAACCTAAAGTGACACTTCTTGATTCTTGCTGTATAAACAGAAGTTGAAACTTTGACTTCAGTGAAGTTAAAATAACCTCAATAGAAACCCAGTAGCATATCAGTCCTACAGTCTGAGAAATTTCGTCTGAAGGACTTAAACCCAACTAGACAAAATTGGGTTGATTTTTTTTTTGTTCATTTCTTTGTGGTTTTTTGTCGTATTTTGTTCGGGGTTTTTTTCAATCTGAGGGTGGGTAACAGAAATACAAGGCATCTAAGTGGGTTTTTTACAAAGTGCACAGCTGACAAGCAGGAGAACGTGGGAACTATAAGAGATGTTTGTGTATAACACCCGTTTACCATCTTTGTCAGTATGTGGGTGGTGGGATGGAGTGCAGCTCCAGCAATTTTGCTGAAGACATCAAGCTGTGCAATGCAGTCTCCTGATGCTGGAGAGAAGGGATGTCATCCTGAGGGATCTTCACAGCCTTGAAAGGTGGGTCTGTGCAAATCTCATGAAGTTCAACAAGGACAAGTGTTGGGAGAGCCCTGAGAGAAGGAGCTTGGGGTGTTGGTCATTGAAAAATTCTTCACAAACCATCATTGTGAGCCTGCAGCCCAGAGAGCCAAACGTGTCCTGGGCTGCATCCAGAGCAGCGTGGGCAGCAGGGGAGGGAGGGGATTCTGCCCCTCTGCTCTGCTCTGGGGAGCGCCCACCTGGAACCTGCATCCAGCCCTGGGGTCCCAGCACAGGGAGGACATGGAACTTTTGGTGTGGGTCCAGAGGAGGGCCATGAAGATCATCCAAGGACTGATCACCTCTCCTTTGCATAAATATCCACCCAAAACTGAAAGACTGATTTAAAATTGGAGATGTGGTAGATGACTGCATCAGCAACATATGTTGCGCAGCATATGAATAAATCAAGTTCCATCGATGGCTAATGAAAGGCTTTTCAATACACTTAGCACTAAATTAGTTTTGATTAAAAAGCTTACTGGAGACACAAATGTAAACTATGGCTTGGTGCACTCATGTTAGACAGTTATATGCTGAATCTAATTTGAAATGGATAAGTCCTAACACATTTAATTTCCTGCATACTCAGTGAGACAATGTTCACTTTTTTTTTAAACAGTAATTTCCAGTGTGCCTTTCAAAATGCTTGAGTCAGCACCATAGCAAGAGTGTTTGGAAAGATGATCATGCAAATGGAACTTCAAGTGATTTAATATACTCACCATCACAGGTAGATAGCTTGATCTATGGCATACTTAGAATGATGGAACAAGCTGTATACATCAGTGGTGTATTTCAAGCTGTTAGCATTCACAGCAAATAATGTTTAATATGGGTTTATCTTTAGTCTGGAAAACTTACCAGAAAGTGTGATGAATAACAAAATTATGGAAGCAACAAAATAAATGAGAGTGGATTTCTGGATGTAATAGCAGAGAGGAGAGAGAAAATAAACTGTCTGGGTTGCACTGTATGTAGCTAGTTTTGAGCTCTTTTCGCTAAATCACGTCAGAACTGTGATTTCTTTTAATTATTCCTCAGACTGGAAACTTGAAATCTAAAAGAAATAACATATGTGGTTCTCGTACTCACAGGAGAAAAATCATATTGCTATGTGGAAAAGGATGCAACACTGAGTTCAGGGTTGGTCAAAGAGGAGAAGCAAGTACCACACTAATAGGTGAGGTAATGGAAGTACTGGAAATAGGTAACTTTGTACTAGAAAAGGGTGTTTCTTAATGGCAACACCCTTGAGGTGAAGGCAAGAAACCCTATTCACTGATTAAAGCTTTTTGAAAAGGTAGAGTCTGTAATAATTTTCAAAAATGTAGCCAATTCTCTTTGTGATTGTTTTTGCTCAAGGGTTGCAATCTAAACAGATATAGCATTCTAAACAAATTAATAGGCATGTATCCTCTTCTAGCATCCTTTTCAAACTCCCAGAAAGCAATGAGTATGCTCAGTCTTTACTCAGTGGCACTCCCATAATAGATTTTGCCCTTTTCAGCAATCAGTATAAAAAGTGCATTTCAAAACTGAAATGGATGCCTATTTAAAAAGGGATGTAGTGCTTAAAGCTCTGAAAGCCTAAACAGGTAGATACTATTTTTTATTTTTTTTCTTACTTTTGGAGGCACTTAAAGTGATTTTGAAATATACTGATATTTCTAAATTTTTCAATGCAAATTTATAGTTTGAACATAACTGATTTTCTTATTTCTGTTCTGACCAGACTTCAGCCACAGTCTCTGTGATGGCAGCAATCTGCTATGTGGTTTGGTGTCTGGCCCATAGCAGGAAAAGAAGCCTCTGGACTATTGTGAGGCAGGGTAGCAGCTGCACAGACACAGGTCTATGCTGAACT
Source organism: Ammospiza nelsoni (assembly GCF_027579445.1). Lineage (NCBI taxonomy): Eukaryota > Metazoa > Chordata > Aves > Passeriformes > Passerellidae > Ammospiza > Ammospiza nelsoni. The sequence continues at coordinate 30,652,556 of NC_080669.1, read as the reverse complement.
GAGTAATAGATCTGAACAGTTCCAAACCCACTGGTTTATTATGCTTTTTGCCCCTGAAATTTTTGCTTCAGATAACTTTTTTTTTTCTTTTGTTCTAATCTGGTTGCAAGGAAATAAAAAATATAAGTAAATAGATACGTTGTATTCCATGTTACAGAAATGACATAAAAGTTTATATTGCAAGGAATCCTTGGAAATCACCTTATCCAATTTTCTATTGAAAATAGAGACTCTGGATTAGATTAGGTAGGGCAGTGTCAAGATGAGTTTTCAGTGTCTCCAGCAAGGAAGATTCCACCACTTCCATGATTTAGTGAATCAAAGAATGGCGGGGGCAAGATGGGACTTCTGGAGGCCATCTGGCCCAGCTCCCTCTCTCAAACAGGTTGCCCAGGACTGTGTCCTCATATGAAGTATTGTTTTTGCTATATCCAGACGGAATTTCTCCTGAAGCACCTTGTGTGTCTTGGGTGTTCTGGCACCTGTGCATTCCTGTGCAGAGAGTAATTTCATCTCTGCAGCTGCCTGTTAGCTACTGGAATACTGTCATAAAGTCTCTGCTCAGCTCCCTCTCTTCTAGTCTGAGGACATAACATTTCTTCAGCATTTTTTTGTGTATTATATTCATCAGTCCTCTAATCAACTTGGTGTATCTTTGTTGGGCTCTCCCCAGTTCTTCAGTGCTCTTCTTGAGCTGAAAAACAGGATGAAGTATTCCAGTTGTGGCTTAACATGCACCAAGAGAAAGAATGGCAGCCCTCAAGCTGTTGAGTTACCTCTGGCTTGCACAGTCTAGGGCTGTCCTGGCCTCGTTACTGTCAGGGCACTCTGGTCACTCGAGCTTGCTGTCCCACAGGGACCTTCCTAGCAAGGCATTAAGTGTCCCCAGCTAAGCAGTTAGGCATCTCATCAGGCTCATCCATCTGTCTGATCTTTACCCAAGATATCTTCCCAGGTTCTCTTCCACCACTCTTTACTGCCTGTGGGTCTCATGCGAGAAAGGTTTAAGATGATAGTTAAATTGTTGAATTTTTCTAGTCCAAGGGAAACAAAAAAAAGAGTCCTCCTGCTAAAGGTTCGGGAAAAGGGACAGGTATGTTACATCATGATATAGTAAGGCTCCTGTCAGAGAAAAGATACCTCAAGCACAATTTGTGCTTGAGCCTGACCATTAATGAGGACTCAACCTGAATACTTAACCATCCCATCTTTGGGGAAGGGATGACATGCTATTCTTTTTCAGTTCTGTGAATTATTTAATTAAAGATAGATATATGCATTTTATCTACCATTGACCTAACTGCTGAGATTTTTTTAAATTTTAAAGTAGGAAAGAAAAAATAGTCAAATACAAAATAGATGCAACAGAAGGTACAAACCAACTCTCCAACACAAGTGTCACACACTCTAAGTTGATTACATTTTACTTCATGTAGCTGAAAAATCCCAGTTCTTCATGCCAAAATTGATCACATCACACATCTTCTGTTTCTGATGCTCATATAGGCTCTTTAGCCTACTGAGACAAATGTCTGTTTTTCATGTTTCATCATCATTACTGTACCTGTGGAAAAATGTGTACTCTTATTGTGCTCAACCCAACTTAGTGTTAAAAGGTATTATTTTGCTGAAATTCCATATTGTGGGGTAATAAGAAATGGACATACTGTTATTAATCTTCTTTTAGTAAGTCTTAAATTAATCCATACACATATCTTTTAAAGGGCTTTAAACTGCCCTTTACATTTTCTGTAACTAAGAGGAGAACACCTTGTTATCCAGATAATGCAGATAGAAGTGGAAGAAACTATAGTTCATACTCCATTTGCAAAAACCTTTAAAAATCTGAACTCCATATTTGATGGAAATACAAGACAAAAGTTAACATTTGAAAAGGAAAAAGTAAATGCAATACATATTACATGAACATACTATAGTTGTATAAGTAATCTGAAATCAAATACTTTGGCAGAAAACATGCCTAGAATTTGTATCAACAGCTGGTGCTTATCAGATCAACCTCTCTTCTGCATCTGGGTATGAATTTTTAGATAGCTGGACAGTGCTTGACATAATAGGTGCCTTTTCTGAAATAATAATATAATTTGCAAATGCAAAAAGACCCCCAAAACTGTAAAGTGTGTATGCTGCTTTCTGTCATATGCATATTTATTTAACAAAGTTGCAATGGTAAAAAACATCAACAGATCTGGTACCAGAAAAAAGAAGAAAAGCCCATGTAAATAGGTATACATGAGCTGTTATATCAACGAACTAAGTATTTGTTAACACTAATACTTTAATGTAAATTCTTTTGTTACCTGGAAATACATGGAATAGAATCTGACAACAAATAATCAGAATCTGATCAGATCTGTTCTTAAAATCACCTCCCAGTTTCTGTTTTATTTGTAAACACCTACAGCCCCCTTTGTGATACAGATCCCACAGGTGCATAAAGAACTGCATTATCAGTTAATTTGCCTGGCTTAATTTCTCAGCTGCACATCAGCGTCATGTTATGCACTAAAATGTCTGCCTTCATAGATTTTCCAGTAGGAACTAAAACCAAAATTATAGTTTTGGAAGCCTAACTGAGAACCGGTAATATGGATGTACAATATTTTCAGCACTGCAAAGAGAAAACATACATTTAATATTGACAAAAATCCCTTCTGTTAAAAATTATGAACGTGCTCCCTGGTAATATTTTCTGAGGAGCCTTAAACTTTCTGTTTCTTAGTCCCTCAGTATTCTCTACTGCAATGCATGTGTTTACATTATTATTTAATTATTTTATAGTATTGGATGCATTTAATATTGGATGCATTTCAAAGAGAGCTGTTTGTTACCATATGGTATTTTTCCTCATTAAAATTATTTAATTTCATAAAATTATTCCATGCTTGAACCTCTCATCATCATGACACTGTTTAATTCTGCATTCTCCTTTTCAAAAGCTTTCTCATGGATGTGAATCCTGACTTAGGACAGCAGAGTATTAACTAACTAACATTGATCTACCATCAATGTGTGGAACATTAATGCAGGTGTTAAAAGCTTATCTACCTGATGGGTTAAATCTGGATGGAGGAAGAGCTTGGAGTGAGCGTTGCAACACTAACTCAGAGGAGCTGGAGATGGCTGGCTGAGGAAAGGACCTTCTCCAAGGCAGTGCCCTGCATGTCCACTCTCAGTTTCCTGGCTTGGGAGACTGATTTCTGCCGAGTGAACGCTCATGTATGTACAGTGCTGATTTAATCTTTGGCTGACTTGCTGATAGCACTGACAGAAGGGCAAGTTTGAGCCATCTGCAGTGGTCACGTTCTGGTGGACAACTTTGCTGTAGGGTCTGATCTGAGATGGCCAACTCATTTCACACAGATTACCCAACAGCCTCCAGACAGAGCAGTGCTGGTTGTTATGGACCTGGGCTGCATTCAAGCTGGCGCTTAAAGCATGAAGGGCTCCATATGCCAGTGTGTCCCCTGAGCCATCAGGTGACATATGGTTTCATTCTCAGAAAAATGATGCTAAGCTGATCTGAAATTATGTATGCAAAGGCTAAAGGCGTCTTTTGCCGTACCTCACGGGAGCTTTTTACAGATATTTATATCACAAGGGAGAGATCCATTGTGTGGAAATTATAAATCCCATCATTCATTTAGTATGCCTATTCAGGTTAAAATGAATGAGCGTTGGTATCCTCAAACAAGTGAAGAAGCCTTTAGGCCTTACAGTAGGTTAGCTTAAGTTTTTTTGTGAGTGTTTTTTTTTTTTTTTTTTTTGGTGTGTGGTTGTGTGTGTTGTTTGTTTTTTGTGGTTTGAGGCTCTTATATTTTTTGTTTTCTTTTTTATGTTGTTTCGTTTTCGGGTTTTTTTTGTGGCTGGTGAGAGTAAAGATGTTTGCTTTTTTTCTTTATTTCATTCAGCTATGTAAATTGCTTATGAAAAATATGTTTATTAATTTAGTTTTTATCTACAGCTGCCATATCACCTGCAGAGAATTCTTGTATAATCTAGCCGGCAACTCCTAAATTCACCTTTGCTGCTTTTAGCTGATAGGCACAGCTGAACTCCTGTTTTTGTACTAGTCCAAACACATTCAGAAAATCTTCTGAGCAATTTGTCAGAGGTGGCTGGGATATGCTATCTACAATTGAAGATCATGTTGACATTGCAATTTCTTCCAGACTATGAATAAAATTTAAAATATTAAATTCTCTTTTCCCATTTGTGTGAGTCCTAGTATCTAGACAACACAGAGATTAGCTTCACTTAACTTACATTTCACACAGTCCAGCAGAAAGAAAATCAGCAGACTCTTTTCCCTTCCCTCACCAAACATTTTAGTAATCTACTGAAATTGGGTTTTAAGTATATATATCTTTAGAATAATGTGACTTCATGGCTAGGTCTTCGCTGCCAGTCTGAAAGACACCAAGTGGGGAACAAACCCAGGTTCATCTACACCTATGGCTAGATTTGCAAGGCAAAAATTCTGTTGGAAGAAAACAGAAGATTAGGAGAAGGCTAGGATCTCTACTCACAAAAATCTGGTTGCAGACTAGATTTCCAAGCCTTTTGTTAGCACCAGGCAGTTGCTGCTGCGCTTACCCTTACTAGTTCTCACTTAAAATGCTTATGGCATAGTCATTTAAGTCAGAAATATGGCACAAAACCTGAAGCAGGCCTGGTGAATTCACTGAGAGTTTTGTGGTGTTTTTATTCTCCTCACATTTCCTTCTTCTTAGTAAGCAATGTAAGTGCAGATACTACAGTGGGCATAGGAGACATGTCATTATTATCAGATGTGGGTCTACAGCTGTTGCACCAAAGAAATGTTACTTCTGATGCCCCTAAACTTTTGTTGTAAATATGTCCCCAGAAGAATAAAATAAGATTGTTAAAGGAGGGAAGCTACATGTGAGGGCATGCCTCAAGAGGAAGCAGAGAATGATTGAAGTTTCAAGAGAAAGCTATAGGAGAAAAAGTCTTTTATAAACCACAGAGAAGCCTGGAGCATACTCTGTGGGATCTGGAGGAAGAGATAAAACCAAGGAATAAAAATGTGTTCACTCATAGAATGATGTAAGCTACGAGGAAAAGAATAAATGGTAGTAAAGAAAGAAATTATGTATCAGATATCTACTAAAAATCAAGGTGAGACAGACTAGGAACTGATTTTTGAAAGTGATCCTGTCTATTTATACACTGTCAGTATATGTATGTGTATATACATACATCTATCTATATATATATATACACACTGATTTATAAGCAGCATAAATAGAAATGGTGTTTTTAGCCTTTATTGCAAGTAAAAGTAAAGAGCATGTGTTTTAGTAATTCATTTTTGTAAGCATATTATGAAATACCACTAAGTCCAAAATTTGAGTTGAAAATTTTATGCCACCATGGACAACTAAGCAAACTGAAAATCTGGCTGCTGGAATAATTCTGAGGATTAAGTGTATGAAATAGCCCATATCCAGTGCCTTTTGCTTTACTTTGTTTTTGTGCCATGTCACTCTTTTATTCCTTTTTCTACTCTATGCTAACATGTATAATTAACTGCAGTTTTTTCTGTTTTGTTTTTTTTCCTGGAGCAATCTACAAAAGCTACCACTCTGTGTTTATGTAGCTCTCTTTATCATAACCATGAAAAGAGCTGCTACAGAAGCTGTCATGAGCTGGTCAGGGGTCAGTGCTAATTAACAGAAGAACTTCTAAGAGGAATAGTGTGACTCTGAGATTAAGGCTGGGATGTTTGGACAGAAAAGAGCTGGGCAACACTTTACTTCTTTTAGTGTGAAAGCTCATAAAGCCACAGAGGAGGAAGCTGCAGTAGTAAAGATGAGGAAATTAAATGGATGTGTTAGGATTTCAGTAGTGATGCTCTTCAGGCAATGACCCTCCCAGTCTGCTCCTTGGTCAGTGATAAAGGAGGAGTCAGGGGAGACAGCTTAAGGATCAAGTTCAAGGTTCAAAACTAGGCCATTTTTTTCAGTTGCTTTCTGTATTTGAGTAGTTTCTTTTAATTTTAAGTGTAAATCAGCATGCTTTCCCTTAATAGAAATGCTGAAGATATTGCACAGAAAATAGTGAGGATAAATCCATAAATTTATCTGTTCATGGGAGACAGAGAGAAGTCACTTATGTCATTGCCTGAGTGTGATAGTGGAACCCTGGAAAAAGTTAAAGATAGAATCTAAAATGTTAGGCTTTGTGCTTTCCCAGATCAACTGCACCTGCGTAAGCAGTATGATAAATTATATAATTGTTAGATGTGATGATTGTTTAGTAATTAAATGTAATTATTATATAACCATAAGAAGAATAGTGAGAAACTATGTTGGAAATTCAGAGAGGGGCTAAATTTATGTATACAATAGAACAATATAAGTTTAATAATTAACATGAAAGTTATGTAACGATAGAGTATAAAACATGATCATTTCAGATGTATGGTCGGAGTCAGATTTGGATTGAATGTACCCCGATTCCCAGAGCTCTTAATAAAAAGCACTGCATATAATCCTCTGTGATTATGTGTTTTTGAACGCTAACATTTTGGCGACCTGAAGATGGGACCCTTGTGTGTGCTGCTGAGCGAGATCGCGACTCGATCACGCTCCAGCCGGCACCGAGGGATTCTCGGGGAGCCCATCGGCCGCGACCGCTTCTGCCGCTCACAAATGTCCCCGGGAGAAAGGTAAGGTGCTTTTTACTTTGGTTTGGATACCTGCCAATAAGACGCAGCGAAAGCTACGCTTGGTTGGGCTAAAGGAATTCCTGTTGGTGTAAGCCTAGGCGCTGTTCCGTAAGACAATCGCGAAAGTGTTGCGGGTCGGCATTTGTGGTATTTTTGAAATGGAGAAACTTAAAGGGATTTTGGGCAGTAACACCCCTATCCTGCATAATTCTCCTTTGGGGTGCTTATTAGCACATTGGAAACAAGGTAACTTTGGGGAAGGATTATGGAAAACTAAGTTGATTGATTATTGTAATTCATGGTGGCCAGAATATGCCTTGGAGAACGGTGAAAAATGGCCAAAATGCGGTACTCTGCAATATATCACTATTTCGCAGTTAATGTCATTTTGTAAACAAGAAGGAAAATGGGATGAAGTCCCATATGTTGATCTGTTTTTCTACTTACGGGGAAAGCCAGAATGGTAGAATGAATGTGGATTATTAATGGTTAAAACATCTGCAAAGTGTGGGGTTTGTGAGGAACGTTGTTTAGAACACTTGGCGTTAAGAGAAAGCTTGAGTAGGGAAAATTATACGAATATTGATTTACAAGTAGCTCCAATAGGAACAAGAGAACCTAACCCTATCCCACCTGTTTCATCTGTCCCTATCCCACTACCTGCTCCTCACCCACCTACCCCTGAACCTGTCTCATCTAGTACACGTTTCCCTCTTTATCCTCCTCTCCCATCATCACCCGATCCCTCTTCCTCAGAAGATGAACAAAACCTAACTGTGATAGAAAGGGGATAGAGGTATGTGAGTGAAAAAGATAGCAATGGTAATGAATCAGTGACCCCAATAGCCCATAGAACCCGGGGTTGGGCAAAGCTTGCTCCAATTGTGCATAGAGATGGCATAAGGAAACAAAAATGGACTGTGATTGCCCCCTTGCGACAACGTGTTGGAGTGGAAAGGCCAGTATTTGTAAAAGTGCCTTTTTCCCCGGCAGACTTAGTCATTTGGAAACAGTCAGCCGGAACTTATAGAGAAAATCCTGATAAAGTGGCATGCGTAGTAAAAATGGTTATGAAAACTCAAAATCCTGACTGGGATGACATACAAGTAATATTAGATACTCTGATGGATTCTACTGAAAAAGAAATGGTACTTAAGGCAGCCAAATAGAGGGCAAGAGAAGATATTAGAAATGGGCTGGTAACAGGGAATTTAGATGTGAATTTCCCGATTGAGAATCCAAATTGGGACCCTAATTTATTGTGTGATATGAGGAGATTATGGAAATACCAAGAGTGGATCCAAATAGGAGTTCAGAATGCTGTGCCCAAAACTATAAATTGGTCCAAACTATATGAGGTTCGACAGGAAAAGAAGGAATCTCCCACTGCGTTTTTGGAGAGGCTTAAGGAGGTAGCAAGGAAATATACAGACCTTCAAATGGATACAGAGCAAGCAAAGGTTCAGCTCGCTCTCATATTCTTGGGTCAATCACAGGATGACATTCGTAGAAAATTGCAAAAATTAGAAGGGGAAGAATTAAGGAATTTGGATAAATTACTCAAGGTCGCTTGGAAGGTATACAACAATCGGGAAAAAGAAGCTAGTAAAAGGCAGCAGCAGAATCTTTTGGCAGTAATACAGGGGAGAGGGAACCCTCTCCCAAATTTCAGGGGGCGTAACAGGAATGGTCAGGGTAGAAGACCAGTTACCCAGGGGTTAAGCCTGAATCAGTGTGCATATTGTAAGCAGGAGGGGCGTTGGAAGTGAAATTGCCCAAGTTTGAATAACCAGCTTGACCAGGGCAATCAGTTCCAGCAGGCTACCAAGGAGATGGTCCTGGGGGAGTATACCAGCTGACTAGACATAGAACCGGGAGAACAAGTTAAGGAACCTGTTGTAAATATACAGTTAGGGCATAAAGAGGTCAGATTTCTAATAGATACGGGAGCTACTTTTTCTGTATTGAATGATTTGCCAGGACAAATTGGAGACAAGGAAACGACAATAGTCGGCGCTACAGGGAAAGAGGAAAAACGGCCTTTCCTGCAACCCCTAGATTTGTGTTTTGGAAACAAGGTTATAACACACGAATTTTTATATGTACCTGAGTGTCCAATTCCGCTTTTAGGGAGAGATTTGCTAGCAAAACTTGATGCGGTAATAACCTTTGAAAATGGAGAGCTTATAATGAAAATACCTGAATCAAAGATGGGACAGATATTAATGATTAAAGAAAAACCTGTTCCCTCTATCCCTAGAGAGGTAGAAGATGCAGTGATTCCCTCTGTATGGGAGACAGATATACCAGGGAAATCTAAATTGGCACAACCAGTGCATGTAGAGTTAAAAGAAGGGGCAAGGGCTGTACAAGTCAAACAATATCCCATAAAACCAGAAGCATGGGCAAGGAATAGTAAACATTATTGAGAAATTCTTGAAATACCGAATTTTAGAAGAATGTGAATCAGAATTTAATACACCAATATTTCCAGTAAAGAAGCCAAATGGTGAGTATAGATTAGTGCAGGATTTGAGAGCAATAAATAAAATAACAAAGGATATTTATCCAGTGGTAACAAATCCTTATACATTGCTAACATCCATAAAGGAGATATATAAATGGTTTACTGTAATTGATTTAAAAGATGCCTTTTTCTGCATCCCCCTTGACAAAGAAAGTAGGAAACTGTTTGCCTTTGAGTGGGAAAACCCAGGGAACAGAAGAAAGACCCAGCTCACCTGGACATGACTCCCACAAGGCTACAAGAACTTGCCGACCCTATTCGGAAACCAGCTGGCAAAGGAACTGGAGATTTGGACTGAAAATGGGCAAGTACCAAGAGACCAATACTTATTGTTGCAGTATGTTGATGATATACTAATAGCTACAGAAGAAAGAGCAACCTGTATAAAGGTAACCATTGAGATTTTAAATTCACTGGGGATGGGAGGCTATAAAGTATCCAGAGGAAAGGCACAAATCGCACAACAGACTGTGATTTACCTGGGATGTGAAATTTCACAAGGGCAACGAAAACTAGGTACTAACCGTATCCCAGCTATTTGTGATATTCCAGAGCCCCAGAATTTACATGAGCTGCGAGTCTTCCTCGGGATGGCAGGATGGTGTCCATGGATCATGGACTATGGACTGATTGCGAAACCCCTGTATGAAGCTCAGAAGACGTAGCCATTCACGTGGGGCAAACCACAGAAAGAAGCCTTCCTAAAATTAAACGAAGCACTGACAACTGCTCCAGCATTAGGGTTACCTGATTTGTCTAAAGATTTTCAGCTGTTTGTACATGAAAGGCTGCGTCTAGCACTAGGAGTCCTGACACAACATCTGGGAAGCTGGAAAAGACCGGTGGGCTACTTTTCCAAACAACTCGACAACATAAGTGCCGGGTGGCCCCCATGTCTGCGGGCAGTTGCAGCTACTGTGATCCTGATACAAGAAGCCAGGAAACTTATTATGGGAAGGCACATAGATGTCTATGTACCACACATGGTAACCACTGTCTTAGAACAAAAGGGGGGCCATTGGCTATCTCCCAGCAGGATGATGAAATTCCAGGTAGTCCTGACTGAGCAGGATGATGTCACATTAAAAACAACTAACCTTTTGAATCCAGCTTTGTTCCTAGGTACCACAACTGAAGAAGGCCCATTAGAACACGACTGTGTAGAAGTAATAGAGTACACCTATTCAGCAAGAGAAGACCTGAAAGACGTCCCACTAGAGCAGCCGGAGTGGGAGCTGTTTACAGATGGGAGCAGCTTCATGGAAAATGGAATCAGATACGCTGGATATGCGGTAACAACAGTCAATACAGTAGTGGAGGCAAAGGCATTACCACCAAATACATCTGCCCAGAAGGCAGAACTGGTTGCTTTAACCAGGGCACTAGACTTAAGTGAAGGGAAAAAGGTAAATATCTGGACTGACTCAAAATATGCTTTTGGAGTGGTGCATGTACACGGAGCACTGTGGAAGGAAAGAGGACTGTTATCTTCTCGGGGTACGCACATTAAACATCAGGATGCAGTCCTGCAATTGATAAAGGTAGTACAAAAACCTGAACAAGTAAGTGGCAATCATACACTGCAAAACACACCAATCAGGAAACTCCAAAATCTGTGAGGGAAATCGAAAGGCAGACTAGGCAGCCCGACAGGTTGCTCGAGAGGTACAAACAACAATGGCATTGATACCTTTGAAGCTTAATGTATCCCAATTCAATTTGCCTCCAAAACCAAAATATTCAGTAGAAGATGAGAGAAACTGGCACGTTTGCTAAATGCACAAAAGAATTCAGAGGGATGGTATGTAACTGCACAAGGACAAATAGTGGTACCCCCCTTGATAATGAGAGAGGTTCTACAAATTAAACATAACGAATGTCACTGGGGAGCAGAGGCATTGGTAAAATTGCTAAAGCAGAGTTTAATTTCAGTACGGATGTTAACAATGGCAAAATCAGTAATGTCAAAATGTGATATCTGCTTGAAAAACAACCCAGTGGCCAGGCGACAGGCACAGTTAGGAAGAATTCGGATAGGAATAAAGCCAGGAGACTATTGGCAGGTAGATTTTGTAGAGTTACCAAGGACTCGAGGATACAAATACCTGTTAGTGGGGGTTGACACATTCTCTGGGTGGCCAGAAGCCCTTCCCTGTCGCACAAACCAAGCAAAGGAAACAGTTAAGTGGTTACTACAGGAGATTATTCCCAGATTCGGGGTACCCCTAGGGGTATCATCAGATAGGGGACCCCATTTCATAACTACAGTAGTAAGAGAGGTAAGTAGATTGCTGGGGATAAATTGGGACCTCCACACACCATGGAGACCCCAGTCAAGTGGACAGGTAGAGAGGATGAATCAGACACTAAAAAGGCAAATCAGTAAAATATGCCAAGAAGCCAAATTGCAGTGGCCCCAGGCTTTGCCAATAGCACTGTTGAGGATTCGGATAAAGCCTAGGAGTGGGATGTCAGTCAGTCCTGATGAAATATTGTATGGGAAACCATATGAGTCTCCTGAGCCTAACCCTAATGTACATGTCACAGGAAAGCAGGAAATGTATAATTATGTTCTGTCTCTTGGGAAAACTTTAGCTCGGCTCCAGAGTATCCTCGTGTGGAATAGACCACTGACGCTCAAGAACCCAGTCCATAACATACATCCAGGAGACGAGGTGTACATCAAGAACTGGAATGAGGAACCGCTGAAAGAAAAGTGGAGTGGACCCCATCAGGTACTACTGACCACCTTTACAGCAGTCAAAGTAGCCGGCGTGGAACCCTGGATCCACTATACCCGAGTGAAGAAAGTCCATCCTGGATCACAGACTGTATAAACTCTGGAATGAACAAAGGCTGCAGATAAGACGTGTTTAATTGCTTTCAGAATGCTATCAGTAATTGTGCTAACGTTATGGTTATTAATATCTTTGGGATGTGGAATGCAAAATGATAACTAACCACTCTTCATTCTAGAATGAAGAGAGAGGTACAAACGGAAACACAGGTGATAAAGGTTTCTAATGCAGTTCGGGCTGAGAACGTAATGATCGGATTAGTCAAAGATTTTGCCAAAATGCAAAACACCAGCCGAATAACTGCCTGTCTGCCAATACCAAAGGCAGCAGGAGACCCAGTAAATTGGGGAATCATAACATCAAAACTACCTGAAATACAAAAGAACAAAACAATTACATGTAAACTGGTACCCGAATCGAGGCAAGTTACAGAAACAACTCTGGTATGGGAACGTGAGGCCAAGGATAAGAAAGATCAGATAGAACCTTGGGACAGTGCGTGGTCTGTGAGTATTCTTCAAAGATTCCAATATATGGCAAACACCCCTTGGTGTATTAAGTGGGAAGGCCCCGAGAATGAAACAGATCCAGCAATAACGAACACTGACACTAGTAGCAGAACGAGGGCAGACAAAGTAAGTTGGTGGGCATGTAATAAAACTTACGACTGCACTTCAGATGATGAAGAGATAAAACGGATGCCACCCCTGGCAATAGCCCTACAAATTGGTTGTGCTTGCAGAGGGATCAAACATAAACAAGGCAGAGTGAATTATAAAGTAATTATAGGGTGTACCAGGATTACAATCCGAGGTCCAGGACAATTTGTATGGGCAGCAAGTGATGGTACCTGGACAACACATCTGCCTATAGATGAGAAAGTAAAGGAGATTACTTTAGGCCTCCCAACCTTATGTCCAATTTGGAAAAAGTCCCCATTTAATGGAAAACATGGACTTCTGCAGATAAGAGCAAGACGAGAAGTTCTAGACAATGAAAATCCAGATGACACCTGGCAAGAACCCTCTAGTGGAATGAAATTTGGATGGGCCCTAGAGTCATTGCTTGGTCCTATAGCAAACTATAAGAGCAGAGAGATGCTGTACAAACTTACAGGTCAGGTAGGTAGACTGGCAAGAGTCACCCGGGAAGGATTTAAAGAATTAAATACACAATTACAAGCCACCACAAAAATGACTTTACAAAATTGATTGGCCCTAGATACGTTACTCCTGAAAGAGCATGGAGTATGTGGATTTTTAAAGGGACAAGTTGATCATTGCTGCGTTCATATCCCAAATGTAACTGCAGATGTAGAATATGACATCAATCACTTGAAACAAATAGATCATGAAGCACAAGAAGAGCAAAAGAATTTGGCTACAAGCTGGTTAGGAAAAATCTTTAAAGGATTAGGGTGGAATGTGAGTTCATGGATTAAATCTATCACTGAGAGTGTGATAATCTTAGTAATCGTATTCTTAGCAATTTGGTTAGTTTACAGCATCTTAAAGGGAGAGATACAGAAGAAAACATCCTGGAACCAGAGGATAATAAAGGCACTAACACGAGATCCACGCCCACCATCTTCTGGTTCTCCAGTTCGTAGCAGCATCCATGACAACGTTTACATCAACCCTGGATTTGAAGAACCAAGTACGAACTGAGGAATAAAGGACTGTATCAAGTGAAAACATTTACACCTATAGTGAAGTGAAAATGCTTTCAAAGGGGGGAGAATGATAGCAGAACCCTGGAAAAAGTTAAAGATAGAATCTAAAATGTTAGGCTTTGTGCTTTCCCAGATCAACTGCACCTGCGTAAGCAGTATGATAAATTATATAAATTGTTAGATGTGATGATTGTTTAGTAATTAAATGTAATTATTATATAACCATAAGAAGAATAGTGAGAAACTATGTTGGAAATTCAGAGAGGGGCTAAATTTATGTATACAATAGAACAATATAAGTTTAATAATTAACATGAAAGTTATGTAACGATAGAGTATAAAACATGATCATTTCAGATGTATGGTCGGAGTCAGATTCAGGTTGAATGTACCCCGATTCCCAGAGCTCTTAATAAAAAGCACTGCATATAATCCCCAGTGATTATGTGTTTCTGAATGCTAACAAGTGTCTTCTGAACAGAAATGACAGCTGAAAATCTTTTTATTAAAACTGCTTGTACTGTCCCAGACTGATTTGTATGTTCTCCATGGGAGGTCAGGGCTGTTTTATCTCAAGGTGACAGTTTTCCATAGGGAAAATCAATAATTTATATTCAGAGTCTAAAACACAGCTGAACTATGTGAGCCTAAAGATTACATATATTTCTGCAGAGTGAAAACCAGGATCTGATGTGAAACTATTTACACTAGCCATGGATATACAGCTTAATAAAATGAGTCAGATTTTAGGCAGGTGATTATTCTTGCAATTCTGCTCTGGTATTTGCTATTTTATAGTCCAGGGATATAAATCTTTGCCACTTTCTAGTGTTTTGCTTTTTAGAGAGGTTGATTTTTTTTTTTTTTTTTTTACATTAAAAGCTGATCTAAATTTAACCATAATTACAAAAGGAACTTGATTTATAAGCATTTAAAAGCCTCTTAACTTGATCTAGTTAAACCAACATTTGGGTAATAAATAATTATTTTATTTGGTTAACCAAGGTTTTTCCATTTGTACATCTATTTCCAATAGGTGGCACTCCAACAATTTCTGAAAATGTTATGCTGTTTGAGTCTGAACTCTTGCAAAAGCCAAGGAGTCTGTGCAAATAATAAAAAATTGATTTGTAATTATTTTTTTTTAGATGTCATACAAAAAATTCTGTATCTACAAATTATATGTTTAAGGGTGTAAACTAGGGAAATATTTGAGGAAGAAGAGAGAGAAATTTCTGAAATTGTTTGTTTATAAAATTCTGTGAAATGTGTTGTGACAATTTTATTTTGTATTCTCCAATTATCTCCCAAAACTACTGCAGTGCTTGCCCAGGATGTCTGGAGTTCCTGGCATGGAGACAGCTCTACTGCCTGCAATACTCTGGAGTTTGATTCCACAAAGCAACAATTCTTCTGTTCCTTAAAAGAGCTTCTGCCAGTGAGAGAAAAAGGGAAAGAATAGAGTTGAAAGAGATCAGCTTACAGGGAAATACATTAAGTGATTATGAGTCTGGATTTACCTAAATGCAAAATAATGGTAAAATATTCTGAGTCAAATGATGTGGTTGCCCCTAAAGCTGAGCTGACTCCAATTCCCTGACATTCTCTGGCTGCTGAATAAAGCTGGGGAGAAATCCTGGCAACACTGAACACAAAGCAAAACTCCGTTAAATTGATAGAAGCTGAGATTTTATTTTGTAGTTCTTATCTTCCATCCATTGTCATCTCTTGTGATACAGGGAATAGCAGAGCTTTGGGAAAAAACATAACTGGTTCTGAATGCTCTCTAAATCTAGTTTAGCCAAGAAAACAAGTGCATGTTCTTCACTTTCCATGAGGTAAATTTGGTGACTCAGTGTGCTGAATAGAGTCACTTACAGTAAAAAAGACTGGGGCATCTCATTCCTGAAAACTTGATCTGCCAAGCAGCAGTAGTGTTATGACTGAAATCTTGTCGTGCTGCTGGTACTTACACATGCTTCACGTGGATCTTTATTTTTGTTCAGGATTGTCAATCTTGCACAGCACACCTTTGGTAAAGTAAAGATAATGTCTTGATGATTTCTCAATTAATGGGTGGTATTTTGGACATTCTGCTTGTCATTCTGGGCAACAGCTCATCCTTCATTCTCCCCAAAAGCTGTCAATTTGAAGGTAAAATACAATTTTAGTTAACTTATAGTCTAGTAACAAACATCTAACTCAATTTCCTGAGGGGGTTTGGCATGGCTAATGGAGGTCTCAACCAAAATTCCTGAAGGGTAAATTCCTGGGGTTTTTTTTAGCTAAACTTGCTGAAATCTGGCAAGACAAAACAAGATGTAGTATTAATTTAAAAGTAATCATTGTGTAGAGTTTGTTTCATGTTTGCAATAAATGGCACAGGACTTGCCTTCACTGAAAATTTACCTGGAACACAGAGGTGTTGGCTCTATATTCAATGAATATTTTTTGTTTTGATGGGATGTGGGAACATAAGCATGCAAACCAAATACATAACTACACATTTTCTTATTGTGAAGAACTGTTAATAAGCACATACTAAAGAACTTTTCTGAACTTTAGCTGCAGTGTAGAAAGATTTCCCTCAGCTGTTCCTTTACCATGCCCTTCAAATCATGTTTGGCCAGAAAACCTCGCTGCCTTTTTCTGCTGTCTGTATTTGTTTTGATCAATCTGTCAAAACAAGTGGCAACAATATTAGAGTTGGACTATGCAATACTCTTTAATTTTAGGTTTCTGTAAAAAGTATGTGTCCTATGTAAGAACATCATTAAGGAGGAATCCTAGTTGTAAATTGCACCAGTTAATTTTCTCCACCCCAAATTAGCAATATAAGGTAAGACAGATTGGATTTCAAGAGCTGTGACACTCTTCCCTGTGTTCTAGTTGACTTGTTTCATCTGGAGAGAAAACAAGCATGTTAAAAGGCAGTATAAAGCAGATAATCTTCATGAACAGAAAAGAACCTTTCAGCATCAGGAAGGTTAAAAAAATCCAGATATTTATCATGTTAAAAAAATCCAGCTATTTATCATTGCCTGATTTCAGATATCAAAGCAATATGATCATACTTTCAGGCAGAGAAGTGAATTTTTAGTTGTGTCTTCCTGAAGGTAAAATACAATTTTAGTTAACTTATAGTGTAGTAACAAACATCTAACTCAATTTCCTGAGGGAGTTTGGCATGGTATGGCATGAAGGGTTCAAAGTTTTAGCTCCTCTTTTGCATCCCTTTCTAATCCTTTTGCCATCCTAAAAGGATTAAGATTTGGCTTCTCTGATAATCTACGTCCCTTAATAAACCTGAAAAGTGGCTGACTGGATGGCATAGACTAAACTTGACATTTCCTTGTTTCTTTTTTTGGTTTGCACAGAGGCTGGCTTTCTGTGACAGCTTCAGCCGAGGATAGGACTCAACATATTAGCTATGTCATATTTAGCTGCAGGAGTTTTGGACATTTCCACCCCCACCTGCCCATTTCTCCTTACCAGCTGCAGGTTAGTGCGTTTCATAGCCAGGATGACAGAATGGAAATTACATCTGTACTTCAATTCTCTCAGGTCAAGGACTCACATTTCAGTGTAAAAACTACTGGTTCACCAAATTGTACCTGTATGCTCAGATGGGCTGGGAGGCTGGGAGCCAGGAAACTGGTACCAACAGTTTGATGTTGCAGTACTAAATCTGCCAAAACATCTATGAAGGAGCCCTAGAAAACACCAAAATTGAAACTTCTACCTTCTGTTGCATCAATACAGCAGTTTTTAAACCTCAGAGCATTTACTTTTAACTTCTTGGAAAAAAAAAATTCATATTTATGCAGAAATTCTGACTCTTTGCTTTCCTTTTGCTTTGAACTCATCAAAACCCATGTGTATTTAATTTTAATGTGGCTATGAAGAAATGTGTGAAATCTTAAGTGGGCTAAATCTATATGTATAATTGCTAAAATATTTTTGCTTATCATATGCTGTCTTTAATATTGATGTTTGGTATATTATTTTAATATACTGAATATACAGATAATATTTTCACTAACTATTGCTCAGCATTTTACTTTGTTCCCATGTATTTATATTTTTTATCACATCTAAACAAAGCTAATTTGTAACAGAAAGCATATCTTGCATTTACCTGTATTGAAGATCTTTGGTGCACAAATAATTGTGCTATAGAAAGAAATGTTGGGTGTTTTTTCAGATATGGAGTTTTCACAAATACAATTTAACATAAAACTTTAGGATCTCTTTTGGATTTCCTCAAAAAACAATATCATGCATGCTCTGGGAATTCTGTATTATGATATAACAAATTTTTTCTTCAGGGAGTAGGTAATGTCACACTATTTCCTGACAAGTGAGTCAAGATGGCAGGAATTAAAGCATGAATTTGGTTACCTGTGCTTATTAGCCTATCACTAACTAATGAGGCAACAAGCTCTTGAGTTTTGGGAACTGAACTACATTGTGTTAAACTCTTTTACCCTGTGAGAATTGCAGAGCTGAATCTTTTAATGATGCTTCTTCTCTTTGGAGACAAATAAATGTTAATGTTGTCAGTACCCTCCTTCACAGTTTCTCTTTTAGCTTTGTCTGAATAGCTTTCTGCTTTTTCTTATTCCCTTGATGCAAATTTTATTGAAATCTCAGTTCCTCGTAAATTGGATCTCAAACTACCTTTAGAATTTTATCTAGAGGAAGCACAAAGCTACTGAGAATGACTATTCCTCTTTCTCTTTTCACACATTCTCAGTAACTGCATAGACAATGAATTATTATTTTATTCACTTCTGTGGCCTCTTCGCTCTTCTAGCTGACAGAGATATTTATGTCTTATAGTATGACTTGGAGAATCTGGAGCTGGACTCTGAGAATTTGGCAAGGAACACAGAATCTTTTAAAGTTAAAGGCTTTTAAAAGTCAAAAGGCTTATTGCTGATTTGCTGGACAACTTAATCAGTGGAGATTCATTATGAATTTTCTGTATTTCCTTTGCTGCTAGAGGTAGCCAGAGCAAGACTCAGAGTTTTGAATCCCTGGAAATCAAGGTCTTCCCAGTCAACCTTCAAAGCCTTGCCAGGACTACAGGGAGAAAAGTTTAGCTTCAAGGCAGCTGCTCATCCTCAGGTCACATAACTCATTGAATGAAAGATGCATGGTGGCAACATGCCATGGTTGCATGTTCACACTTAGGAGCATAAAGCTGGAATTAGGGAGCTATATGTTTTGCGTGTTAATTTTTGAGTGTGGGGAAATTGCTTGGTATGGGGGCAGCAGATTGCCCCTGGTGAGGCGTGGCATTAGCCAATCTGAATGTGAAGGTCAGCACATACCTCTTCTCTGCCACAATTCCACTCCCAGTTTGACTCATGTGATGTCTCACTGTGTTCAGCCAAGGGTCCTTCTCCTGAGCTGGCCAGGTATCCCTGACCCAGCAGAAGTCTCACCCAGGAAATGTCTGGCTGGAGTTCTCCGGTATCAGAGGATTACATTAGTGTCATGTTGGTAGTTAAAAATTTAACAATTTTACTTAAAATTAGCACTGAAAGATCTTGCCTTGACTTCAGCTTCTGTCTTCTATTTCTTAGACATTCCTTCTCCTGTCATGGAGCTGCTAGGGAGCACTGAAGAGAAACATTGACTCATGTGCACTGACCAGGGTTTGTCCTGTGACTGTCGTGCTGCTGCAGATGGTTGAATTTGGAACTGACATGAGAGCAGCCAGCAGTTCTCAAGCAGCTTCAGTCAAATGCCATTTCAGGGCGACAGAGAAGAGAAAATCAAAAAGCCTTTAAATTCCTGTCCTCAGGGCCCTTTCCCATGTTGCCAGTCACAGACCTAGTGGGCTGCTGCTGCTGCTTCCAGTAACAGAAGGAGAGCTTCAAGTAGCTCGGGAAGGCCATGGAAAGTGGGGCCAGGAGGTCACTTTGTACCAGCCCTGCTAGCCGAGCGCAGTCTGTGAAGGCAGCTGTCTGGGTGGGCTTCCCTCTTGCATGGCCTTCTTGCAGAGGTATTTAGCATTTGGAGAAGATGATGGACCACACCTGCCCTACTCCCCAGTCGCCCTCAGTGATACAGAATAGAGGTGTAAAACAGGTCCTGTAGGAAAATGCAGAACCTATTTTCAGACTGAGGAAGCAGAAGCTCAGCTTGCCACCGCCAGGGACTTAAATGTCGCTTCTTTGTCCCTACTTCTCTGACAGATTCCCATACCCTGCACAAAAACCCCCCCATAAACAAATGAAAAACAAACCAAAAGAATATTTTAAAATATTTTGCTCTGTAAGCAGCTTTATTTTGTGTTTAGAGTTTCCTAGAATCTGTGTGCCTGAGGTTGCTGGGGATGTGCTCAATCAGTGTTTTGTATTCCCTAGCATGGTGTTGCTCTCTGACATATTCCTCCTATAGTAGGGAAGCAGCCAGGTGAAATTGTTCAGAACACCAAATATTAAGAGACCAGGAGACAGAGTATGTTCACCATGTTGACATGGGGTGTTAGAAATTGACATTTTCCTGAAATTGAGATTAGAATTGCTGAAGCATTTAAGATAGTATGTCTGCATGTAGTTTGGAACCAAAAACCTTATCTTTAACTGTAATTCCAGTCCCCTATGTAGAAGGCTCTCATTGTTTCATTTATAACTTATTTAATGCCACTACTGTAAAAACTGTGTTTCCTGAAGGCAAAATTCACATCTGTTTTATTTGGTTTACATTTTAATCAGCATGTTAATCTGAAGTAATTTGGAGCATCAAAAAGTATTATTGATTACTTTTGTTTCTATTTGTTTCCAGCAATTAAAAAATAATTTTCTGAATCAAGTAATCCAATTAGAATTTTCTTGTTAGGATATACATACATGTGCAAGTCAGGAATTGCTCTGCAGCCTAGGAGATGCAGCTTGGAGAATAGGGACAGGAAGAAATTATATGCCTGACCAGAACAAAGCTCCTGAAGTGTGTCTAGAATTCAACAGAGTTGCCTAGAATTCATGCTGGAAGGCCATATTTTTCCCAATTCAAATTTTGATTTTGTTTCTTGACAACATGAAAACCCAAAAGTCCTCTGTTCATGAGTCCTGCAGCCTACTTGTACACTCTTGTTGCCTACTTGCCAACCAAAATACCAGATTTTCTTAAGGCTGGTTAAGGACTGTCAGCCAGAGGCATTTGCACTTGGATTGTAGCCTTTAAAAGTGAAGTATCAGTGATTCCAAACAAGAAAATACCCCAAAGAGAAGATAGCACAGATGGAACTAGGCAGTGTAGCTGCTCAAATTTACTGGTTTTTGTTGAAAATATTAGCTCAAATCTAGCAGTATTTGGGCTAGTCAGTATTGTATTTTTTTTAAAATTAGCTTGCTAGAAGAAGTGTTAGTCTTATTGTCAGGATTGGCTGTGTTCTCTGGTGATTCCAGAGCATGTAAAGCAGTGCTCAAGTTAAACTATAAATATAGCAGCTAAAGTAGTTCAAGGTATACTTATTTTCTGCATCCTTAATCTTTGTAGTGATACATAAACAGAGTGCTGTCAAAATCTCTGCAGTAAAGCTGTAAGATATGTTTGAACCTACTTGGAGATGTTCTCCAAAGGTGCCCTGTAATAAAAATAAAGCCCTCTTGGTTTTGAGATAAAGGGATACTTTTAACTGCATCCACCAATTAAAGCAATAAAACATCCCATGGGACAATAGTATTTTGTCTGAACATAGTGGGGAGTTAAATATTAATTACTTCTAGGTATTGCTCCTCATTAACTGTAGTGGCCAAAGGTAACCAAAATTAAAATAAACAAAGCATATGCGGAAATTGTTTTCACCAAACTCATGCTACAAAAGTTTGAAATTACTTCAAAGGGGCTTTTTATAGGTTTGCAGCACTGAAATTTGCCAGTGATTTAGGCAAAAAATTTTTCAAACATGTGTGCACTCTGTTAGTTTGTTGATAGACTCATTCCACAGTCCTCTAGTACATATAATAGAGGGGTCATTAGTTCTGAGAAAATTGAGTATTTTTCATCACTGTAGTAGAAGTGTGTACATATCATAAACAGAGCCTGAAGGGATTTAGTTCCAGGTTATTAAGTGTTCATTTGAGATGGTGGAAAATAGCTGCTGTTTCTGATATTTTAGATTAGATGGCTCTTATTGCTTGTAGGGTTTATTTTCAGTGACTGTTAGTCTTATTATTACAAATATATATTTAATGACTGAGGCAGCATCAACAAAATCGGTAAACTCAGGTGCTATCCAAAAGCTGAAAAGTATTGATTCATTAGTTAGGACTTTATCATTAACTGAACTCTAATAGAAACTCTGCTGCAATGATATCCAGCAATTAATGAGACAGAATTGTTATTTGAAATTTTTACATGTAAAAATGAACAATTGTGTCAATTTGTTCACTTACAAGGATACATAAAGGCACTAATAAAAATCTTACTGAAAAATTTTCCCTAAGAGAAGCTGCAGTGGAATCACCATCCTGCTTGGGAAAAAAAAAAATTAAGACATCAGGGCAAACATAGGCAATTTTTCAAAAGGTTTTTCAGAAATAACATTCTTGACCACCCCAGTAATGTTGTGTTTTCCTTGCCTAATTAGATTCATTGCCTGTACTGCAACCTCAAACCCTTAACAATAATGATGCAGTTGTTACATGGAATAACACATCAGAAGAAAAATAGCATAACTATTCAAATAGTAAACTCTATTCAAAAACATAATTTTCTTCTGCCTGTTTGTGAGAAGACAATACAGACGAAGGTTTTGTATCAGTATTTTGCAGATACAATTTCTTTTATACTAAATCTAATAGAATCAAGAACTTTTCAGTATTAATTCAAATTTTTTAACTGTTCTCTATGACTGAATCATCAATGTACATAGTGAACTCACAGTTCTGATTAAATGGTGTCAATATTTATGTTGGGCATGTAGTACAGTCACGCTGGAAATCTAACACAAAGGGACTATTTCTTTAAGGATTGGCCAAATAGCTAAACCAAATATATTACCATTCACATTTGCGGCTGCATTTTTTTTCTGCCTTTTGATTCTTGTCAGATTTTTTTTTTTATTAGTACCATAGCTCTCTTTGATGCTGCTGCTGTTTGCTATGGAAAAAGACAGTGACCCTGATTATGAACCACTGAAGTCATATCATTGAGTCTGAACATTGATGTTGCCTACTACTAGTCTCTCACCTTCCACTAGATGCTAGTAGGATATTAGCTCCTTTAAGGGGCGGTGTTTGAGACCATTACAGCTGATTATGAAGGTAACACATGATGACCCACTGTTAAGTCTGGCTGCCCTGGTAGCATAATCCTTTTTCAATCTGTTTGTCAGTCTGTCATTTTTGGAGCTTGAATTTTCCCTGCTTTCTGTCCATTGTAGCTTGAAATATGTTTAAAACACTGACCACTAAATAACACACAGATAAATACTGACAGCTGAAAGAACTGGCAATAGTAAACAGAACCTTGAATTGTCTGTCCTGCCTATTGAATTTTTTTATTCCATTTTGTCTTAAATGTGTAATATTATGGGTAGATACTGTTCTTGGTAAGAAATAAATAATATAGTAATACTTAATTCATGAATGGAAGCGTTCTCAGGATGTATAAGACTTTCTAGAGCTACTCTGTGGTTCATTCTTATTTATCTACAGATGCCTTTTTCAATGCAGAAGTATTTTATGTAATTTACTATTGTTCACACTCTGGCACAGTTAAGTGCTGTTTATTAGGAGGGTAGAGAGCAGCATCCCTCAGGACACAGGCAGTTTGTAATTAGTAGGAATATTTGGTCTACGAAGTTGGTAATTATCCTCATATTCCTATAATTTAACTCTAGAAATGAACCATACATGCTGTTTAGTGGTTTCAGAAGCCAGATCTATTCTGAGTTTTGTGTAGGGAGGCTCTGTTCCATCACATGCAACTCCAGTGGGTGAGTTGACTAAACTGTGCTTAGTTGTGCATGCTAGCATATCTACATGGCTAATTAAATTATCATTCCTGAGCTCAGCTGAGGTCCATCTTCAGATCTATATGAAATGTATTATTGTGCTTTGATCCCACTTTTTATTTTTTGGTTGGGTTATACTCATCTACTTTAGCAGGTGACTGAGCACATTACCAAGCAGCTCAATAGATCCAAGTGGCTGCTGCTGATGTCCCTGCATTAGACTATGCATGGTCCAGGGGCTACATCAGACTCAATTTAGTTTGGTTACTTGGACCAAATATCCCCTTTATGCAGGTGTCTCAAAACTATCTGAAAAGCTAGTGCTTGTCTCAGACCTTTAGAGGCCAGGGTTCTCCCATATGCGCTTGGAACACAGCTTCTGGTCTGGTTTCAGTTCCTCAGAAAGAAATCCAGTTTGTATGCATTAAATTGGCTCCAAACCAGTATGTGGTACATGCAGACAGTCAAGGGTTTAACTTAAAAAATACCTCTCCTGCTCTGAATTTAAGTGCAAATTCAAGCGGAGCAGCTCACAGGTGTTGAGTTGCTGCATCCTCCCTATAACTGATTGTGTGAGTGCTTTACCATGGTGTCCAAATGAAGTCAGACTGCAGATTAACTAGTGTTTACAGCCACCCTTTAGACTGCCTTGATTTAAGTAAGCCAGACTTCAACAACTGGCCAGAGCTCAGAGTTACTTAAAGAAAGCAAACTGCTGTTTCTCAGACATTAGTCACTGGTTCCTGGATCAGACAGCACTTAAGGACTAACAATGTGACTGGACACAGATTGTGCACACCATGTCTGTCATGCACATAAATCCGGGCATGCGAAGTGGGTGCTCTACAGCTGACATCAGTGCGCCAGCTTGAGTGCATGATCCACACCTATTGCATCATATATCATAAAGTTAAACTCCCATGACCAAAATTCTAGCTACTGACCTATGCTGTACAAAATTAGTTGTTTACTGACTTAGACAAGTGCCCGGGCTGGTTTATGTGCTGATGCGAGACATGGTAATGTCTTGCTAGTGCAGGGTCACGGTGGTGCTGATTATGCAGATTATTATTCAATTAATCTGATTATATTCAATATGCATTCAGTTAATTTTCTATTAGATAAATAATAAAAATAAAAATTAGGGCAATTATTTTCTAAAATATATAGCCCAACTTTCTTAATATGGTTACTGTAATCTAAATTTTCCTTTTTTTTCCCCTTTGAAAAAATGGAAAAATGGAAAAAACTAGAGAGACAGGAGTTAAAAAATTCAGCTGTATTCAGTTGAAGTGGCCTACTCTCCTAACAGATTATGCTCACTGAATATCCTATTTTATAAATGGCTGCCATGTATATGAATGAGACAGTTCAAGTTGAATTTTTATATTTTAAAAAACTGACTTTTGTTTGTTTGGTTTTTTATTGACAGCCAGTTATGTATGAAATGTCTAAGTTCAGGCTTGAATGTCACCAATTCAGTGAAAAAAGCAAAATGACAAAGCATTATCTGCCACCTTCCTGTCTGCCTTCAGCTTTGCAATTTGCAAGCAGCAGATCTGACTACATTGAACTGCTAGACTTTATTATTTCTAGTACCTGATATCTGTCTCAGTCTGGTTGTATGTGCAAGTAGCAGTGAAAATTGGATGAACACCTGCATATGGTGACAGGAACACCTGATGGTGTTAGGTTACTGCTGTCATGTGAAATGTGTGCTAGAATAGGTAACCATGACTAATGCATGTGCACTTAAGCAATGCAAAAGGAAATGGTTTTTGTTAGGTGTGCAAGCATTTTGGTTTTTCACACTTGTGATATGTACACTCTTTTCTGCATCACAACTGAAATAGGTTCTATGCACTTGTGAAGGTAAACAATGCTTGCAACATTCCTTTGGTGTGTAGCTAATATGATACCAACTGCTTGCTGTGAAAGTCATTTCACATATCCCTGGATGCCCTCAGAGCTCCTTACAGAAAACTACTCCTCAGAGAGCTAAGGTTGGTTTTGGAAGAGTGCTGAAATTTGCTTTGTGTGAATTATGTTTATTTTTGTTGTCTTTTTCATATCTTACATAACTTCATAAAAAACCATGAAGAGTGTAATAAAAGTGTTCCTAATAAATAAAAAACATCTACATTAAGTGTAAAAGAACAATAAATGCTCATTGAGCCTGTTTTTCTTGGATCTTCTCTTGTCACATTGACATGGAGTAAGGATAAGCTGCACTGATGTGGGTAGCATTACAACACCATAAATCAGTGGTTAAGCTAACAAATCTAATAGATCTGGTTTTCAGAAGTGGAGACTCTGGCATTTCTCCATTTCAAAAGCCCATTTCTGTTTCCTTTAGTGATGACTACAGTAAGGTAAACCAGTCCAGGTTTTTGGTAAGTGGCAGCTAGTTCAGGTTGTGTCATATTTTAGGAATGATATTCCTCAATTTAGTACTCCCACTAAAGAGAAAACCACAAACCTCTGGTGGCAGATGAAACACAGAGGTTACATCTTGAGATAAAAACAACTTACTGGAAGCTGTAATGAGATGGGAAAACAATACTAATAAGAAAAGTACTCAAAGAGAGGGTGATGTACATGCAAAAATTACGGGCCCGACATGCCCTACGCCAAGGCAATGAACAGTGGCCGATGAGTTCTCCACCCAGACTGTTCCCACATCCCAAGCCACTCACACATTCTTCCCCAAAGCATCCTGGACTTCCTACCTGCAGAGATGGCAACAGGTGCTGGAGAATATCACCCAGACATGGCCATGGAGCTCCAGGTTCCAATCCCTCACCGCTACTGTGAAAGGTTAACTCAGTCCTGGCCCAAACGAGGTTACTGGGTTACAGAAATAACTTTTTAGAGAATAATGGGAAATAAGTGGATACAGAAGAGAAACACCAGTCTTGCTGGGCAAAAGCAGCTACAACTTTATTATTTTTTCAGCATTGCTTTTCTAATGGAAAATAGCCACTGAAAGAAACAATTACATGCTTTTTGGGTCAGTTTTTAAGAATAAAACTTGATACTAAAATCCCTTAATTTTTCAATAACAGAAAAATATTTTGTAAGTTTTTAATTGTTTTAATCCTTCATGGAATACCAACATTTTTATGACAGCTTTTTTTTTTCCTGTGGCAAAATTTCACTTTGTAAGAGTGAGAACATTCAGTAAAATTTTGTGTTTAATGAAATATCATTTTCAAAGGATTAAAAAAGCATTTCTGTGTGGTCAAAATTATTTAATTTTTGTTGTTTTGAAATATCAAATGTTTTTCTACCTACTACTTTGGCATCAATGTAGATTCAAAGTAAATTTTTGTCTGGCACAATACTCTTAGACAAAAACAGCTGTTTAGACTTATGAGTCTTCTCTTGTGTTCCAAAGTTTATTTGCAGAGAAAACAAACAAATGTTTTAATCCAGAAGACTAGTATTTAGATACACAGACATATGGGTAAATAGGGCACACTGTTACTACCCTGTGTTTTGTTATTCTACCTTTGTTTCACCTAACCCAGAAGAAGATGCAGAAGTTGTTTGGATTAGTGCATGTCAGGTATGGCAAGTGATACTTTGCACAGCATTTCCTTGCTGTTATGGTTCTCTGCCTTCTATTTCAAACTATCATACTGACTTGCTCTTACTATTCTACCATTTGTCAGACTGGCTCGCTATGAAGACTACTGGCTCAGTAGACTTTTTCTGACATTCCCCAAGAAAGTTAAAGTAATTTTTTGTATTTATTTAATTATTAAGATCTGTAAATGTTCTTAAATGTTGATCAGGAAAGTTGGTTTTTTCCCCCCTCATTAAAGCATATGTTTCTCGTCCTGGCCAGCTGATCAGGCTAATCCTTAACTCCTTCTGCTATGGCTCATCAAGACAGAATCTCTTATGTGTGCATTAAGCCAGACTCTCTGAACTGTGTAAATGGAAATGTGCAATTTTGCATGCAGCTGTCTGAATGTATTATTCCTATTAAACAAGCCACCCTCTTTCCTAGGAGTGTCTTGTTGTCACTTTGAAATGCAGTTAAATAAGAGAATCCTGATACATCACAGAAATTATATATCATGGAAAAATTAGAGTTGTCTGCTTCTCATCTATTCCTTTGTGCTTTTTTTCCCCTGTGGCATAATTCTTACATGGAATTTCAATAGGACCTTAATAGTTGCTCTAGTAAATAGTTTGGAAAAAGGGCAGAATCTGAACTTTTGGTTGTTCAGCAGCATAACTGCTGGCTTCTAGATGCAGGTCAGAATCAGTCCCAGTGCTTGCTGTGTTTGCACAGCAACAATTTAAGCAACAGTTTTATCTGGTGAGGGAAGAGCCTCGATAGACAGTGGTGTCATTTGTTCTTGCTGTGCTTTCATGTGCGCCTGGACCTGCCTTATTCGACCTTCCAGCCGCAGAGTCCATTCCTGGCGAAGTCTGCAAAGAGAGTACAAGTGCTTAGCAGTTATTGAGCCAAATCCTTCAAATGTATCCAGGGCTTTTCAGCAGGGTCGAAGCTTACCTCTCTTTCATCACCAGAGCACTTGTCCTGTATTTATTTACCAATTACACATCCCTCTAGCTTGCTAGATTGGGAATGCAGGGGAGAAAAGGATAGTGCTGATATTATCAGTGGTTGACATTGCTGGATTCCAAATGAGTCAAACAACTGCTGAAATACTGTCACTGTGAAGAACTCTGTTTTTCCCTCTGGGGTATTCTCAAAGCCACACAGATGTACTGCCTATGCAGTAAGGTCATTCAATGTGTAAATTAAAAAATACAGTTTTTCCTCCAGCCCCTCAAGTTCTGCTGTAAAATGTTGTGGAGAAGAGCAGGCTGAACTTAAAATATGTCCTTTTGGATAAAAAAGAAAACTAAGTCAACTCTGTAGACCCTGTACATGTTAAATGAAAGGAATTGATGTCACATGCAAGAGGAGCCACATAGCTTCAAGACACTTGCATAGTAAAAACAGAAGAGAAAATCTCTAGGGACCACTGCAAGATATTGTTGGCTGGGCTGTTTTCTGAAGGAAATGTTATGAAACATCTGACCCAGCAATGTTATAAGATTAGATATTATATGGTGATGCAAAATGCATCACAGAATATATGAGATTTTAAATTACCTTTGGTGTGGTGTAAAGAACAGCAGCCAATGATTTCATATGAGAATAACTCAGCAGTAGCTCTTTCACATGGATGCTTGTGTTATCTGATTCTGAGTTTGGTTTTACATTGTGTTTTAAACTACCTAGTCTTCAATATCCTTTTGTGCATATAGATAAGCCTCAAATGAGATGTGAAGTGAGTTAGGAAAAATCTGCCATTGAGAATACTGGTGTTTCTCATCAATGTCCTACTGTCAAAAAAGGAGCACTCACCTTTATGTAAAACCACACTATTCTCCCAAGTGCCTCTTACATGAGGTAGTGGATATGTATGTTTTGTATTGATAGTGTCTATTCCCTCCTGAAAGTATCACTTTTTTTCAAATTATAGAACAGTTTGTGAACATTCTGGGCTTTGACTGGGCAAGTGACTTTGAAGGAACCTGCTTGGGTCTATTTCAGTTGTGATGGGTCAGTTATGACATATTGAATATGTAAGTTAAAACATATTCAAGGTTCTTTCACAACATCTCTTTCTTCAGAGTAGAGTTTTTAACATTTTCAACTTTGTGAAGTCAAAAATGTTATCTAAACCACAAATTGCATTTCATTTGCACTGTCTTCTCCTGATAGTCTTTTGTGATCTAGGGTGATAAATGTTTCCAGTGAAGCTGAACACTTTCCTGGATTTTATTATACATGTTTTTTCTCCAGCAATTTTGTGATTGGGATTTGAAAATACTACTGAATAGTTGGAGTAGGATACTGGAAGAAGGATTGTCCACATCCAACTTTTTTGAGATACAAGGCCTGCCCAGATCTTGATTTCCAAGTATCTAAATGATGACAGTACTTCCTTCTTGAGGACTGGGGTCAAAGTACCTAGAATTTTTTCCAAGAAGTAGTCCTTTAGCAGGACCTTCCAATTTGTTGAAGTCAAATTAGTTTATGTGAATGTCCCAGTTTTGAGAAAGGTTTATGCAGAAAACCTTTGTTAGCTTCCGGAGAAAAGCACAAAAAGAAGCCACATGAGACATGGTATTTCTTGTCCTCTGTTTCTGCCCATTAGTATTCAGGGAATTCATTCAGTGTGCAAGAGACCCTGGTTTAAAGTTCTGAGTTTTCACAAGTTGAACAACACTTGTGCAGAGTTATCTGTACCACAATACAGCTATATAGCTCTCTCTGTAGGCAATTCCTGTTGTTTTATACTGCTTTGTAAAGCTCTCCCCTTCCCCAAACTAAAACAAGCAATAAACCCCCAAAACAACAAAAAGCCCACAGCATTTTCCATTGAATGGGAAAATCTCATTGTGTCATTTTTACCTTTGGGTTTATATGATGTGAAAGGCTGTTAAACATGACAAAGGTGCCACAGGATTTTTATTCTACAGATTAGGTGGGTGGTTGTCCCTTTAATGTAATACTGTTTTGTTTATTTGTGTTGCTCTATCAGTTCCAGGTAAAATTCCTGCTATTTTCTGGCTGTCACTATCCATAATTCCAAAGTGCTTTATTTTTTCATGGCTGTGCTCCAAGGCCTTTGAAGAATGCTCATGAGGTTTAGGGGTGAGGGGTGTCTGAGTTTCCATGCAGAAGAGCCATGGTAATATGAGACAAGCAGCTGTGAGAGGAAAAGTGCCAAAGACCCAGAACACAATCTGTGCTATGAATAAAGCAGTACAATAACAGGTTACCTTATTTTAAAACACGTGACAACATGCCTTGCTGTCTTGTGGAAAAGAAAAAATACCACTTACTTGTTCAGGGCACTTTTGCTTAGCCTAGACTCTTCAGCTTCTTGTTGCTTAGTTTGCTCTTGGATGACCTTTTCCCAGAAGTTCTTCAGCTCTTCCGCATCATGACCACCCATCCTGTGGTGTCTAGAGTTCGTATGCTTGCTCATTTTCTGAAAAGCAATTTGGAGGTCAGAGCAGTCAAAAGCCTGACCTGAGGCAGATATTCTCTTACTTAGCCCCTTGAAATTTCATTCTCGGGAAGTGCTATTAAAATAAATTATGTCACCCGAAAAGAATAGGTAACTGGTGTGTAGTCTGCCTTGAACCAAAATATAAGGCATTGAAACAGGCCTTAGGTGACAGTTGAATGGCATAACGATATTTTTGCTGCTGAGTAATGACTGTGCATGGCACAGTTCACTGAAATATTGTGGATGCCTCAGTATGTGTGATATTTTAAGTAATTTTAGAAGAACTTGTGAAAAATGCTTTCAAATATAGTGCCATTGTCACTGGAGTTCAGATTAGATGTGAAGGACTTTCCTATTTTCTATCTTCCATATTCTTAAAACAGATCATAGATGCTTTATCTCAGGGAAATGCACCACTCCTAAATGATTCCTTCCGCTACTCCAAATGATGTCATGCACAAAATATACAAGGGAATTATGAATCTGAATTGAAACACGCAGAGTGCAAAGCCCTGGGGAGCTTGTTATGGTATTGTTCTATTTTTTATCAAAATTCAGTCTTAAATGCTTTTAAAAGTATAGCTCCTTGAAATACAGGGATCAGTTCCAATAAATTATGACAGAAAATAGGCGACTTTGTCCTTGCTAAATGCATGCTATTGAAACATTAAAATTCTCATCATGTCTGATGTCCTTGCTGATATTACTGTATTGTGTTGATTATCAGATGGTAGTGGTACTTTGAAAAGTTAGGTTCTGTAGCCTATTTCCTGAATCAGCCTTCTCCATTAAGTCCCACCAGAAAGTAGGAGGATACAAGAAAGAAAAACCCCAAAAACCTAAACTTCAGAGTTTTCTGTGACTAGATCAGCACTTAATTTGAGGGTTGCTATGAAATAAATCCCTTGCTTCCTTGCATTTACCTGCGTTCTGCTATCATTAGATACTTTTGCCAACACGCCACTCTGTAATGGTGATGAATTAATGCCTCATAGACCCTGATATGGACTTGTGAATCTTCTTTCTTGATGATTTCATACTTTAGGAGCTATTCTTGATAAACACAACAAAGACTATGCTAATGTAGGCCAATCTGAAGAAACTTTTGCTTTGTACAGTGCTGTAAAGTAGAAGATCAGAGTAAACGTAAAGGACTGTCAGATGTAATACAGTTAATGCAGATTTCTGAAAGATTGCTATAAAATAAAAGTAAGTTTTAAGCTAAGTTCTGGGCATCTTCCTAAATTGAATATTTTAGATTTGTCATAATTTTCATGTATCATTTTTTAAAAAAAGATTTGTAATAGCAAATAATTTTGCCAAACTTGGCACAAAGTCTGGCTGGAATGGAAAAACTATTTAACAAAAAGAAAAATCTCTTTGAGATACATTCTTTTTCCATTGAAAATCCAGTTGCTTGAAGACCAGAACAGCCCAACTGGAGTGATAAGCATGATCATGTAATATAACCTTCCGTGTGATGGAGTGCCTTGAAAGGTTAGAACACTGGTCCTCTTCACAGCAAGGCCAGCAAGAGCTGCACTATCACAAAAACAACCAGATATTTTTCTCTGAGGCAAACACCATTTTTCTAGTGTTTCCCTTGATATGGACTGGGGATGCTGTAGATGTAGCAGTGTGATACAGCAGCAATTGTTGCATTGGTGTGGATAGAGCAGTTCTACTAACACCTTTTGCTAAATGTGTTGTGTTTGGCAATGAATATGGTCTAAATGGGATTATGAGTAATGTTAATAAAGCTTTGTCTCACTCTGAGGTCCCAAAATAATAGCATTATTTAAGGCATCATCTTGCAAAAAAATATTCCTGTCACGGATGCACTGGAACATGCCCTATCTGTGTCCTAATTCCATAGGCCTTGAGCAGTGTTAAAATAAATGCTCTGGTAATAGCTTGTTACAGCAAGTGATGGAATCTGATTATTTCATCATTCCTGGATCAGCAGGTCACATGGGTCTTCGCACCATTTAGAGGCTCTTCTATCACTAGCAGCTGCCCACTTGACACTCTACAGATAATTATCCCATTGCCTCAGAAGCCAAGTGCAAGTTGCTGACAAACTGAATCAGCGTGCCCTCCAAACCCTATTATACTTTGCCTCATATAAGAATCTGCCATAACACATTAACCTTTAATTAGAGATTTAATTTTTATGATTATTAAACTTCTAGTTGATGTTCTCCAAATGGTACAAAGATGATCTCCAGTCTTTATCTGAGATTTAAATTAGTTAGATTTTGGAGGGTATATCAGCGTTTTGGCTGCCTTAAGCTTTGTCCGCTCCACTGAAAAGAGCACATTGTGATCAGAGAGATGCCCAAAAGATGGAGGTAGTTCTGCAAGTTTCAGTCTGCTAGGTTTGTGGGTTTTTTTGCAAGACATTTACTTTTAGTTCCTAGGAATGCCAGTGACAGTTAATATTTCACATGGTATTGCTGTGGTCCTTGCTAAGACGGATTCTTGATGTAGAACTTTTGAAGACAGTATGGTCTGCATTGCTGGCCAGCCTCTTTCATGGTATGATGTGTGAAAGCATCATATTTTTCAGCCTGGCATTGCGACATCTAGGTGTAGAGACTAGGGTCCATGTGTACTGTAATACCTGCTTTTCTTTATGCTAATTGAAAGATTCTTCTTAGGAGCTTGGTTTGAATTTCTGAGTAACCCTTTGTATAAAAAAAAAATCTTTATTATTGCTCTATTGATAACATTTTTGTTGATGTGTGATATTTTATTTTTTAGATGTCCCAATAACCTAAATTAAATTTACACTGGCGACTGGACTTAATACTGTCAAAGTTCCTCTTGATTCCTTCACTCAGATAGCTCAGGGCCCAGTAACAAGTAGAACAATTAGATTTTCCCTGTAAATAAAAAGCACACTTTCTTACAGTCTCTTGGCCAGTTTTGTCTGGGTGGAGAGAGGGCAAAGAAAATAGGTTCATCATTCCAGAGATATTACAGTAAAGTCAGGGAGGTGTCTTTCTGACTCCTAATGGCAGGTTGTTTTAACATGTTTATATACTGATATGAATGTAAAATAACCAAGAGCAAGCACTTCTATTAATTTAAGATTATTCATTCAGAAGACTTGAAATATTGTAAGTATCATTTATGAACTGAAAATTTATGCTATAAAACTTTCTGCAATATATTTTCTATGAAAGGTTACTAAAATGTGTGTAACACTGGCGCAAGACAGTCTCTTATTAAATATTCAACTAAGATAGTTAAGGAAGAACTATGATTATATAGGTTTTGCTGTCCTACCTGCCCATATGAAGTATAGTTTACTGCTCTTTTAGAGAGCCAAGCTGATAAAACAACATTTAAATTAGAATGAAATTAGATCTTGGTTAAAGTGGTTTATGCATTTGGCAGTTCTGAACCTCAACTGTCAAAAACATGAAAGTATGTACAAAACAGTTCTTACAGCATTCATCATTTACAGAAATTAATTTATATGCTACCATATTATTAATTTATGGAGAATGTCCACAAGAAGAAGTAATTGTAAAAACAAAATTAATGGCACTGTAAAAGAAAAATCTCCTACATTTATAATCAAACCATAAATCAGAGGGCCATGCAGCAATCTGTAAGACAGCAAATCACTTATGAAACACAGCACCTACATATAATACATTGTTTTAAACTCATAAAATCATAGAGACACCGACTATGCTGAATTGAAAGGGACCCACAAAGATCACTGAGTCCAGTTCCTGGCCCTGCACAGCACCATCCCCAGGAGTCACACCATGTGCCTGGGAACATTGTCCAAATGCTTCTTGAACTCTGTCAGGCTGTGACCACTTCTCTGGGGATCCTGTTCCAGTGTCCAACTACTCTCTGGATGAAGAGTCTTTTCCTGATAATCCAGCCTAAACCTCCCCTGATCCAGCCATTTCCTTGAGTCCTCTCACTGGTCACAAGAGTGAGGAGTGATACCTGCCCCTCTGCTTCTCCTTGTGAGGTCACATCCCAGAGACAGTTTAGAGGAGGTTTGAATTGTGAATGATGAACAGCTTTCCCTCTACAGACTTATCCCATAAAAGGGGAGAAAATTTTGCTTCTAGCTGTAAGTCATATGCACAACTTTTGTTCACTGACAAAAAACTAGTATAGAAAAAGCCAGTGGTACAACCTTCTCTCATTTAATCTGATCTGCATCTGAGTGTGCTTTGGTAAGGTGTTAAATTAGTAGGTTCCCACATGCTCTGGTCTTAGTCCCTGCCTCATCTGCATGTATTGAACTAATGCAATCTCAGTCTACCTCTGCTGAGGCACAAAAAGGAGTTTTAAAAAGTATCCAATGCAAATAATTTCTTTTCTGCGCACTTTGTAATTTCTACATTGGACTCTTTCTGGAGAAATTTTAAGGGCCAGAAATGGCTCTTGATGTTTTGAACAAAATTGCTGTTTGGAGTTACCCTTATGTGAAATAAACAAGCAGGAGAAGAAAATATTTTCTAAAGTCTCAGGAGCCATTTTTTTAACCTTTTTAAATCTTTCTATTTGACATGTGTCTTAAGATATCTATAGTCGTTAAAATTCAGTGTTTTATACAAATGGACTTGTAGGCAAAATATTTGTGCTTTTGCTTTTTAGTGAGAAGTATTTCAATATATTCAGTAAAACTGTTAGTTGAACATATGTGGAGAAAAATATCAATGTGATTTTTAGTCTGAATTATGCATAATTTAAAGAATAATTGGTTTGGCTAACAGAAGGAAAACCACTTTATGCTTTACATTACCAATAATGTAAAACAATATTTGAATATTTCCAAAGTTTATTTAGAAAATTTTTGCTGAAAGACAGTCTTTAACAATAATTATATTTTCTATATGTATATATACATATCTTAAAAATATTTCTTTTCCAAAAGATGGAGATAAGTCTAATTTTAACTCTTTCCATGAACCTGATGATTCAGCCAATTTTAATATGGAACATAAGTATATTCCTGGAAGAATTTCCACAGTCACTTCAGAGATTATCTTTGACTTTAACTAGACTCAGTCCCTTGGGTCATATCATGACCATGAGCTGGTTTATCTTTGTCAGGACACTAATTAATATCCTATTCCTTTTGCCCTTCACCAGGGTTTGTTTGCCTAAGCATGGAATGTTTTCCAGCATTATAGATCTACTACAGTACAGTTTGAAGCCTGTTTTTAGTGGTCCTTAAAAATTTTTTTAAAAAAGCTCAAAGCTCTGAGAAGTTTTAAGTTACGCATAAAGAATATATAATTTTGATGAGTATCCCCTTACATGTTCCTTTTATGGTGGTTTTCCTTTCAGTTGAAGTGTGTGTAATACAGAAGTTCTTGTAATACGAAAAAAGATAATAACAAATAATAGCTTAATAACTCAAGTTATGACTAGAGTAAAATGTAACAGTGGAAGGATACTTATATTTTATAAATCACAGAGGATCAAAATAATTTTCTAAAGGTATACTGAAACATACAGAATTCCAGAATTCCCTCCAGGTCATGGAGGGAACAAGAAGAAAACATTGTTCAAATTCATATGATTTAACAAAACATATGTATATCCATATGTATTAACAAAATTAATGTATATCCATGTATATCTAGGCAGGTTTAATAATCAAGACAGGAAGAGAAAATCTTATTTTGGCCAAAATACAAGAATATAAATGCTTACTTTGATTGTATAGTAGCTTCCTCTTCTGTCAAAGTGTGGTTTTCTTGAGTGATTACTGAATCATGTCAGTTTTACCCCTGGGTTCCCCTTTTCAAGAGAACTCCAACTGCCAGGAATAACTGATGAAATCTTTTCATCCGTCACTCATTTTTATTTGGGAGTGATGACATCTGCTATTATGAATTAGCTTAATGGCAGCAGGGGAAAAAACCCCAAACCCACAGTCTCATTTTGTGAAGCCTGCAACACACCACGAGTTATGACCAGACAGTTACAGGGCACAAACTCTGAATACCACGTTTGATCTGTGCTATAAATTTTGGCAGGTGCCACTGATGTCATAACTTGGCTCTGGAGAAAGTTACTCAAGTAAGATCCCACAAGTGTGGATCACTGTAGCATAACCTCCATATGACTTGTGAGAATTCAGCACCATCCTCTCCAAGAAAAAGGATAGATCTGAAAAGATCATGTTGAATAGCACATCTTGTCTCACGTTCGTGCTTCTGAGTGACTGACAGATAAATAGATTTCTTTTCCACCTCTTTTGAAGTGTTGGTCTGTAAAAGCACCTGGTAGACTACATGACAGGATTCCAACTAAGCTGTTAATACACTCAATAGTGCAGGAATCTGACCAGCTGCAAGCTGAATCATAGCGTATATAATTTGTTACCGAACTTAGCAATTCCACTTGCACATATTCTTCCTCCTTCCACTGGCAGTCCTGGGTGAACAGAAAAACACAAGCGAGTAAGGTGCTACTTACTCTGACAAAGGGAGAGCAAATAGGGACAGACTTTCTGCTCTCAGTTTTTTTTTGGCAACCTGAATGCATAACCTTTTGGTAGTTTGGCAAGTTCCACCTTGAATTTAATTATACTTCTTACTCCAGGTATTTTTAGTGAAAGCTTGCTCCAGGCATTTCTGTGCCAACTACTGTAAGTTTTCTTTTAATCTAAAATCTGAATGTATTCAAGAGACAAGTTACCCTTCTCATGTCTTCAAGCTATGTACGGCAGAAATCTCTTCCCCTCTCCTTCCTTGTTTTGATATTACAGCATTTAAGGATTTTGGAGTCTTCTCATACTCATTCTCTGGATAGACAGATAGGTATCATGACTCTTTTCTGTGGTCTCATTAAACACAAGCACTGAGAACAGTATGTCACATTCCAGCTAAGTATTAGTCCCTTGTATGCCTCCTTATTTTGTTTGGATAGCACAATTGGAATCTAAAATAACTTTCATCTTTTCCAGAGAAGTACAATGCTCATTACAACTTTCTAATTGATTCATGCACTCATCTAGTTCTCCTCTTATTTTTTGCAACTTACAAGGTTCAACTTATGGCAGAACTTTTAATTAGATCTCAAGCTCACAAACTGCCTCTTGTGCTATTTTCTCTATTCCAATCCTTCCAGTAATATCTTTCTTTTGTTTTTGAAATTCAGTTCTCTATGCTTATGACAACCTTTCTGTTCTCCAGAAAATTTATTTAACTCACTGCTTCATTTTGTGCCAAATGCTGTTGCTCAAAACATTGTTTCTAAGACAGCTCTGGATAAATTCCTTTTTTAAACTTCTCACAGTTAGGGAGCTTTCACTAAAAGATGTCAGCTCATTTTAACAACTTCTAAGTTTAAATAGATACATTCTGGTGAGATCATAAGAAATAAAAGCTGGTTCCTCCATAGAGAAGAGAAGAAGGGTAAACAAGAGGCATGTAGTCAGCCTTATCTCCTAACATAAAGAGTAACAGGTTATTTATTGTCTGCTGGATGTGGTTAGTAGACAGTGAGAAAGGAAGAGAGAGGGAGATTGCAATGTATCATTAAGTATCCTTATAGAATCCATAATTAGTTCAGATGAACAGCTAAATTAATTTTTCCACTAATCAATCAGTAAAACCTCAGCATTGCTACTGTTAGTGTAGGTGAGCCATGAAATGTAACATGAAGCTGGTAAATCACCGTTCCAGGACAGACTGCTCTGACTGATGGCTGATCCTGAACCCTAGACAAATGCTCAAATTGCTGATGATGGTGTCAGACTCACAGTTTCTCATCTTAGAGCTGCTCCTCTTCATATAAATAATGCAGAACTCTGGGCTTGAGAGGCAGTACCAACAGCATTGCTTGTTTGATCTCCTGTATGTCTCAGAGGTGCGTTTTGCACTTTCCAAGACTATCAAATATACTGCTCACATTTTCTCTACTAGGTATCCTAAGGCATACTTTTTCATGGCAAACAAGTTATGGAATTTTTTTGAAAAATCTGAATTTCACTACAGCCCAGACATAAAACAGATCTTGAAATCCCACTTATATTCTTGCGCTGAAACTGCCCCAATTCAACATCTCAGAGAACTCACACACAGTTCCACTGTGCAATGTCAGTGGTGCCTAGTGGTAAGAAAGCGTAAGAAACACTAGGGAGAGGATGAGGCTGCAGCAAAGCACACAAAAATAATCAGACATTTTTGATCATTGTAAATAAAGTGACTGACAAATGGGAAGCAAGACTGATTGATCACTGCAGTATCAGTCTGATACCATGTAGAGATCAGCAGTATAGTCTACTCCAGCCTTCTTGCTGTTCAGAGTCAGTTGAAACAATGTTATGTGACTTTAGAAGCAGCATAGATTTTCTCTATAGACTTGTCAGACAAATCAATATTTTGAGTAAATTATTTCAAGTTTATGAAGCACACAGACACCACTATATGATCAAAATTTTACAGCCTAACTTGACAGTTTCACCTAAGAATTTGACAAGTCTGCATTGTAGCTCTCACAGTAAGGCTCTGACAGTTGCTTCTGCTCATTTGTAATGATTTAAATCTATAGGTATCAGATAGTATTGTCTTGCACTGACACAGCCTTTGTTAAAAATGACTGTGTTTTGGATGCTGTATTACAGTAATTCACTTTGTTACCCTTTCACCACCTTGTAATTTTTGCCAGTTGGAGCTGATATAGTAATTTATATTTCTTTTGCTTTATGTGAGCTATTGATGCTGTCAATAAAATGCTTGATTGCATCAGGTAACTAAAACTTATCCTTCATTAAAAGGAAGAGAATTAATTTGTTAAAGTCCATTGAAGATTTCAGTGGGCAATTAACTACGGTGATGCCCATATAGTCTAACACTCTACAAAACATATATTTCTTTCCCTCTGTTTTGCTTGGTCATATACACTTAACTACCAGAAAAGGAGGTAGCCTAGTCTCAGATTTTTTTACTTCCATTTCCTTATCAGGACTGTTTGTATTTTGTCTACTGCACATTATTTTCAAGCATGAGGGGAAGACATCAAAAGAAATGAAGGCTAAGTTGGGCTACAGCAGCTGATTCCTGATTTTCACTCATATAAAGCTACTGCCAGCTTGCAGAGCCTGTAGCACATGATGTAGGCTCCCTCATGGAAGGGCTCCCTAACTGATTCAAGGTGCATGAAACAGTCGATGCGGGAGGTCATGATGAAGTATAGATGGTACTGCAGGTTTTGTAAGCTCCAGAAAGAGCTCTTCCTGTGTTATGAACTGGTTTAACACAGAAGGTTTAAGACAGAAGACCAAAGAAAGCTAAGCCTCTGTGAACAAAATGGATCAGACCCAGAAAAGCTTGAAATATACTTTAAAAATGTGGTTAAAACCAAACGAGGTTAGATGTTGCTGCCAAAAAATTGAAAAGTTTTATTTAATAGTAAAAGAGGCAAAGAGAAAGAGAGAAAAAAAAGAAAGAGAGAAACAGAGAAAGAAGAGAGTGTGGGGGGATGGCAGGACAGGGAAAGGGTGATGGGGTTAGGTAGAAAAACTTCTGAGGGTCCCAATGACGTCTCGTTGCTCCCCTCCACCTGGTGTTCTTGAGGCTCCCCTGCGGCTGCCGTGCCCCCAGGGCACACGGACTGTATGGAACCCCGGGGATGGATGTACCTGTGGGCAGTGGGGATGTCCAGGTGCCTCCCTTGCAGGCCCGATCTGAAGGCGTCCCTTGCGGCGCTGCGGCTCTGTCGCACCGCGCTGCCGTGCCCCGGGCGGGCTCTGGGAGCCCTCGGGGGATCCTGTGGCAGCCCACGGCACCCCCGGGTCCTCGGTGTGGCTGCGGCTTCTCCGGGGCGAAGGGGCCCCTCGGCCGAGCCCTCTGCACAGCCGGCACGGGCGGCCACGGCCTCTCAGCAGAGGCCTTTTCCCCACAGCCCAAAGCCTCTCCCGCAGCTCTGTGTGAGCTCTGTGCGGGCCTGGCAGCTGAGAGCCCTGGGGCTGTGCTTTCCCTTCCCAAGGTGCTCAGCTTGTGCGCTGTGAATTGATTCTCCTGCCCCAGTCCTAGTTGTTACTTTATTTTTCTTCATCAGTGAGCGGTGTAGGGCCTCAGTCAGGGCCCTGTTCAGGGCATGGTGGTCTTCTCTGCAGCTTTTGTAATACAGTTTTGGCGTAACAGGCAAAAGTCCTTCATGAAGATATTTAAGTCATAAACTATAATATTTTAGTATTCAATGTACTGTCTCGACATTTTTCTTCTATCTTTACTACTCAGCAAATGCAGCCACCAATTCAGGAAATTTCTGTGGCGACCACTTGCTGAATCTTGTCTTCCACACTTTCACCTATGCTGTGCTAATTGTCTTTAGTTGTTTGACTTTAACTTGAAGGGTCAAGCTTCTTTAAGCTTGAAAATCAGGATGATCTTCAACTAGACAGAAAAACAATCCTCAAGGGTTTAAGGGTTCTTATTAGATATTGTCTGGGGACAAATCTGCTAATGGTAGGGTTTATTTGAATGCTCTGTGTCTGCACCAGATAGGGAGACACAGCATGAATAATCTGTGGGATAACATGCCAGAAACACTGAAAAGGTAGGGGGGGTCAAGGTAGAAGCACTGCATCTGGCCCTGTGAATGATATCGCTAAGCTCATGCAAATAGGCATCATGCTAGAAGATGTGTTATTATTTCATCTGTATAAGCTGGAACGTATTTATCTCTAATGAAGTCAGGCGTATTATGTCACAGGTCCTATATTACATCACATTTCCTGAAGAAATGTAAAATGATTGTACAAGATAAGCAATTGGAGTAGCCTGATATCTTGAACATGAGGGCTGTATGGTGTAATACTACTTGATCTACAGCTTAAAGAAAGGCTTGTCTGTGAAATGTGCAGCAAAAGTTTAGGAACAGAAAAAGTCCAGAATGGAAGACAACACAGTGGTCCTATGTGAGGGAGGTTGGATGGTCCAGAGGGGAGTGAAAATGATGTAATACCATAAAATCAATATTTGTGACAAAGCTAATTGAAATTTGGCGTGAGCAAACATGAGGGGACCAATATAAAATCTGCTTGGGGTAGGAAATTACCCTGTCAAATTCCTTCGAATTAGTCTGATTTTGCAATCTGAGTTTACAGCTGGTCAGTGCTATGCACTGTGGAATTGTATTACTGGAACTGAAAAGTTGACTTTACTATCCTAAGGAAAAGGAGTTTGGAAATGCTCTCCCCAAGAGGTTGCATCAGGCTACCCAGTTTGTTCAAGATTCACTCTTAATAACTCTCCAAAGTAAAGAAGCGGGTTATTATACCCATAAAGTCTGGAAAAAGATCTGGTGTATTTCAGCTGGCAGTGTGAAAGAACTTGTATAAGAACAAGTCGATGTTTTATTCATATTAACATGTTCAGATCTACTAGTTACATTGTGACTTGCTAAAGAAGTAGTGCAGTATTTTCTTGTATTTTAAATTAATTAGTTAATAAAAAATTCTGTTGGTATATTATGGAATTTTACCACAACTTAGCTTCGTGGTATTTGCAACCTTTTAATGTTCTGATAGCATGATAGTCACTTCATGGACTTGAACATTCAAATTTTAAATAATTTCTAATAAATAACGGAGGTATTCCCAACTCCATATGACTTATTGCACTGAGCTGTTACTTTGATTTGTTCCTCTAATGATTTATCACATCCTACCTATGTTATTAGGGCACCAAGGTTTTCAGGACTATCTTTTAAATGAGAGAATGTAGCAAAATCCGTCCTTAGTCCTATTAGGCTGTTTGGTGCTTGATAGTGTAATAATATTTCTGTTTAAAAACTTTATTTCCTTTAAATAGTACTTAAATATTAACCTGCCTAAATCACTTGACTGTTGTCGAGAAATATCTTAGAGTTTAAACACACAGACAAATCACCCATGATATCCAGTATTTTTTTCTACTTGTTATTTTAATCTGTTGCAAGAATGAAGAGCCGCAATGTTGCTTTAGAGCAAAAGGCAGTCTAAGTAAATTTCTACTGTAACAAGGAATGGATAAGAAAAAAACAGCATTAAGAGAAAGCAATTGGTGGTGAGGCCCTGAAGTTCAGTCAGTGCATTTAGCAGTAGTCTATGACAGACTACTTCTATTCTGGTCGAAATTCTCTCAGCATTTGTTTGATGTGTACTGGATGGGTTCTTAGAGCATGCCTGTTATTTTCTCTTACCTGAAAGTAAGTTCTTCATAAGTGCCCTTTCATTTCAAGCACCAGTGCTGAAGAATACATGAGTGTATTTGAACTACTGTTTGTTGTGGGCTAAGAAAGTGGGCTCACAGAACATGAATGAGATGATGTATAGTAAATTGCAACCCCTAGCAGCATGTTTATGTATCCAAGGTATTGAAACATTTTCTTCCTTTTTTTCAATAGTAAACTGGGTTAATGACAATATATAAGAACACAAATTATGTAAGACTATAGTTTTCTGGCTTACAATTAATGCTGAAAATTATTTCTTTTGTTATGGGAACCTAGGATCAAAATGTCATTGCCTCAAACATTTTAAGTAAGACTGAAAAAAGCACCACCAAGTGCACTGAAGAATCAGAGTAAAATGGCAGAAAAATGTATTAAATTACCCAATTAGTCTTTTCCATTTATCATTTTTATGCTTCTGTACCCCTATATATGCTTCCTTATACCTTTTATTTAATGACAGACAGACTCATGTGGAAGAGCCAAAAGCCATTCCGTGAGGCCCAAAACTGAATAACGGAAGGATTTTTACCAGGTATAGTATTTCACAACTGGGTAAATGAAAAATACATTTTTTAGTTGTTTTTGATCTTGAATCTTGGCGCAAGATTTGATGAAGGAAATCTCTGACCTTAAATAATTGCAACAGTAAGACTGAAAACAAACTAATCAACACTCTGAAATTGTGGGGAAGATGTGTTACTTTCAAAAAGCAGGCCTTCTAGGTGAAGCTGCTGTACTTTCTATAACCGTATTGCACAGCTGTTCAGTTACTCTGCCAGTTGCCATAATTTGCATCGCTTTTTTTTGAGGCCTAATGAGTACTTCTTGCAACTAAGACCCATCTTACTGAACATTTTCTGGGTACCTGGGTCCTAATTATTTTATAAACAGATACTGACAGTGTTGAAATTTCTGGTGGGAACAAAGCTCATTTTCTCACCTTTTATCAGGGACCAG
Organism: Ammospiza nelsoni; assembly: GCF_027579445.1. Lineage (NCBI taxonomy): Eukaryota > Metazoa > Chordata > Aves > Passeriformes > Passerellidae > Ammospiza > Ammospiza nelsoni. Next base: position 30,608,652 of record NC_080669.1, on the reverse strand, counting down.
GATTCCTTCTTCCTCTATGGCAACACCATAAAGAGAGGCATGACAAAGTAGGGACGCTTGCTTTTGGCTGCCATGCAAGTATCAAAATATACCAGAATAGCTTTCTATCCCTTTCTAAATAAGCATTAGGTATCTCAAGTTAGAAGGTATTTTGCTGCCAGCAGAGGATTAAATTTTCTGTCATGCCTTTGTTTTGGCTCACTTTAAAATAGAATGTTTCGTTCTAGAGCTTCCTACTACCTTATTAATGTCTCCTGGGCTTCATTTTTACTGCATTGCTCCTTTCTGATTTGATTCAACATTATCTGTCAATGTCAGAGGTCCTTCTGACACCCTGTTATGACCATTCACCACTTCCACACCCCGGATGCAGCTGCACAGGCTGAGGCAGTGGCCAGCACCTCTTGCCTCAGCTAATTATCACCTCTGCCATGCTAGCAGCTACCTGCTGCTCCTCTGCTCTGCCAGATGCAATGCTGAAGGAACTCCCTGAGCTCAGTGTTCAATGCACCCCGGAGGTTTAAAGAGTCAGAAGAGTAAGTCCCTGCTCATACACATGTTTTGGTGGAAGTGGTTTGGGGAGAGATCGCCTGAGAAACTTAGGTGGCAAGTTTGACAAGAGGAATGCTGAGGACTCTCACAGCTCTCTGTAGCCAAAACATACCAGTTTTATCCTGTGTTATCTCAGACATGAAAGAAAGCCTAGCTTTCATTAATGCTCTCATTTGCTGTCTCTGGTTACACTGATGAAGTACAGGCCATGTGTCTCTATTCAAATATTTGTCTTTTGTCCCAGTTAAAATTTATTTTAGAAAATACTTAACCCCAGGGAACTGGACAAAACGGTAAAAGTGGCAAATATTTTTAAAATGAGAAAAACAACATCTGAAGGAGGCAGAAATAAAACTGATCACAAACATTTAGAAACAACAAATGTCCATCATGATGATGGACATTTCTAGGTGGGAGAAAGGCTATGGGTGAGAGCATTTACTTCACTGGGGTTTGTGCACATGTCAAAAGATGGTGACCATCCTGTTGCCAAACTATCTTTAGTTTAAAAGAAGTGATAGCCTAAAGGCTGATAATAAAGATGAAGTCACACAATTGAGTGGGCTTTCCAAAAGCAGATGCTGCCTGAAAACATATTTAAGTGTTACCATCCATTCATTCTCTTTCAAGGCACAAATTGCTAGTAAGAAATTATGTCTTCATGAGTATAAGAGACATTTGAAAATGTAAGGATTTTTTTGAGAAATAAAAATATTTTAGTAATTACAGAAATAAAAATCAATTTAGACCTTAGACTTGGGAAACTCCAGGATTCTGAACAGATAATTCAATGACCTGTCTTCAGTCTGCCAGCAGGTGAGAGCAAATTGATTCAACTTTACTAGTCTTATGAAATGGCTCCTGGGTTTTAAATCCAGTGTTTTGTTTTGGGTACCCTACGGCTATTTTAAAGAATCTGTTTCCTTAAGTTTTTGTTGGGAGGAAAAAAAGTTGCCGCAAAAGAGGACAAATAATTCTTTAGAAAAGATTTTCTGCAAAATATGTTTTCCACAAAACAGATAATTTTAACTTTTGGTCTTTTATTAATTCAGCTTACTTGTAATGCTTTCCTGCATCTTTGGAGTACGGGTGCAAGGTTGCAAGCAGAGGTGTGGACTTCAGGGACTTCTGTTTTGCAGCAAAAGATCTCATCAGGTGCCAATGACTGTCAGTTTTTCTAACTAATTTCCATATTAATTATGTAATTAGTAAACTGCTCTAGAAGAGAAAGGTTACAGGTATATTGGGAAGCACAGTGAAGGAAAAAAAAGCATTTAAAAATCAAAGGAAATTACATTTGTCAATATATGCTAAAAAAGAGGAAAATAAAATCTCACATTCTGATAATTAAGATCAATTTTGGTTGGGTAAGAAATATGTTTGTGCTGAGATGTTACAGGTTAATTTCAAATGAGGTCTGACTCTGGTTACATTCTGCCCAGCCTACTTTAAATGCAGTAATTGCCCTTTATAATCAAGCTATTAGAATAACATTAAAATGTAGTCCTCAGAAACAACATAGTAATTTATCAAATATTACGTTAGTTTCCTTGACATTTTAATTTACAAGCTCTTTATTATTAGTTTGGTCTCTCAGTTATTAATTACTTGAAAAACATGTCATTTTTCATGTCTTATATAAACAAATACAAGAGAAGGGTCAAATCTTAATCTTCATGAAACCAGCATAAATCAAAGATAACTGCACTTAGTTGGTGAAAAGTGTATGACAGAGACACTTCTCCTCTCATATCTAAGCAGACACAAAGGAAAATAGGGAAGTTTGTTTTAAGCATTATGTAGAATATATATAATTTGTTTACAATAAAAGAGATGTTTTTCCCCTTTCACTTTTCAACTTCTTCAGTAATAAAATATACCATTCAATTTCTCAACTGTTTTGTTTCTTTCAGTCAAGTTATGTCTTGAAATGTTTTCTGTAACATCTTGGATGTCAGTAGCTGAAGCCTATAAAGAAGGAATTCTCAAGCAAGAAGAAAAGAAGGAAAAAGGAAAAAAAAAGTAAAATCACCTTTTGCTTCTGTTGGAAAAGCAGTCAATCTGTGCTTGCTTATGAGCTCATATTTGTGGCATGTATATTTATTTTATTGGAAACCAGTAATTTTGAGTTTTAGCTGAGAAAACCTGGCATTGACATAACTCTTATTGTCATTTTATTCCATTGCTAGGACTGTGATTACTAGAGTACTTAATAATTGCAAGCTGAATGTGAACAAATTCACCAAGACCATCCTGTGAAACTGTCAGTGTTGAAAGAATTTTGAGCACATATAACCAGATGATCTGGAAAATACAGTACTGTACATCAAGTCAAAACTTGCCCTTTACATTCACAACTTTTCTTAGCTATAAAGCTAAGAAAAGAGATAAGCTAACACTGCTGAGGTGATACCAGAAGAGATCTGGCTTTTTTTCAGAAATTTGCAGTATGCAAGGCTGGAACATCAGTAGTGAAAGTATAAGTAATGCTTTTTACTTACAAACGTAGCAGCATTTTATGTGGAAAGTAAGTGTTAATGTTTTCATTTTATAGATGGAAAGAATGAGACTTTGAGGAGAAAGTAATTTGCTCAAAGCAGCTCTATAGCTGATCCAGGAATCCATTTATTATATAGCTGCAGTGAGCCTGCATTATGCTATGCTTAAACTGGAGATTGAGATAAACTTTTTCTGAGTTGCATCTTCTTTTTCATCTTAATGTGCTTTCTCTGAGTCACTGTTGGGCATGAACAAATACTGGGATGAAATATGTTGTTTGTGATGTTTCTAATTAAGGAGAAATCAGAAAACATCAGAGATCTTTAATATTCTGCTTTTGCCATAGATGTTCAGTATCCCTGTAAAAAAAGGCTAATGTGGCTGTGTCACTAGTGAGTAACAACATTTTTCTCTATTTATTCTTTTATTTTGTTAATCTTATTTTATGAATTTCTATTTTATGAATTGCCATAATTAGATGTTGATAATTTGTTTTACTGAGAACAAACCACAACCCTATCAACATAATATCTGGCTGCCTTCAATGACTATTGCCTTCACTTTTAATGTGTATTTTAGAGAATGGTCATGTGTATTTTAAAGCAGCCTTATTCTGCTCTACCAACAAAAGTCAGGACATGGAAGAACCAAGATATTATTGTCACTCTATATCTTCTACAGACATAGCATGAGAATTTACTGGCTTCTTCTGTAGTTTTTCCTTAGTGTGCTCTTATGTTTCTATGTTCTTACTCTACTTTTTTTCCTCTCCTTTATCTCTAGGCAGTCTTAATGATCTTAATTGAAGTCACCCAGTGAAAGAAATTTATGTAACCTTTTAAATATTCCTGATGGCACCTGCACAGATGGAATCTACACATTTTGTTTTTGTTTTGTGACAGATTTTTATCTGTCTGATGTCCACAAATCTGCAATTCTTGTCTACATTTTTTTTTACTTGGTAAAAAAGAGATCTCCAGCAGACCTCTCCTAAGCAAACAAGGGCTTCTTAAAGACTCAGCCTTAAAACTCTGGAAGTAGGAGAATCCAACAATATATTTTATTATAATTGAAATTCACTGTTCAATCCAGATTCAATGCACAGTATTATGTGAACATGTGAATGGATTTGGTCTGAATGTTTTAAATATGGGAAACTGTCTCTTATGGATTTCCTGGACCAGTCCAAATCCTGTATCACTTCCCACCATAGGCAGGAGATACTCATCCTCCTTTTCTTTCTTTAGAAGAGAAATTTCTAGGGTTTAGAAACAAGATTAGAAAGTCATACATGCTGGAAGGTATTTGAGCAGCAAGGATGGAAGAGAATGGGACACAGAGATGGAAGAAAACAAAACTATGAGAGTGGAAAAAGTGAAGAGAGTGTTTTATTTATATACCCTGAGTATCCCATGTGAGGCTTGGAAAATGTATGTTCCCAGCTCCTCTGTTTTGAGTTGGGTTTTCAGGCTTACTATAAATGACTGAACAGGCAGTTTTAATTATAGCAAAAGATGACAACAGAAATGAATCCTCATGGTTAGCAGATCATAAGACTGCATTGCTGTCCTCAGGGACTGAGCTGGCAAGGACTCAAATGCTTGTAAATAGTGCAGGTGTTGAAAACCAATATGAGGTTATATAATTTCTTGACCAGAGAAATGCCAACACATGTCTTATAGCATCGTGGTTTGTGACAGTACATTTATGGTGGCAATTTACAGACAGGGAAAGACATCTTTGATCTCACTACAGCTGGCAACCTTCACATTTCATAGTCACTCATCACCATCTCAGAATGTGCCAATTTTCAGGAAGAAATAATAACTATGAAAAAGTGGCCAGCTGTGTTGCCAATTTTTTAAGAAGAGATCCAAACCATTTATGTAAATAATTTCCAGCCCTTTATATATGAAATATTACTGTTATTAGTTTTAATTTGTTAATTACTCTCATGTAATTAGGGATCTTATTCCCCAAACTCTTTATCTATTCCTTGATGAAATGACCAAAGCTTGACAGAGGAACAGAAAAAAGATGAATGACTTAAAGACTAACAGTCAAAGATAATTGGTATTAAAATAGTAACATTTCTGTGATTGAGAAATAATCCATTGTCCTATGTCCATAAGACAAATTGTCTTCACGGGTGTCAAAAAACTGCGTACCAGTAACGTAGGTTATTACTCTTTCTCTGAAGAGACTTTTGTACTATGTTTTTTGGTGTCTGCCACTGTAATTTCTTGTCCTTGCTTAAAGCTGAGATAGTTTTCTCATCTAGTCCAACTTGATATATCATTTAAGGTGATCTTTGGGACTCAGTTCAACCATAAGAAACAGCAGATTTTATGAGATGATTGAAAATACATGCAGTACTTCCAGGGCAAGGTTTTCAGGAAAATTGTTCTGGTTTTAGTTTTAGTTTTCTGTAAGTACTTGTGTTTCTGTAGTGCTGCACATATATTACGTCTATAATTGCTCACTCAAGCCTCCAAAATGTTACAATAATGTAATTGAAAGTCAAATGATAAGACATTTCATTTAAACCACATTGTTGCTGTAAGCTGTCCTCATGTTCCTCTGTAATCCAGATTTATTGCCCTCCTTACTCTCAGCAAGCATGAGCAAACATGAAATAGTTTTCTATAATTATATAAAAAAGAAATATAAGTAGTGTTACAAAATCTTCTATGAGATGACAAGGTCAGCCATATGCCACTGAATAATTTCCTGAGCATCTGTTCATTCTGGCTATCGCAGTGTCCAATAGTGCAGATATAGTATAAATAATAATGACAGTACCATTTATTGAGGTCTAAATCTACAACTGTATGTTTTGCAAAAGTCCTGCTGAAGGACATGAAAAGTCCTGCTGAAGGACATGGAGTTTTGAACAGGGAAATTTTGTGAAGCTGGGCGGTGCCTTTAGACCTATTATAAAATCAATAACCTGCTCGACCTTCACGGCAGCAGCATGCAAGTACAGCGTGAAATCAGACATGTAGATATACAAAGAGAAACACAGAGAGTTAGTATATCCTGGTACGGGGAATTAGCTGTCCTCTTCAAAGATGGGCATTTCAAAGGACGGGGGTTTGAAATGCGATGTCTGCAACACTTGGCAGCTGTCAACTGCACAATAAAAATCTGATAGGAGACCTCAGTCCTAAGGGTGGCTTCTCAAATAACTTTCATAGGTTGTTTTAAATGTTCATAAAGGACATCAAGAAACCCAAGTCCTGTTAGTTCATGACCCCATTTCGGAAGAAATGTCCCGGAAGAAATGTCCCGGAAGAAATGTGACAATAATTTTTTTGTTGAAATTTCTGCTGTTCCTGATGTGTCAAGTAAGAGAGATGTTCTCTCAATAGCTTTTCTGATGAGAGCTCCAATCTGTGTTCTCTTACAATCCATATTTTTACAAAATTGAGAGAAGAGCATATGTCAGACAGAAACACTGGGTCCCCATTCAGTATTTTGTAGTTGCCAAGCAGCCATTCCTGTGTCTGTCCAGGAGATGGACACTCTCTACAGACATCAGCAGCACACAGATCTTGTGTACTGCTGCCCACACTGCCTTCCTAACCACAGACTGTCTCTGATGCTGTCTCAGCAGACAACACTGAGCAGGGCTATTTGGTGTCTTCTAAATGCTGTAAAATTGCAGGTTAATTTACTGATGTGTCTGTTCCAGGGTTGCTGAGCAAACCAGGAGCTTTGGGATACCTTTGTGGCCAAATATTATGGTAACATTCTCCGCTAGAGAATGCAGGAGCTGGCATAAGTCTGTGTGGTTGGCAAGACACACACAGATGTTTCTGTGGTCTAAACCCAGATCTGAGCCTGTTAGTTTTCTAACCTTGTGCAGGAGAATGATAAGCTGCACAGACAAAATGGTCTCTGTGCTTCTCTGAGAGAAAAGGAGGATGGGTTTCCTGCTGAGGACATAAGGCTTTGATTGTGACTGTTGTAGTGAAATTTGCCTTTTCTCACAGTCCAGAGAGAAGTACAGAGAGAAAAAAAATAAGAATAATAGACATTGAAAAATGCCCATTATTTCAATATAGCTAATACTTAAAGTAAGATAATGAATAGAAAAATAGACATCTTTCAGAGGAATAAGAAAAATGGCCTTGGTGACAGAAATGTTAAGGAATACTAGTTGAAATTAATAGATTTCTTGAGAAAAGTCAAAGTACATTATTTGCTGTCTTATGACTAACACTTTGCTAATCTTGTCAACCTCTGCCCCTTCCCCTTCTGTTGTCTAACACAAACTAATGATCACTTCCATGATGGAATAGTGTATTGTGTACTATGTAGAAATGAATTTAATTGTGACTAAGTTAAACAGCATTTTTTCTCTCTGTTAACTCTGATTCTCTGTTTGTGATGAGAAAAAATAATGTAGACTACACCCCATTGAACTGCCCTTCCCACATTTACATCTAATGAACACTGGATGGAGAATCAAGTGTTCTAGTTCCTTTCACATTTTGGCTTATTTATACAACTATAAGCAAAAATATACATAAAATATAACCCTTTAAGAACTTAAACCTTACTAGAAAGAACGGGGGAAAAAAGGTGGAAAAAGGGTTAACACAACTTTCTGCTGTTATATTAAGTACATGTCAGTGGTTGCTATCTTATAACAAGGTAAGATGTGGATGGACAGCTGGGGTTTTATGGGATGCCTCATGAGGTGCTGGCTTGTTTTGTTTAGCCTGAAGCAATGTAAATCAGTTATTAGATTAGTAAGATTGGGAATATTGCTACGTGTTTGTGTGGCTGGGGATGGGGAATGTAGAGCCAGAAACTGTTGGCAAAGTTAGTTGAATGCAACTGTATACGTGTGTCTGAAAATCTAGCTTAAAACAGAACTTGTCCCACACAAACAAAGAACTTATCCTACTTTAGACTGGGTTGGAGAGGGTGGAATCAATTTCCAAATCCACTGCCTTAATGGAGGAAAAGACAAAAACTCTTAAGCCCTATGGGGAGGCAGACAATATTTGACAAAAATGTTGGTTAAGATATTTGTGACCTCATTTCTTTACATCTGCTCTCTCAAGATCATCTAACATGTTCTTAAACAAGATTTCTACAGGCCACATTAGGAACAAAATGACTGTTGCTGTGCTTGATAGAACTGTGCATGAATCCATTTTCCCAGCTGTGGGTTATACCTGTGTTACTGGTGGTCTGTACAAGAGCAGTTATGTGTCTGAACTTCGGCATGTAGGGAAGACTTTTGGAAGAGAAACCATTGCTTATGCAGCAATCCCTCCTCAGTAGGAACATAACCTAACCTAAACTGTTTTTCAAACACCTCCCTCACTGATTAATAGGCTGTCAAACATGAACTTCTAGTTTGTGTAGAACTTGATTGAGGGATATGGTACAGTTTTAAGTACATTGAACTATCTCTATTAGGATTGGCAAAGATATCTTATTATTTCTTTGATTTCTTTCTGGGAAAAAAAGGGGAAAAAAAAAACAAAAACCACCAAAGCAGCAAACTCCAACCCCCCAAAAGCCTGCTCTTGGGAGTAAATAAATCAATCACTGAGTATGTTGAGAATTAATGAAACAACCAGGACTCAAGGATATTGTGTGTGCTCTGGATAAATATTAATACTATGAATCCTACATACTAACTATGTGTCAACAAGGACACATTCCTAAGATTTATGGAAAGATCAGGTTTTCATTCAATTGGTGCCAGTTTTGAAGGCATCAGACTTAATAAATAAATTATAATAAACTGTCATTGGGCATATATTTTAGCATTTGACATCAATCATGCGCTAGCTCTGTTGTGATGGGCATAGGTATAAATCTACTCTGCAATAAATTCAGACTCTTCCCTAGATGAAAAATGTACAAAAAGTGGAAATGAGATTTAATTTTGTGATTCTTCCTCTCCTATTTTTAGTTTTAAATGAAATTCTTTGAGGTAGAAGGAAAACAATTTGATCATTTAATTACTTACCAGAACTGAAAAGCCTCTCTGAGTGTGCACAGTAAGAATAAATATATCTTTATCTTAAGGTGTAAGTACTTCTTTTGTGAATTTTCTAGCTCTGAAGAAATAAAATAAGTGTTACTGAGTAGAGACCCCAACAGAAAAATGTTAAAGGTAAGAAAATCAATAATGTTATTTTTGTTTTGAAGGAAATATCTGGTAGCTCAGAATCTCCCTACTCTGAATTGTCTGGTTAAACAAGCTGGGTTTTACATGATTCACATTTTGAAAATGCATTTTAAATATTCTCACAAGGACCTGATGCTTTAAATTTTTAAGAAGTAGAATATGCTAAATCTTAGAATTTGTTTTGAAATAAAAATTTCTTTGCACATGTAAGAAGTAACTAGAAAGGTCAAATACGGACCTAACACCTTGATAAATATTTAAGATACAAACTTTAAAAATCATGACTTAAAAGGAAAGTTTTCCTCTGGGAAAATAAAATCGAAAAATTCAACACTAAAACTCCCCACAAAACGAGCCAATAATCTTTAACAACAAAAACTTTACACAAAAACTATGAAAACATCTTCAAGTTCATATTTTCAGAGGCTGAAATAGGCAACAATTAAAGCTAAATGATAAAAATAAATGATGAAATTTTTTTAGTATGTGTAACTTTTTAGTATGTTAAATAGCATGTGAATTATTTTTTTCCACTGGAAGAGCTGATCTTTCAATACCGAACCGTATGCCAGTTGCTGGATGCAATAAGGCCATTTCAAGGTGCACAGAACGAGGGGGGTTCCAGGGAATGTGCCCTCCGGTGTTGCAGTCCTGCCTTTTGGTGCGAAGGTGGACATGGAGGTGTCCTGCAATCCTCCCACCACAGACAGATAATCAGTCAGGTTTGGACCTGCCAGTTCTCTGAAGCTCCATACACAAAGTGTTCCGCTGTTCAGGGACCACGGTCCTGCTGCTGTCTGTCCCTCCTTAGAAGGAGGGACCAAAGGCTCCCACTTGCCAAAGCGGTGGGAGTCAGCTCGGCAGGAGACAGGCGCTCAGCTGAGCGCTCAGTCCTTCAGGCTTGTTTCCAACCTGCATCCAGTCAAAAAGATTCTTTTTGTGAGACGTGAACAAGCAAAAAACCCTCAATTTAAATTGCTTAAATTAAGCAGAAACAAGAATGATTTGCCTGTGTTGTTTCAAGTTCTTCATTGCTCTAAACTGCTTCCTTTCAGCCCTCACAAAAAGTACTTCAGCAGAACAGGCAATGATGGAGGGTCCTTAAACAGTGTTCACAATTTTGAAAGAGCAGCAAACAGCGGCACTCAGAACATTTTAGAAATGACTGATGAGATTTGATGGTGCTTAGGAGAGAAAATATCTGAGTATTCATATGTAAATCTCAGATATTCTCTAGAATGTTGCATTTTAAGTACTGCCATATTTTTCTCTGCAAGTGCATATGGAATAAGTAGCTGGAGGTAATGTTCCCTCTAGAGATCTGAAATTTGTTTTAATGTGAAACAAAAATGTCAGAGTACTAAAGCTCTCAGGCTCTTTTTCTTCTTTTGCAAGGAAAATTCTCAAGGGAACGTGGATAGAAAAATTAATTCTAGAGAGATTAACAAAATACAATTAACCTAGTAAAACCATTAAGTAAATTAGCAAATTTAGTAATCAGAATGTTGTTGGGATTTTTTGTTTGCTTAATTCTTGCATTAATAGCTTAATATGGTAAATGTTCAACAAAGAGCCCTCTTTGTCACAACTTAAATAAGTTCATGCATTTAGAAGACTTTTGTTTAAATTGAAGAAGCTCTGAAACAAGCTCACCATGCTGGTCATGAATCAAATTTGTTGAACATCACTCTGTTGGGATATAGTAAGTCAGGGTTTTTGTATTTCATTATGTTCTGGTTGTATTTCAGTATATTGTGTGTATATATACACTATCTACTGAAGTCAATACAAACTAACTTTGTACACATCTCTGTATATGTATGTATTTTTCTTTTTCATATTTATGTGCGTTTGTATGAACACAAACATATACTCATCAGATCTCATTCTCAAATTTCTGGTAAGCCAGATAAATTAGAATTATTTACTAATGAACATGGGAAAACTGAAGTGTTTTCCGCTTTCTTTCTAACAAAGGATTCAAAGTTCAGGAGGGTCAAAAGACATGGTTTGGATTGTACAATATTTTATAAATTAATAGTAATAATTAATAATAATATGCACGAATTCTCTCTACCATATAATACAGGTCAAATGAGCCTATTGTAAAAAAGTTTTTTTACAATAGGCAAATTGTAAATTGTAAATTTTACAAAAGGCAAATTGTAAAACCTGAAGGAACTAGTAACAGGCTGGCCTTTAATAGGACTGATGCTGGCTAGTGCAGCCTGTCCTCACATCCCTGAGAAGCTCTCTGCCACTTACACTCAAAAGCTCCAAATCCTATCTGCTCCACTCTAATTTGCCCCAAGCCACATCCACACTCTTTTGTGGGGAGAAGCAAGTGCCACTTTTGTAGGAATTATAGCTTTCCATCATTTTGGTGGTCAGTGTCAGGGTCACCTGGGTATGGGGTGGGGGTAGAAGCAATTTAAATCCATTTAATGCTTTGATGTGAAGGAATCTCCGCCAATAGTCTGTCATTGTTTTAGGCGAATTGACTCAGGGGTACTCAGTCATGAATAATATGAATGGAATTCTGGGTGCTGGTTTAAGGATTTCCAACATGCATGGGTGTTCTGTGTCTCTCACCGCAGCCATCTCTCATACCGTGAAGAAAACAGAAAACACCCCTTGGGCACACTGACAGAAGAGGCAGCTGCCCTTGGTCTACTCCCCAAGCCTCACCATGCCAGAATCTACAGAGTTAGAAAATTAGAACAATAACAAAAATCATGAAGATGAGAGTAATAATAATAGCCTAGAAAGTGGAATCACATGTGTTGAAAGTAAGTTTGTTACTATTTCTGAGGTTAAAAAACTCTCCACATTTTGCTCACTTCAAATGTTTATCATGTTCCCAATGACTACCAGTAAAATACTTTGGACGTATGCTAAAAGTCCCCAGGAAACTGTTCCTCCATTTTGGCAGCCGTCCTTGCTTAAGGGCTACAGCCAAAACTCAGAAGTTATTGAAGAAAATTTGCTGAGCAAATAAGGTACCCACTTTAGCTGCAGACAGATATGCCAGCAATTTAAGCTTGATGCTTTTACAATTTGTTTTGGTTGTCTATTGCAAAGATTCTACACAGTTATTCTGACTTGTTAGCACATTCAAAAGGTCAAAGACTAAATTAACCAGCATTCTGATAAATTTTAATTAATCTTTCAGTAAGAAATACAATTGCCTTCAGGCTTTTGTTGTTCCTGTGCTTAATCAGAGATTAAAGCTTGTAGAGGCACTCATTCAAGGACCTGACCTTTCATATGTTCTCTAAAAAACACAGAAGGAGTTACTTTCTTTGATCCAATTTTCTGGCTACCAAGTCTGGAAAAGGCTTGCAAACCCTGGTGTCTGAACAGATGGCTGCAGCACTCAATTATATCCATTCTGGGCTAGCAGAAAAGTCACACCAACTCTCTTTACCCGTGTGTCTTTTCAAAAATGTTTTGGAAGATGCTTCCAGATAGTGAAGAGAGACAAAAGTCATGTGTGTCTAGGGAGCAGGCACTGCATGTACATCTGCAGCTGAAGCTGGTAACACCCATCTTGCTTCGAGTACAAAAGCATCAGTTCTTTACACTCTCCATGGGAACTGGGGGAAATGTTAGGAAAACTGAAATGAAATAGCTCTCTCTGAAGCAGGGCAATAGCTTTCAGCATAGATCCTTTCGTTGTCCAATGGCAAATAATGGGCTCACCTACAGTAATAGCACGGATAGCAGGCATGGGAGAATCTCTATTACTGCAATTTTCTTATTTCCTCTGGAAATTTAGAATCAAAAACTTTGAATATTAGAAATTGTCTTCTCTCCAGGTGAGGGGAAGAGGAGATTTTATAGGTGGTGATAACCAGTGCTGCTGGCACTCATACCAAGGCAATAGGCACTGACCAGAGGGTGTCTGAAACTGGCATTTTGGGCCCTGTGTATGAAATACAAGCAATTGTTCCTCAGCAGCTTCTAGAGTCTGAAGCTGCCCTCACATCTCAAAATAGAAGCATGAGGTGAAAAATGGTTTTTTGATGAGGTACAGGTTTTTTGATCAGATACATATTCTTTTTTATCAGATTTTGTTGGCAGTACAACCTAAAGCTGTTGCATCACCTGTGAAGTGGGGAGCATTTGACATAAGTTTCTGAACTCTGCTTTTACTTCCTGTTTTTTAACAAAATTGTCAGCCTTTTCTAACCTTCTCCACCAATTTTCAAAAATCAGAAAATAATGATGTTTCATCTCCCATCTTTTCCACAGGACCAGCATATTGCAAGTGATTCTGTGGATGCTTTAGCTGGCATTAGCAATGACATGAGGGGCACAGAAGGGTGCCCTTCTGCTCATGAAAGGACTTGCTAACTGTGATGCCTGTGGCTTCTTGCACTCTTACCGGGCTTCGAGGGCTCTTGGCTATTTGCTAAAGAAGCCGCACTGTGGTGTCAAGGTCCTTTGCACCGGGTCTACATGCTTTCATAAACATGTATGGCTTTTTGTCTATTGGGTTTTGGCTAATATTTCACTATGCACCAGAGCCAGTCTATTGAGGCCTTCAAGCCCTTTTCCTCTGCTAGAAACATCTTCACAGTGGATGTGAAAAATCAACTTATATACTCCTATGATGAACAATTTACTATGGTTAACTCAATAGAATATGTCAGAAGGATTTCCGCTCTTTTCTGCTTGGAACAGAGGAATTTTCTTAAAGATTGTTTAAAGGTATGCGTTGATTTTCTTGGTTTGGGGAATTGTTACAGTTTTCCCCTTTACACTTGTTTTATCCTTTAAACACATAAATTAAAAGAGTACAGTAACATTCTGTTACAACAACTAAGACTCAAAATTTACATACATCACTACTTAGAAAACTGACAATATGAAATTATTTCTAAAAAGTCATGAGCATCAAAGCTGACATTTTAGAAAGTGATAGAAAAGCTTATATCTGTTTAAATCTCATATTACCTTTTTTCTTTCTGCTTCACAATTCAAATCAGTACTGTTATATTGGTTCAGAAGATGGAATGGTAAAATAAAAAATACTAAAATGTCTAGATTCTTACTTTTTTTTTTTATTTGCAAGAAGAGTCACAAGGGATCAAGACACACACTGTGACTCCTAAACAGGCAACAGAGACGACACAACCAGATTCTGCTCACTCTGAAGCTTAATGTGGGAATCCTGCGTCCTTCTTGATGTGAAGGAGCCTGGTTCCCTGAAAAAGTCAAAGAGAGCAATATTAGAGAAAATAATAGCCCTATGAACATGAGGCCAATGCCGCTCACACAACTAACGCCATTTATGCATGAAGGTGCCTGAAAACTGAGGCTATAAGACAGTAGTGAATTTAATGCTTGATATTAAGAGGAGGTGAGGGAACACCAGCTTAATAAAAGCGAAGTATTTTCTTTGCTTGGTAGGACTATCACCTATAAAAACGCAACAACAAACACCCCCCCCCCAGCAAAACCAAATCAAGAAATAAAGATTATGTCTCACTAGTTTCAAATTTGTGCACTTGAAAAGATATTGGTGTACTTTATAAAACTCTGCACTGCAAAGATAAAATTACAGGAAAAATGAATTCACAAAAATATTATGAATTTACCTTATGAAGTTAGTGAAAGATAATTATAACTATGGTTTTGGAGCACGTGGGGGAGGGAAGTAAATAATTCTCTGTAGATAGCATAAGTATTAGGGGAAAAGTGATTCCCTCACCCAGTTTTAAGTAACTACTAGGAAAGGAAATGTGAAGGTACAATATACAAGAATTTACTAAAGAAAATTACCAGAGTTTTTTTTCCCCCCTGTAAACAGTATCAAACATTTAAAAAACTGCATTTTCATTATTTTAGAAAAGTATTTCCTTACCTAAAAAGCTTGATATGTTTTCTCTCTGATCTGCCTGTATTTCACTCCTTTTTTGCATGTGAAATTCCTCTACCATAACCTTACACTGCTGGGTACGCAAAAATGAATTAGTTTGAGGGGGAAGTTTTGGTGAAATATAGTTATGAAAGTGAAGTAAATCCTCTGCTTATCATCTAAGAAAAAACGATGTATTTCACTCTCTGAGCTTTAACATCGTATGCCCTGCAGCAAGTAATTTACAGATGATCGGCACCTTGCTACTCTCGCCTCTCATTTCCCTACTTGAACTCCCTTCATTAACCCAGCAATTTGCAATGGCATTGGGTGGTGGATTTATCACAGGACCTGCTCCAAATTGGTCTCTAGCGGCAACAGAGCCTAAAGTAAATTGAATTTCTCGTGTGAAAGTCTCTTTTTCTTTCTTCCCTTTTTTGTGTTCTCTTGTCTTAAAATGTAATATCATTGTCATGACTCAGATCTGGTAAATGATATAGCTAGATGGTCAACGTACTGTGATATCTAGAATAAATGAGAAGTCGATTTGAAAGGTAATATTTTACATTAGGTTCTATTAAAAAATATTTTCCATGTGGCTTCTTGGTTTAGAGTACATTTTTTATGTTACTGCAGTATTTTTAAGATTCGTTTGTTTTTGCTTGATAATATTAAGGTCTGAATATTACTGTCCTGGGAGGTTTGAAAAGAATTTTGAACCTAGTCTATTGTGATCTAATCTAAATCAAAATGTCCCAGGACTTGCTATGCTTTTGCTCAGCAAATGTCTCTAAGCCGGGGCGAACGTTTTTGTGGAAAGGAACACAATGAAAACTGTTACCTTCCTGCACAGCTGCATGCCTCAAAGTGCATCTTTCATGGATCACCACAGTAATGAAAAATCTCCACTTTCTGAAGCCAAAACCTTCTTCAAGCAGCTGAGTTAGGCCCGAGTGTCCATCTTAACTTCGTTTGAATTCTGATTCTTGATACTGTTTTTTTTTCTTTTCTTTTTCACTTTTTGAAGATTACTCTGTACTCACAGAAAAACCAATGGCTGAATTATTACTCAGTGCAGAACAGGATGGTTATGTCACCGTGTGATGCCAGGAGTTTGGATTAACAGCCGACTGACACACCCAGGAAGAAGGCCCACGGGCTTTACATACAGGTTTTTATGAAATACTAAAAAACCATTCTTTTTGCATGGACTCTGGGAACTTGATCAGGGAGGGAACCAGGATAACAGCCCTACTGATTGTTTGGTTTTGTCGTTGAAGCTCAATAGGGAAAGAGCACGTATTTAAGACTCATAGTGAGCATAGACTATCTTTGCTCTACTGGAATAATGTCCCTGAGCAATTCCTTGTTCCTCCAAAACCGTTGCTATCTCTTCCCACCATACCTTCTGCATACACCCATACAAAGGACTTTGAAGCAATTACCACCCTTAACATGCTGGAACACTTTAAGGAGAATAAGGCTTGCAAATTAAAATAGTGGTCATTTCTATCAACTTTGACTTAGTTCAATGATTGCAAATAACAATTAGTAGTTGGTATTTGAACACATTATCATTGAAAACTCCTCAGTGATTACAGTACATCTAGGTCGTTTAGATGAACAGTGTCACCTATTCCAAGGCAAATGAGCAGGATTTGTGGCTGAAATCCAGGGCCTTTTGCATGCCTTGAATAATCCCTGGAAGTGATTCAGAACCCTCTTATCACATCTCTCTTGTGTGAATTACTGGCTCACCATTTCACCTCTCAAGAAGAAAATTCTGCCAGCATGTTTGATAGACGAGTAATTTCAAATCCTTAAATTTCCTTTTTTGATTCTTTGCAACATCTGTCTGTTTTTAATATTTAATTAAAAGTTAGGATAAATATGCAGTTGCTGCAGTGAGCCCTGAGGAGTTTATGGATACCACCGGAATACTAAGTGCAAAATGAGCTTGTGTACTTACCAGCCATTATGAAGACGTTCAAAGCCCTTGATACACTAATTGAATTAAATTTTTCTCTAATATCTATCATTTCTTTTAAGTTTGATTTTTGCTAAGGTCTGTTAGTAAAATATTTGTATTGATCAGCTATTTTCTTAGAAAATTTCGTGTAAAATCAGTATATTGAACACTGTTTCAAAATATTAACCACTATCTTAAACTCTCCTTTTTTTATATATATATATTTTTTAATAAACAAAAAGTAGCAGGAAATCTCAAAGATAAATTTGGGGGTTTTTTTCCTAATTTCATGTTAAAATAAAAATAATTATTTCCTGCTCACTCTTTTGATTGTTTTTTATTTTTCTGCAAGGCAAAATAGAAAGGCTGTGCTCTTGGATAGGTACAATTGAGATTTATTTTAAAATAAAGTTTATTTTTAAGCTTTATCAGCATGGTTTCCCAGGACCACAGATTAAATATCAAGAACTTTAGAACGTAGGGTAAACACATTAGTTTTTCCAGTTTCATCCGTATAAATCACAAATTTCCTTAACTTCATTCTTACATGAGTTTTGCAGCTTTGGTGCATTTGTATGCCAAGGGTATAACCAAATCTGGTATTCCTGTAGTGCAGTAGTGATTGAAACACCTCAGCTGCATTCTAACCACAACAGCATAGGGAGGGTGAGAAATGCTGGTAAATTGCACCTCTTCCAAAGACATAATTCAGAAAGTGCTGATGTCCTCTTACCTGCATGTTGTTCCATACTTCTGTCTGTGGTTCAGTTCAGATTTTATGAAAAACAGATGAAAGTGTTCTCTTGCAACAGAAAGATGTTATGAGGCTATATTCATTCATAAACACGATGAGTTACATAAAGATGTTCATAAACATATTGCTGAGAAAGTAGTGTTATAAATGGCTTCAGGATAATGGGACTGCTACCTAATGGATAAAACCATTTTCAAAACAGTTGCTAGGATTATGTTTTTCATCTTTTTGATACACATATTACACCAGGAAAAGATAATGTGTAATTCTCTCCTCCATAAGCTGATGGAAATTTTACCTGGGTCTCTGATGTCAAATACCAATTCATATTCTACCTTTGGCTAGAGATAATTTACTGACCTGCAGTGCATTTTGTGCAGCTCAGTGGCACCATTATCTAGGCATTTCTATGTGTGTTTTTTGAAGGCAATGAAGGCTCGTAGGATGCTGGAATCATTATGGGTTCAACAGAAGGAGAAGACAAAATTCTAAAAGTTGTCTAAATGCAAGTTCTTTGTGTTGGGTAAGTTTGTGGTGAAGGTAAGCAAAAGGAAATAACAACAAACCCCCAAAATGTTAAGGTTAATATTGACAGGTAAAATTGTATGTGGAAATTATGAATGATTTAGGTGTATTCTTATGTCTCCTCCTGTTGTCAAACTTTTTTTAAATGAACTGGAAAAATGTCCCGCCAGTGGGCTTAATTAATTCTTTCTGTGCATACTTAGGAATCTCACAGTTTTTTTCAGGTTTGGCTCATACTGCAAGTTTCTATCAACACTGCTCAGCCAGTCATTGTGTTTGATCCAACAGGACTTTACGATTAGACTAAAGAACAGATTCAATGATAAAAACGGGATTCATTCAGCCTGTACAAGGCCTCACTTTGTAAAACTGAACATGGTTTTTTCTGTGATTTCTTCTTGGAGTATATCTATTCTAAATGCAGGTAAAACCCAGGTGTTTCATTATTTTGTACCACACTGCCACAGTAGGTTAATGGCATTGTCCATTCAAACAAATATGAATTGAAACTTGCTAGCTGGTGTTTAGAAAAATCCATGTCCTGGTCGAGTTCAGAATGAGAATATAATGCCTTATTTTTCAAGAGCTACCTATTTCAAGGAGAGGTCATGCATGGTACTGACACAAGTAGAGTGAGAGTTAATTTCTTGTCAAAAATGTCAAATGGACAAAGCTTTAGGGCTCAATTATGTCTCTGTAGAAGCAGATGAGAGTGAAGAGCAATCAGTTAAGTTTTTTCCCTACCCAGTCATGTTTTATCACAGAAATGTCAATGAATTCCTCTTTTTGAAGTCTTTTGGGCTCACACATGCTGTTTCTAGAACGAATAATTTGTTATTTGAGAATGTAGATGAAAGGACTTTTTTTGAAATGTTTTAATACAGATTTTTTTTCTGTGATCTGTGTTACAATTTGATCCCACAAATGTTTGCATTGTTAATCTGAAAAGATCCAGATTAACAATGGAAACATGAAACACTCTGCAGCTCCACACTGTAAGTGGCCCCTCCTGATGCTACTGGGCACAGCCTTTGCCTCCCTAAGCAGTGTCTTCTCTCACAAATAATCAGGAAGCACAGGAGGATGCAGAAGACTATCTACATGTCTAATATAAGCTGCTGCCACCTTCGCCTCTGTCTGTGAGGGTGACTGGCAGAAACATGAAATGTGTCTCTCCAGGGCTATAGGACATGACACAGTGATCATGCACAAAAATTTTACACATACTCTGAAAGAAGAGAATGTAGAGGAGGTCTCACTAACAGCCTGTGTGAAAGTATTACAGTGGGAACTTTTTCCTCCAAGTGCTTTGTGCAATCTTACAGTTCAACTAAAATCAAGGTGTTCAGACTGTTCCTTCAGGGATTAATTATACACTGCTATAAGAGATGAAAGTAAGAACATTTTTCTGAATTCTCACTGTATAAACCTCAGTAGAATCTCCATCACTGTCTTGAAGTTTTATACCTATTTCCCTGGTATATTTAATTGCTCTTGTTTATACTTGCAGCCTTTGCTTGCTCATTCTTGTCTTTCCTGTTCTGACCCCTCCGCTCTATGCACTGAATCCCTGACCACATGTGTGCAGCAAATGTGTATTAGTGGGCCTGACAATGAAATATATCTCTTGGCATTATCTTTAAAGAACATGCAGACATAGAGAAAGATCTTAAATGGTAATAATGCCATCAAAAATACCCAAATATCACTAATGCAGAGAGTGTTTAAGAGTGGTTAAGATTCCACGAAAAAATTCTGAAATCAATATTGTTACAGATATTTTCAGCTTTGAAAAATGATCAAGGAATTCTGCTTATTAAAGCTGATAACAATGGTCTATATTTTCATAACTGTGAAAGGAAAATCTTTTTTTTGAGACTGAATATGCAGCCACTATTTCTTTTGCTCCTCTTACCCATACTGAGGACACCTAGTACTCTTCCAGAGTAATCTTCAGGATTTTTCCCATTTTCAGGATGGGAATTACCCATCTTCAGGGTTTTTCAACATTTTGACAAGGTGTCTATAAATTATTCTCTTTTAAGGTTGAAATTTTCCAGCATTGTCCATAAAGACTTTGTGTCTCCAGATACTCGCACACTACTCTCATGCGCTATCCAGAGCATGCAAAGACATGACTTCTGCCAAATGAGGAAAACTTCCCTTCAATTGGCTGCAAGAAGTGATCCCTCACATTAACAAAGAAATGAGGGGCCCAATCCCTCCCTCCTATCCCCCACCTTACAACAATTATTATGTCTTAAGACCAACAGTACATGACAAAGGGGCTGAGCTGTCTGTAGCGCAGCTGCAGCCAATTTGTGCTACTTTGACTCACAGGCAGAAGGTTGCCCTTGTGTTTGTTTCATTTAAGGGGAGGTTTCATGACAAGTGTCCTGGTGCTACATCTCTGGCTGAACCTGGTTCGTGTTTCCATTTGGCCCTTGTAAGCTAGAAGTTCTTCTGTTTCTGCAGCTCTTCCAGCTCTTCATCACTACCCTACCCTTTTGTGTAATGGGTTCTAGATGATAGCGTCCTGATATGTCCCTTTCCAAGTCAGATTGATCCAGATACATAGTTTGCCAAAGTAAATATTAAGTTTAAATCCCCTGCTCCTCTTCTTTCATTAGTCGAGTCAGAGTAGCATCTGCATCCTTATGAAACAGCTGAGTCAAAGTCGGCCACCTGCATCACTGCAAATACATTTACCATCTGTTCCTTATTAAAGGTTGTCAAATTTACATCATCCAGAACTGGGACTTCGCTGCCAAAGAAGCTGTGCAGAAATAGCACTGGAAAAATAATGAATCCCAAGAAGATAATCAGAGGAATATGTTAGTTTTACTTCTCATAAAATTTTTATATTATTTGTAGATGTGCTAGAATCGTGAGGAGAGAGATGGTAAGAGGTGGCTTTCCCACCTGGGAATTCTGCCTGTAATCCAAACCAGTTTATATGAACAAAGGTAGAACTTCAAAGAGGCAAAGGATTTACTAGGAGCAGTTTGTAAGAGTAAGATAAGGTATGGTGGATGCTACTATCCTTAATCATTCAATTTTTTCCTGCAAGTGAGAAAAGTAGATTTATATAGTATTGCCATGGAGCCATGGCCTTAATGACACTATCTCAGTATCAAACAGATTGGTAAATCATCATCCTGTCTCCACACAGTATAAAAACTCAGAAGTAGAAAGGAGAGAGGATAGCCACCAAAGGACTGAGGCAGGTTGAGCTTGAACTTGGTGAGGATTTCACCTAATTTTTGTCTCAAATTCAGAAGGTTGTAGTTCAAAGACTCGCTGAAAGATGGGAATAGGTCCGTGACCTCTCATGAAGATGAAAAAAGAAGGACTGTAATTTGGTGAGGACAGCCAGGTAATCACGAGCTAAAGGAGACAACTGTGCAGAAACTCACAAAAAGAAATGGTCTTAGAGGCTCAATGACTCAAACGCATAAGCCACAGTTACTCTTCTCTGTCTTGCTTTTGCATTAATCAGGATCAGGTTCAGTTTAATGTGTTCCTCTTCATCCTACATCAGAAGCAGGTCCTCTCTCTGAGGAGAAACTTACAGTGGTGGGTTAATGTAATTTGGACAGTAATATTAGGAAGCTTCTAGCCATTCATTTGTGGTGTTCTTTACTAATTGCTTCAGAGTGAGTTTGGAGTAATTTTTAAACATGGCAATTAATGGGGATTAGAGTCTTCTAAGGAAGCAGTTTATGTCAGAACACTGTACTGGGTCACTATCCTTATTACTAAGGTATCATGGGGAGTAGTGCATTGTGCCTTCATTGTTTGATTAAAAGTTGCTCTTTACCCATTATTGAAAAACAGCTGTTACAAGTGAGCTGAAAACTTGTATGAGGAGGGGATAAAATGAAAGAAAATGGCCTCTGAAACATGAAACACTACAGTCATAAATTCTCAATACTAATCTTTTGTGATCTCAGCCTGGACTTTTTAAACAGCTTAAACCTCTCTTTGGGATTTTGTCATAACAGTATCAGCAGGATTGTGCTTGGAAGGGAAGAAGAATAGGGGGAATTCTTGCCTGTAAGGGACATAAAACTGCTATACTCCATTTCAAAATGAAGCCGTGAGATTTTTAGGAGATCCTGGAAGCCCTCTTCCATCAATTTCCTAGTAGGCAAAGATTTTTTACTGCAACTGATTGGTTTAGGAAAGCTTGTTTCCTTTCACATATTGCTCATATAGACACATGCTCAGTTTCATGGTAGTAAATCTGGTTTTTCAAAACTGAAATCAAATGCCATGAAACAGCTGAGCTTTTTTTTCACAGGGAGGTAGTCAGGAAACTGCTGAGGAAAACCTGTGTCTTCTCATATCTGAGAATTTGCCATAACTGTTAGGTATAGTCCCTCAGCTAACGAAACTGACAGGTTTTTCCTTGTATGTTTGTTCCAAATCCCTTCCAAGGTGGTATTGTGTCTCCACTATGTTCTTCAGAAGAGGGGTTAATTTTGGCACATGTGAGAAATATGCTGCCCACCCTGGTCCTGTTTACTGCATTTCCTATATCCATGTCTGACTGAGGCATGAGTGAAGTACCTGATGGCTTAGGCAGGGCCAGTTCTGAGCAGTCCAGTAGAAGAGCTTTGGACATTTAGGGGGACATTTAGGCTAAAATGACAGAGGTTTTGGAAACAGCTCAGGTCATGTAACTACTGTGTTTTGATCTCACATGTCTTAATCTAATCTTTTTTGGTTCAGCATGTTGGGTCTCCTGAGCCTTTGGAAGAAAAAGATCAAATTAAATGAGACACAAGTGCAAGATGAGTTTCAGCATCTGGTGTTCTGAGGAAAAACTAGTAGCACCATACTTAGCTATATCATTTTTCCAGCTCAGCTGAAGCTACAAAAGTAAAAAGCCCTTACATTAATATTGCACTACAAGGCAATCTTTTGCTCCTGAGAGCCTATCTACTCAGGTAAAGCAAAGACTATTTCAGATAATTTCTACTGTGAAGTTGAGAAGCTTTATTTCAATTTTCTTGAAAAAATATTGCTCTTGAACCAAAATAAATTATAGAAGAAGAGATCAATATCATCATAATAATAAAAGTAATTTGTGGTGTTCATAACTTTTATGTAAAGTAGGATTATTTGTTTTAATATAATAGTCTCTGACTTGATGGCTCCTATCTTGAATTTCAATGTGAAAAGGTGTTGGATGAATAAATGCTTTATACAGAAGGTGCCCAAAACTATGAGCTTCCAACTAAGCTTTCCATAAACAGTCTTCAAAGAATTCACCCTGTATCAGTTTTCACATAGGATTGTTAGTGCTGTGTTGTATATATGCTGGAATTGATTTTTTTAGTTGTTTTGCCCTCCAAAATCTGGAGAGCTTAGATTGCAAAAGCAATAATGGGAAAATCCTGGTTTTCCCCCTCTGATCAGAGGAATGAAACATGAGTTTAAAGAGAACTGAAGAACTTGTCCAGGACAGATTTGCTGGGAAACAATAAATGGAGTAAACCATAGTTCTGGGACATGTGATTTAGAAATGAGCCAAAGTCATACCTGCTATAAGTTTGCAATGTTTTGGCCATTTTGCATGCATTTTGATTGTGTTTAGCAAACAGGCTCTGTTTCCTGGTGGATAGAAGGCTGTTGTGCTGTGCAGAGCTTCAACTATATACACCACTGACTGGTTATGTGCCCTAAAACACAACTCTTCCCTGTCTCATTTTCCCTATCAGTGAAAGAATGTGGTAACAATTCACATTTGTAAATGCTTTGAGACCTAGAATTAGAAATCACTATCTGAATTATAGGTGCGCTACTGTTTAGTAGCATGATTTTTTTGTTGTTGTTGTTTTTGAGCACCTGAAACAGCTATTAATGAAGTACTTTTTATTGAAAGAGACTGGAGCATGTTTAATAGGTTGGGTATGGGCAGATCAGAGTCCGCGTTGATTAGCCAGGATTTCCTTTTCAGCTCTGGTCTCCATCAGCCATACTGCTGGCACTCTTTTGTCTCCTGTGCAGGTATGTGACCAGGGAGAGAATAACATCAGGGAGCCAATCTGTCATAAACCACCTGATCAAAAATATACGTATATCTGTTTATTTCAGCAGGATGTGTACTCAGGCTTGCTTCAGTGCACAGCCTCCCCAGCAGCTCTGCCAACACTGGGAGGGAGGTGAGTAGACTAGAAGGGAGGGCAAGACTCATGTCAAGTAGTGGTTGCCTGCTCACTTACTTGTTAAATTGCAGTTCATGGATCACCCTGTGATCACTTACTTGTTAAATTGCAGTCCATGGATCACCCTGTGAGTTTGCTTTGAGGAATTTTCAGGAAAAGACTGGTCTTCTGGCTCTCCAAGATTTCCATTCAGTGAAGTGAAACCTTAAGAATCAAAGCAAAGCTCTCATTGAAAATCTTGCAATAAACAAATGACTGGGTACTAAGAGACATTCATGGAGCAAATAGGCTCTCTTGTTGAGGGGCTGTGCTGTACAGCATCCTCATGAGTCCAGCTGCTCCTTTTCACACTGCATATTGTTTGGGATAAAAAGTCTCTGTATTCTCTCAGGTCAGGAGGTCCCCAAGAGCTGTAAAAAAGCCTTTGTTTAGCGGCGTGTATACAACACTTTGTATTTCTAACTCACCAGTCCTTGTTAATCTGACAGACCTTGGGCTGTTGTGTCATATATGAATTCCAAATGCAGGTGCCCAGGGCTTTTGGTACCATTTCAGTATGCAAACGTGTACCTGTGTAGCTCTAGTGAACACTGAAGAGCCCTTTGCAGAGCTCCTTTTTGGTGGGGCAGACTATACAATTCTTGGGATCATTCCACAACCTGCATAGTCCCACTGCTCTTGCTTTTGACTCAGCTGATCCTCATCTTTGAAGCTGCTCACTGTAGACAAAGACACTACCCCAAGGTTTGGCCTTCAGTGTTGCACTGTCTATTAATTGCCTGCAAACAATATGAGGATTTTATAAGGTGATTTCAGCTCACATTTCTTTTTCAATAGACTACCCATGCCTCTGCTTTAAAAGGTTATCTAAATCAAGAAACACTGCTTAAATATTCTGGCAACAGGATTTAATCTAGGTAAATCAAGTAAAATAGAGATAGCATTTTTTTCTCACCTGGCTTCTGCTCTCAACTCTCTAATTATAATAACCTTAAGCACCTTAGGAAGTTTCATTCACATCACTTGGACATCAAATGAGCTATTAGTTAGTGTAGGATTAGAGTAACATCAAAGACCTTATAGATCTTCAGCATTATGCAAAACCTCTCATTTTCCTTTTGACTTAGAGCACCATGAAGATGATAGGTTGCATTCAATAATTACACCAGCAGTGTTCTTTCCTGTCCACGGGTAAGGCTGAGTCAGCATTTCTATTATAATCCCACCATTTCAAAAGATTTTATTACTCCTCCATAAAAATTTGTTCTGGGATAGAATTTGGTATTAAACTTTCATCCTGGGATAAAGAGAAGAAAAACTGTTTAAAGACTTGGTGTCTGCTTCCTGCTTTTAGAGATATTATGTGCCTTTTAAAGCAGTCAGTCAGTGCCCGAAAAGTCTCTACTGGTTTTGCAATTCAAAACCAGCTCTATTTCCTGCCGTGAATGTTGGCAGGTTGCTATTAGTCTGCTTGGTGGATTTGTTCATTCTCCTTCCTGAAGCAGAGAAGGGACAAAGGGTCACAAATACAAAGCACTCAAATCTCAGAGTAAACTTCACCAGTGACCTCTGACATCAGGGCTACTGCACTGAACCCTCTGACACAGAAGGGTGGTGAGATTGCAAAAAGGAATATGTGCAAGGAGCAAGAAGGGAATAAAAACAAGCCTTTGGGAAAAGTTCAATGCTTTTAAAGCAGCTACGTAGATCTTGTGCACTGTGTTCACTAAAAAGAAAATGGTTACAAGCAGAGGACAAAAGGCTGAGGGAGTTTTTCACTTGTGAGTAATGCTCTGGTAGCTTGCATTAGTAACACGTATCCTAAAAGTTGGATGAATTTTCTGGGGTGAATTGTGTAGGGTTGGTTGAAGATATCATACTTATTCATTAGAAAATAATTGGGTGTGCAGCATTTTATAAATCCTTCCTGTAAAGGGCTAACTCTTCAAGTGGCTACCAGCAGCTATAGACAGCAGGTTGTCAACAGAGAGTGGCCCTGCAAACATAAAGAGCTGTGAGGTAAGTGCAGCACAGCTGTCTTCTCTGGAGGCACACCAACAGAGCATGTCTTTGGGTACTGTAATTTGATTTTCCCTTCTTACTGTAGGTGCTGTGCTGTCTTTGCTCTAATTATAGAATTAGAAAATCAGAGAATCATAGATGCATAGATTGTCTGGATTTATCTCTAAGGATCATCTGTTCCAACCCCTTTCTCACAGGCAAGACATCTTCCACTTACTCAAAGCCCCATTTAACCTAACCTTGAACACTTTCTGTGATGGAATATCCATCACCACTCTGGGCAATGTGTTTCAGTACCTCATGACCCTCACTAAAAAAAAAAAAATCATGATCATGTACAATCTAAATCTGCCTTCTTTCAGTTTGACGCTGTTTTCCCTTGTCCTGTCACTACAGACCATGATAGGAAGTCTCCTTCCAACTTTCTCATAAGGCCCCTTAAAATACTAAAATGCTGTAACATATTCTTTCTAGAGTGTTGTCCAGGCTGAACAGTCCCAACTCTCTCAGCCTGTTTTCATAAGAGAGGTGCTTCACTCCTGTGACCATCTTTGTGGCCTCCTCTAGACCCATTCTAACATATTTTCCTCTGCTGGGGCCCCAGAGCTGGATGCAGTGCTCCAGGTAGGCTCGCACTAGAATGAAGAGAGTGCCAGAATCCCCTCTGTTGCCCTGCTGACCATGCTGCTTTTGGTGCAGCTGACTTTCTGGATTACAATTGCACATTACTGACTCATATCCATTTTTCTATCCTCCAATACCCCCAGATTCTTCTTGGCACAGCCTCTATCAAGCACATCCCCCAGCTTGTATATGGGGGTTGCCTTGACACACAGGGCCATTCTCAGAATGATGGGATTCTCATCTGAAGGGGCATTCAAGTCAGACCCATAAATACAAAGGCCATTCAAAAAGCTATCTATATTTTGACATAAATTGTAATGGATATGAGTACTTCTCATCAGCCTGAAACTTCAGAACTCCATAACCAGTCCTGCATGTAGGCTAAGTCTGTTTGACCCAAACTGAGTTGTCTTCATGCAAGAAGAGAGTGGCTGCAGTTTTTATCACATGGTAATATCTTACGTGAGTATAGAGAAACTCACACAATGCTCTGACTTAGGGTCCAGACCCACCTGCAAAGTAACTTCTATGGAGCAGTGACTGCAGGTCATGTGTGGTTAACATGCACATGGGTTGGCTGACACCAGCAGTCATGGCTGGGTGAGGCTCCATGTGTAACCTAGAATGGTGAGAGATGAGTTCCAAGCAATAAAAGTTGTAATCAACAGTAGGCCATCACCCAAATATCCTCAAAACTCTTTATTTTATGACATTACCTGTCTTTAATTTCTCTTCCCAAAGTTATCTTTCCCCTCCAAACTCTTGAGGTGAGAATCCAGTCACATGAATAGTGATTCTCTTGACATGTAGTATATTTTACCACATCTCTGGCATCTTTCCTGGACCAGCGCTGAATGCTTTTATTTTGCAGATCTGTTTCTTAGAAGAAATTATCTATGTATTTCAGTTCCAGCTGAAGCACTGGGCTACTGTGCTGCATAGTGGATCATGTTATCTGTGTACAGCAACTGGACCTTGACTTTGTACCCAACACAGGTAACATGGCTCTTTCCTGACCCCTGGCTCTGGCCCATCTTTCCACTGCCCCTCCACTGTTTCTGTACTGTTTACACAGTGAGCTCTATGTGCCTGGGATTATCTTTCACATTGCTTGAGTAAAGGATCAAAGTCTGAGGTAGCCTGTCGGCTTTTCTAGAGTGCAAAACAGCTCAGCTGAAATTAATTTACACTAAACACAGAACACTGGAGGTGAACTTGGTATTGTATGGTGGATTTATTTTACTGCTGGGCACTTCAGGCACCTCAGAACTGGCCAATACATCCGTTTCCTCTCTAATGAATGCGGCTAGAAGCCCAAAGAGGCATAGCTGTGCAGATGTGAAGTGGCTGTGTAATAGGAAGCACCAAACCTTTGGGTGTCACGTTGAAGACAGCCTGCTGGGTGAATGCTGCATTGGTCTGCAGGACCATCTCCCATTTGCCTGACCTGTGACAATTGTTCAAAATCAAAATCTGTCTGCAGTGACTGTGTTATGCTTATTTGCTCCTTAATTAGAGACTTACAGAGAGGAGATCCTTGGTTAAGCAGAAAGGATTCCTGAGTGAAGAACTGTATTTAAGCTATCTCAGCTTGAGATAAACTGCTAAGAAGTCTGTTAAGTTACTGACAGAGTCATTCTTCACAGCTGTCGGCCTGTATCCATACATTAGGAGGATCATTAATATGACTAAAATGGAGCATCTGTCACTCTTGTGCTAATATGGAGCATACTTACCATAAATTCTATGTAAAGGGAGCTGGGTGGTGAATATTTGGTCTTTGCTTCAGAGAATGGTAAAGTTTTACTACATTTAGCTTTTGTCACTGTTGCAAGCTTTTCCAAAATGTTCTGTATCATGCATTTGTAATGAGAAAGTGACATGCATTTTCTTGCTACTCAGTGTCAGGATGAAGCAAAGGAGCGGCAAAATAATGAAAGCTAGGAAGACAAGCAAGTGTCTACCATATTTTAATTGCAAAGCTATTAAAATCACGTTGGCATAAGTCAAAATCTCTTGCTGTTACACTGTTACACTCAAAAACAATGTGAAAATCTGGATAGAAAAAAAAATCAAAATACATGAAGTGTGTACTCAAGAAGCTATTTTATAAACATTTAAGTTAAAACTGTTTAGTTGAATAATGCACTGCTCTGAAACTGCATATTGGAGGAAAATTGTCTGAAGAGTACCTAAGCATCCTCTCTAGCTATAATGAGTTTATAAAACCCAGCTGATTTTATCAGGTTTTAGTTGATGACTTTTCCAGTCCTACAGAAATGTTTCTCTAGTCCTTTTTATAATGCCGTGGCTTATTTCCGAGTCTCACGGATATTGCAGTGGTTTGGGGTTTTTTGTTTTGTTTTGTTTTTTCCTCCTTTTAATTTCTCTTGTGGCCTTCAAAGTAGAGAAAAGATTAATATTTTTGTTTTGAAATTGCCAGAACCACTTTTATCCTGGAGTCTTCTCCAGCTTCTGCTAAGATTGTTACTTGACACTTAGATTTAAATTTTCATGCTTTCACACTCTTTATTTTTGCTCATTAACTCTAGATTATATTTATTTCCTCAATATGTATTATGTTTTGTGTGGTAGTTTACAAAAATCTTAAATAGATTACCCTGCATTACCCTGGTGAATTTTGATCAAAACACATTATTACTATTCATATAAATGAAGATTACATCGCCCAAAGTCCTGAATCTAGCACTGTGGAAATTGAGTCTGAAATAAATCTAAACACTGTAGGTGGAATTATAAAGCTCAAAGGAAAGTGGCTTAATTCTGGAAGCATATTTTCAGAACTCCTCTTGGCTTTGAGCTGGAATAGATGTGTTCTGTGAAAAATAAGTTCCCTTTTGTCATTTTAAAGAGGTGATTTTAGGGTGTTCTAGCCTGATAGGGACTTATTCCAGAGCATTCTTAAGTGACCATGTAACCATGCATGAGCAATGAGGAACTGGCATGGAAGTCACTTCCCGGCACATTTTCTTCCCAGCTCTCTATGGTTTTTCCTCATTCTGATTTACTTTATGAGAGGAATAGTAAGATGGATATAAACTATGTGAGAAGCAAACAAAAGCTTATTCCAGGGCTGTGGCTTTAATTTTTAAAATATGCCAACTCTGACTCCCTCTTTTGTACCTCCCTGTTTGTGCCATAACTTACAATGAATGAGGGACTGGAAAATGTTTCCCATAGATCAGTTCAAGCTCTAATTTTGGCCAAACTGATATAAAACCCCAAACTGTTTAATGATGGTGTTGGATTAGAGCTTCAGTAAGCACCAGGCATTGACAGGCGATGGGGGATTTGAAACTTCTTAACTGACATTTTCAAAGAAATCTACTTTTTACTAGAGCCCAATATTAAGTTATGGTGCTATCTGGTGATTGTTTTCTTAGGCCCAGCTTTATTTTAATTATGCTATGATCCTTCATATTCACAGTTGGTGTTACTCTTAGAATAGCTCAAGAATAAAAATAAACCAAAGAACATGGACTTAGCGGCTTTTTTCTTAGCGGTGTTTGGCAAACTCTGCTCTTAAATTTGGGGACATACCTGCTGACACCTTGATTTCTGAATTAGTGCTCCAAGGTCATAATTTTTTCATGATTTTATTATTTCTTCAGGCTTTCTAAGCATTATTTACATGTTCAAATTCACATAATAAATTCTGTTTGGCCTTGCCATCCACAAAAGTGGATTTAAAAGGTGATAGATAAAGAAGGAAAAAAATAACTCTTCAAATTATTTTATTCAAGAAGAGCAGATTTTCTACATATTTTAAAACTCCAAGCCCTTCTATTGTTCTCTTCTTGCCTCACTGACAATTCAAATCTTCTTTGCTTTGAAGCAATATGAACTACCAGAGTGGTAATGAAACAGTCTTATAGAAAGGGACTAAAATGTTAAGTGATTCAAGGAAGAGTTTTTTAGCGTCCTCAAAACAACCCCTCTTGCAGTACATTACGCTAATCATTTGGTGGCAACAAAGCAGTCACCTTAAAAAGGAAGTGATTTTATTATGCTGGCCGACTAAAAATCTTTCATATTGTTGGAAGAAATGTTACGTTTCCTAATGAAGCATTAGGAAGGGGACAAGAAACATTTTTGACTAATGACGAATGTGGAAGAGGAAAACGGCTAAATTCTGAAAGTATGGGTCTTGAAGGAATAAATATTGGGTCTTAGAGGGAAAAGGTGCTAAAGAAAAAACCTGCTTGTCTCTCATGAAGACAGAGAGCTGTGAGAGTGCACCAAGCTACTCTGTGAAACAGATATCAATCTGCCTCTAGACAGGCCAGATCAGGTACCAGATCACTGTCAGAGCCTAAAGTTATTCTACCCATGCTGGTATAGTGTCTCAAGTTAGCTAATATGCGTTAACCAAATTAATGTGGGTTAATCAGGCGGCTCTTGTAGCTGTCTCACAGAAGCCGCTTATCAAAACATGTATGGTAACAAGTTAACAGGTGACTTCTAAGGTGGCAGCTAGGATCTATAGCTCCCACCAGTTTGGACTTCACTAGAGGGATGTGGTGGCATTGTGCATGTCCTATATTCCTTAGTTTGAACTGGGCTGTGTTGTGTAAAAAATTAAAATCTCTACTATTCATTAAACCATCTAAATTTATTATATTACAGTCAGTTTATACAGAAACCTAAAATATTGAGGAAATGCTTTTGCAGAGCACAACTGTGTAACTAAACTCTTTTCCCAGGCATCTACATCTCAGTGAACCATGATTGATTAGGGTTAAATACTTCAGAGTGCTGCATTCTCCATTTATCAAATGAAGGGTCAGATGCTCAGTCTTGAAAGCAACAATTGACATTTCACATATGAAACTTCAAACAATGACAGCTAATTAATTATAGCTCATTTAAGCTACAGAGTAAAACTGACTTCAGCTTTTACATCATGCTTTCCTACAAAACAGATTTGTTTTCCCCCAAATGTGTAATGAGTGTGGGCTCTTCAGCTGGATGAGTCTTCAGATTGGGTCCTCAACATCTTTATCCGTTTTTCCAGCCTCTCCATCCATTCATTTCTGAGCCTAGGGACAGAAATATGGATCAGCTTGTCCTCATAATTTTACATGGAATGGATTTTATACTCTTCATCTTTTCCACTGATGATATTCTTTGGTGTTCTTTCCCAATTGTCATGCAAATCTTCCTGCTGCTTTAGAGCTCTTTGCTGAATGGTACTTCAGGACAAGCTCTTAAATCCCAGTGAGAGATCACCTGTGCTTTGTGGTTCATCTCCATCTCCAGCGTGCCCTCTCTCGAGTGCCACAGTGATTTGTCACCTGCACTGGAGATTGCCTGCTGCCACCTGCTGGGTCACATCACCCCGCACTTCCCCAGCCTCCCTCCCTGGGTCACATCACCCCGCACTTCCCCAGCCTTGGAGACACTGCACATCTTGAAGCTTCTGTCAGACACATCTTGGAGCTTCTCTTAGGCACATAACAGGTGGCTTTCAGTATTATGCGGCCCTTTATTTTCTTTTTGATAATATCTAGGTACCACAGAAAGACTTACTCAAAGAGAAAGGAGATGAATTTCCCAGTTGAGGAGCTGCAACATTGAGATGAGGTTAGTCACAAATGGATAAAACATGCTGGAGACCTATTCTAATGTTCCTTCATCCAGGGTCAGTAATGTAAGGCTGTCCTTGCTCTAATTTTTCAAGTATCAATGCAAAGACAGCTATGAGGAAGGCTCTGGGAAATTGCTTTCTTGCTAGATGAGCTCAAGCCAAAATACAATAAATACCAAAAGTATACATCTTTGCGTATGCCTTCAACTAATGGAGAATTGATGTGAAGCAAAACTGTGCTGTTCTTGCTGCAGACTACTCTTTCTTGCAGTGACTGATCACGGGGAATGTGGCTGAATAAGGTCGATATGGCTATGAATGGTGGTTGCCTCAGTCAGTATGCTTGGATCATCCGCTTTATAGTGGATTTACCATATACAAATTAAACAATCTTAAATAATTCAAACTATTTGCTTGTGAAAAAAGACTACAGAGTAAGAATATGGGTCAGGTACACATCTGTGCTAGCTTCACTCTGAACAGAAGCCTTTATGTTCAAGACAAGTCTGCACTGTTAAATATTGTCCTGGTAATTTCAGAAAGTTCTATGTTTTGGACTCATTATGGAACCAGAGTGAATTATTCTCCTATCCTATGACGTCATAGCTTAAACACGTTAGCATTACATCCTAGTTTGGGAAGCTTTATTATTTTCCATAAATCTAAATTACCTTCAGACTTCATTGCATGACTTAAGTATTGGTATTACTTTTTAAAGAAAAATAATTACAATGCAAACTCAAGTAAGCTTTCTGGGTGCAGATTACCCACTTTGTCAGAGCACTTCTTCGCTGACGTTCCTTTTCACTTTGCAGATACTGAGTTTGTTGTTCGATGGTCTTTTCCCAGAAGTTCCTCAGGTCGCTGGTTTCACAGCCCCGCACTTCATGACGCATATACTGGCTATTCATTTTCTCTAGAGGAAAAATTTGAAACAACTGTATGGCAAGTTACTGCTTCCTCATCCATTTTCATGGCTAAAGCAGATTCTTGATGTTTTGGATTTTCATCATTAGGGTCACACAGTCCTTTTTTTGGTAGGATCAGGATAACTATGGGCATGACTCATTATTTAAGCTTTTCTGTCCTAGCTCTGACACTTAAGGATATGCTGTCTACAGTGATCTGAATTCTTACTTGTGTACTTAGAATATCTCTCACATCCATCTGACTGTGACATTTACGTTCACAATCAGGGCAGTGCTCTTGTATTCTGTAATTTAGCAATTAGGATACTTTTTACTATACTCACAAACAAATAAATTGCCATATTAATTGAGATTGTTTGGCCCCATTATTTTCATGTCTCTAAAATTTTAAAGTAACTATTGTTCTGATGATTTGCCTTTAATCATTCTGGCACTTAGCTTTATTTGGAAATGTAGAAAATTTATATATATAAAAGTAGACACATAATTTCATAAGATGATGACTTGCAAAACCCACCTTGTTTACTAATTATTTACCCCTTTTCTTCAAATAGATTCAAATTCATTGAATATATTCTTGTATCTGCAGTGGTTCTGCACTTTCAGCTTTGGTTAATGTCATCTTAAAATAAATTCTGGAATGAATCTTATCCTAGGGAAAGAATATTTGCCTCAAGATGACTCTTTGTGGGCTAACAGTAAATTCCCTGTATGCCACATTGCAGCCAGAAAATTGTATCTTTACTTTCAAAACTTCATTAAATATGAAATTAGTATATTCATGCTGTCTTTCAAATTGCTATGTGTTTTTGCATGAACATGCCATTATAATATTTTCCAGATAATTTAATTTTTTTAACAAGTATTTAGGGCCCTCTCATCCATTGTTTGAATTCATGGAAATAATTTGGAATTTATTTTAATCAGGGCCATAGAGAGATAGTAAACAAGCCCCTCAAGACCAGCTTGGAAAAGCTGGAAGAAACTGCTGCCATTCCCCTGCCAGGCATCATAAGAAAACACAAAACTGGAAACAGAAAACTGGGAACTCATCTTTACATAATTGGCTGTTTTGTGAAAAATTGACAGACACATTATAGAGACACTGTAAGCAGAGGATAAAAATCAGCCCTTTTGAAGAGGAACACTCTTTTTGCTGGGATTTCCCCGTAACTCCCCTGTGGTTCCCTGTAAAGCCTTCACATGCCAGCTCATGGCCTCCAAATAATAGAAGCACGATGCTTGAGCCCGACTCTTGCAGAAAAGAATTATGGAGCGTATTTTCTGGTCCTGAACAAATTATAGCTGGATGCATAATTGTTGACATTAGTCTGTAATGTGAATTGCAAGTATTGCTGTGCTAGGGGATAACCAATTTCAGGTCAAAAAGTTCACTTAATTCATGCGCATGTTTTCATAAAATTTATGTATTCTATAAATATACACATATATATCTATGCTAACCCAAATATTTCTTCCCAGGTGTCAGTTACTAGCCTTTTAAACTTTTTGTGTATGAGGAGTAATCTTCAAAGGTATGAGAAAGATATGGTAAAAGTCATCTAAGTAAAACTAATGGACTTTCCACTCTAGAAGTTAATCTCTAAGAATAACTCATTCTGAAGTGCAGGAAGAAAAATTCCCCTATATACCTGGGGCTCCAACATAAACTGCCAGGAAAAAATGTCTTCAGGTTTCTTTATCAGAAGAGATAGCAAATCATAATAACTTCATCCTTCTGAACTATTATGAATTCCTGTCTAATATACTGTGGATGCATCTTATATATATATATATATATATATATATATATATATATAAGGGTAAATATCACTCCTGAATAAGGCAAAATTATGGAACTCATTTTTACGAGGTGTAATTGAGCCCTAGCATATACTTTCGGAATATACGTATCCCTTACTGGTTTTTAATGTTATGCCTCCTGATATGATTGGATATGTTCTTCGTACTGGGTTTAATGCATTTTGTAGATGTGTCTTTGTAACACCTGCCCCCACAGCAGAAAAAATCACAAGGGAAAAATTTAAAGCCACTAAAAGAGATATCCAGAAGTAGTTTCCATTGCTATTCGCTTTACATCTGGTGCTGGCAGTATTTAGAAGAATGTTAGAACTCTGTTGAGACTATAAAGTGGGTGTAATGCTATCCATTACAGATTTGGGGGCTTCTTTTTCCTTCTTTTTTTCTTTTTTCCCTTTTCTTTTTTTTTTTTTTTTTAGGTGTGTGAGGTGGGGCAGGGACAAGAATTATTACATTTCTCTGTCTGTGATCTGTGATATTTTCTCTGTGTGTGTTTGATCAGGCACACCATTGTCCAAGTCATTTTTTCCTAACCTTTTATACTGTCTTAACATATGGCTATCTTGGTGCCAAATTTTCTCTTTCTCAGTTCTTAATATTTGTTTTCATTTCCCCTATGGCTAGAGAACTCTCAAATATGTACAAGTAGAATCAAAGTTACTGAACACATCAGAATTTCTGCATCATTACTAATACTTATATGTCGTTGATAAACGCAGTATGTAAATATGGAAGCATTTACTTCTCTGAACTTTAGAATCACCTTATCCCAAATTACCTTATATTTTGAATTCATCTGTTTGAGTCTGTTCATGGTGACTGTAGGAACTGCCCAATACCCCCACTGAAATAACTCACATGGTTTCTTTTACCTTTATGCATCATGTGCACAGATGTTTGAATTGACCTCTGTCCTGCTATCCATTTTATAAACCATAAACTTTCAGTGCATGTGAGCAGTCAGGGATATCAGACCTAGTCTATCACTATTTCTCCAGCTCTCATATTTTTCTCTCCTACTTCAGCTGTTTTCAGAGGAGCGTAACAGGGCTTAAGCCTGTATCATGAGTTTGCAGCAGCAGTTATCACCTGGAAACAGTTTATTTTCATGCCTTGAAGCCTCATTCAGATTAGTTAGGATAAGGGGTCTCATTTAATAGGGAAAGAGAAGAATGGAAAAGATTTCAGGGAAGCAGCCTCCAAAGCAACCTGGACAAATAACCTCTGTATGATGCAACAGGTGAGCAGAAACATGCTATTAAAGCACACAGGCAGTTGTGATGCACTTTTATAGACCTTGGAGTTAGTTCTGACTTTAACTGTCCTGCCACAGCTAGGACTAAATATTTTTAA
Organism: Ammospiza nelsoni; assembly: GCF_027579445.1. NCBI lineage: Eukaryota > Metazoa > Chordata > Aves > Passeriformes > Passerellidae > Ammospiza > Ammospiza nelsoni. Next base: position 30,571,803 of record NC_080669.1, on the reverse strand, counting down.
GCCTCTAGTGACAATGCTTCAAGAGAACAATAATGAGAGGCTCTTTCTGGTAATCTTCTCTGACAGGCATGGTTGCAAGCCAATGGACAAATGTAGGCACTCTCAAATGAAAGGAATAACATGATAATCTCTAGGAAGGCTTTATCCAACACATGATAACGATGACTGCTTATTTTTAGATTTAATAATTTTAGAGGAATTTGGTATTATCTGGCCTCAATTTGCTAAAGGAGGTCTTTCAAAGTTAGGGAAGCTGTGACACTAGTACTATTAGCTGGAACTCAGAAATTATATTGGTTGAACAAAAGAGGGATGTCAAATCAATTTGATATGACATCTCGACTTCTATGTAAAAGAAAAATCAATAGTTTGAGGCTAAAATTCACTGATTCTGAGAGAAAATACTACCACCACCAGAAACACTTTTTCACGTAGAGAATCGGAAGTCAAAAGTTTCTTAGGCAGAAGAAAGAATGTAAAGAAAAGTGTGGAATTTCTTCCTCAAGTAGAACACATTGTTATATGAAATGTAGTTTTAAAATTTATAAAACTTTTAATGAGTCGGGAGAGCTATTTTTCCTCCTTCTTGTGTTTCTTACAAAGCACAGTCAGTCAGAGTTTTCAGGGTCTTATGCATTTCACTAGAAATAATACAATAGTTTATTGTTGTGACTTTACTTGGACCCTGCTTTGTGACTATGGTTATTATATATTCATTGAATTATAAAAATTGAATTATATATATAGGAGAGAATACCATCTATGCCAATGGTTTGATGTAAAACCAGTCAGAATTCTGTTTTGATTTTGGAAAAGAAGACTAGTGATCATATTCATGATTCTCCTCTTTTTCCTTGGGTCTAGGATATGCTAGACCTTCTGCTTCTGCAGCTGGCAGTAATTCACATCTCAAAGGGTTGACTGATGCTTCCTTTGATATCCTGCCTAAGGAAGCATGCTGGTTTCAAGTCTAACTTGGGTCTCCAGACTCTGGTTAAAACTCTTCAGAGGCAGGAGAGAGAGCACTTTAGTATAATGCCCTGTACCCTTTGGTTTGTGTGGCATGTTGTACAGTGCAGTTTCTCTCATCAGTGACACTCGTGAGCAGCTTCTGGGAGAGGTTTTCCACAGCTTGTTCTCACGGTTTCCTCTTCCTTTCTGCCTTGTTTATGAGCAGTTTTGGGAGGAGATGATCTCGAGCACCAGCCTGAGGATGGGGAAGGCTGCTATGGTCTTCTGGTGCACACAAGTCCCTAATTGTCCCAGCGTCTTCCAAAAATTACTAGTGTATCTCATCAGTGAAGGTGTGTGACTTTCCATGTGTACTGTGCAATCTTATTTTCATTTGCAGTTCAGCATTACTACCAATCTGTGCTATTTCCTTTGCAAACAGTATTGTCTGGAGTTTGCTATGAAATGAGGGCATTCCAGGTAAGTTATTTATTCTGCCACCAGTATTTCATAATTTGGCAGAGTTTGAAATACATGCTCTTACCAGAGTGTGTTCAGTGAGGGAGTTATTCTCTGGGTATAAATTTCAATCAATTTAATTAGATTTCTCCACATACTGGGAATTTTCTGTGTGTGAAAATGACAACCATACTGACAGATGACTGAGCAATACTAGTAGGAGTTACAGGTGTGCACCTAGCAAATTATTTCTAGCAGATACATTAAGCAGTTTTAATATTTGACAATATTTTCACTCAAGTACTATGTAGCAATCTCTATTCAACCATTATCCTTTCTCCTAATTCCTACAATCCTTTATTGCTTTTCTGTGAGAAGTGATGGATCTGAGTCTATTTTTTCTAATAAGGAGAATAGTTATTCTTCAAATGCTTTTCAATTGTAGAAAATTTGGACAAACAAACATATTAAGACAAGGCTTTGCAGTAGCTACGTGGATTTTGCATCTCATACTGCTATGGTGTCAACATCAATGCCTTTGAATGCCATGCACTATATTTTATTCTGTCCTTCTCATCTGATGGGCTTCAGTTCTTTTCATCTGCTTTCACTTTTTTCTGGATATCAGACACCTGAACAATGGAATTATCAAACTGGAGGGAACTGATTCTGTGCCTTGATTTTCTGTACTAGAGGGTTCAGCAGTCCTCTGGCTGAGGACTAAAATTCTTAAAACTTTTTGAACAAAACATTTGAGGAATCAATACTTTCATTTTCCTCCAGGTAACCCATTCATTTATTACTATCCTGGTTCTGCTCCCATGCCTGGTTTTTTATATTTTTCTACTTGCTGCCTTCCATTCTGCACTGCCTCTTCTCCCTCAGCCTGCAGCCAAGGGATTCTGTGAAAGGTCCCTTTGATTTTCCCCTCTCTGGCATCATGTCTATTGAGTTTCTCATCACATCCTTTTCACCTCCCATGCCAGCCCTCCTGCATAACCTGACTGACTTGGACCTGTGCTTTCAAACACCTTTCTGGCTGGTTTCCTCACCTCTGCTGTTCCATCTGGAAAAATCTCTTTCCACTTCTTGCTGGAGCTGCATTTGACAGAGTGATAGAGTAAGCTGAGTTGGTAGGGACACACAAGGATCATCAAGTTCAGCTCCCAACCCTGCACAGCACCAGCCCCAGGAGTCACACCATGTGCCTGAGAGGACTCTCTTGAATTCTTCTCGAACTCCGTCAGGCTGGTGCTGTGACCACTTCCCTGGGGATCCTCTTCCAGTCCCCAGGCATCCTCTGCATGAAGAACCTTTTCCTGATATCCAATTTAGACTTCCCCTGGCACAGCTTCATACCATTCTCTTGTGTCCTGTCACTGGTCACAAGAGTGAAGAGATCCGTGTCTGTCCCTCCTTCTCCCCTCATGAGGAAGTTGTAACTGCATTGAGTTCTGTCCTCAGTCTCCTCCAGACTGAACAAATGAGGTGACCTCAGCTGCTTCTCATAAGGCTTCTCCTTCAGACCCTTCACCATCCTTGTTGCCCTCCTTTGGATGCTCTTTAATAATTTAATGTTGTTTTCACATTGTGATGCCCAAAACTGCACCCATGCAGGTATTACTAAATGATCCCTGGATAACCTTTTCTTCACCCCTCTGCTGCCCAGGTTTTTCTACTCCCTGCACCTGGCTCCCTGTGGGGGCTGCCTGCATTCCCATGCATCCTGCCACCAGCACACACAAACAGGGCTGTGGTGGCAGTTGCATAGAGGTGAGCAATAAGCAAACAGGTATTCAAAAGTGATATACAATAAATAAATGTCCAAGTGCCTTTCCTGAGCTTTCTATATATTCATTTGACTTTTATTGTCTTCTAATTTTCAGTATCTAAGGCATATTTAAAGTGGCTGTGGTTTGCTCAGGAGATCAAATGTTGTTTCTGATCATTAGACTTTCCCCACTGCTGGATACATTTGAAGCCTGATCCTATGAACTATACTGAATTCATAATATCAAGCATATAGAATAAATTAATATTTATTTGTCAAGGATCTTGAATGCACTTTGCTTTGTTGTTTGATTTTTGATTACAGGAAGACTCAGTGTAGGATCAAAGAAGATAAATTTTGCCCAGGGCTCGTGTCCTTTATTAGATCATCCAGTTCAGAGAAAACATGCAAGAGAAATCTTTCCTGATTCATGTGAAGGTGTCTACCATTGAATTAAAATGCCTCAAGGCAGCAGATCACAGTTAAAAAGCCTTTGAGAGATGAGTGAGAGAGAAAGAGAGTGTATGTGTGTGTGTGTGTGTGTGTGTGTGTAACCTTGGCTAGCATTAGCCCATCAGTTGAGAATGTACAGCCATATCTCTTGGTGTTTTATTCAGGATTGTGACATGGAAATTATCTGTAAATATTTCTTCTGTATCAATGCTACTCAGCTTCCTTAGAATTCTGCTAAACTGGGCACTCTTCCCTGGCATTTCCCTCACACTCTCATCTTTCCTAGAATATATTTTTGTGAGAATTAAAGTTAGAGAACAAATACATTTCTTGTTGACATTATTAGGGAAAACTCACTACAAAAAACAAATACTTTCTTACCTTTGGAGCAGGACTCTTGCAAATAAATTCTCTGTGTGACACAAACGAGGAATATTACCACTGCAGCCGTGGCTTCTCCAGTGTCACAGAGCAGTAATGAAATGCATCCCTCGGTACTTTTTATTTGAAGTGTGGGTAACATAAATCCTTCATCATATCAAGGCTATTTTGAACAGAACCAACAGAGAGATAAGATCATTTAATGAACTTTGCAGCCCCCTGCCTGAGATGACCGTGAAACACAGGCCCCCTTGAGACCATGCATCCCTCCCACACTGGCAGATACCTCAAAGAGCATGACTTGGCAAGTGATGAGAATTTTCTTTAAAATGCCTGCTAGTGTTATCCATTTTAATAATCTTCCTATGAAGCTTGAAAAATTCCACACTAGCGTCTTAGCTGTAATGGAGGCTGAAATGGTGTGACAAATCGCACTCAGTTTTGTATTACAGGGTGACTTACAGAAGTATGCGCTACCTTGGTGTTGTTTAATCTAAGGATGTGTGCTTGATTATGACCTATCACAAAATCTGTTCTCTTCAAGGCAATTGTCATAGGAATTGTCTGTATATTTAGCATTAGCTCACAAAATGCGTTAAAGCAGCAGTACTTTTACCATTTAGAGTTGTTGTAAGTCTATTACAGATGAATGCTTATATCATTACATTTCATTTTCTGAGGAAAAGGTTTTGTAGGTTTGGCTGATGACAGATGCATGCACTTATCTCAGTTTTCATTAAATCCATCTACATTGCTAATGTACCATATGTGATGATGGCTTAAGCAGTTCTTATACAACTGCTGATTATCTTAACCTTACCTTTCTTTGTTGTAATTTTTCAGACCAAAAGTAGCAAAAGCAGCAGCCATTAGATGGATGCTGCTGTAGTTCATATTTGCTTATTTACTTTTCTGCAGTTTCCTTTACAGCACAAAAAACCTGTGCAAAACCTAAGAGCTACAGCCTTTGTCTGTAAAGGAAAATTTCAGTTATTTCCAAAACCTGGTCAATAAATTTAACTCCGAAGAAACAGTACCTATTAGCTTTGTCCAGTGTGTCCAATTCCACCTCATATCCTATGAGAACACAGAAATCAACTTGTCCCTCCGCACATGTGATAACAATGGTAATGTGGTCTCAAATCTTTAGGACAATTATACACATGTGGCATTGAAAAAAGAAAACAACAGCAACATATGATAGGTAAAACTGATTGCTCTATTTTTGGAAAAATAGCTCAAATTCTGGCTGGCTTTAGAAATCACAAACAAATGCAATCTGCTTGATGAATATTAAAATAATATGGTGTCATAAAAGGAAGCCCAGGCTTGATGAAGTGGCGCTGACCACCATGGTGCTGCAAACCAACAGAACTGCCTCCTTGCCATTTGACTCAGAGATTGAGTAACATTTCCTGTTTGCTAAACACATCTTGTTAAATTTGCAACGAATTTGAAGGTCTGTTTGGTTTCTAATGTTATAATGTTGTCAGTACCTTCCATAAACATTTGCAAAGATGGAATTTTGGGGGCGAACTGCAGTGTCCAGGCTTCATCAGACCAGAACATGTGTTTCTGGTCAGATATTCTCTAGAAGCATGGGCATTTGTGAAGTTTAGATGCCCTGCGTAAAGGACGGCCAAAATGTGATAAGACACTGCACATACTCTGGTCATCTGCAGTAGATTAGGTACATTGTTTATTATACTTGTTGATTGTATTTACAATGAACATTTCATCTGTGCATTTACAGTGACTTCTAGTGAAAGACAAATGGTGCATCCAGAAATCCTGGACGGAACTAGTACTCTGCTGGGCTACCCATATGTGAAAACAGTTCAGGTGACAGGTGATTGGAAAAACATGGTTCACTCTCAAAAGCAGGGCAGCCTTTATACGCAGTTCGAAAACTATTCAGGCTGTTTGTGCACCTCAGCCCTTGTTTACTTCATAAGCATATCTCACAGCTGCTTACCAGAAACTTCTTGGATAACAGCTCTCATCTCTAGTATGCAAAAGTTCTTGCAAGCACCTGCTTAATATCCTTAGCAGAGACCACAGAAGAATCTGCAAAATAATGGATGGAATGTAGACCTTTGGCGTTTGAGGTGTTACTTATCTGCAGGAATCAAATCCTGTCTTAGTGTGTGCTGTTGTTCATGTGTGGGAGAGTTGGAAATAAAAGTAGCAGTCAGCTCTTACTCTTACACAAGTAATCCTGGTACATTTAGTCTGTATTTTGTCACCCAAGACACGTCACTCTATGGGTATTCTCAGACCTGATGCTAAAGGAGAGGGGGTGAAAGGAAAAGATATTTCACAGAATCTTGCCGATTAAGAAGATTTCTCTTTAATGCTAGAGGTAAAAAAATCAGGAGAAGTAAGTTTTTTAAGCAGAGACTGTACCATGTTCTTGGGGCAACTTCCTTTGGTATTCACTGTGCACCTGGTATTCACATCCTCCTTGTTCTGGATTGATGCAGTGGCAGCTGAAAAGTTGTGAGGAGGGATTTCTGCCACTATTGGACTATGTCCTCATTGGTCCAGGTGGAGTACAGGTCACAGAAACTTTAGCAACCCTCTTCACACTTCACAAATTCTAGAATGGAGCCAATTATTTAGATGGAAATTAGAAGTCTAATCAGTTTAGGTGTCTTTCTGTAGTGGCTACACCCTGTATGGATTCCAGACACTCATTAAAGCCTCTTTATCACTCTCCTTCACAAAAGGACAGGGGAGACAAAATATAATGAAGGTTCATGAGCTGAGATAAAGACTGGGAGAGATCACTCATCAAATAGCATCACAGGTAAAACAAACTCGAATAGGGGATATTAATTGTATTTATTACCCACAAAATCAGAGCAGGATAATGAGAAGTAACATAAATCTTAAAAGCACCTTTCCCTACTCCTCCCTTCTTCATGAATTCTACTTCTTCCCCTCCAGCAGCATGAGGAGATGGTGAATGGGGGCTACAGTCAGTTAATCACACGTTTGTGTCCCTCTTCAGGGAGAGTAGTCCTTCCCCTGCCCCGGAGTGGGGTCCATACGACAGGAGAGAGTTCTCCACAAACTTCTCCAATGTGAGTTCCTTTCATGGGAAACTGTCCTCCACAGACTGCTCCAGCCTGGATCACACAGTTCAGTCTTGCAAGGACAGGCCACAGGGTCACAGATCCTACCAGAAAACCTGCTCCAGTCTGAGCTGCTCTCTCCACAGGTCTGCCAGGGGCCTGGGCCTGCAAGGGCCTCCCAAGGGTTCACAGCCTCCTCTCAGGCATCCACCTGCCCTGACATAGGTCTCCTTCCTTCATGGGCTGCAGGTGGATCTCAGCATCCCCATGGACCTCCATGGGCTGCAGGGACACAGCTGCCTCATCGTGGGCTACACCGGGGCCTGCAGGGGAATCTCAGCTCTGATATTTGGAGCAGCTTCTCCCTCTCTTTCTGCACTGACCTTGGTGTCTACAGGGCTGTTGTCTTCTCTGGCCACACTTACATCTGCACAACAACTTCTTTTTCCATCAAATATGTTATTCCAGAGGAGTTATCACCATTTCTAATTGACCCAGACTTGGCCAGTGGCACATTTGTCTTTGAAGCTGCCAGGAATTGGCTCTACTGAATACAGAATTTCTCATAAAGTACCCTTGTGTCCCTTGCTGATACTAAAACCTGGCCACACAAACCCAATACCGTACCTTCCCAAGATAGCTGATTGTTAACTGATTTTCACGCTTCTGTAAATACTTGCAGTGTAAGTTTATTAAAATCTTCCTTGGAGGACCACCACTAGTCCTTTATCAGGTCTAGTAGCCCAGAGTGAAAAAGCAGGCAGGATGATCATTGATGGACTGCCCTGCAGCCAATACCATGCTGGGGACACGATGTTTCCATGTCCCCCTCTCCCACATGTGTTGGTTTGAACCAATGTTGTGTTGGCATCTCTGAGAGTACATCTGGGGAAAACACAACTGCTTAAAAGGTTTTAGCTCTGCCTGCTGGGTAGGATACTGAGTGTTGGACTAAAAATTGTCATGACTGGATAACTAATTTCACTGAGGTTTACAAACTCATTTTTCCTCTCTTGGGCAAAGCCTTGGATTGGGTGGTTGGGACTTTTTTTAAAGAACATTAAAAAAGTCAGGATTAAGTAGGAACTGGAATTCCACTTCACATGGAATAAAATAATATCTTTCATCTATACAGGCTTTTTCCTCTGAGTGCATTCTCAATGGTGCGCACATCGCATCATTCATGCCTATGACACACAATTGTTTTCTTTATAAATACCTCTTACAGGATAATCTCAAGTTCAGTAAAGTGGCAGAATGAAGAGCCTTCATGTTTTATTAGCTGAATGAAACTTCTTATTGGCACCAGTTACATGACACCTGAAAGATTTACAGAAGCTGCTTAGTGTTTATTGTAATCATGATATCGCCTTTGTGCAATCAGAAAAATTAGATATGTAAGATCCACTGGTAGCTTTTTGTAATGCTCTTATTAGTGGCCTATCTGAAGCTTTTCCATGCTTCTATTTTTTTCCAGGATTGTAAAGTTTTCAAGCGGTTTAAATTGTATGAAGCTGATATTTAGACATTGGAGCTGCTAGATGCACAGATGCTCCCTATGGAAGTGTAATTAGCCTGACTCTGTGCTCTGCAGGGGAGAAGTTTACTGTAAAAAAGGAAAAAGCTGCTAGCATCACCTGCTCTGCCGTAGCATTTCTGTGTGTCTGACACTACCTTCCAGTCCAAATGAAATTCTATGATGACCTGTCCAGAAAGGCTTCTATGATGTGATGAATTTGCCTGCAATTTTGACATGGATGATTTTCCATTTTATTATGACAGGTGAGTTAGGAAAAAAATTGTTCTAGACACCCTCAGGCATCAGTTTAATGAGTGCAGGAAAGAGATTTTTTTATCCTCTGTTAAAATCAGCCAATGCAGATCCTGCTCCGGTGCATATATTGAGCTGGGGTTGGGGCATAAAAATTGTGGAGAGAAACAATATCTCAGTGGAGTAAACAGCATCTTAAGGGTTTTTTAAAATAGCATTATAGTTCATATACAGCCAAATTTTCGGTGCTTCAGTTAGAAATAGTTGAATGGGTTGAACTGGAGCTGTTGGAGACAGCAAACTTACTGCTAACAAATTTATGAAGGTTCAGAGGGATTTTGCTGTTGCAATTAATTTCCATGTGATGATGTCAGATACTTTGATGATAGGGAAATAGAAATTTACGGCGGTGTACTGACTGCATGACTTTTTATAATCTTTTAATATCCCATAGAACTTAAATATTTGAGCACTCTGTACCTCTTATAGAGGGAAATGCTACTTCACCGCTTTCTCTATGGAAGCTCAAACCACCTTTGGATGAGTTTGAACTATTTTACTTGGGAAGAAGGTAAGCTAAGAAGAAGGATGATAGAGGCTTTTAAAACTGATTTTCATGGTCGTGGATTAATCTGTGGTTGTAGTTCCTTCGTGAACACCTCAAGCATTGTGTTGCTGTACCCTTGCTGTGCACCAACTGAATCCCAATTTTAACTCAAACTTTACTTAGAACCAAGCACAGATGTACATACTTTGCTTCTACCAATGTGTCAGAGATCTGTGACTCAGGGCTTTACCATGTCAGTTAAACAAGATGATAAGCAGGCTGTCTTTTGCTGCTTCTTGTCTCCAGTTAAGACTGTATCCTCATTAAAAAAACAGACCAGACTTTATTCTGGCTGGCCTGAGAATTTGAGCATGAATGTGGGATCTGGGGGCTCATTCTGCCTTTCTTGTTCTTCCCGGAAAGAAATCTGGTTTAGCTCTTGCACTCAATCCAGCAATGCAATGTAATTCGGATATGACAGTCTGTCACCAACATGTTTCTTTAAAACACAGACCTAAAACGTCCATTAGCTGCCAGAAGTTGCCATTATAAAAGTCTCTTGCTAATACCGCCCTCATCGAGCAAGATTGCTGGCAAGATTACAAAGGCACCAGGTATGTGTTAAGTAAAACCTAAATAGTGGCAGATTACACTGTAGCAGACTCAGGCAAGCCCAGCACTGCAGAAGTTTCTTTAGTCAACCAGCTTGGAGACACAGATCTATCATCAAACAGACAACTTTAAGGAGGGATGAATGCCCATAGAAATGGAGGGATGTTTTTGTTTATTTCCCTTTGCATTAATGTATATGGCAAATGCAAACTACAAGAGAGGATAGTTTTAAGTGTGACTGCTATGACCATTTAGGCCACTTCCTAAGTACGGACTTAAATGCCTAATATTTTGTATCAGAAGTTGAATCTTTTGTTCATAGTTGTTGAGAGAGGACCGCAATAACTTTAAATGAAACAAAAAAAAGGAAATCATAAGTTGCATCAGCTACAAACATTTTTCTGAACATTAACAGAAAAAATTCTTTCCTTGTCTGTTGTATACACAAGTACTGATGATAAAATTTTTAAATGAGGAACCTGAACTTACATTAGTTTTTGGGACCTCACATGATATATCCCAGAAAACCCCTGAGGAAATTGGCTGATGTAGCCACCAAGACACTCTCCATGATGTTTGAAAAGTCATGGCAGTCTGGTGGAGTTTCAGGTAACTGGAAGAAGGGACACAATGCACCTGGTCTTTAAAATTGATAGAAAGGAAGATCCTGGAACCTGCTGACCTGTCAGCATCAGCTCTGTGTCTGGGAAGATTGTGGAACAAATCCTCCTTGAAGCTGTGCTTGGGCACATGGAGAATGGGGAGGTGATTCAAGACAACCAGCATGACTTCACCAAGGGCAAGTCCTTCCTGACTGACCCAGTGGCCTCCAGTGATGGAATGACAACACCAGTGGAAAGGGAAGGGTCGTGGCTACCTCAATGCCTTTTTAGTAGGACCTGCTGTGCAAGAACAAGGGGTAATGGTTTCAAACTGAAACACAGTATATTTAAACTAAATACAGGAAGAATATTTTTATGATGAGGCCAGTGAAATACTGGAATAGATTGCCCAAGTACATGGTAGATGACCTATCCCTGGAAACATTCAAGGTAATGCTGGACAGGGCTCCAAAGAGCCTGATCTAGTAAAAGGTATCAGTGCTTGTAGCAGGGGCATAGGATTAGATGGCTTTGAACATCTCTTCCAACACAAAGTATTCTAAGATTCTATGACTCCATCTAACAATAGAGGATAAGGGCGATCTTCTTCTAGGTTTGCAGAAGAATTAACAACTTCATTAAATGAACCAACAAAATTAGAAACATTTAAGTATTTAAAGGTTATTTAATGTCTGAAAGAAGACCTATAAGCAGCAGGAGGAAATATACTTTTTTGCTTTCCACCTGTGTTTAGAAAGTTTTTGTCTTGAAGGGAAGATTATTCTTGCCAGCATTTGTGTCATTGTCACTTCTGATCAGGACAACACAATACCCATGGGCCTTCATCACTCAGCAAATATGTTTGCTGTATTACTTTATGCTCAAAGCAAGTATGTTTTTCTTTCTTTCTCTCTCTCTAGTCCTTCTTATAGGCTAACTGCTCGGAGTTTCTAGCCATTATGTTGTACATGTACATTAAAATTTACCATATCAATAATTTCTGTGAAAATACCTATTTTAATGGGATAAGAGAACCTGACCCCATTAGACTGTATTATGTATCAGTTGCCTTCTGGCTGTGAATACCATTAATGCTGTACATTTGCTGTACGTGCTGTACATGTCTTTCAAGTAGAACTCAGGCATCTGAATCACTCACTGACTTTCTTGTCAGAGAGCTGCCTCATGGATGAAAGTGTTGGATGACTGTAGAAATTCCTAGTGGAAGTGCATTAACTTGAGTGCTTTGAACTAGTAGGGTAAAAACAAGAACGTGTGGAAATCTCTGAGAAGTCCTTAGGTGGGTTGTCTCCTGTTGCATCTACCCTTTTACCAAATTGTTCCACAAGTTGTGTAAATTTTCTTGGGAGCTTGGGGTCAGCAACCAGAATGCACATTGGTCACTAGTGCTCAACAGCTCTGAAAATGAAAAGCCATATGGACCAAGGAGACTGTTGATGCAGAGAGTCAAAAAATCCCTCTTACGTGCTGGTGTTAAGGTAACTACACAAACCAATGACCCTATAAAAGAAATAGGTCTGAAATAGAAACCTCCTTCAACATAAAGTAAGCCCCGTGAAATCAGTACCAATGGTTCCTCTGATCCTGACAAGAAGGCTGCCAGTGCCAAGAGTGCAGCTGGAATCCCTTGTTACTCCCCCATTTGACTTCATACTCATGATCTTGTGTAGGCAGTTGGGAGACATCTGTGATTCTCATCACAAAACCAGATCTTATGTTCATCCTTTGGAGCTATTTTTCAATAATCCCACCACTATTTTGAAACTTAAAGGTTTTAAAGAGAGTTCACTATTTATTTTCAAGGACATTGAACCTTTTGGGGAATTTGATAGGTAGCACCTATCAAGAATTGTAAAGATACAACAATGAGCTCCTATTACACATCTGCAAAGTGACTACTCTTATATGACCACTTCCTCCTTGTCTGCCATGGTTTCTCCATTAGCTGAGGCTGCAGTTACCTACTAACAGCTGTGTGAGCCCATGAGGAGCTACCTGTGTCCTTGAGCAGCTCCTCTGGCTAGCTGCACTGGGTGACTGCATGCACCAAGGCAAAAAACCAGGAGGTAATAAAAAAATGTGCAACCTAACACACAGGTTAATGACTCCTTCTTCAAGCAACGTAGGCCCTACTCCCTGCGACTTCACCCCTGTACCCATCATATATTCCTATGTGTTTTGTACATATCTCAGTATTTTTAGGCCTCATTAAACAAGAAGTAGTTTGCTTCAAAATTCCACCACACACTATTTGTACCATGTACATGTGAAGAAACTGGCCTCTCCTTTGGAGATTTATCTTTGGAATGAATTTCCACGCTCATGGTCACCACAACCACTTATGCAAAGAGATATTTGGGGTGATTTTTTCAACCAGGTTACTCAAAAATTGTTAAAAAACATATTAGCTGTATATTCTGGGTTGTTATTCTTTCCTGAAACATAAATGCTGGTGGAGAATAAAAAGGGGACCAAAGAAATGTCCTGCAAGTCAGTCTGTGTGGGAGCATAGACCTTTCAACCAAAATGAATCCATCCTACCCACAATCTATAAAATAATCTGTAGCAATTTTCAGCCATAACTGGAAAATTCCTTTCTGTTATTTTAAATTTCTGTTGGTTAGATTAAGGATGAGTAGTAGCATTTACCAGGCTTAGAAGTATATTACTGCTCCTGCACTTATTCTTTCCTAAATGTGACCTTAAAAGAAGAGTTACTCAAATTTCTTGTTTGATCAATTCTTAGAGCTGGCTCTTTGGCTCTTAGAGCTGATCTTTGCCTACTTCAGGCTGTTCCTAAAGCTCAGCTCTCTTGGGTCTTCTTGGTGACTTCTTAGAAGGAGTAGAAATCAGATTTTGGATCTTTTGAGCTCAATCCAAATTTGTAGGAGAGGGCACGCTCTGTGGGAGAGGATCCTTCACAGGCCTGTGAGCATGTCAGCTCCATGTGACAGCTAGAAGCATTTTGGGCAGGAAACACTTTCACATATCAAAATTGAAGATGAGTTGACTATGCTGTTTGGAAATGAATGGGTAGCACCGTAGCAAGGGGAGAACAAATACGTAGTGAGACTTTATTATACCAATATGTATATTGGTATAATACAGTCTCACTACATATTTTATACCAAAAAGATTCTTGGAAGAACAGATAAAAACCTGAAGGTTTTTGTGCTGCTTTTAAATGGGTGTATAGCTATGGTGTTAGCCTAGCTGGACCCTCAGAGATATTGCATGAAGCTGGAAAATGGACAGCCAGCACAGGCCTCTCATCAACTCACTAAAAGAAAGTTCACCACCCAGAGCATCATATTGTTTTTCCTCACCTTAATAATTCTATGATTTGAGATACACTGGTATAACTGATATACTAGTCTATTTTATTCTTAGTTCCTGAAAGTGTTTTCACAGGCAGAGCTATTTACTCATAGCTTTTTATAAGGTTAAAGCAACCCTTCAGTTTGCCTAGCAGCAATTCTCATCAGTATTCAGGAGCAGAAAGACACAGTAAAAGAGACCAGGCAGCCAATATGACAGTGCCTGTTCCAGTATATTTTGAATTATTAAAGAAATATTTTTTATATCTAAGATAATTACAAAGGCAGAATATCAAGGTCAGTGCATGAGAATGTTAAGAAAAAACAATAAATGCCACAGATAACTAATTTATCTCTTGGGAATGTTATTTCACACACTGACACATTTTCCTCTTTATCATCAATCTATAAGACTGAGTTCTGTGAAGTACTTTAATTAAGCTATCATCAGGTACTTATTTATGGTGTCTCCAAATGATGTTATCAAAATGCAATAGTTTTTTTCCCTACCTCCACTCTATAAAATATCCTAAGACCAGAATATTTTACAAACAAATATTTTCAAGCCTATTTTATATGTTTATCTTGAAAAGCTGTCAAACTTTAATTGCCAGCAGCCAGGGAAAGCATATACTCTTGAAAAGTAACAAGTCCCTGTTACTTCTTTTCATCTGGCTATCTGATAAAATTCCTTTAAAATTTGTATTCAACACCTCAGAATCCATGCACACAGGGCTGGTATAATTTGTCTTTCTGACACACTTAACCCAGCAAGTGAGTTCCTTAGTCTCTTTGATAGAACAGTAAGATTAAAGGCAATTATTTCACTTTCTCTAAGACTTTGCACAGTGATACAAGAATCACTACTCATCCCTGCAGTAGGTCAGACCAAGCTTATTCACTTTCTGCAAGTTTGATTTAGCATGAGTAGAATGATCATATGAAAACCACTCAAACAATTATATATTATTTCCCATAACTTTTATAAATGTTGTCTGTGAAAACATTTGTATAATTGTATGCTACTTTTACCAGCCCAAGATTTTTCTTTTTCTTAATTGCCGAGGAAAAGCTGTCTCTCATGGATTCCATAGTAAGAGCAGTCTTCGCTCTGAGTTGACAATATGCTCAGCCTTAGTTCATACCGAGAGATACATGGTTAGTAGCCAAAGCAGCAGATAATAGCAGCTTCATCTTTTGAAAATTACATTTGAGAAATCCACACCTTGCATTCGAATACTCGCTACGGTTTGCTTTGAGAATGTTAGTTTTTATCAGTACTGTGAGGCTCAGGAATCCAGTCATTAGTGCTATATTCAGTCTCAGACTTGTATCTCCCTGCAAAGTTTAAAAGTCAGTGTTGTTAACTTCTAATGATGCCATCTCCTGGTGACTGGTGCTTATGCTGATGTTGTTATTGAGGAGCAGTACAGAGGAGATGGAAAATAAACAGTAAAACTCACAGGACTCATGAAACATGACTGAAGTAGGTGTGTGTTCACACTAAGGATTTTGTCTTGGAATATGGAGCCAGACTGCAGTGGCGAGTGCTCTGTTAACTGCAAGAAAATAATCAGTGCATCAGTTGCTGAGGGCAGGTTCTCTCTTCCTATGCACTTGCACAGTGCCCAGCACAGAAAAATCTCAACCTTGGTCAGGGCTTGTAGGCACATTAGAGACTACAGGCTGCAAATACTATGACTGTGTTTTAACACAATGGTGCTGATTGTAATTCATGTACATGGATTTTAATGTTAGTGTTTACAATTAATCAGCCCACAGCTACCTAATAACGCCTCATATTCTTTTGTTTTCTGCAGGATTTCTCTTTCTTCACTTGTGCCACCTCCATTGATTGTGACATCAAAGCCTGCTCCAGAACTGCCCTCATTTGCTGGACATGTATGCATGTACACACACTCCCCAACATTCATGCCACAGTGCCAGCTCATTTGCTTTATAGACTTTTAACAAACAGCCTTTCTGCAAATACTAAGTGAATCTAAATTCTTAACACTGGTGTTAACACTGGCATTTTTGTCTCCTGGTGAAAGCTGCACTGTCTGCATTGGAGTAGTTCTGTGTAAAATAGTAAAAATGGCTCTGTCATTTTAATAAATTTATGGGCTTCAGTATCTTCCCATGTGATCCTCTGGGAGAACAAGTTACTCATAATTCTTGCTTTTATAATTAACTGAATTTGCTACATCTTTCACTGGAGTGTCTATTTTTGTATGTTAAATCATACCTGTCTATATTTTTTTCCTGAAATTTCTACACATTTCAGCATCATTTACAAAGAGAAAATGACAAAATGCTATGTAATATTCTGTTAATAGTGTCACTACTGCCAAGTAAATAATGATATTTTTCTCTTGTTCCCATGGGATTTTGTACTGCCTAGATACTATAATGGAAACTCAGGAGCAGATTTTTTGCCCACTGGCATTTAGTTTTCACATTGTCTCTGCATGTTGATGTACTTTTGAAGCTAAGACTGACAATCTTTCTAACTAAGCTGTTAACAGTAAAGCAATGGTTACATAACCAGTTTTGGCTTGTCTAACTGTGGCCCCCCCTTCACTTTTGCTGCCTGTCTCTGTTGCATCCCTCTGTCAGTAAAGATCTGGGAATTAAGCCAATAGAATGAGAAAAGAACATTTCGGATGGAGAAGTGAATGGACCTGTCTGACTGTGGATGATACAACAACAAAGAGGACAGCGGACACATGCCTTTGTGGTCCTGTTGTCTACTCAAACTACTTGAGAAAGTTGTAACATTGGGTGCATATACTTGGCTCCTTGAATTCATGTTTGCTACTTCGTTTTACCTGCATGGGTGATTTCCTTTTCTGTGATTCCCTGAGTTGTTAGACTGGAGTTTGGCCTCCATATATTTTAGCACTGTTGAACTTTTGCAGTTGTTTTTGGTTAGCATAGCTAGTGATAAGCATATCATGTGTGCTCAGATAAAAGAACAACGCGCATAAGAATGAACTTAATTGGCTTTTGTTTCAGGTTATTGCACTGCTGGAGACGTACTGCACAGCACATCTGCACAAGTCTTTTTCCACACAGAGAGTGTCCACACAGAGGGTGCTGGGGTATAGCCTCTGTGAAGAAGAGTGGAAGGCAGAGACACAGAGCTAAGAGCATGCTGCAGTATTATTTCCACTAAGAACTGATGTTAAAAGCAATAAGAAATTTCTGTCTCTGTTACCAAAATGCATCATAAATATCATTGACATGATTTAGCAAACCAACACCAGCCTAACAGAGAGGAAAATCGAGCTCAACCCATTTTAACATCACATGGCCTCCATAACACACCTTCAAAGCTAATTAGGTGTACTGGCACATTGTTTCCCAGGAGATTTCCTTCTTGTGCAAGAAATATCTTCAGTACTGGTGCTATATTAAACAAATTTGAGGTGAGGAAACATAATGTGGGGATTGGAAGAACAAGACCGACATGTAAGCATAGGACTTGACAAGTCTGATAATATTTTGGTTTTTTTTAAAAAAGGTTTTTGTCCAAGAAACACTCCTTAAAAGAATTCACGTACAGAGTCAGGTGGAAAGGTTCTTTGACACCAGTTTTTATTTTTGATCCTGACTCTCTGCTTGTGGTGCATAAAGATGCTTTTGCAAATAGTGTCTTTTCATCATTATACCACTTCTTTAATTAATTTTTTTCCTGATACTCCTTTTCATATTTTTGAAAGGACTTAATCTTGATGATTCAAAAACATGTAACACTATTTTCCCCACAAAACTTCCTAGAATTTGACAAGAGCTTTTATGTCAGCACAGGAGATAGAGCTATTTGTTTCTTTGGTGAGAAAAAGGTTTCTTTGTTCTTTTGTTTCTTTCTCATATATATGCATATATGAGATTTATTCTTGTTTGTAACACTTTGTAATGATTTATAAGTAGGATGGATCACAGGAATCTTTCTGTTTATTGGGAAGATACAAACATCGTATTGTGGAGAACAGGCAGAAAGACACATTGCTGGTAAGAGATGCAGGATGTTATGTGCCATTCCTACAAAGGAATTTAATGATCAGCACTGTTTGCTGTCCAGTGACAGAAAACTCTGTGAGGATGGGTTGAAAATGACTGTCATAACCCTGCCAGAACCAGTTCTTTGATTTGGAGCCTCACAGGTTGAATGTCTATTTCTGCTCACAGAAAGCCAGTGAAAGGTAACAAGCCATGCCCCAGACAAAGTGTGAAGCTCAGAGAGGTGTCTCAGCTGTCAGAGAAAGAGATCTGAGTCCTTGGGACCAGCTGCTGGAGGCTCAGCTGGACAGTGTGCTTCCTTTAACTGTAATGCCAGTGCCTTTCTGGCTGTTTGCTTTTGAGACTTTACCAGTGCTTCTGCCCTCATAGTACATTCCCAGCATTTCATCCAAATGTTATCAAACAAACAGTACCTGAACTGAAGCCTCACTTCATTTTGATTATAAATTGTAGTTTTGTAAAGATATGGTTGGGTTGCAGCAGATGAAGACAGCTGCTAATGCAGGCTATTTCTGTACCACATGTACCTGAAGATAAATGCTGGACCCAACATGCATAAGGCATCTGGTTTTATTCCAGTGACATATGGCAGCTTCACGACCTTATCAAGAAGTCACCCTCACAGCAGCATAAGCCAAGGGCAAGGTCAATCAGCCAAATGCAGCGGTAATTACAGGTTTTATTATCTTCTCTGACCAAGAAGGTGCTTTGCAATCACAAGGAGTACTCACAAAGCTGGGTAATTTTGCAGAGGGCAAGCATACAGCTGCTGTGTTGTCGTTAAGTCTCCCATGTTTGTACATGACTGTGCTGTAAAAGATGAGGCAGACGGTGAATTACAGATGATGATTGCAGGGTTAGATAGGTTTCCATGACATATACTCCTATAACTTTGGAAAATGCTCCTAAATATATGCTTTAACTTTTACCTTCTCCTGTGTGGATACAGGAGTTGGACTTGATGATCCTTTGGCTACCTTCCAACTCAGAATATTCTATTATTATGTGATTCTAATTCACAGGGTTACTCAATATGTGAGCCAGCCTGCTGTATTATATTACCCTTCCAACTGATGGAAGACAAAATATAAAGTTGCTGTATATTTGCTCAGCTGTATGAAATTTGTGGGTGTAATGGCCTGACACTATGAGAGTTAATGAGAGATGAATAGCAAAATACAACCTTAGCAATCTCAAATATGCCGATTAAAAACAAAAAGGACCCCCAAATAACTCTGGATAAACAAGTGTGGGAAATTGCTTCTAATTCTGTTTTGGCTGGCTTCTGTCTAGGTGAGAGAAGGCTATTGGCACCTATAGGTACCATTAGCACTTCTCAGGGGCAACTGAAACCTTGATGGGCATAAAGTCATCTCAAGAGATAACCATCAGATACTCAGAGAGACACATAAGTGACACTTCCTCAGTATCTGGTACCTGGAAGTTAGCTTTTACAGGTTTGAGTGTGCACCTTGGTGCACTACATGGCCTTATGCAAAACGAATCCCTTCCTTTAAACGGGCAGCGTGTTAAGGGCAGATGGCAGCATCGCCTGCAGGTCTGTGCCTAGCAGCAGAGCTCCAGCTCCCGGGCTCTTGGCTGCAGAGAAGGCAGCCTCTTCACCACGTTCTTACTCGGTTTGGGCTCTTATCAGCTGTGGCATGCCCCTAGGAGTGATGGAGGCTGGAGCAATTGCAAGGGCGAAGCCACTGAGACCAGCTGCAGGCAGCACCATTTGTTTTAATTCTGGAGTCAGCTGCAAGGAGGAAAAGATCTTGGGCTCTTGGGGCCCTGTGGATGATCCGATAAATACTTCTCTTTGAGGGCCTTCCCGCTGCCCAAGTGGAGCTGCATATAGAGAAGGCACATGCATGAACTTGCTGCCACAGATGCCTGCTTTGCTGGGATGTGCCATGTTTGACAGAGTAGTGGTCTGCGAGTTAGCATGGTACTGAAGAGTAAGCATTGCTGTTTGCTATAAACAAACCTTGGCAAAGTGCCTGTAATTGCACTATTAGAAGGGAGGCCAGGCCTAGATGGTAACAGGGGAGGAAAATAATGCTTTCTTTTATCTGCTCTTGCAGACAGCTGGAGACAGATAAAAGCGGAGACAGTTTTAACCTAAGCAAAGATTGTGACTGTATGCTTTCCTTTGTTCCTCAGTGCTTTCTGTTTTCCTCCCTCTAAGTTACATTTTTATTTGCAAATGAGACTATGCATGGGGCAGCTTCTGCATGCTTTTTCATTTTCCACTCTTCTTCTTTTACTTTAACTTAAGGAGATAGGTTTTTCTTCTAATTTGACTCCTGTGGCTGCCTCTGCTTCAGAAGTATGTGAGTAACACAGACTGAACTTCTACCTACGCCTCACCAATTCCAGAGCTCTGACAAAAAGACAAGATGAATACCATCCACAACTGACACTGAGGGAGTAGTTTTGCCATAGTATGGTTGATATAAAACCATCCTGAAGCAGAATTTTCAGATTTTCCAGTAACAGAATGCAATGGGATAAGATAGAGAGGAAGGGAACTGTTATCTTAAAATCAAAGAAACAAAAACTGTTTTTTCATCCAGAGAAAATTTTCAAATTCTGGCATTCAGAGTCAGTAATAAATTGCACTGACATAATCAAAACTACTTATGCATCTAAGTTCCCCATGCAATGCTTTGAGACTGTAGAAACAGGACCATGCATCTAATCTGATGCCCTGCACTAATATTTTGGTATGGCAGAAAAATACTTTTTTTGCTAGACATTTCAGTTTGTCTAATTCTGCAAATCAGACCAACCCAATAATGAATAGCTTCATTGGGGTGACTCTTGCAGGCACATAGGTTCACCTGCATACAGAGTTATTCCAGTTCAGATTTTCATGATTAAATCTGCTGTGGGTGTTATTGAAACAGAAATAGCTGTAAAACCTGTATTAAAACACCTTTTCTTTTGCTAATTGCAATCTTTAATGGCTCTGTATATTTTCTACAGGGATAAAAAATAAATATTACTTCAGATGTATTTTTACTGTGCTATGTATTTTCCTTTAAAAAGTAAAGACCATTTGAAGACTTTACAAGATGTATTGCTTACAGACTTCTCAGGTATACTTGATGGCATACCTGAATGATATGGCAGACCAAGATGATTTCACAATGGCATTCCTGAAATTTCAGCCTCTGTAAAATAAAGGCACAGATATTTTCCTCCAGGTGTTCTCTTTGATATATATTTATATCCTAAGATGGTCTGTGGAAACACAGGCTGATGGGTACAGACCAATTTGTGTGAAATAGTGACAAAAGGACCATTTCTAGTTAGTGTATCTTATGTGAAGTGTGAGAAGCCTTGTCTCTCAGCACAAGTCTGGAGTTGGGAAGGAGTAGTCTGAATATTTGCAGTATTGAACATGAATATGTTTTTATACAGTAACTCTCTATAAAAGTCTGATTCTGAGTAGTCATATATTTAAAGGCAGGCACTACATTGTGTAATTTGTTGGTATTGCATCCTTTTCTCCTTAAGAACTGGATTGGCTCGATTTGCAGCACCTAATTAATAAAGGATTAAAATTTTAAGGATTAAATATATTGAATTTTTAAAAGACATTAAGAATTTTCTTTATCAGTGATGTCTTTTTAGTCAATAAAATTATGAATCTGATTGTTTCAATGTGGTACTTCCACTCCAAAAGGATGAAGATACATTTTAGGTTTTTCTTTGTTTTTTTTTTTTTTTCAAAACAAACCTGTTTCTGCTTTATAAACTTGCGTTAAAGTGCACTTACAAATATTTTGTATTTTACAACCAAGATATACTAAGTTTTAAATTATATATAAATCAATATATAATTGGTTATTGCTGTAGAAAAAGTTAAGCAAAGTTGCCCTTCGCTGTCACTTTAAAAAAGGAGACATTCATATTTCTAGGGTATAAAAGTAAATCCCCAAAAGACAAATAACCATCCCTTATGTGTTCTTAATAGACATACGATTCCTGCCAGGCAGATTATGCATATGTACAATTTTGCTGTAATGAATAAGAAAGAAGAAGAAAGAGGAAGAAGAAAGACTATGTAACTTTTACGATTCTTTATATTAGAGCTTGAAAGATATCTACTCTTAAACCCCTCCTTATGGCGTCAAATTACTGTTTGCTCATTCTACCCTGTGCTTTTCTTACAAGATAAAATATAATGACAAATGGTAGATAAGAATTTTCAAGTTTAAATAAAGTTAAACAAAAATTTTCAGAAATGAAATAAGTTTTATTTGTTATAAGAGTTGTACTGTGTACAAAAGAAATTACTATAACTTACAATACTTCAGGCATAGAATATTGGGGGTGTTGCTTCCACTGGAAGAGCAGTATTTTGAGAATAAAGAATCGTTAGAATCAGACACTGATAGCAGTATTAATATAATAATATAATAATAATAAATACTTCATATTCATATAATCTGAATTTATAATAACCCAGGTATTTCAGCATTAACTAATACATCTTAATCTGCCTCCAACATGCAGGTAGAAGAGTCTTCTGTAGCTCATAGAAGAAATGTATGATTCATGGTGAGCGTTCCATCAACCCTGAGTATTTCCCCTTGTCCAGTTTCACAGCTGCCAGCTAGAAGAACTCCAGAGGATGGCGAGCAGGCAAGTGACTGAAATCACTGTTTGCTGTAATCTTAAACCATTAGAATACAGTCTGATAATTTCCTCTGTTTCCGATGTCAGTTCTTAAAAGAAATAAAATCAAGAAAATAAAATGGCTAATGAGTAAGTAGGTAAATTTGAAAACATAAGGTTTTTCAACATACTTGAAAAGTCCTCTGACATCTCACAGGTACTTAAGTTAAAGGTATCAGCTGTTAAAGCCAATCAAAGGGACTATTCTCAGGGGAGAGATGTAAATAGATGTCCCATCAATGATCGTTTGAGGAGCAACTGATAGCACTTATCAGCTCTTGCAGGCAATAATCTCAGAATAATCAAAAGTAAATACCAAGCAAAAGCAAGAGGAAGAACTTCACAAGAGGTGAGCACCCAAGCCTGAATGTCGGCTTTTAACCCTTCCTTTAACAAGGGATTTAGCTTTCAGCAAAAGCAGAGAAGCCATACCCTCTTGTACGTGAAAGCCACGGAGTCCCTGCTCAGAGGATTCTCTCTCTACTGAGACCTTAATTGCCTCTCTTAAACTGAGTTCAAGAGCAGCAAGCAGTTGATTGCTTTTACAGAGCATAGGGTGACCCATAATGTCTTTTGCTCCAGTATGAGGAGCAATAGGGCTGATTCAATGCTAAGCATGTAAAAAGTTTAATGAGCATGTTGTGTGATAAATTTAACTGCTCAATACAGAAGACTCCGAGGAAAAAGCTGTTCTGGTGGATTTCTTTTTTTTCTGTCTAGGGTTACAAAGGTAGGAATGTCACCTTTTTAATGTTTTGATTTACATCTGAGATGGTGCTACAACTCAGAAGTCACAGCTTCAAGGCATTGATACTCAGGTAGGAATCTGGTCAGGAAACAAGAGACTGCTTGGGGTGCAAATGAATCTTGAAACCCTTTAGGTCTGTTGTTTTCTTACCCTGCTAAGGAGTGATCTTGGCACAACCGAAGGAAAGCACAAGATAGGATTGAGATATTATGGGTGGAAAGGGCAAGAATATTTTGCACTGATTTTGCCACAGAAGAGAAAATATTATTAAATCCTTATTAGTGATCTTAAGAGTATTGAGAACTGTCTGGATCAGTCAATTCTCCATGGAAAATAATACCAATATAGCAATTCTTTAAATCCTTGTGCTAGTTGATAGACTATTTTCAAAAATATTCAACCATTTATTCAGGGAATTTCACAGGCTGATGTAGTAAGACTACACTTAAAATGATAGAATGCTTTTTAGGAGACTAGGTGGCACAACTTTACATTGATCAGAATAGTGGTTACACATTTTTTAGTGATGAGTGTGTTCAGACTTTAAAACTCATACAAGAATATTCTGAAGATTGAGATACAGATCTTAAAAAAATATTCAGATTAGTTTTGAGTCATTTAAGCATGATGATTGATGATTCTGTGTATTTAGTAGACACAACTTTATTCTCTAGTGAAATCCCAGTTTCTATTTCCTCCACACCACTATACACTACTGTTTTTTCTCTTTGCCTTAGAAACATGTGTTGTGCTTGGATTTAGTTTACTTGTACAAATTGTCCCGGTTAAGTGGGAAATCATAGATGTACAGATTTTGCAGAACAGATAAGTGTTTAACCTCTGTAATTTTCAATTGGAACGGTGGGAAGTTTCCTACTGCACAGAATTATGAATATCTGAAAGTGTCTTTTGTGCTGTACTATATAGTCAAAGAGCAGTGCTTCTTACTGTCTCACTAATTCCTTCTCTAAAGCAATGCAACCCACTGTAGAAGTCCAACTAGGGCTCATACTGCATCCTCCAAATACCCCACCACTGCAGAAGGCAATTCTGCCACCCAGGAGTGAAAAATGCTTGATTGAATGCCATTTCTTACCGCAGTTACTCCGCCTTATTTCCGAGAGACAGTGCAGTGTTCCATAGGCACACCGACACAGCCAGCAGTCCTTCAGCACCCAGACGCCGTGGGGAATGCTGCCGCAGTTTCTGTCAACGACAAGGGAGACATTCCGTACATCCCTGACCCCAGCACAGAAAACAACCCTTCAGAGCACCACACTCATCTCCTCTGATTTTGGACTGGTTGTTTTTACCCTAGCCGCTCATCATATTCGCAGTGTCTGCCGGTGAAGTACTTCAGGCAGGCACAGAAGGTCCCCAGGATACAAGTCCCTCCATTCTGGCAGCAGCGTCTGTTCAGTTTTTTACCTGCAAGACAATATTTACAGAGGTTAACAAGCATCTCAGGGGCTCTGGACCTCACCTTTTCCTCTCTTGTTCTCTCAGGTCTCTCCAGTTTCCAAAGTCTCTTAAGGATATCTAGTTTTATTGTCTTTAAAGACAATAAAATTATATGCCTGTTAAGAGTGTTTGTTCAGCTAAACCCAGTTTGTTTAGTTAAGGATTAGAAACAAGCTACTAGGGATTACAGGGTGGTGAAGGAACAACGCCTGGCAAATTCTGTAGCAGTAGGACGTGTTCAAGTGAAATATTTCACTGTGACAGATGCAGGTTTCAATCACACTAAGAAATGAGGCATTTTTATTGGGAAGTGACACCTATTTTTGAATACAAACTGGGAAGTTACTTGGTTTTGAGGTGGAGGAAATGCTTCCTTAAGCTTTTCTCAGAGTCCTGGGGTTGAGCACCAATCTAAAACTTTATATATGGGAGGAAACAGAATACATTTTTTTTTTCCTGTTAGTACTGTTGCTTTCAGGTAGCTTCAAACTTTTTTATAAAATTAACATTTTTATGGCCATTAAATATCGTGAATTCTAAACAATGAACAGAATGTTACAAAATTTTACAGATGCTCTTGTAAACACGAAGTGCCAAGAACTTCTTCATTCTTAGTATCCTTCCTTGTTTTTCCTTAACAATTTTGCAAGTGAGAGATCTTCAGTTCTACCTTAAATTTTTATCACCACTTATTAAGTGGCCATGGGTATAATTGAAATGGGTGGTCACAGAAAACCAACAGGCTGGAATCTTCCAGGACAACAGTTATAGCAATACCATATTAAAATTTTTAAAAGTAATTTTATGTCATTGTTTACAAAAATAATGTTACTTACTCTCTGTAATTCCAGTGAAAGGTACTAAAGACCTGGAACTCTGTTGCTTTCTACTTTCGTAACTCTGATTCATATCACTGAGCGCATTTGTAAAGGTCCCTTCGTTCTTGGGCTGCTGCTTTAGCGCTGTAGCATTGAGACCTTTCACAACTTCTTTCCGTTCTTCTTTTTCAGGGCCTAGACAAGAAGTGCAAATATGTCAGGGAAAGGTAGTTTGTGATGAAGAAATGCGTACTGTAAGTGTGGAAGAAAAACACAGCGTAGCGGGGAGAAATATGAAGTTCACTTACTTTTTTCTAAATGAACAGCCTGCCAGACCAGAGTCAAAGTGAAAAGAATTCTGTAAAAAAATAAGAGAGAAAAAAAAGATCAAACGAGAAGTAAATTTGTGCTAATAAGACACAAAACGAATGGTGAGTGTGTGAACTTGTAAAAGGAATGAGCATCCCTGGCTAGAGAGGGTCCCCGACATCTCAAGCCAACTTACCTAACATGATTTCCCCAGCACATTTTCCTGCAGCCAGAAATAGCCGCGAGGTCCTCCGGGAGAGCTTGAGCAGAGGAAGAAGTCCAGAGCCCTCTGCTTCAGGCTGTTGCACCGCAGACACGGACGGACAGGGAGAGCGGGGCTGGCGAAGTTTCCCTCCTGCCGTGCAGCTCGCAGTAAGGCTCAGTCTCCAGCCGGCCGAGAACATCCCTCGGGGCTGGGACTCCCCGGCCAGCCCCCGATTTACATGCACTGCTGGAGGGTGGAGCAAGGTGGGGACACCTACTGCTGGGGGCAGAATTAAGAGCCCATGAGCCCAGCCAAAAGCACAAGGCGGCTGGAAGATCTCAGGCCCAGTGTATTTCTCAAGACAGAAAACTTTGTACCACCATATAGTGCATAGGAAAAACAAACAAACAGACAAACAAACAGACAGACAAACAAACAAACATTAACCAGAACTGCAATAGGTATATCATAAATGGGAGTAGGTATACATGAGGAAGGTTAAAAAGCCTCAGCTCTACCTACATGCCTTGCCTCTGCCAGGGTTTTCCACCAGGGATCTGCTTTATGAGATTGTACTGCTTTGCAGCAGAGATCCTTAAAACCTGCTTTTGAGATTTCTACTAAATATACTGGAAAAAGCTGTATAAGGTCCTTGAGGGAGGATTGTTGTCTCACCAGAGCTGTTAATAACTGTTTTAAACATTTTCTGAAAATTTTTACTGTTAGTAAAATCAGACCCTTTAGTGGGTATTCCTACTCTGAGTTTATGCAGTAGCAGCAGATACCTGGATATAATTTACTGTGTGTACTGAAATGCGCTAGGACCACACACATGGCTTTGCCATGGCTCAGTGTCATGAGCAGAAAGACCTGCAGCTGGGCAGTGCTAAAAAAACAGCCCTAGGCAGGCTTTTCTCATCACATTTCCACATTTTGTACCACCAAGTGCACATGGCCTTTGCTTAAGTTGTGGCAGGAAACTGAAGCAATACAACTTGTTTTGTTTTGGAGGGGCATTAGAAGAGGGATGTTTTCACTGTGTCACCGCAAACCAAGGTAGTACAAGTTTCACCTTGGCTAGACCCAAGATCACATCAGAAGTATGGGTCAGACCTCACTGAAGAAATGGCTGCACTGACTAAAGACATCATCCCTTGTTTGTAAGTCCCTGTGGCTGTCACTTGCCAGATTTGCCCCATCTGAATGAATGGTTTGGAAGCTGTAATAACTTCTCATCCAATTTGGTACAAAGACTGGCTTAATTTACAAAGATAGCTGTCCTAATTAAAGTTAACCCTCTTGGCACTAAAGAGGCACGAAAGCAGATGGAGGGTGTTTTTAAGACAGGTTCTCTTACACAGCTGTACACTGCATGGGTAACAAGCAAGAGGAGTTGGAAACTATTGTGAAATTAGAAAACTGTGCTGTAATTTCTATCATGCAAACACCGGGGAAAGTCATACAACTGGAAGACTGCAATCAAGAGCTTCAAGATATTCAGAAGTTCTTTATCTCCAAATTGGAGACACTGGGATTTGATGGATGGACAGTTCAATGGATAAAGAGCTGGCTGGCTGTAGCCAGGGAGTTGTGGTCATGCCTCTGTGTTGAGGTGGAGGCTGGTGATGAGTGATGTCCTCAGGCTCTGTTTTGAGAACACTGCTCTGCAATGTTTACCTCAATGACACAGACGGTGGGATCGAGTGCAATCTCAGCAAGTTTGCAAATGACACAAATCTGAGCAGTGCAGTTGGCACAACAGAAGGATGGGATGCCATCCAAAGGGACCTGGAGAGTCTTGAGAGTTGGGCCCATGAAATTCAACAAGTCCAACTGCAAGGTGCTGCACGTGAGCTGGGGCAATCCCAGACCTGAGAACAAATGGGGAGAAGAACTTACTGAGAGCATACTTGTGGGGTTGGGTATTCTAGAAGATAAAAGCTGGATATGATCCAGCATCAAGTGCTTGCGTATCAGAAAGCCAAAAACGTCCCGGGCTGCATCAAATATGTGTACTACAGGTTGAGGGAGGGATTCTTCCCCTCTGCTCTGCACTGCTGAGACCTCACCTGGAGCACTGCATCCAAGTCTGGGGTCCCTAGAACAGGAGGGATGTGGACCTGTTAGAGTAGCTCCAGAGGAAGCCACGAGGCGTTCCAAGGGATCTGCACCTCTCCTACGAAGAGAGGTGGAGAGATTTGTGGCAGTCCTGCCTGGAGAAGAGAGGGCTCTGAAAAGCCCTCATTATGATCTTCCAATACCTTAAGGGAACTTGAAAAAAGGAGAGTGAGGACCTTTTTATATGGTGAGATAGTGACAGGACAAAGGATAATGGTTTTAAACTGAAAAGGGGCAGGTTTAGATTAGCTATTAGGAAGATATTCTTTACTGTGAGGGTGTGGAGGCCCTGGTGCAGATTGCCCAGAGAAGTTGTGGCTTACCTATCCCTGGTGGTGTTCAAGGATAGACTGGATGATGCCCTTAGCAAACTGGTCTAGTGGAAGGTATCCCTGACTATGACAGGGACGTTGGAACTCACTGATCTTTGGGGGTCCCTTCCAGCCCCAGCATATTCTATAATTCTATGATCACATGCTCTTTCCTGTCTTCTGGGGATACACTGGTCTTCAGCAAGAGGACAGAAGAGCACTGCTGAAGATTTAAAATGGCTCTTTCCTTTGGGAATGCTTGCAGGGAGTGCTCTGCAGGGCTACACCTGTCTTAGGGGATCAGGCATTCCCTGTGTTGATGCAACAATTGGCTCCAATTGTTCTAAGCTCAACCATTTTCTTGTAGATACAGGCTAACCCTTTGGCTTCATGGCCTCTTGTTTCATGGTGTGCTTTATGTTGCTAGCTTAAACAGATTTAGATGAAGCTATATTCTTGTTCCAGACTTTTATTGAAGTATTGTGCCTTTTAGAATTGAGAGTGTGTGATGTACGTTGTGTGCAATTCAGCTAAATCAGCGCCAGAACTTTTATCCTAACATTTGTGGGTAAGATGTTTCACTGAAAGCATGTTATGATAAAATCACAACATGTTAATTCAAGAAGGGACTTTGGTTTTCCTGTCTTAAATAGCAGCACTTTTGATTGCTCTCACCATTATGCTGTCTGCCCCTGCCTGCTATGATTGACAAGGGCTTCTAAACTAAACTTGTAAAACTTTAGGTGCTTGCTTAAAACATATCATATTTTAAATACTGTCATAACAAGAGATACTGTTCTGAATTAGGACTATAAAATGTTTCACACAAATAACAGAGATGTCATTTTTGCACGTATTCAGAAAACATGTATGTGTTATCCACACTTGAAAATGTTTACTTTTAGAACACTTACAATTTGAATAACTCTTGTTTTCATTTGAGGTTCTCTAACTGTATAATGGGGCTAGTATTTTTACTTTTAAAAGAAGAGCTGTAGTTACAGTTATTCTAGGGTTTATTTGCTAGTGCATTAGGAAGAAAATATTATTTTCAGTTAGGTCTAACCAGTAGTATCACTTTAAGTTACAATATTCAGATACATAAATGCTGTCACTTACTATTTAAATTCTTGTTTCCTCATTCCACAGATGGAAGACAGAAAAAACATAAAGAGAGATACATAAATAGAGGAACATCACATAGTATTTTTTTTTCACTAAAATGCAGTCAATGTAGTTCTCCTGGAGAGTTTTATGGGTACCAAATTCCCTGCCCTATATTAGTGGTAACATTCAAAATGCAGCTGCCAGTGAAGAAATATTGATCAATTTTCCTACCCTGTGCTATTTGCTTAAGATCAGAAGCCATTCCTGCTACTGCAGGAGCCAACAACCTAGAAGAACTGTAAATGTCTAAACATTTCTTGCTTTTGGTACCTTGTTTCTTTCTTCTCCCCACAGCCTCACCATCACGGCAGGCAGAGGAATGGGGACAGGGAAAGCTGCTCAGATGCTGCTGTTGCCTGACTGCACCAGCGGTGAGATCGCTGTGACGCTGCAGGAAAGTGCTGCTGTTTGTTGTTGACAGAATCTGCCAGGGAGTGATTGCTTCTGGCAGAAGGATTTGTGAGGAGCGGCAGTAAGGGTAGACGCACTCCTTTTATCAGCTTCGAGTAAGATAAGAGTGGAGCCAACCAAAGTGCTGCTGCTCCTGAGCATTTCAATCAAGCCCTGCATACACAGGAGATGGGTAACCATTAATTAGGGGTGTTCAGCACAGTTAGTTCTGACAACAGATCAGGTAGCCTGTGTGGCTAAGTGTGATAGGAAAATGTGGTGCTACTTTATTGGTGCCCAAAATTCCTCTTGTGCTCATGCCAGGAACTGTAGGTCGGTGGCCTGTTTCTTCTGGCCCTCTCCCAAAATGCAAGTGAGCCACTGCACTGAGAGCTGAAGTGTGGATAGCACACGCTGGGTTTTGGTATTAGTGTTTCATTCCGACTGTATTGCTCTGTAGCTACTCTGTGTTTTTGTAAACTTCAGGATAAATAGATGCCTAAAGCCTGGAAGCAGCATTGGAGCAGTCAGAAGCAAGGATGAAGAAAATGTGAATGTTCCTGGTAGCACTTTGAAAACCTGTTCAGGGTCTGCTCAGCTCTGGTCAGTACAGTCAAAATATCTGCTGACTAGAAATCTTTGGATTCCAAAATTCCAGCTTTGGGTTAGCACTAGATCTCTAACCACACTGGGCAATGTTAAATCAGCTATGCAGAGTATTATGGAAAATATCAAAAAACATTGAGCCTCCATGAATATTTATTGAAATATTGGAATTCTAGGCTTCTGTGAAGGAAAACTCTCAGTCAGGGTGACTTACACTTCTCTGAGGAAAGGGCAGACCATGGGAAATCTAGACTGGGATGTCTCAGAGAGTGTTTAACTCATTATATTTTGAGCATAGTGGAGAGAAAGACCTAATACTAGCCAGCCTGAGAGTTGTTTCTTTTTTTTATGCTCTTTGGCTTGCCACTAAGGCTTTTGACATCTACCCAAGTGTTTTTTTCTTTCTAAAGGCTAGGTAAGACTTTGACACAGTTTAATTGAATGATTTTACAGCATCACAGAACTTTCTCAGCAGAGGCTGGTCAGACTGGCTCTTATTACTGTCAGGAATTTCCTATAGGATCATGTAGACGTTACTGCAGTTGCCTCTGCATTTCTGTGTATGCATGCACCGTGTGAATGAGCAGTATAAATTACCCAAACAGCTTTTTTCCATTCCACGTTAAGAAAGGTTTACATTGGCTTAGTTGGAATTGGCCACTAATTGACTTGAGAAAGTAATATGCAGGAAAGTTAGATATTGTGACTGGCACCACTTAACTAGTGCCACAGGTCCATGATGAACTTAGGCAGGATAAATGGCTGCTGCTGCTGCTAAAAGGGCGAGTCCCACTTTATCTTACACCATGGGCTGTTTGTACTGCCTCCCTCCCTCATGCCGTCACTGATGTTTGCTCAGCCATGAATGAGCTGAAGCAGAGAGTTTATCTGAATGAAAACTCAGCTTTGGGAAAAAAAAAATAAAAAACAACCAACAGTCTTCTGCTGGATTTGTTCCCTGATGTGATTTGCCAGACGAACACTAGGGCTGGCAGAAGCAGAAGGCAGGGAGGCTGTGTGACAAGCAGCCCCTTTCTGTAGCCGAGCTGATTTATAACAGATTAAATTGACTATGGAATGTGTAAATAGATTACAGTGCCTATATTTAAATTGTTCTTCTCTTCCCTAGGAAATAAACCATAAGTAATGTAGCTGCTGATACAATGCTGCCTTCAGTGCTCTCACCCTATTACCATTATACACAGAGAAGTACAGCAACATCCCACATCTCTCTGACAACATATGGATGAAGTTTACTACAAATGGGATGGGATCAATATTACCAAATGAAAGGAAATATCTACAGCTCTCCCTTGGAAAGGGAGCCTTATGCAGATGTCATACAAAGTAACACACTGTCACAGACCAACACAAATTCGAGGAATAAAACAAGTCTCAGAGCATCATGTAGCTTTTCCCTCCTTTGAGTCTAATGGTTAGTCATTAACAAAATACAATATGATTTTATCAAGATTTTGTTATGAAAATAAATGTAGTTCATGTCTTTTGTGTAGAGGAAAAAAAAAATAAAAAAGAGAATTTGTCAGTACACATGGGAAGTGATTAAGAAGATCCCAGTCATCCTCCTCTGAGGGAAAGGTTCTTTGGCAAATAAATCAACACTAACACCAAGATACTGGAAGACTGAGACTTTTTTTTCTTCTTCTTCTATTTCAAGTAAAAGCTTTTAGTATTTTATTGAATAAAAATCAAGTACTGAGAGAAAAGGAATTTTGCATAATTATTTATTTTGAAGTTTGATAAGATGATGCTTTTAAGCACCACAGGCTCTGCAGAGAGACAGAAAGTTTTTTTGAAAAAAAATTAATTTTTGAATTAGTAGAATTGTGCCCAAATTTCTGGCTGAGTACACTTCTCTTCCATATACTGTCTGGTGTGTATCTCTATCTTGTTAACCATCCAGGAAGTTGTTTGAACATTTCAGTTTAAGAATGGGCTCTTTCTGTCTGCATAAAACTTACAAGTCTTGTGGTGTCTTGTTATGGGGCCACGTGGGGATGCAGTCTTAGTGCAATCATGCACTTAAGCTATATTTTGCTTGCAAAATTACTTGAAAAATCTGTCTTTACCATAGACAAAATACAATTGCTTGAGTTTAATGGCATATTTGATCTGGCTCTGCAGTCTTGTTTGGTGCTCTCAGGTGAAACTAGAGTGAAATTTTTACCCAGTGAAGTGATTCACCCTAGCAGTAAAAGCAGAAACAATTTGAAGGTTGAATATCTGTCAGTTGTTTCCATCACTGTTTTCATTTGTAAGTATTTTGGTGTGGTTTAGCCTGCTGTTAACAGTCCTGCAGTAGGATATGGCACCAGAAAGCTTTCTGGGTTTATGTAGCAAGATACAAACTATGAATTTCATAGCAGCCTTGAAGGAATCCCTGAGGAAGTGATGATCCCACAGCCCAGTTCAAGGATGGAGATGCATATCCCAGGCAGCCATGAATGGAAATCCCTGCATAGATCTTGCATTTGATCTTTAAGCTAGCCAAATATGCTGGCATTTCTTTAAGATGAAACTACACATGAAAGCTGAAACAATGTTAGATAGCAAATTCTCAAGTCAAGCATAGACAGAGATTTGCATTGGCAATAGTGGCATTTAACCTCTTATGGAAATGGATCAATTTGTGTACCTGGAATAAACCTGTCTTCTTTATTTTTTTTTTTTCTGGAGCTAGTTTTCTGGCTTATGAATTGAAGCATCTAAGCAAGAAGTCTTGTGGGGAAAGGGGGAGTGAGGGAATTTGTGGCTGAGAGATAGAAGGAGGTAGGCAGGACATCTTTTCAGGTGTTGTGAGCTGTCAGATTATCCTCAAAATTCCTCAGTACCTTGCTTCATCCTTCTTGGACTTAGCCTTTTAGGCGGCAGGGCTAGCAGGCAAAAATGAGAGATTCAGCAGTTATTTTAATCAATGGTAATAACACTTAAATGTTAGTGTCAATAGAAACACTATATCATAATCTGTAGTGGTGTGAGCA
The DNA here is from genome assembly GCF_027579445.1 of Ammospiza nelsoni. Classification (NCBI taxonomy): domain Eukaryota; kingdom Metazoa; phylum Chordata; class Aves; order Passeriformes; family Passerellidae; genus Ammospiza; species Ammospiza nelsoni. The sequence goes on along the minus strand of NC_080669.1, from coordinate 30,537,994 downwards.
GGCCAGCCCTTCCTTTTGTCTCTGGACCATTGCTACACTTGAGGGATCCTGTCCTTTGTGCCAGGCTGGGGCTCCAGCTCGGCCCTGGCCCAACAATCTAAAATGTGCTCCATGTGACGGGGCAGATGGCTGGTGCTCAAAGTGAGAGGTGTGTGTTGAAGCCGAACTTCTGCCACTACAATGGCTTCATTTCTGCTCCATACTAGCTGGGCAACTGCAGGAGCTGAACTGGAACTGTGCAGGTCAACATCTCTAAAAACCATTTTTATGGAGCAGAGGCACTACAGATGTAATATGCTTGGGAAAAGCTGCAAAAATAAATTTTAATATCTTCATCCAGGCATTCAGAACAGGTTGCTGTCTCAAAGTGCAATTTTGAAAGTTTCTAGGGTCTGGGTGTTGGCCACAGCCTGTGAACTGCTTCTGAGAACAAAAAAATCCTATGATAAACAACAAGCAATATTTCACTCACCCCATGAGTGAAATCTGGAATACAAGGGTTATTTTAAGGAATTAGATTACACATGAAGCTCCAGAAGGAAATGAGCTCTCTCTCCTTCAGCAAGGCTGGACTCCAGCATGCTGGAGGGCTCTCTGCTGGCAGTGGGATCAATGTGGGAGAAAGCAAATGCAAAAGTGGGATCTGCTCAGATGGAGTCATGCTCTTAAGTGCAGAGCACATCTCAACATCCTGTTGGCTTGAGGATTCTGGCGTCACTTTTCCTTATTGGTTTATGTGCAGATTTAAAGAAAAGTGAATGTTGTAGTTCCATATCTGTTACTAAATGCAAATAGTAATTCTTACTCTTGTTCTTCAACAAGAAGGAAAACAGCTATGAGTAACATAACTAATTATGACAAAGCCTGCCTGATGGCATTTGTTAGTTGAGAATGGATAGATGGATTGAGAAAACCCAATTTTCTAGGTATTCTTCAGGTTAGGAACATAACATTGGTGTGGTAGGCAGTCACTCAACCACAGAAACCAGTGTTTTTTGCATGAACATTGTTAATATGAATTCATGAAGACTGTAGGGTAGAAAAAGTCTGAGTCACTTAACACTGGTATATTGTGAGCAGTTATGTTAATGATATGATTGATATAACATTGAACACTCTGAAGAGGTACTTCTTTAACCCAGGAATGGTAAATTAAAAGGAGTTTTTTTCTGGAACACAATTGTTCTTGATAATGAGGGCTACGAAGGGCACAAAACAGGATGCCAGCTTCAATTCCACCCTATGAAATTGTATAGTAGTGCAAATTTTTTTCTGTGATTTTTATGAGCCCTCTGACTTACTTCTCATCTCATAAGCCGTTTCTCCTCAGCTGTGCTGCCAGATCAATATGGTCATCCTTCACTGCAGAGTAAAGATTAAAGATTCCAATAACTTAATTTAAATTTGGTCCTTTAACAGAACAAGCATAGAGGACAAAAAAGTTTAATTGACATGACCATATTTAAAGAAAGTCTTCATCCATGTGCTCAGCTTGTTTGAATATGAACACCTGAATGACTGAAGAAGGAAACAGAACTTTTGAAAATATGGTGATTTTTCAGTAGTGTTTACCTTAACGACCTTTAGGGTTTAAAAAAATATATATTGAGCAAGTTTAATAGATTACCACAGTGTCCTGAGTCTCCAAGAGACATAGAATCCTGAAATGAGAACTCAGTGTGTGTGCATTTTGATTATGTAGTTTTGTGTGTCTAAAAATGAAAAGAAATAGCTGGGGAATTCCAGTGAGCAATAAACTTTATCTCAGGCAATGGTAGCAAGAAAATATCTGCAAATTTGGGATGACTTTACAGTTTGAGTGTGTTTTTGACATTTATGGTGGAACTTGGCTTGGCTTAATTAATTTCTACTGGTGCATAATGGTTGCTCTGGGAACAGTTATAAATTTCCTTTTTAAGTGAAAATCTACAATTTTCTCTGTTAAATCTTCCTGTGTTTACAGGGACACAGGAAGATTTCCATGGGGCTGTGGCAGTTCATCATTAGAAAACTGCCCTTCATTTCTACACATAAAAATTGACAAGACAAAAATGCTTTCTTTTCTTAGTAAATTGTGCTGATGTTTATCTAGTGATATAAAATCTCTTCTTTGGTCTTTTCTCTGTTTATGAGTGTATTAGTAATAGATTAAATCTATTCAGTGGACCAGATTCTGCTCACAAGAATAAAGCCACAAACATTTGTGGGAGAGAAACACAATTCCTGATGTAGGTAAAGGAATCACATCATCATGATATACCCTCTGATATATGGAAGTGTTGTTCAAGCTGGAGCTAATCTCATTGAAGTACCCCTGCCCACCAACCCCACAGTGATAAATCTGTACTTGCATGCATTTGTGTTATGTGCTGTTGTCAAAATTATGGCTGTCTTCTATAAACTACTGCAAAACATCTGGCAAAAGAATTAGCAAGTTAGATGCAGAGCTACATTAGTGAATATTTAGTCTAGCGCTCTTTTCTGGGTCATGTTAGCACCCACATAATGATCAGATCCAATGCCATATGCACGCCTGACCTCAAGTGATTACACCACGATAATTTTTATGTGTCTTGTCTTTGCTGTCATTTTATTCTGAGAGTGCTCTCTCCAGTTAGGCTTGTGTTTTCCCTAAAATTGCCACAGCTGAGTATATAGATGTCTTCTGAGCACACATTGCTATGTTAACTATTTAGGCTCTGGCTGGAGTTTTTCAGGGCTGTGTTGGGATTGGAGGCTAATGTGTGTCTTCCTGCACACAGTAAGGATCAAAGTGAGTTGTTTTGGTGTTTTTAACCCCTTCCTACACTGACTGTGCTGGCAGGTTGGTCAGTATTTATCACAGTGGCTGAAGATTCACCAGGACGTCCCAAGGCCAACCTCTCACCAGGCAATATAGTTTGCATTTCATACTTTTGCTGGGCAATACCACTTCTCAGCTTGGCTGCTATCAGCCAGGGTCTTGTAATTATGTTGGTGAGTGTCTGTGCGTGCTTTTGTTCAGGCTGGGCAGAGCAGCACGGCCAAGCAGGGATCAGCAGAAGGTCTCAGAAGGGTACAGAGTTACTCTGCACAAAGTCAGTCCAGCTCCTCATTAGTGACTGGGACTTTTGCAGCATAAGGAGCTTTGGGAAAGCATCTATAACCTTCTGCAGATAAAAAGACCAGAACAATGATCTCATTTTGTACGAAACCGGTCTTTCAATGAGCCATCCACTTCTGTTCCCTTATGTCCACTTGGTCACATTCCTGATAGCAAGAGATTTATAAATATTTATATATATATATTTACACCAACAAGACAGAATGCCAAGCATACTCAAAAAGTTTTGAGAGAGTATTTGGGAGATTTGGTTTTGTGGGGTTCCCCTTTACAGACTACAGAATATCTCGCTTCTCCTCCAGCTGTGAAAAGACTCCCTGTCCATAAATTGCCATCTCAGGAGGTCTCAGTCTTGCAACTCCTAAACTGGGTGGCAATACTAGACACAAAAAAGTGTTGTCTAATGAAGAAATTGCACTTAAAAATAAAAAAAAGACAAATCACAGGGACTACTGGAGTACTTTAGTGAGGTTTAGAAAGAATAGGGCAAATAATACATATCCAAGGTGACAAAACCTGTAGTCTGTAAACTATGCTACTACATATACCAGAGGTAGTTAATTTATCTGTTTTAGGTGAGTGGTGCTTGCTGCTCAGACCACACAAGGCAACACCAGTGGGTGTGGCATTACCGCTGTGGGCTTGCTTTTGCCACAGGATTCCAGCCTGCTTCAATGCGTTTCTGAGAAACTAGGTTTGCTGGTATGATGCTATCATGGAACAGGAAGGATTGGGTGTGAGTTTTCAGTTGCCTGTGTGTGATCAGCCTGAGCAAAAAAAAAGACTTCAGGCCAGAGATCAGTGAAACTGTGAACAAGAATTTCCTGGTTTCTACTCAACTTTACGTCTCTTAGATAGTGACTTGTTGGTGAATTTTTTAACCAAAAAGAGGGAGGTAGGTTGACAAAAGATTTTGCCATCATTTATTTTCCAGTCTGATAATTTAGTCCCATCTGGTTTACAACACAGCTTGCCAAACACTTGAGTAGCCTGAGAGGAAGGTGAAGTAGAGGAAGTGGGAATATTGATAATTTTTATTGCTCCAGAAAGGGCAAATGAATGTCTAGTAGGGAGTAAAAGACAGAAAAACCACAACTAATTTGAAAACAATCCATTGCTAAAAATTCAAATAAAGGATTTGTTTTGGTTTTTTAAAAACAGGGTCCTATTGTCAATATAGCTTATTCTGTGCAAAACTTTCATTATGTCAGAAGTTATGTCCATTCCCAAGTGTCCATTTAGCAAAAAGAAGATTCATCTTTGGAGGGAAAGGTAAAAAATAAAATGCTCTGTGTTTATGACAGAGAATTTCTGTGCTTGCTAGAGGTACCTTCAGGCAGCCATTCCACGAGTCTGACAATAAGCATGTAGTCTGTAACTATGGTTTTTTGGAAATGTGACAAATTGGAGAGGGCTTGTTTTCTAAATGAGATCCTGTGGAAATGTATTGTTTTGACAGAGTATTGTTCAGGAAGAAGGACTCACCTTCAAAAAAAGGAAAATAACTTGACAGTTGAAGCTCTCAGCTGGGATTTGTGAGACCTAGGTTTCAATTCCTACTTTTTCTGATTTAGCCTAAAAAATGAACTCAGACTTTCCTAAAATCTAGTTTTAGTGACCTATCTAAAAGACTATCAGTTATTTCAAAACTTGTCTGTGCTCATCTGTTTCTTTCTCTTTTTTTTTTTTTCAAATTATTTTTTCAGTTTTTAAATAATAATAGTAAAAAAAAGAAAGTAAATCCTTGGCTTTGTCCTGATGCAAGACAGGAATACATTTTACATCTCAACATTTGCAGGACAGGGAATCAATTTTCTGCCCAGCTCTGTCTGGAATATAATTATGGTAATTTTAATATCCTCAGCTTTAATTCTTTTTATTGATCCTGTTATTGACCTGTGTCTTCTTGTTACTGTGTAAATACTGGCAAAGAAACAGGTAAAAAATAACAGTTACCAGGTGGCATCAATTAGTTTATTAAAATTTTTCTGAATAGGGAAGGAAAGAACGTTTTTTTGGTGGAAGTCCAAACCTTTCCCATTCTCTTCAGTGTAATCTTAAGTCCCCAGTGTAATCATACCCTTTCTTAATTGCAAGTATGATCTAACTCTGCTCTCAGATTCACACTGGTGCCTAAAAAAATCTGTCATGGCCTAAAGAATGCTAACTGGGGTCATCATAAAACAAAAATAAAAGTCCTATGTCCATTTTGAAGTCATAATATAGGGAAAAAAAAAGCCAGTAATGGACACTGCGTTGACTGCAATGATTTCCATAGTTTTTCAAATATTACAACAGAATTAACTGCTTTGCTTAATGGTTGCAGAAATCAGGGGTGGAAAGGAGATAGGATACCCTCACTCCGATTGCGAGTTTACACATGATATAAATTCTTGACTAGCTGCATCTGGGCCATTTCTGAGCTTCTTCATTTCAGATGTCAGAGCACATCTGGCATCCAGGGCATACACACCACAGTCCTTGGATCCCGTCTGTTTAAGTATGTTTTGTGCATAATTAAGTGGGTGAAGGGGAGATTGCCTTTGTCAAGCAACTTGGCAGATTGCTTCTCCTGCACAGTCAACGAGAAAAAAATTTCTATACCTGTGTATGCAGTCAGACATTTGTTTGGCAGAAATGTACACCTTTTCTCTTTGGGTAGTCAAAGCCAGCTCTTCCCACAAAAGCTAACTGCAACTAAACTGTTGGTTTTGAGCAGGATTATTTTCACTGGTTTTATTCTAGTAGAATTACCTCATGCAGGCAAAAGGCATTATCTCTTAACTAACTAACTAACTAACTAACTAACTAACTAACTAACTAACTAACTAGTCAAGCTGCTTGTTTTCATGATGGGAGTGAATGGCTTTGATACAAGCAATTGCAAATTGCAATTGCAAATGAATGAAACAAATCCAGGGACCATTTGTCAGAGGGGGTCTTTTTCTGTTGCTCTGAGCTTTTGTTGCTCCTGCTGGTTCTTCTGATTCCCATGTGTAGATGTGGGAAGCTGGAGGGAGGCAAAACTGTAGTGCAACATGGCAGTCGAAGGATGTGCAGCTCTATCATGTACTTGGTGTGCATGAGGATGGCCAGGACTGTGTCCTCTGCATCTGGCCTGGGAGTTGTCTATGGTGGTGTTTTTGGGGAAAGCCAGGAATGGGTGTTGGGACAGTCCCAGGCCATGGCTCCAGTGGGGGTCATTAGCCACTACAGGTCAGCTCTTTTACTCACTGAACCAGGCAGGACAGGACAGATTGTAAAAACCCAAAAAAGGCCCTGAGCTTTTGTGGCTCAGAAATGTGTTTTTTCTGAGAGCATGTGACAAAATAGAAGGTAAAATAATAAAGAAAACCACCTGAAGCCTTCAGAGGGAATAAGGGACTATTTTTGGTTAGAAGTTTAGGAATTGAAAAAAGGTTAAAAGCAAAGCCTACAGACAATGAAATGAAACTTAATCTGTTTGCAGGACCTCTGGACTAGACTGTAATCTGTGTTAATGTCACATTACTTTCCAAGGATAAAATTTTAAAATTAACTCTTGTTAATTATTTTGTTTCTTTTGCAACCACCGTGCTTTGCTCCCATCATGAAAGATTTGTAAGTTGTACAGTTTGGTGTTCTTGCACATATATTGTCTTAGCTTTGTCAATGGGCAAATATGGGCAATAAAAAAGAAAGTTTTGAAATCCAGATTCAGGTCACTTTTGCATTTAGACATTTGGAAAAGAGTAGGAGAACAAAAAGGGTTTTCTTGAGATTAGCATTTTTGGTTTTATAGTTTTTTTCCTTTTGAAATTGTTGTTTGGACAAACCAAAACATGACAAATATAATGAGGAGAGGGGTAAGTAGAAAATTTAAATATCTTAGAAATTTGAAAAAGTAAAGTTTGAGTGCAGTCATGCAACTTTACTTTCACAGAATATAGATTACTTGGATGTGGACAGGGATATTTTGAGCTTGGTCTGTCCTGCCAAATTTTGTCTGTAGAACTTGTCTTTTTTAGTAATAATCTTCATACTCATGTTTAAAAACAGGTTGTCTGCCATGTTTAAAGGCAGGTTGTCTGGTTCTCCACCCATGTAGCTCAATACGGACAATGACTTATAAAGGATTTTGCTCTAAGCAATGGTTTCCCTGAAAGTGGGAACACAAAAACTTCAGAGTTGATTAATAGTCTCTTCTTTTCCTAAATGAGTTCAAATTAAATTGATATAAAATGGACGTTGTCTTGGATATCGTAGTATATTTTGTGGGGCACAGGCTGGGTCACACAAAAATATTACCTTATGGAATTGAAAATGTCTCTTTTTTTTTTCATCAGAGGGCAGTGGGCTTCATATTCACTACATAATCGGAACAAGTATCTGTTCAATTGCTGTGAAAGTGCTGCCACGTGAATACTTATTTTGGCCTCCAGGACTCTGACATCTTGGTGAGGGAAATTACTGCCCAAAATGTAACCACAGTGAGCACAAAATTTGTGGGACACGCTGATCAATCTGTGTGAGGAGTCAAAAGTATAGGGAATAGAAATTCCCTACATCACACACAGATTAAAAAAATGGTTTTGAGGGCATATATATCCAGTCCATACCTCATGGAATTCTGTCAGTCCTGACTACTTCTCCAGCTGGAGTGATTAATAAGTACTCAACAAAAATCACAATGACTGTGATATCAATTTATCCCTTGACAGGCAAAGGTTCTGCTTGAATGTCTCTGGTAGCCAATATCCCCTCAGCAGCTCACCTGTTGGGGCTGCCAAGGCAGCTCCTGCCAGAGCCCAGGCTGCTGCCCTGGCTAGTGACATCTTTAGGATTTCCTAGGTACTTGAATGGATTGCTGTTAAATGCTTATGTAAATAAAATTCTGAGCTAACAGTGAAAAAAAATCACTGGGTTTGGGATATACCAGGGCTGGAAGAAGCAGCAGCTGTAGTTACACTATTTAAAGCCACAAAAAAGCAAAATGTCTGTTTTCAAATTTTCTTTCTGGCCAGTGTTAGGCCATGATTATGTTCTTTTTATTTCTATAGGAATAGGATGAGACATTGAACAATGGTGAGACCAAAGGGCAAACAACTGTCTGCTTTAAACAGTAGAGTGTGATGAGACTTCTCATATTCCTCACCTTAATTTGCTCTTTTAAGTGACACAGCTTGAGTGTTCAGAGTGCTTTGCTATCTGGACTCTGCTAGTGTCAAGAGCTGTTGGCTAGCTCATGAGCTGTTGGCTTCAAGACATATAATCTGTGGGACTTTTGTGCTCCACTTTCATGATATTTTATTGATAAGAGTTATACCAGAATTTTGGACAGTAGATGGCTGGAGACATGTATTCCAGCCCAAGGCAATTTAAACTCATGTCTCCTACATCAGGTAACGCCCAACTAGACTCATAGCAGAGTGGATTATACTTCTAATCAATCCTTTGAAGCTATGTGCCCATATATCAAAAAGCCCTATGAGCTATACAGAACTAGGAAGGATTAGTCTGTAGTCCTTGTGTGCTGACAAATATATATATTTTTATCACAATTGTCTCTATGGAAATCATAAAGAAATCTGTAAATGGATGCAGGAAGCCCAGACCTCTGCTTTGAAAATGAGTGCACCAGAGTAAATCAAAAAGTATGACTGTAGTTTCTTGCTCCTCTAGTGAGCTTCTGGGCTGGCACAACTTCAGCAGCTGCAGTAAAGGATGCCCCTACTGATAACCTCTAACATGGTGCTTACAGCCCTCAGCTTGTGAGTGAGATGAAAGTGAGTTGCTCTGCTAAGAAACAGACTTTCCATTTCTAGATGAACAGCTGTTTGTAAAAAGATGAGTGTCAGAATCATAACATTATTTAAATGCAATCAGCTGAAGAGGTATGATGCCTTGATTCCCTAAAGAATGTTGTGCGTTTTTGTCAGCTGTGCACACCAACGTACTAGGAGGAGGGGCATAACCCAATTTTAACACTGATCCAGGCAATGTTTGCCTATGAGTAATGACAAGGAAGTCAAGAACAGGTAGCCTACATTTTAAATTATAGCTCTTTACATCTGTTCAATTTTTCAAAATCCCTATCTAATACCCTGGATGGATTTATCGATAATTTCATTGTAGAAAAATCTTTGTAGAGAGGAGTCTGTCTTCAGCTGGAGAGGCCTACACTTTTTAACTAAAGCCTCCCGTGGGTTCAGCTCACCTGCCTAACTTTGAATAAGTGACTTGGTTTCAAGCAGAGGGAAATATGTGAAATGGCTCTTAGGTTACCCATGCACCTGATGAAACCTAGCTGGTACAAAAATGTTTTTATCCTAATGATCAAAATGGATGGACATATAGAATGAATGATTTTTTTTGCTCCCTAAAGATACTGGCTGAGACATACTGACATAACAGTACCAGTAGAAGCAGGTATTTAAGAGCGGATTTTTCATTTTTAAAGAGGAGACTTTGGCCTTCAATCCATTCCTATTCAAACTTTTAAACTTCATTAGTGGCCAGAATGAAATAAAATTCTGCACTAAGACTTTAATTTGGCTTTACACAACATTTTTAGGAAGTCTAAGATCAGATCAGGGATTACTGTAAATCTGTAATTTTCTCTCTGAATTGAATTGTGACATGCGCTCTGGGCCTAGTAAAACAACATAAAATGTACTGCTCTTTAATTCTGTACAGGTTTTGCTGTTGAGGCAGACAATAGGTGCATCCACTTTACCCTTCCCCCAGGCCTAAGCTGTGTGAATGACCTTAGGGAAAAAACAATGCAGCTTGTACCAGGCTCAATGAGAGGGGTGTAGCATCTTCACACCGGGGTTGCCACAGCACGGGATAATACCTGGTGAATCCTAATTCCTTTATATAGATAACTACCCAGTAGAGGGCTGCAGCCCTTGAGAAAACCTTGCTACAGAAAAGAAAGATATGAGATATCTCAGCGAGATAATTTAACTGACCAAAACTTTAAAGCATTTTCTTGTTGTAGTAATTTCAGTGAAGGGTGTGATCACTTTATATTAACTCTTATGTGCTTTTGCACTTATAATGCAGTTAAGATATTCAAACTATGGTACTGTTCAGGAATAATCATAAACAGTTTTTTTTACTGCAGTAACTTAATCTACTTTAAGTTATTGATACAGATTTAGTCTACCAGATTAGGTAACACATCAGTTTTAACTATGTAGGTAATATGGCTCCTCTCTCAAAACAGGAGGATAAATTCTAATGACTTTCATAAGAAGGATTCCTGTTTTAGAAAGCCTGAACCAATCCATAAAGAGATATTTAGAGTAATATAACTTGCAAAATCTCAGCATATAAAATTTTTTCTCATTCTGAAGCGAAGGGTGAATGGAAGGGAAAGCTTTCTCTCCACTTACAAAATAAATACACTGCTATGTGCTAAAAAAAACCCAACTGATTTTCAATTCTAAAAAGGTCAAGCAAACAATTTATGTTAAGTGTTTACACCAGCATCAGCAGCTCAAGATGATCACTCAGTCTTCTCGAAGAGACAATCAGCTCATGAGATGGATGTATTATCTATAGGTTGATTTTGGGAAAAGCGCCACTTATCAACAAAATCCTCAAGACCCAAAAAAATAAAAAAAACCCTAACAAAATAAAACAACAGACACCCCCCCCCCCCCCCCCAGCTAAATAAAAAGTAACTGCCCAGTGGAAAGAAAGATAACATATTATTACACCAGCATATTATTCAGTTACAACGAAAACCTCAAAATTATGAAGCCAATTGCCAAGATTTTGCAGAGAAAGGGTTAATTTTAAACATATGGGAAAAAAACCCCAGACTTCGTCACAAAATATCCTGTGAGCTTGCAGCCTGGCACCAGCTCCTGCTGTGCACAGCAGGAATTTCCCCTGCAAACTACAGCATATACTCACAAGACACTAAAGAGGATCAGAATTCCTCCTGATCCTCCTTGAGGACTACATATTACCTCTGGCTTTGTCAAGAGGACATAGATCCATCCTGAAATGGGGTTGAAAAAAGTATTTATAAGCAACAAGATAGACACAGATTCAGTATTAAAAATGTTGAGTTTTGCTAGCGAAAAAATTCACCCAAGTAATTTAAGTGAGGACAATCAAAACATTCAAAATCCTTCCTTCCTTCCTTCCTTCCTTCCTTCCGACACTTCCTTCCGACACTTCCTTCCGACACTTCCTTCCGACACTTCCTTCCGACACTTCCTTCCTTCCTTCCTTCCTTCCTTCCTTCCTTCCTTCCTTCCTTCCTTCCTTCCTTCCTTCCTTCCTTCCTTCCTTCCTTCCTTCCTTCCTTCCTTCCTTCCTTCCGCCACTTCCTTCCGCCACTTCCTTCCGCCACTTCCTTCCGCCACTTCCTTCCGCCACTTCCTTCCGCCACTTCCTTCCGCCACTTCCTTCCGCCACTTCCTTCCGCCACTTCCTTCCTTCCGCCACTTCCTTCCTTCCGCCACTTCCTTCCTTCCGCCACTTCCTTCCTTCCTTCCTTCCTTCCGCCACTTCCTTCCGCCACTTCCTTCCGCCACTTCCTTCCGCCACTTCCTTCCGCCACTTCCTTCCGCCACTTCCTTCCGCCTCTTCCTTCCTTCCTTCCGCCACTTCCTTCCTTCCACCACTTCCTTCCTTCCGCCACTTCCTTCCTTCCTTGTTGTACTGATACAGACATTTTCTGTAGAAATGATGAAAAATATACCATAAGTATAATTACACCAGCGACATACTTTTTTCCCCTGAGAATCAGCAGAATCCATACTTGTATTTTCAGCTACCTCAGAGGAAGATAAAGCAATAGAGAATCCATATCATGGCTGGAGTTGCAGTGAAAAAGTTGATAGATACTGCTGAATGTAATTTTGTAAGACAGCAGAACTCATAGGTCAGAATGAAAAATGTATGAAAGCGTTTCTTCAGTGAGACCTGTGCTACCAAAATCCCTCTAAAATCAGCTTTTTATTATGGTTGAGGATCTTTGAAGTCAGATATTCATGCTCACAGTGCTGGCTGTGCTGTATTTCTTACTAGTTCTAGGTGTTTGCTTATATTATATGTCTCTGTGGTACTTTTTGAAGAAGCACAAAGAGAATTGTTCAGGTTTGGCCAGAACTTTGGCTTTAAAACTCTTTTGTACTGTTTTGTTTGTACCCTCACAAAGAGGTAGATTTGGTGCGAAGTGTTTGTGCTCCTCGAGGTTTTCCTTTTAGTTGATCAGAGTGTAATGAAGACACTTCTGAAGTACCTTATAGTCAGAATCTCCTGCTAAAGCTACGTGTCCTGGAGGAAATCTCCAAAGAAAGGCTTACCTTGTCAGAGGAGGCTTCTTTGCTTTCGTTTATATCACGGGTGCTGTTAATTATCGGGTCCTTTAAGACAAGGCTCTCACATACCTCAATATTCAGCAGTGTAAGCTGTTTAGCTAACAGTGTTGCTGTTTTCCTCTTCCATCTGCTACTATTGGACACCTAGAAGCCAAATCTAAACTTACAGTAATAACTGAATGCCTTGGTGTCAATCTGTCCGCTCCTTTTTCAGGGATGTCCACCACAAAAAAAAAGTCTAATTTGGAACAACAGGGGTAGCAAAGCGCCTTTTGTTTTCAGATTTTTGGCCTGCTGCATCCTTTAACATAACTGTAGGATCGCCCAAAGGCATGAACTTGGTTTGCTTTTTCTCCTCAACTGAAAGGAGACCAAGGTGAATCGGGACCTACTTATCCATGTGATGCATAGATCCTTGGACCTTTCAGTTCACCTACTGAAAAGATTAGGTCAGACATTATTTAATTAGCAGTGATTATTTCTGTTTAATATACCTCTATTTGACTGTTTGGGTTTTCTTCTGTTCCAAACACTTAAAAAGAAAATTAGAAATTCCCATTGGTGGTGGCATGTGAGGCAAGATAATTGAACAGCTCAGCAAAGAGTCACAAACCATGACCCTATATTCAGTTTGTCCCAGTGGGTAAAGGTGATTAGACCTAACATTTTGATTCAGGCCTCATCTTTACTTTAAAGCTTCACTTGACTGCTTTAAACAGACCACTGATTGCCTAGATGGATTTTCAGTGCTCCACAGCAGCAGACTATTAACCTATTTAGATGGTATCTAAGGTAGTAATGAGATTAGAAACGAGAAAGGAAACCGGGAGAGAGGGAAGTCGAGAAACTCAAAAGCAGGTTAAAATTTTGGTACTTTTTAATGAAAGTAACAGAAATAAGGGTCAAATTGTCCTGCAAGTGAGGGTGTCTAGTTGATATGAGGTAATTCTTTAAAGACAGTCATGTACTAGCTATAATTCTGAGACAGGTTAATGCCAGATAACACAGAGTTGTTAGAAGATTTTATGCATTTCTCCCCAGTGGCATCTCCTCACAGACTAGCTGCAGCCCTTGGGAGCACTCTGTTTGCAATAAAACTAGTTTTTCTGGATTACAACTCTGTACTTTCCAAACTTTCACTAAGGTCATTAAATGCAAACTTGCTTCAGCAATTAAATTTTCATCCAACTCCCAATTTGACGGCCATGGCCCTAGAGCAGAGCAACTATTCCTGACTTCAGACAATTAAGTGCTACTTTCTCCAAGAGGAGGTTTTCTCTCAGAGCTATGCTGTCTTTGGATCCAGGTTTTACACCTTTAAAACAGTAGTGAATTTTAATTAATTCCTAATTTATCTGTATTGCCCATTACAAGTTGCCATCTTCACAACAGTAGGATCTGTTTCTCCCTATCTTTGTATTGGGCCCATCTTTGTGAGATCTTGATGTTGTTTGTTAGCAAATGAGATGTTATTGTAAATCAGATTTGCAACACTCGTAGTTGCTAATTTTCAGGGAATCCCTTCAGGCCAGCACTTTGGGACCACTGGGGATCAGAGGCTTTCCACAACAGGTTGTAGCTATATTTTGCCACTGCTTTGGTTAAAACAAAGGCTGAACATTCTACAGCCCTGCAGCAGGAGGCAATTTGTTTTTCATGGAAAACTGCAGCCTATTAGCAGTTGTGAGCACAAGCTATTGCCCATTATAGCCACTCTTAAAGAAGATTGCATGTGTACACACATGGAAAATTCTTCTGATTCACTTGGGCTATACAAATCAGGGAATGGCCATACTGAGATCGAAACCAACCTTATTTAAAAATCTGTCACTCAGCAAAAAGTCCAGCAAGTGTTATGCTGTAAAAATACTTTTCCAGAGAAGATGTTCTTAAAGCACAAAGATATCCTATAACCACAAAGTAGGTATCAACTGCGGACAAATATGAGATCTGAAAAATGGAAAAAAATTTCAAGGATTAACAGGGGAAACATAACACTCCAAAAAGCCTTTTTTTTTTTTTTTTTTTTTTTTTTTTGCTTCTAATAAGAGGTAAATGATTTAAGGGAGACCCTGGAACAGTATTATGAGTTATGAGCTTTGTTTGTTTATTTTGCCATGATTGAAGTACAGGCTTTGAGATGGCTAAAAGAGCTGGCTACACAATTAGATTTGTAAATCTTCACCGAACTGGCACATGAAGGGCAGGAACTATTTCTGACCATAGAAGGAGATATATGTATACATGTAAATGTCTAGAGTAAGCATGACATTCAGATTAAATTTCTTGATGAGGAAGAAGAAACAAAATTTTCAAGGTGTTATCTGATGAAGAATCCTAAGAAAAGTTATCTAGTTGCCTAGGAAAAGAAAGGTTTAAAAAGTAGTTGTTTAAACTATGTAAATGGATACAGCCATTTAATTTGCCATTTTAACTTTTGTATCAGTCATTGAAACAAATACATTATAAGCCTAGATTCTTTCCTAAAGAAAATATCTTTCAGTTCTTGTGAGGACAAAACGCTGCTTAGGAAATTCCATTCCTTTCAAGGAAGTCAATTTTGGAGAATTAGAGAGATGCTAACAGGCTTGTCAGATGTCCATGAAAAAAATGTAGATATTTAAGGGAGCAACAATGTTCTCTACATACTGTAGAAAATGACATCCTGTGTAGAAATCTCTATTTGTCAATCTCCCCACCCCCCTACCCTTTTTTCCCCCTTCACAAAAGAGTGTGAAGATCCCCGATAGTGAGTTGAGGTATACTGACAATCAGCTTGATTTTTCTGTTACACCTTCCACGGTAGTAAAGGTAGATCCCTGCAGGTACAGGAAAACATGGCTTTAGAAGAAATTTCTCATTTAATTTCTGAGGACTGTTAAAACGTACCGAAAAAGCCAATTTTGCTAGTTAAGTACTACTAAAATTTTCTATTAAATGAAGAAAAAACAACGTTGAAACCATACTTTCAAGCCCAAAGAAAAGTGGAAACTTTCTGTTCTGCTTCCATTCTGGAAAGCACAGTACAAGTAGTGTGAAAATAACCACAGATATTTTCTGTTGGTAAGACGCTGGGAAAGTATTTTGAGAATCTCCTCTTCATCCTTACTTTACTTGAGAAGCTGAAATCAAAAGGAGGAATACTTTCTGCAGTGAACATGCACATTTCCCCCTTCTATTCAAAAACCTTTTTGAGCCATTGGAATGCATTTCTGGCGGGCACTCAGGAGCACAGGAAATTTCAAAGGAGCTGTGAATAGCTGTTAACAGTTACATTCAGAAGAGAGAAGGTAGAGGAAGCTAGAAAAGCTAGAGCAGGAGTTTGTTCCTTACCTAGCAGGAAAAAGTAATGGTTTTGGGTTTCTACGTAGCTTTCTAAAATAATCTTTTTAAAACCTAGATTTCCCGTTTTATGATTTTAGCAACACAGATCTTCGACTTAGCATTTCCCACGTCAATAAATTAGACAGTTGTCCTGTAGTATGAAGTTTCTCCAAGATTCTTTTTTGGTATGTTTGATGTCCTAGTTGTAATATTGATGTCAGCAGCCTTCTGCAACCTAGCAGCTTAGGATCCTGCTTAGAGAGAAAATGCACACTATATATCTGCTGTCTCAGCCCCTAAAGCTAATTTACTTACCACAGCCATCTTGAAGTACGTGCTATGTTATGCAGAGTCCTACAAACACACTTGTAAGGGAAGGAACCAATTCCTTTTTACCATGGATAACAGCATCACAGCCCCTGCTAAGCACAGTGAAAACAAAGTGTTTATTTTAAAAAGAGCCTATATGTAAACAAGTAGAATAAAAACTTCTTTGGAAATTTTCCATTATGTTTTTGGTAATGTTTATATGTTTTCACTGTGGCTATGTCCATCAGCCACAGAAATGTTAAGACATTAACCCCCCAAAACACAAACCAAACAAACTCTCCAAGGTACAAGTTCTCCATTTTTGCAGCAAAGTTTAACAACTTTATCACTTGCTTGTAAAATTCTGTTAAAAACAGTGCTCTTTTCTTGAATCCTGCCTTCACACACATATGTTTTTGTGTTTGACCACCTGAAAGTTATAAATAGTGAATTTCTTTCAACTGTATTGAAAAAAAAAGGAAAAATATTTTAAAATAGAGAAATATTGGAAATGTCTGTTGTACAAGCATTAGATTTGTTTTGGATATTTTTTATCCTCTCCTGGACCACAGGGAAGAACGGTAAGATGACCTTTTGACGCCTTGCCTTCCCCTTTTTGTAGCTCTGTAATTGCTTGATATTCTTTCAGCAGAAACGGAGAAACAGGGTTGTCCTTCAGTATTGTATTTTCCTCATGTTATTGCTTAACGCAGACTGAAGTCACGGTGATAGGAGGAAATGATTCTGTAACACCATGTTTAGTAAAAATTCACCTCTATTCTGTGGTCAGGGAGCTGAATTAATGTATTGCCAGTAACACTTTGGAAAGGACACAGAGAAAACCTGAGAGTCTTTTTCAAGTAACATTGCACCTTAAAATATTATTTTAAGTGAAGAGATTTTGGGTATCACCAAAGTTTGAAAATATGATCATAGAAGCCTGTTTCCCTCCCCTGTTAGTGGCTTTTTACTATCAAGACCAAGTCTCTTCTAGTATAAAAATTATCTTTTTCAGGCACAGCATGTATATTTCATTTCCCAAAAGACTTTTGCGGTTTAAAAAATATTTTCTTTAAGTGGTTGGAAAATAGATTCTTTGAAAGCAGCAAGCTTTAGCTGGTTTCCAGCATGCAAGGCTTTTAATAGCTTGAAGCAGAAGCTGGTGGACACGCAGCAAGGTTACACATTTATCATAACTGGCAGCTCTTATTTGTTTTAAGTTTTCCAAAGGGAGAAAGCTTACTATCTGCAAAAATACTTTCCTACGAGAATGATCCCAGCTGAGTTATTTTGTTGTAATTATCTTAAAATAAGACAAATAATCTAAATTAAGGGCTAGAAACATGCAGAGTATTATGGAGATCAAATAAAAGTTTAGAAATTAGATAGAGATGGAGAGTTCAGTTTTTTAATAACTAGTTGAGGAGTGAAGAAATCTGCTCACAGTTAGCAAAAGACAAAGGAGAGGCAAAAGTCACTAAGGCAATTAGTGTGAATTATTCAGCCAAGTTGCCACCAGTTCTATGGCAGAAAGTTGCTCCATGCATAATCCTTAATTATAGAGTGGCACAGGTATTTACTGTCTGTGAGGCCAAGGTAGCTGGTTTATACCTCTGAAAACATCTTTGTTCCATTAGTACGCTAGGGAGAATCCAAAATTTGTGTCCTGGTCCGTTTCTGTGGATGCCTTCTGCTGTGCTCTCAATTTTAAAAACTGAAAAATATACCAAAAAAAAGAAAAAAAAAAAAAGAGAAAATATTTTCAAATCTTCCCTAGTACACTGAGTGGAAAAGCCCTTATCAAACACCAGTCTCAGCTTCATTGTGTCAGAGAACAGAAGCAGAACACAAATAAATCCATGACACAAAAAGGGGTTCAGCAGAGGCAAGAAGGACGAGTCTAAGTTGCAGTGTAGGTGAGAAAGGTGGAGGAATTCCTTGAAAGTTGTATATATGATAAAAAATTTAGCAAAAAAAAAGTTCATGTAAACAAAATTCTAATCCACTAGAAAAGCAGAGAAACCTTTCCCCTTCAGTTGCTAAAAAAATAAGTCAAGAGCTCTAAAAGAGCTGTAAAGAGGATCTTGACCTTTCTAGCCTGGTAGGAAGGCTCTTTACTCATCATCCTTCTGTATATTTTCAAAAACAAGGAAGGAATAACAGCGCATTCTGTTGCCAAGTGTCTCTAGCCGTTGCTTACCAACGTCTGTTTTCAAGAACAGCTCGCTGTGAGAACTTGAAGCAGCTTTCCAAGCTGTGTCCGGTAAGGTTTAAATGCTACTACCTCTGCTTTCCTGCCTAGCAAGCTAGTCAATAAGCAATTGAAAGGCAATTATCACCTGTCTACCTCCCACTCCCAGTATGGATATTTCCACCACAGCTCACCCGAGTGAACATATGTCACAGCAGATAGAGGCTGCCAGTGTTTCTGGCACATACTGCCCCAGTACTGCACACATTTTGCAGCAGGTGTCAGAGGCAGATGCATTTTCACTGATATTCCTAGGATGAAGATTTATTTACAACTACACGGACATAATTACCCCAGGAATATTTTGGAAAGCCAGCAGGTAGCGCAGAAAGATTTTTGTGAATGAAAAAACCTATATCTGTAATACATTCAAAGAAATATCTAATTAAAAGCTAAAAACTGCAGCAATGAGTTGAATGCTTTCTCATATTCGAAAGAATCCTAATTATAGTAAGTCTAGGATGTCTAATAGTGTTGAGTCATGCAGTAGCAGACAGCTTTAATCCATTTCCTTCCTTTCCAAACTGGAGCCATGGCCATTACTTGGGCACAGAACGGAAAGCTGTAAGGAATGAAGCCTTTAGAACTGTCAAAGCTTCATGAAATCACAGGATCTCTAGGCAGGCTTAAGGATCTGCCAAGACAATACAAAACAGAATGCCTTGGATGCTAAGCTTGCCTTGTATGCAGGTGGTGCCTGCCTCAAGGAAATTTGCACCTGTTAATTTTAAATGTGAACAAATCATCAGGTGAATGTCAGGCAGCTGGCCAAGGCTCTTTAAGCCTAACACAAGTAATCGAAGCTTTGTGGGCATTGTAAATTACACATAAATTGCCATGTCAAAGGACCCAGCCCTTTGAGAGAAATAGTTTGACAATATGCATTTATGTACTCGTTTTGGAATATAAGGTCAAAACACAAGGTCAAGGCAATAGAGAATAAAGGACTAGAAGCCATATCTCCATTATATTAAAGAAAATTTCAAATGGGGTCTAATAAGCAGAGAATTCCACTACTGTTGAAATTAGTGGTGGCCCCTTGGGTAACCACTGCTTGTGCTTTGAGTACACCATCATCTGCAGCTGCTTGGGATGGATCTCACAGGACTTGTGCAGTTTACTGAGTGCACAACAGAATGGCTGTACTGCAGTCCTTGGAACAAAAGCACCTTCTTTTCGTCATGTGCAAAGCTGTGAGAAAAATGTGTGATGATTTGCTAGGCAACTTGGGGAAATGGAACTTTAAAAGCCGCATAAAAAGAGGTGATAACTAAAATTTAACTCTGGGATACCAGCATTCCTTACACTTACACATTTAAGCACACACACAGATACACACACACACAGAGATATATATATAAAAATACATATATGCATATAAAGCAAAAAGAAAAATCTGCTGAAACGGAGGAGCAACATGTATTCCAAGTTGTACTACCTTAAACGCATGGACTCCCTTGCAACACTTGCATGGTTTTTTCAATACTTTCTTTTTTACTAGCTTCAGCTTCTTGGCGTTAAATTGAGCTGGCACTGTTGCAGGCCATTTTAAATTGATACTTGCAGAACAGCAAGAAGTGTGAAGCTGCCAATGAAGAGTCAATGAGGAGCCAGTGATAGCTGTTATCAGCTTCTCCACACAAATGTCCTGAGTTTTCCAGCTGTGCGAGCCTTTCCAAGTTTGATTAAAACGGGATTAATTTTTTTATACACATACACACACACACACACACACACACACACACACAAAATAAATATGTGAACTGTTTCATGTGGGGTTACAAGTTATAACCCTTCAGGAAGATTTACATGTGAATGCACTCCTTTTCCCAGGGTGAGCTGTGACTTCAAGCAGCAGTGAAAATTTTTTATCAGACATGCTCATACAATTTTACAAGCAGTTTGCATCATTTCACTGTTGAGTCAGAACTGGGAGAGGCTATGCTTCAACAGTGAAGCCAGTGAGTTGGTTATGACATTATCCATGTCATGCTGAAAATACAGAAGGTTCCTGGTGTCTGAGTGAGGCTGAGTTTTTAAAATTTTGTTGGTATTCATCAATATTGATGTGATGCAGCGCTTTCTGGATTAGGGAGTGGAGGTCATGCAATTTAATACGGAATACGTGAGCTACTCCCATCCAGTGAGCTGTTCCTTGCCATTGGCTGATCACCTTCTCATTCCTTCAGAGAGAAAACATATTGAATAGCAAAACAAAGTGGTTGTTTCATCTTTGGTTTGTGACTTGAATTGGCTCACTTGATATCAGATGGGGTGTTTCTCGGTCAAAGGGATTTAGAAAAGAAGGAGTGGGAGCCATGACTTCTGCTCCTGTCAGTTTGCCCTGTTCACCAGTCCCACTGAAATCATCCTTGGGCACAGAATTAACGGAATATGTAAAGACAAAATGTTAAATCAAAAAAACTGGGTCAGAAAAACCACAACCTCTCTCATCTGCAGTGAGATGAGAGCACACAGTTTTTAAGACCTCCATGGGAATGTGAATATGCTGGTACAAGGACTGGCCACCAGGCCAAAGCATATTTTTATTATGGACAGTATCTGTGGAGATGTATTCTCATTTTGCATCAAACTGGTTAGACAACATAGGAGGAGTATGTGCTGTGGTTGCTTCAACTACATATGTTAAGTTCCCAGCTGTGTAAACTGGAATTTATTAAACTGTGTTTTTGTCTATATGTTTTCAGGAAGAAGGGTGCCATGAATGTATCAAACATGAGCAGCAACTTACAGATCCTGCAAATCTATTTCTTCTTTTCCCCACGTTTGTATTTCTAATTGCTAAGGTATAAATCAAAGAAAAAAAAGGCTGTGTTAGTAAATGTACTGTGAGTTTTCCCCTTGTGTACCTGTAAATCCTAGGGGATGATGTGGACATGGAGTTTTAAATGATCCTGAGTTAGATACTGAAGAAACATGACTCCAGAGGAGAAACTGAATGTCCTATCTTCCAAGAATGTCTCAAGCATTTATGACTTAAAACAAATACTATACGACATTCCTTCCCAATTCCCACCCCTGAGGGCCCACCTCCCTCTCTCATTCTCCACCTCCCCCCCTTTTCCCTCCCCCCCAGTTATTTTAAAATGGTTTCATATCCTGGTGAACAGAACATAAAAAATTGTCTTCACTGATGGGGTAAATAACATGCTGGGATTCTTGGGGTTGTCCTCTACAGAGCCAGGAGTTCAACTCTGATAACCCTTGTGGGTTCCTTCCAACTCAGGATAGCCTGTGATTCTACCCTATGCTATGAAATCTCCCTCTGCCTCTCTGCTTTATTTCTTTTTCTACTCTCATCTGAGCAGCCCACTTGTGCTGGTATGTGTTAGTTTCAGAAATCCTGTTACAAACTAATTGTGTTCTCAGAAAGCTGCTAATGTATTTTGCTGGAACTCTTTCTTCTGAGTTAATTATAAGCCACAAAGAGAACTGTTTAGTGGCAGAGTTGGTACAAGGTAAAGGACAGAAGTATTCACCCAGGAGCAGAGAAGGAACTAGGGGCTTCAAGGAATTTTCATACACCCAGGTGTGCTTTTCTGCCAAGGAGTCCCCAGGCTGAGGTTTGCCTCTCCTCATCCCTTGCTTTTGACCTGAACATGTAAGGCAAGAAGGAACAAAAAACCTTCTACCTTTTGATGAAATTGAGCTCAGTTCACTGTGTCTCATGGAATCATGCCTCGAACACTACACTCAGGCTTGGACTGCACACCATCATAGAGAACTGAGGCCTGTATACACCCATATATGCTATTCAGATCTTTGTCTGAAGGCAGAAACTGCTACTGTTCACTTCCAGAACAGGTTATTGAAGACATTGGGAAATTTTGGATTTGACTCCCAAAATCTTACACCAGCAGGCTGCTATCGGTATGGACCAGACACAAACAGGGAAATAGTATTCCTAAGAGATGCCTTGCTTACACTGGTGGGAAATCATTTAGAACGATGCAAAAGTCTGATGTGTTCATTGATTTTTAGCTGATGATCATGGCAGAGGACAAACACAGCACAGTAGGTGCTTTTTACTCTACTGGAGCTTATTCAAGATACTGTCATCCACACTTTAGCCAACCCTATCAATATTTATAGTCAACATTCACTATTATAAATATAGGACTTTAAATATCTGTGTACAATCCCTTCATAGAAGACAGAAAGACCTTTGAGGTCCCTGGAGCTTTTCTGAAGACCCTTAAGTCCCCTAGAATCTGCTCAGTAGCACTACAGTCATTAGTTCTCTGGTCAGCAGTCCAAAAATGTTGTGCTTGGTTGTCTGAGGGTGAAACTTGAGTTTCCCATGTGCTGAGCTAATTTGGCTTTGCCACAGTCCTGCTTACCTAGGGATGTGGAAATGTGGGACTCCTCTCTTCTGCTGCAGGTCTCCCCACCTGCTGAGGTCTGCCAGGCACGGATTTCAGCTGGCAGAAATTAATGCTGCCAAAAGAGATGGGATGTTTTTCCTCTTATGATTTAGCTCCCAAAACCTGCTGGGTCTGGAACAATGCAGGTACCAGTGTTAAAAGAAGAGAAGGGCAGATGGATATGTCCAGGGCAGAGAGAAAGTTAAAATGACTGCAGGAGGTCTAGTAGCTTTTTTTTTTTTTCCGGAAGATTTTATCCCAGTTTCTTCTGCCTCCTACCGGAGGCCTTATGTAGTTCTCCAAGAGATTAAAAACAGACTTGAATCAGTCACAAAGTGTCTTTTCATCTTTTAAAAAAAATCTAATTTTGGTGCTCCTCCGTTACTTGCTTATTATATAGATCTCAAATTTCTGAAATACAGTCTTCCAGTTAGCCTTGTTAGATTGAAGGAAAACCATTTAAGGCACAAGCCACCTGGGAATCAATGGCAGTCAGAAATTTTTTTTTTGGCACCTATTGTTTGTGGATACTCAAAGTGCTGATTAAATATTTTTTTTTCTTCTCCAGTACTGAGAAACACAGATTTTAATTGATCTGCTTTTCACAGTGTGTGCTTTACTTAGTTCATTTGGTCCTGGCATCCTGCATGTTTTGTAAATATTGCAGAGACAAGAAATCTGACTGAGGTATCCTTTATTTAGTTCCTGTGCTTTTGCAGGACAAGGCTGTGCTAGCCTTTGCACAACAGTGCAAACTGGCTGTGAGTAATTATATCTCCTTGTGTTCTAGCCTATATTTTCAGGGTAGAACACAAGGAGAGGGCTACACATCTCCAAACAAATGAGATGCAGGAGCCTCTTTTCCAGTAGCACTGGAGGAATCTGATGAGCTGGTGAAAAACTCTGTCTGACTGGTGCCTGCAATAGTAGGAAACTTAGTTCCTGAAGTTGAAAAGGCCTTCCTGGGAGATATTTTCACCGCAGTGACCGTCTAGAAAATGCTGTTTCAGTCACACCTCTTCTTTTTAGGATATTTTGTTATATCCATTGTAGTACCTAAGCACTTCATATGACTTTTTGAATCTGTGTTAGAAACCTGTGTCCTAGTATAAATGTACATTGATCTGTTTCTGGAAATAGTTGAAAACATAACCAAATATTTCCATTAAAATTATTCTCTGCGTCTCTGATTCTAAGCATTCTGAGAAATAATTATCAGTACTACTGATGAGTTCACTCTACTAGGATCTGTTCCACCTCAGACAATAATCTATAAACCTGTAATACAAATATTAAAGCTCTGCTAAAGGTTGGGTTTATTAAAACTTCCCTTCCAAATCAAAGTGATGAATTTGGATCTTAATGGGATAGTTCATTGAAACAAATTAAGCACCATTTAAACTGTTTTAAAAAATCATTACATTCTACTAGATTAATTACTTTAAAGCTATTGTTTAATCTGTATGAATTGCCCAGAGAGAACAAGGGTCCTTCATCCTTTCTTACAATTCATCTTCTGTTGTGATAAACTGCTTTGTCTCCACTTGTAATTACCTTCTGTAATTGCCACTGCCCCCTCTTGTAATATTTGCTTGACAGACTGAAAACTAATATATATTTAATGATTGTAGCACCTTTAATATTTGCTGTTGTCAACAATACAAAGCTCAGCTGTGTAAGGCTATACTGGTAATGAATAATGCTGTTGTTATTGTGCTGCTACTAGTGAGTTGGTGTGATGCCTTTCATCTGCAAAGGCTGGCAAGGTCTTTGAGTGTGTCTTCTTCCACTTGAAGACTGTGGCACACAGGACCTGATGGTGGGTCACTGTGATCACAGGAATGATTAACAAATGTGTCTGGGCTGGCAAAATCAGTGTCAGTAATCATCCCTGAACCAAAGCACCTGCCAAACCCAGGTTCTTCTGTAGGTGACTGGTGGGACTTCTGGAGCAGGGTGCCACATGCACCCTATGTACTATTCACAGAGCTTCCCAGACCCTCAGGCTCTCCATGGCACGAGGATATATGTCTTGTGGCTTTTGGCTATGTGGAGATTTATAAACTGTAGGGTCAGCAAACTTGATGTCTTGTCCCTGCAGTATAGAGGTTCTTCTGCAAAGAGCCTGTACTCTGTTCCAGCTAAATATTTGATTCTGATAACTAGCCCCATGAGCCATGTGTAGAGGAGATGTCTTACTGTTACTGGGTGAATTACCTTATCAATATTAATGTGTGCTAAGAATGTTCATAACATTAAAACTTCTCCTTATCCACCTTCAATACTCCATTTTTAGTCTTGTTCTTTGTATTTCTCTTCTATTAAGTAAAAAACTTGTATTCTATATAAATGAAAACCATTAACAACCCATCAAACTGGCACAATTAAGTTATTTCTCTTCCTTTCAGGGCTCTTCCCACAGTCTTTACAACTGAAATATTATAATGGTGTGTTTTGAGGATGAACTTTCATTCAGTGTAATTTCTCTCAGCTCTTTTCATAACATAGAGAATGAAATAAATTACAGAGAGAAGCACTACAAAATTAGCTTAACTCTGATGGCACAAGGTCTGCAGTGAACACAAACTTTTTGTTACTGCCCTAGATTGAGTTTTATTGCTCTAGTTTGAACTAGCTTCTTTTGTGTCACTTTGAAACTGGAAATTATTTTACTCATATGGGCTCCAAGCATAAGAAATTCACTTGAACTCTTTTAATACTTATTAGGTCATTCCAGTGCAATCTAAATTTAGTTGATAATCACTAGCATGGCACTGATTTGAGAACTCACCTAGCGATTTTTTTTGCTGTGTTTGTCTGAAAGTTGCTTCTCTTGAAGGAGATCTTGTTCATATTTATACTTTCTCAGCTTGAAGTAGGTGTAGGTATGGACCAAAACTCCGTTGCCTCATGGCTCTGTCTTCCACTGCAAAGTTATGATAAGAATTTTGAAGAAGCTCAAAAATACTGTGGAGAAAGGAGCAGAAAAGGTGTCTGGCAGCACATGAGCAAGAAACAAGTTTTAAAACCTCTCAAGGCAAATTTTTTCTTTGAGTCGCCTGGGTTGCACCTTATTTTGGTCAACTCTTTCATCTGGCTCCTGTGCCCTCCAAGAAGTGCCTCCTGAGTCAGCAAAACATTAAAACTACCTGGCATTTCTGCTGTCAGCCCAAAATACTGTTGGCAAACATGCCTTTACAGTCTGCTTTTACTTCAACGCAGCTGGTAGGGAGCGGGCAGTGGGCAATGCAAGGGCATTTAATTATCATGGCCGGCAATCCTTGGTCATGAGTCAGAATCCCAAAGTCTCTCTGAGCCTTTACCCCAGTGTCATCTGATGTGTCAGAATGGTGATATGAGGTCAGATTACTCCTTCTTCTCTGTAAAGACAGGAGTAGGCACCTGGCACTGCAGGCCAAATCTGTTGTCTGATGTCACAGATTTTCCTCACTCACTGGTCTGATTCATGGCACCTTCATGAGTTGTCACTGATCTTTTGTTTCTTGCTTTTTTTGTTTAATTCTTTGGGGCTTCTTTTACTACATTTAATCCAATTTAACCTCATTCCCTTTATGTTAGGGTCTCTGAAAAGGTCAGTCCTATTTTATTTTCTATTGTTTTCTTTCTGTGTTGGCTTGCGACAATTATTTCTAAGCATAAGATGGTTAAGGAATACCTACAAAGCATGTGGGCTGCAAAGAATAAAAAAAAGGAGAAAAAGGATAAAAGAAGAAGTTAAATATAGTGTAGTTTATTGGTGAACCATTTAGTTTATTAGCAGTAGGTCATGAATTAAAAACAAAAACCACTGGATTACTAGACAGAGACAGCTTCTCCTCTCTGTCTTTTCTATCTGTAACTAGTATGGCTACACCCAGGATAATTTCTTTCTGTAGCCTAGTAGTAGGCATGAGGAACCCTTTGAACTGCATATTGTATATGAATGGCTCAACAGTGGGACTGCTGGGATGAGGCAGTCATGCTAGAGGGTTACTCTGTGTTCTAGTAACATATTCTTGCATGTACCTCCACTCCGTAAAATAGACTCCCATCTATCTCTGAGGCTCCATGTGGCATGCAGGAATAAAGCAAAAAGCAGGTATTTATGTTCATCTCTCCATAGTAGAGTGTAGTTGAAGGCAGAAGAACTTCAGGGTTCAAGGCTGCAAGTGCAAGGAAGTGGATGTCCCTTTAATTTGGACAATAGATGGCACCATTTGTTTCTTCTTAAAAACACCACCTTCTGCTGTGGTTTTGTAAAGCAGCAAGTCTGCAGGAGGAGTGTGACAACAGGGTCTGCACTACTTCCTAGCCAGCTCAGAATAGGAACCTTTCTTTGTTTTCTTTATTGTACCACAGGGGAAAGCAAGGGGGCAAGAGCCATAAATCTGTGTGGGTCCACGGTGTGCTTTGGCTCTCACAAGGTAGAGAGTTGCTTGAGAGAAACACAAATAGGCTACTGTATTGAATTTGTGTGGCTAGGTTTTGATAGTAGGGGGTGCTACAAGGGTGGCTTCTGTGACAAGCTGCTAAAAGCTTCCTCTGTGTCTGGCAGAGCTAATCCCTGGCAGCTCCAAAGATGGATGTGCCATTGGCCAAGGCTGGGCCAATTAGAAATGGTGGTAACGCCTCTGGGAAAACAGATTATGAGAAAAAAAGGTTATTGCACTGATGTAATTGTGGCCAGAGAAGAGTAGAGTGAGAACATGTGAGAGGAATGACTCTGCAGATATCCAAGGTCACTGGAGAAAGAGGGAAGGAGGTGCTGCAAGCACTGGAGCTGAGGTTCCCCTGCAGCTCATGGTGTAAACTACAGTGAAGCTGCTGCGCCCCTGCAGCCCACGGAGATCCACAGGGATTCAGAGATCCACCTGTAGCTGGTGGAGGAGCCCCATGCTGGAGCAGGCAGGTGCCTGGGAGATGGTTGTGACGCCGTGGGGAGTCTGTGCTGGAGCAGGCTCCTGGCAGGGACCTGCAGGCTTATCGAAAGAGCAGCCCAGACTGGAGCAGACTTCCTGGTAGGGCTTGTAAATCCATGGGAAACACACACAAGAAAATCCTCTCCTTGAAGGACTTCACCCATGGAAGAGTGACCCATGATGGAGCAGTTCGTGGAGGACTGTTGCCCATGGGATGGACACGAATTGGAAAAGTTTGTGGAGAACTCCTGTGGTAGGGTCCCCACACCAGAAAAGGGGAAGGACTACTCTCCCTGAGCAGTGGGAGAAGCAACTGTGATGAACTGGCTGTAATCCCTGTTTCTCGTTTCCTTGTGCTGCCAGGGCGGAGGAGGTAGAGCTGGCAAGGAGGAGTGGTAGGAGAAAGGTGTTTTTAAGATTTATTTTACTTCTAATTTTCCTGCTCTGAATTTGTTACTAATAAATTCAGTTAATATCCCCAGTTAATGCCTGTTTTGCCCACGATGGTATTTGTGAGTGGTCTCTCCCTGTCCTTATCTCAACCCAGGAACCTTTATTTTATTTTCTCTCCCCTGTCCATTTGCAAAGGGGAGTGACAGAGAAGCTTTGGTACGTGCCTGCTGTTTCCTCCTGACCTCATGGCCAGCAAAGATCAAACTGAATTTTCCTGTATTTCCTCTCATTCTTCCAGGTTTAATTGTCCCTAGAAAACTAGGAGCTTTGTCCCTTGACAGTGCCCTGTTGCACCTTGATGAAGATATGCACACCCAAATATATGCATGCGCTATTTCACTGACTTGGCCAGGGTGGAGGGATAGCTATGGTTGGCTCCCTTTAATGACACATCTAATGAGGCTATCTCCTAAGCCTGGCTCCTACCAAAAAACCTCCTGTTCTCAGCAATTACTGGTCAATCAAATGTAACACACATCTAATTTCTGTTCATTCACACCAGCGGGCTCTTGGTGGGCTCTTGTATCTTTAATTTGTTGCACAATTAAATGTAATGAGAGAGATCAATAGATGACATGCCCATTATTTAGTTCAGAAAATGTTTCTTAAATGAGGTGATTCAGTTCAAATCAGGTATAAGTGTAAGTAGCTCTAAAAGGAATCTGTGGTTGGGTAAACTCTGCTTCCACTTACAAATGTGTACATCACTCACACAGAGGGCTGATCTTATGTCAATTCTAATGTAAGTTCTTATATGTTCTTATCTTAGGAATCTTTATAACCTTGTTAACAACCTCCTGGGAGGACCTCAATCAGTCACAGCCTTGTTGTCTACTCAAAGTCTGTAGTGTTTTGCACAGTTCCCTATTTCAAGCGCTACATTTCCTCCTCGCAGTGCCTGTGCAATCCTTCATGAATTCTTAGACATGCTTCCTGTAATGATTTGAATGTCCTTGCACATTTACTGGAAGTTGACTTACCTCTGGACAAACAGTCTTAATGAGTTGAAATGATTTTTAAGGTATTTATGAAATTCTGGGGACAGGGACAGATTGTCTTGTTGTTCTTCGGGAGTTGCTGATTCCCAGATTGCTTGGGAGCTGCAATTTTGAGGACTTCTGTATTAACTCAACAGAGTCTCAATGAAGTCTCTAAAGAGCAGCAGAGGAAGGGTTTGTTTTCAGAAGAGCTGTACAATCTCAACAAAAAAATACAACATGAACCACAAGCCAAGCCTGCTGAAGCATCTGTGTGACAACAGAGTTAAATCGGCACAAAAGGTCTCACAGAACAGGTAGGACAGCAAAACAGAGAAAAGAACTCAGAGCCCAGAATTATGAGCATTGCCTGAGACTCAACTCGTCATACTAATGTTCCAGGCACATTTCAGAACAGTCATCTCTAGGCTGTAGCTTTGTCAGGAGCTATAAATTGGGTCTTTCTTTGGTCCATACCGAGATTGCATCAGAAAGGACTGACCCCTTAATACTGAAAGGCTACAGATATAAGAATCTGACCTGCTGAAGTGATTTCTAAATGTGACTTACAGATTCTGCAGTATTATTACATTTACTCAGCAGCTCTGACAGCTCAAGACTGAAAGACATATTTTCATACGGATAATATGAAAACAAAGCAACAGGCACAATGTTTTATTTTTGCTGAACAGTTTTGTTCAGTACATGATAAATTACTGTAGCAAGTTCTATTCTTTCTTCAGCCTGACTTTGTCTAAGTCTTTGCATGGATTTTACTTTGTTGTATATTTATGGGCAATATGTCCCTAAAAAGCTGTTACTTGTCAAGTGTTTCCTTTTAGTAGATGTTTTGATTACAGCTATGCTAGAACCACTCTGTTGTCAGTGTTTTAGGTCTGAAGTGCTGGTATGAAGGTGCCTTGTCTACATGAGATGCTAAGTCTTGGCTGCAGCCTGCGTTACCCAGACACTGACCTTAATGTTTAGAGTTTTCTACTGACCTTAATTTGATTGCATATTGTTATCCTTAGAATGAACAGGGAAGACAGACCAGAAAAATGAGTGTAGATATGCTTACGCAGCAATTATTTGTACAGCAGATTATGTTGCTAGTATCTTTGTTGCCTTTACATTGTGGGTTTTCTACAAAGAAGAGATTGAGTTAAGTAGGGAAGTTTTGCTACAGCTAATGTACAAGTGGAAAAAGATAATATCTCTTGGTGTGTTTGTTTATGGTCAATTCTCATTTATATCAGTTGGATTATCTGAGTGGTGGATTTGTCAGTTTCATGGATAGAGGATTTGCTATCCTAGGATATTACACTGATTCACATGCAGGGCTGTTTTTCTTTCAGAGTGAATTTATCACTGGAAGCAATACAGCAGCTTTTCTGGAGCAGCTGGCTTCAAACTACAATAGCTTGGGCAGATCTGCAAGCTGTTTCCAAGACTTGGTTGTCAGGGACTCCAGTGCTGGCTACTTCTGTATTTCACAATAGCTCCAGTTTATGAAACTGATGAAGTCCAGCAGCCAAAATGGACCAGGCCCCTTTATGAAATGACTGTTTTTGTACCACTTCCCAGGCAATGGTCCTTGTCCAGGAGGATGATTCATTAGACTGCAGTGTCATATGAGTGCATAGATGCTGGTCAGTCTAGTGGATCACCTAGATGAGGAGCAGTTCCTGTGGGAACACTATGGCAGGCATGCAAGGCTGTGTTTGAGCCAAGGTCAGTTTGTCTCTGACACATGAATACTGCTGATGATGAAGTGGGAGGCAGGATGCAGTAGGCAAACACCTTTGAACAAACTAGCTTCTGTCACTCTAGCATGTCTTAAAATAGATTCAAACCTGCCAATGGGTTTTGTTGTTAGCAAGCAAGCCTTCTGTCTGTTCACTGGCAGAGCAGTGGGCTGTCTCTACTACTCCCTTGCTTGTGCTATTTTCATTCTATGCCAGCATTTATGTACTAACTTACAGTTTTCCTTTTCCTTCATATTTTTTGTCAAGTACACTGAGATCCACAACTAAACAATATTATAGATTCTATCCCTCTCTCCCCTCTCTCTCTCTTCTCAGTCAGTCACTTTTTAATACTCCTCTAAATCTTTCATACCATTCCTCAGTTATTTTTCCATCCTTAGTGCATTTTCTTTAATAGGATAGCCTCTTTTTATTTTTTTTTTTTTTTTTAATATAGGTGATGACTACTTCATGAGCTGATCTCTTTTCTCATTCCCTTTCCAGCAAATATCTCAAGCCTCTCCCTGTCATGGGTAAGCTATGATTGTAGTTGGAAGGTTAGCTGATCTATGAATACTTGGCTAAGGCCAGGGAATTAACTGCAAGCTCAGTTTTCTGTTACTGAAACACATTTCAGTATTTAAACACTTAAAGAACATTCTTACCTTCTTTTGCCAAAATCAGCACCTGTACAGCAAGGGATGGATCCTGAAAGAGTGAGATGGAGGTCAGCATTTTCTTAATATAATTGCTAATTAATTATTATTTAATGTTTTCACATTCTAAACAAAATATAGCCCCATATTTTCTGAGGCAGTGTGCGCAAAAGGAGAATTACACACCATGCTACTGAATATAGAAGGGATGCACTTTTCCTGCTCCAAAGTATTGTCTCCCTCACTGATTTCTTCATCAGCTCTTGCAGCTGAAGTCTGATAATGCTCACTACTGCAGGAAATCCATACAGACATATGGCAAAAACTATGCAAATTGGTGGGTAGTTTTATCAGAAAATAAAAATTTATTAGAAAAATTGGATGTGGTGATCATACTATTTTTTACTGATATTTGTGAAGACTAATATGACTGAAGAGCGAGGATATGTGATGCAGGATCCTTCAGGCATGTCACCATACCTTGAAACACACTGCATCAAAAAAGATCAAAGTGAATCCTGATACTATCTCGTTCAGACTTGAAAAAATTGAACATTTAAGCTCACAGATCATGACTTTCCCATCCCAATAGATGTGATTTCAGCAAGGTCACTGAAAGCAGAGCAATGTAAATCTAGTATCTGAAGCTTAAGCCAAACCCAGATGCTTTAGTTAATGGTTATTGTTACTGGCAGGGATGAAAAATGAGCAGAAATTGTTGAAAAAGCTTGGTTAAAAAAAAAAACAAACTTAAAAATATGAAACTATTTAAATTGAAAAGCTGAATTTCAAAGAAAAAAAAATTAAAGCAGTTTTTGAAAATATTTCTGATGAAAGCCTTTGTTTTCTTTTTAAATAACCTTCCTTCCTTCCTTCCTTCCTTCCTCCCTCCCTCCCTCCCTCCCTCCCTCCCATCATTTTCTAATTGGAAATGAATGGGCTTATTTCATTAAAGGTACAATCAGAAAATGTCAAACATTCATGCTGAAATGTCAGGAAGGGCCATGAAGGTCCTGATGGGCTTCTGTGTCCATGTCCATCTTCCCTCTTGCATCCCCAGGACCTATTCCTTTTGCCCATGGCTCACATCAGCTCCTTGATCTCATCAGCCCCTGCCCTGGCAATGCTGATCCTGCTGCAAGATGATCTCTGGCTGCCCACAGCCCTGCCCTTCTGGCCCACTAACAATAAGCAGGAATACAAGTGACAAGCGTTGTCCTAAAAAAGGTGGGCAACCATCAGCAAGAAAAAGCAGATTTTGCTGTAAATCAATCAGTCATGCAAACTGCATGGTAATAGTCTGTGTACCCATGTGTATATTTATTTGAGAATCGAATGGACATGGAAAGGAAAAGGTAGCTAGAGGAATAAGGAAAAGGCATACTAGAGGAATTCAGACTGTATATGCATTTTTCTTTTATTCTCCTTGCCCTTTTCTGACAAATATACATGAATATGAGTAATATTAGCTCTGTCACACTTCCCTTGAAGCAAATGAGATGCTGTCCTAGCACTGTTGTTTCCATCCTGTGTTGACTCATGCAGTGCAGACACTTTATCCTGCCTGTGTCTCTGCTGTAAGGCCACAGATCATGTTATCACGTTACAAATATAGCATATTAGTACATCTGGAAGGCTAGTCACGCTGCAGGGTTCAGACAGATCTGGCTGGCCATGAGCTGTGCTATGCTATAAACAACCTCAGTGTCCCACGTTGAATAACTGCACAGCACACTCAGGAGCTCTGGACACTTGTGTTCTTTAGTAGTAGGTAAGTGACAGTTTTGCTGATTATTGTGTTTCTTCAGATGTGTGGGGTCAAGGTGGAAAATGGCAGGAAAAGTGGGAAGTAGCTATCAGGTTGCTCTGGTTTGGCTGCGGATCTTTGAAAACTAATGTATATGGGAAAAGCAGTTGAAACAGAGAGCAGTATGTTTGGTGGGTATCTTTAAAGAGAGTGACATACACCCCCTGCATAGTTCCTATAAATAGATTTATGCTTGTGACAAATCCAAACTTTATAATTTAGGAAACCTTTCAAGTTCTACTCTGTGACTCAGTTATAATAAACCATTGCTATTTCATCTCAAGGACATATGCTGGTGTGAGAATGATTTTCAAGAAAAAAAATGGTTTGAGAGGTCAGTCATTTATCTTTACTGTCTGTCAGAATTTACAGTGGAATTTAAAAAGAGTTATAGAACTTCAGTTTCTGAAGGCTACTTACAGTTAATCTAACTGGCATAGGAAATACAGCCCGCTACATCTTTTGAGAACACAGCCTATCATTTAAAGTCAAATATTGTCATTATTGCTGTTGTTGCTACCACAAGCATTCATGTGCTATCATTGACATATTATTTTCTGTAGGTTAAGAGGTACTGACCAGCTCTCTTCCTCTGAACAGCAGTTAATTGAGCACAGTTTCAAGGATCATGGATGGATGATAATGCTCATTAAGCAAAGAGGTAGATCATACCAAAGAGTTTCACCCACTTGGCTCTCCTCAGATAGAAGGTAAAAGTGGAGAATTATTCCAAAGATGTCCAGCTGTCAATGTCACCTGTGTCTCCTCTCCACAGATGAGGGAAAGACTAAAGAGACAGCTGGGGTGAGGGAACTGATAAAATACAGATGCCACCTCATGACTGAGTGGTGGGGTTTAGGCCATTAGAGCTAAAATAAGTTGACTGCGGGCGTAGTTGAAAGCAGTATCATCTCTAGCTTATCTATATAAACTACCATCTTAAATCACAAAATTTAACATTTTTGCAATTGTCTATGACTGTTTTACTCTTTATACAGGTAATGATCTTGTCTCTGACACTGGAAATAGGACTGCTGTAGGTCAGACATAGGTTTTTGTTTTCCTTCTGTAGTAGAGGCAGGTGACAGGACTGAATTCTTGGATCAATACATTTAAAAAGCCCCCCCCCCCCCCCCCCCCCAGGGAGAAAAAGAAAATTATATATTTTGAGAGTTTTTAATTAGTGTCAGTTAGGACAGAGAGTCTAGAATAACATTTATGATGTTGTCATTCACAGAGATAGTGTCAGAGGCTGCACCCTCTAAGAGTACATGAAAGGTATGAAAGAGTAGCCGCAATTCTCGGGAATTGTTCACGAACCTTAAGACAAATAAGAAGTCTTATTTGTCTTATTTGTCTTATAAAAACACTGTGTTAAAAACCACAATGGATGTGAAACAAGTTTTAGAAACCTGAGAGTGTAATGGTATGGTTAAATTAAGATAATCTAATAGTATATGAAAGCCTCAGTGTTTTATTCAGTGACAAAGAATGCAAATTTATTTGCCATGGGTCTATGTATGAGAAGTTAAGGGGGATCTCTCTAATCAGTTCTTAAAACATGTTTTCAGTTTCCCAGGATTCTGTTGTATACAATCCAAGACAATTGTTTACACCTGCTGGCTACAGCTACATGCATAGATTCAACACCTTCACCAATACATAATACACTTTTGAGCTGTTTTTCCTTTGATAAGAAACAACCTCAAAATACATGCCCATTTCAAATACATCATCCCTCTCTCAGTCTTAAGAGAATTAGACCTCTCCTCAGCAATATCCAGGAAAAAAAAATAAAAAGAATGGATTTTTGTCAGAGACATCAGTCCAGTGTTTCATTAGCTTCATTGTCAATGGAAGAATAATTAGTCAGCTCACTGAAGTGCTAGGGGAATACATCTGTAATAAATCCCCTTGCATATGTAACATCTATCATGCTTGATGGCAAACATATTAGTGTTACAAGAGTTGAGAAAGTATAAGGAATATTGTAATTCAGCTGCTAATTAATCCATAATTAAAGACCTAATTAATGAATAACCCTGTGAAAAATTGTCTAAAAATCAAGATGCGAAGACTGCAGTGATAAAGAGGACTCTTGTTTGTGAGACTGTTTAATTTACATCTAAAATAGGAACTGATTAATGAAAACTGTCAGTAAAGCATTATGCTGCAGTACTGGACAAAAAAAAAAATGCACATAAAAATATGTGGAAACCAAGTTCAGCTCTTGCATATCTGTTTTTAATTTTATAGTGTTCATAGTTATTTTTACCTGAGTTATAATGAGTAGGTTAATAAAAAGATATGTTTTGTCTTAGCTGGGGAGTGTAAACAATGCAAACATTATTTATTTGTGTATGAAAGAGGCTAATGTCAGATCCTATTCATAAATGTCTCTTCCACGAAGTAGCTAAAGAAGAAAACTAAAAAAAGACCTTAATTCATCAAAGCATTCATGATTAAGCTCCATGATACAGAAAGACACTAATTTCGGAAATTAACTACACTGAAAGTTGGACTAATTAATAGCTTGAAAGTGTCAGTGTCTGTGTTTGTTTATGTAGGAGCCAGCTGGCTGAGACTGTACTCTTGAGAGAGCAGGAAGGAACATTTCAAACTCCCAAAACATCTGGGCTCATGTCCAGGTGTCAGGACTGCCTTCTCCAGCCTTGCAGCAGATTGTCCCTTTCCTCTTGTATTTATTCTGCGCTGTAGCTGCATTTATTGGATCTCTGGGGACCCAGGCCTTCAGGGGGACACCCACTGTGATCCACCACGTTGCCCTGCCCACATATTCCCCAGGACCCAGCAATCACATGCATGCATGCATATGTGCTCTGAAACACAGTCTATCTTGGATCCCACACCTCAAACTCTCACTGTCAAATCTGCACTTTTGGCAAGACTGGTGACAGCTAAACAAACCAGATTAGCAGGAAGGATAATTCCCTGCTGGTGTAGAACAATAAGAGATTGTTACTAGAAGCAAAACAAGGTAGGGAAGAGCAAGTTCCCACTTTGCAGTCCTCTCCCACTCCTCAAGCATCACAGAGAAGCACTACCCCACTTACAAGCTGTGCTCAGTTAGCAAAATATAGTTGTATAGGGTGAACATTGCCACAATTTCTGTTGCTCTTTCAATCACAGCATGTTCCTCTAATTTAATCTTTTCCTGATAACATAAAAAATGTGTTCAGTTGCTATCCAAATGTCAGGTTTCCTCTGAATTATTTAAAAACTTGAGAGATAAATGACTTGATGATTCCAAAGCACAGTGTGAGTGAGCTTATTTCCTAAGAAATTATTTGCAGCATTGATAGGAAATATTTCACTCATATTTTCTCCCATGTAATCCTGCCAGTAATACTCATTAGAGTGCAGCAGATCTCCCACAGTGATTATCTGAAATAAAAAAGACCCAAGTGAGCCAGGTTGTTAAGCAAATTGAAGAAACCAAACCATTAATAATTTAATAACTCACGTAAAACAGCAGAGGATAGTATACACAGAGCTGTGCTTTAGGTGCCATGTGAAATTAGGAGAGCTGTTAACAGAGACTAATACTGGCTGTATCTGTAGTCCCAAAACTATGTTGGACTCTTTCAGACTCAAGACTCAGGTCTTGTTCTACAGAATAGTGTGCACAGACAAGTTGGCCAGCATTAACACTAATCCCAGCTATGTTCAGAGAACTTGAAACTCTACTGTAATAAAGCCAATGCAATTTTGACTTATCACTGGCTGTATTCTACCCACTGCAGAGAAGACAGATAATACTGGTAAACAGGGAGGAGCTGTAGAAGAGTTTGGTACAGTTAATCTTGGCAGACCACAGAGTCATCATATCTAAGAATACTTCTCTTGTGCTCCTCTACTTTTCTTTTTAAAGAAGACCTTGCCTTGTCTTTTGTTTTTTTTTTTTTAGTATGCTTCTCAAGGTATTTATGAATTGATTGATCTATGTCAGATGCTGAGATAAGAGCAGAAAGGCTGAAAACTGTTCTTTCAATGAAGTTGCTGATTTGAAAAGCACTTTTTATCTGTGGAAGGCCTTCCATCCAGAATTCAGTGTTGATTTTAGCTCATTTATTATCCTTAAACATTATTTTGAAGATTGGGTAGTCCGTGGCACCTTGTGGTGCAAGAAGTGCTGGTGATGGAGATGAAACTCCTTCAGCATTAAACACCAGGAGCTCCCAAAAGGCGTCCTAATTTTGAAACATAGTTGCCTTCAG
Organism: Ammospiza nelsoni; assembly: GCF_027579445.1. Lineage (NCBI taxonomy): Eukaryota > Metazoa > Chordata > Aves > Passeriformes > Passerellidae > Ammospiza > Ammospiza nelsoni. Next base: position 30,500,504 of record NC_080669.1, on the reverse strand, counting down.
TGGTCCTCCATACTCAGGTTGGTGACACTTCTAGAGGTATTGAAAATCATAAATTTCCCCCATTATTTCCCCCCTTAAGCCAAGAAGGGAAAAAAAGTAAAAAGAAAAAGGAAAAAACCCTGAGCAGTCATCAAATGCCTGCTCAGGGTTCAGAGGTAAAGTGGAAACAAACACAAGTGGTCAGAGATCACTGCACCTATCAAGGATGGCTGTGGTAGCATCTGTGGCGTACCTGCAAACAAGAGTTGGAGATACCAATAGCTGAAGGGAGCAAGGGCATTTCGGGCACAGCACTAAACCTCTCCAGTTTTACTGAAGAGTTGACATATGAAGTATGTGTATATTTGTAACAACAACATGAATAACAATAAATAAAAAATAATACAGACTATGGACATTACAAGGTAGTTATCTTCTTTTCCAACCTATATATTTTCAACTTCTTGCTGAAGAGAGTCTGTTTCATGGCTTCTGAGTACTCCTACTATTTAAAAAAGAATCTCTGAAATAGATGCTAGAGACCAGTCTGCCTACTTTTAGGTGAATTTATACAATAAAATAAAATAAATGATAATATAAATGATAAAATAAAAAAAAAAATCCATGCAGATACTTAGGCAGATGCTTTTACTAGCAATAATATTTGGTATTAGTATTATATCATTTAAATAAAAACATATGATGAGTATCATCCCTAATATTGTAGTATTTTGCCAGTTAATCTTCCAAATACTTAAGAGCATCCAAATGCTCCAAATGCTCAATATCATTATACACATGAGGACTGTGTTTGATTTTAATAGCCCTATTTCTAAATACATTTAAATGAATAAAGATTAAGGAAAGGTGTTCTCTTTTTTCTAAGAACAGAAATTGCACATAAGTGTCTGGAAAGGCAGTTTTTCTGCTCTATGTGTGTAGGGATAGCTCACAGTAATGGGGCACCCAAACCCAAATGCTGGCAGAAAAAGAATGCTCTTACAGACAAGTACTCCGTCTCACCTCAGCTGGCCTGGAGAAGTGGCAGATTATTAAATTCACTTGATAAGAAAATGGGTCTTCATGTTGAGATGGGGCCTGCAATAGGAAGAGTCAGAGAGAATTTCTTTGTAGGGGAGGGGCTTGGTAATGTGTTCTAGTGAAGGCACAGAACCCTGGAATGATGACATTATTTATCTGCATTAAGGTCTTGCAGATTAAGATTAAGGTCTTGCAGATAACCTCTTGGGAGGTGTAAATGGCTAGGGATAAGATTATTTGCTTCCATAGATATGCACAGAGAACTCGTTTCTTCATATATAATTCTCTTGTAAATGACATTGCCTTCTTTATGTGTTCCTGAATCCCTCTTCCCCTGGAAAGTGCTGTAGGTTAATTATCATATGTTTCTGAATAGCCTTGTTTTGTCGCCTGTCTCACTAATAACTCAAAAGACCGATAAATATTAGAACCATGCTTCATCTAAGAAAGGTGTGCTGATGATCTGCAGCATGATTTAGACATAGATGTTACTTAAGTCAAGATGACTTTAAGTGGCAAACTCAGTGTAGTTATGAAGCAAGATCTTGCAAATGCAGGTCATGACTGCTTTTGTGGACAGGACTTGTCCTTAATGAAAGCAAGGGTGCCTGTTTCTTGGGTAAGAAATAGTTTTTTTGCTTTTCACTTGCTGCCATATGAGTGGGTGAGGTAATCCTCACAAGCATGACAAAAGCTTGTCCTTAATGATCATGTGTAAGTATGGGATGAGAAAGAAGCAGTGCTGAATTAAAAAATGATGGGTAAATTGGAAGAGGAGGGGTGCTGCTTTGAGCAGAGCAGTCAGACAAGGTGACCTCTAGAGGTCCTGTCTAACTTTACTGTGGTTTCTGACAATGAACAAAATGATAACAGTGATTCCCTGTGAATAGCCTAAGTATGGGAGGAAAAATAGTTGTGTTCCTAGTTGAAGCTAAGAAGTTAGAAAGAAGGGTATGATTGAGATTTTTCTCTATCCAAATGTAATTTACCACCTGTGAATAATAGATGATAGTTTTAAGTTTTCCTCTACAAGCCTAATCTGATGTTGGAAGAAAGAAACTACTGTGTATGAATTTGAATATGTATTTTTAGAAATCAAAATCATTATTAGTAGTTGCTTCTTCTGTGATAAATTCTTGCCATGCATAAGTAGGTATCCTGAAGAATCTATAGTTAGTATCAGTTAATCATAGCTTTAGCCAGTTTTCCTTCCTGGGCAATATCTCATCATTAGGAAAATGACGGTGTCTGAATTTTGGCAAATACATATTCTGCCATCATGCTTGATACTTTATGCCCATTTTCTAGACAAGGATATAGGATAAAGCAACAGCCCTGTGAAGATTGCTAGGTGACCTTTTCAGAGCTGTAGATGTCAAAAAGCATTTCACATTTGTCCTGATACATATTTCTAAAGCCTTAGTCACCCTGTAATCTGATCAGGATTTGTGGCTTTGCTCCTTCTGAAGAGATTAATTCTGAGGTGTTATGATGGACAGCTCTCATCTCCCACCCAAGTTTGTCCTCTGCTTGGTCTTACAGTAGAAGAAAACCCCACAATACCTTGCCGCTTAGTGCAACATGTGGGTAAAAGCTATATGTGGATAAAAGCAATATGTGGATAAAATGAACTTTTCCAACCTAGTGTTTAATAAATCAGTGTCTCAATAAAGAACGGTTGACTTAACCTGTGAGACAGGAAGGTGAGAAACGAGTCAAGGAAAAGGAGTGCTTTCACAGTCTATTCAGACTCTCTGTTGATTAAGGCCATCTAGTTCCAACAGAGGTCAAGTGTCCAGTTGCAACTTCACTGTCTCACAACAATTCAGCTTCTGCAACAGCCTTTCTACCAAAACACACTTCTATGAATTGGTCTATTAAAATGAATTAGACCCTGCAGAGTGACTGCTGGTCTGCAGTTACTGTGAAGGGTGAAGTCCTTGTCACTGGCTTTCTTTCTCCTGTAAGCAGAGGTGAACATTTTATTTTATGAGGTAAACAGTTCCTGTAAATTAGTAGTGAATATGTTTTAGAAAGACGAACCTTCCCATAGAGAATAAGGTCGCTGTTTTTATTACACTGTTTTAATGGGGTTTTGACTCAGCTGCTATCAGCTGTTAGTTCCAGATAGGTTAGGAACTATTTTTGCCTCATTTCAAGTGCTAGCAAAGATATACAAGCAATAGGTGCAGCTTTATGAACAACAAAGATAACATTTTATATAAACATCCTAAAATACAGAAGACTATGTAAATAGAATGATACTGGTCTCTGACCAGTTTTGAGCCAATACTTGTTGGTATTTGAGAGGGCCCTTCTTACTGAGATGGCTAATAATGTGAGAAGGTAGGTACCTTTGCTCTGGATGTACCTATGCATAATTCTTTTTAGTCCATGCCGTGCATTTTCCAGAGGACATGAGGGTGTTTTCCTAGCTCAGAATAAATTATTCCTTTGTATGCTATGTACTACAGAGGGATGTGAAGGGAGTGAAAGAGAAAATGTAGGTGAAAGGGGGTGCAAGAGAAAAGGGACAGTTGCAAAGTTGCAAGGGAAATATACAGAGGGGAGAATAATTTCCCCTTTGTCCTCAATATTATAACAGATAAGGACAGATAATAAATAGCTCCAGCTGAAGGACACAATGCTTTGAAAAAATGATCACAGTAGCATCTGCGGAAAAATTATAGACATGAGCTTGAAAACGCATAGGAAGGGGAGGATTGCTCTTTAACTGATAAGTAGATGGTCAAAAAGGGTTCTCTTCTACTGTTTATTTTTTCCCCCTAAGCTTATAAACAGTATAATAAATGTGTTCTCTAATAAAACCTCACAGAAAGTTTAAATAACTGACTTTCCTCTGTTGGTAATCTAGCTACAGTTTATGAGAGCCAGTATATTGTGATGATTGTATCCCCACTAGTAACTCTCAGCAAGAAAGTATAGTTCCACCTCTTTTATCAAGATTTTTTTGTGTACTTGCATTAGAGATTTAGTGGGTAATTAGTTCCCTATGTTAGTACTGAACCACTGTAAGGAACACCATCTTGTAAGTCATGCTGTGTTTCACACAGAGAATGGATGGGTTGGACAGGACCTTAAAGATCATCCAGTTCCAGGACAGGGGTGCCTTTCACTGGACTAGGTTGCTCAGACCCCCATCCAGCCTGCTCTTGAGCAGGGATAGGAAATCTACGGCTTCTCTGGGCAGCATGTTCCAGTGCCTCACCACAGTCACAGTAAAGAATATCTTTAGAATATCTAATCTAAACCATCTCTTTCAGTTTGAATCCATTCCCCCTTGTCTTATCATTACATGCTGTCTCCATCTTTCTTGCAGCCTTCCTTCAGGTACTGGACCGTTACAGTTACTCCAAAGTCTTCCCTCCTCCAGGATAAATAATCCAAATTCTCCCAGTCTTTTCTCAAAAGAGAGGTTTTCCATCCCTTTAATCTTCCTGGTCGTCCTTCTCTAGACTAGCTCCAACAGGTCCATGTCTTTCCTGTGCTGAGGAACGTAGAGGAGGATGCAGCACTCCAGGCTGGCTCTTCATGAGAGTGGAATAGAAGGGAAGAATCCTCTCCCTCAACTGCTGACCATTCCTTTTGATGCGCTCCAGGACACGTTTGGCTCTCTGGGCTGGGAGTGCCCATGGCTGGCTCATGCCCAGCCTCTCACCCACCAGCACCCCCAAGCCCTTCTGGGCTGGGCTGCTCTGCATCTGCTCATCCCCAGCCTGTGTTTTAAGGGGTTGTCCTGACCCAGGTACAGCACCTCTCCCTTGGTCTCCTTGCACTTGCACTTAGTGCAGCAAGTTGCACTTGTGCCAAGTGGGAAAGTGGAAAAATAAGTGGGATATTCCCATAGGCCCACTTCTCAAGCTTGTCCAGGTCCCTCTGGATGACATCCCATCTTTCAGGTGTAATAACAGCACCGCTCAGCTTGGTGTCCTCTACAAATTTGCTGAGAGTGCACTTAATCCTTTTGTGTATGTCATAAAGGAAGATATTGACTAGTACTGGGGCCAATACAGACTCCTGTGGGACACCACTTGTCAGTGATGTCCATCAGGACTCTGAGCTATTGACCACTACCCTCTAGACGTCTCTGTCAGGCCAATTCCTTTCCCATCAAACAATCCACCTGCTGAATCCATGTCAAATTAGAGAAAACGACATTGTGGGGGTCTGTGTCAGAGGCTTTACAGAAGTCCAGATAAATGATATCTGTTGCCTTTCCCTTGTCCACTGCTGTGATCCCTCCATCACAGAAGGCCACTGGGTTGGTCAGGCAAGAGTTGCCCTTAGTGAAGCCCTGTTGGCTATCCCAAATAATTTTCCTCGTCTCTCTGTGCCTCAGCATAGCTAGTAGGATGATCTGTTCCAGGACCTTCCCAGGCACAGAGGTGAAGCTGACAGTTTGGTAATGCCCAAGGTTCTCCTTTCTAACTTTTTAAAAGATGGATGCTGTGTTTCCCTTTTCCCCTCACCAGGGACTTCCCTTGACTTCCATGACTCTCTGGATATCAGGGAGATTGGCTTGTCAACTACATCAGCCATTTCCCTCAGAACTCTTGTTATGCATTCATCAGGCTTCAAAAACTTACGCATATTCAGGTTTCTCAGATGATCATGAAACTGATCTTGTGGGAGGGAGTTTTCTCTTCCAGTCCACATTCTGCGGTCCACCCAGTCAAGAAGGGTTGGAAAAGAGGTTGCCATTAAAGAATGAGTAACTAAGCTTTCTCTTTGTCCATTGTTACCAGCTTTACAGCATTTTATATCAGAAGAGGTTTATATTCTTTGAGTTTCTTTTTCTGGCTGACATCAGTTCCTAACTGTGTGCAACCTGATACACTGATACCAAGTCTCTGACTATTGGAATGTGTTTCCATGTCTGTTGTGGTTTAGGAATTCCTAATTCCCCAATTTAGTGTTCCTCCTCAAAACACACCAGACAATGCGCTGCTTTCTCACTGTGCCTGTCTTCCCCTGTAGCAGGACCAAGAGAAGAATGGAGGCACAAAAAAGTAAAGATCATAGGTTGAGATAAGAATGATTTAGTGGAAAAAACAATGAAATAAAAAAAAAATAACAGTAACAACAATACTAATAACAATGTACAGGACAGGTGAATGATTCACGTGTGATTGCTCATTATGACCTGGCGTTATCTGACTGTGCACTCCAGTAAAGTGAAAAAGGCAGGTGTGACTAGCTTACCATGTGCTGAAGTGAAGAACCTCAGGGTCCTGGCCACGACTCTTCTGGCTGCTGCATAGTCAACCTTGTTGACTGGCCAGAATAAAGACATGTTAGTAAGTGGGGACCATGATGTGTTCTTCAAGCCTTCCCCGTGTCTCCTGCCTTCGGTGAATTTTTTTGTGTGTTGTGGGGCTGGTCTTTTGATGGCTTTCACAGATAAGCAGATACTTATGGGAACACAGGAATTTCACAAATTCCATTGAAACAGGATAGCTTGAGGTCATAAATATCAATACACAACAACTCCAGATGAAGTGCTTTTGCATGATTTAAAATGAATAAATTCTTTATGAGCATTCATTTTAATATTAGTCACAGAAATTATTAAAAATGCAAAGCCTTTAAAGCTATTTTCATCAGTGTTACTTAATCAAACCAGTATTTTTTTTGCAACTTGAAAAGGAAAAAATGTAAGGAAAATTCAATGTGTAGCTGTTGCCATGGATTTTATGTAGAAATGAATAGTATGCTACATTGATGTATGCTACATTGATTACTGCCAGCACAAAACCCTTGATAAATTGGACAAGATGGAAATCATACTATGTTAATATTTCTTATGACTTCAGCTCTTTTCCCCAGACAATTTTCATGAAACCTGATAGTTTGGAGCTTTATTTTTCTCATTATTCCTTTTTCTGAAGAGTTGGTTTGTTTTTGCAGGAGAAGCTTAATGTCAACAATATGGGGCATCAGGTGATAATATTTGACTTTTCTGTCATAAGAGGACTGTGGGAAACTCGAGTTAAGAAGAGCAAAGAACGTCAGAGGAAGGAGAAAGAAAGATTAGAACAAAGTGCATTGGAGAAGTAAGACAACTTTTGTGTTATTAATTTTAACCAAATCTGTTCTTAGTATCCACTAATATTGCCATATAGTAAATATAATAAATAGAAATAGAGGTAACAAATATCATAAATATACTAAAAATAATTGTTGATTATTAAAATTTAGGGGTTTGGATTTGATTTCAATGGCATCTTACTTCCTTTCCTCAAGTGATAGTTAGAGAAATGCAGCACAAACAATACTTATGTTTCATTAGTTTCTGCTCTTTCCTATAGATCATGCTATATTAATGATATATTTTATTGTTTACCATAGACATAAATTGAAGAGAAAAATAACATATTTTTGTACCTTTTTTAATATACTGCATAAAAGTAGGAATTATAGAATTAGTGAACATATGCTCACAGGTTTCAGTACTAAGAAATACTTTAAGTATTTTATTGTGTTGAGAGAAGAAAGAAAAGGAGTTAAAGAAGTGGACATATTCAATTGCATCTGAATAGGAAGTATCAAAGAGAATAAGAATTATTATGTCATTTTTTTCTTTATTTCTTTTATTATACTGAATTTATATTTTCTTTAAACAATGTTTTGTTTCCCATAAGACACTGTTAAATATTAAACTGCATTGGAAAGTTTGGAAATGTAGGATTTATCAATTTCCTCCCTCTGAGAAGAGAAAAAAAAAAGAAATCACGTTCTGTTTTAAAGATAAAACGCACAGGGTAAAACAGTGCCCTTGTTTAAGACCACAATTGCATTGAACCTTTGAGTGGTGTTTCAGCGCTCTCAGGACACCCTCACTAGTAGATTCTCACTGCCAGGGCAGCTGCACTGGCGACAGAGCAGGAGGAGACCAGGATAACACAGAGTCTGACGGTCCTTTCCATGGGACCTTTCACTTCAAAACAGCCATAGAAGCAGTCTTGGTTTTCCCACCTCTACCAAAGCTTACAATAAAAACTGTAATCCTAAAAAAAACAGAAGAAAAAAAAAGGAAATAAAGCAGTTCATCCTTCAGATTGAATTCTCTAACAAGGATAAGCATTCATTTTGGTGTGAGCTGTGTCCTGGTTTCAAGTAGGATAGAGTTAGTTTTCCTCTTAGTAACTGGTACAGTGCTGTGTGTTGGATTCAGTATGAGAATAATTTTGATAACACACTGCTGTTTGGATTGTTGCTAAGTAGTGCTTATGCTAAGCCAAGGACTTTCCAGCGTTTCATTCTCCGCTGGTGAGGGGCTGAACAAAGAGCTGGCAGGGAGCACAGCCAGGACAGCTGACCTGAACGTGATATTCCATACCATAGAACTTTCTTCTCACTATATAAATTGGTGGAATTGGCCAGAAGAGAGTGATTTTGATTCTCAGAAATCAACTAGGAGTGTGTGAGCAGGTAGTATTTGACATAATTTATTTATCTTGGGTTTTCTTTCTCTCTTTTCATTATTATTATTGCAATGAATATTAATATTATTATAATATTTTACTTTGTTTCTATTATTAAACTATTCTTAACTCAATGCTGAAGTGTTACTTTTTTATCCTGATTCTTCTGCCCAGGCAGATGCTGGGGGTGCTGGGGAGTAAATGTCTGTGTGGTCTTTGGTTACCATTTGGGGTTAAACCATGACAGCTGAGAGATGGATGTTTGCTGTTTCCCTTATGGTAGAAAGCACAAGTGAAAGGACTGGGGATTCAACTTGATCAAACCTTATTTCTGTCCTAATGTGGACAACATGTCAAAATTTCCCTGCCACTTTTTTTTTTTTTGGTTTTGCTTTTCTGTGGTGCAGAAGATAACTTTTGAGTTCACTAGTACAAAAGCAAATGTTGCATGGTAAGCTCTCTCTGTAAGAGGGAATAAGGGCAGCCTTATGTCCTCTGAGGTAGTTAATTTGAGCTCCCATGGCTTTTGTCAGTTAAGAATATGTTAAGAATAAGTTCTGATAGTAACTTGTATTTTCCATGAAACCAATGCATTCTCCCTGTTTTTTTTCTGCCTGTTGTTAATTATTTTAGACACACTTCTATCTGAAAGAGTGGAGCTTCAGCGCTTTTTCTGCATTTTTTTCCACTAATGAAGTCCAAATTAATTCTCACTCAAAGATAGGAAATTTGAGATATAATGCACAGAAATTAGAGTTCCCAGGTGCACCCACTGCATGTGCAAAGGATCTTCTTCTTCCTTTAAATAATTGCAATTTGTGTATTGTACTTTGTTTAGTTGTGTGTCTTCGTGTACTCAGATTGCTTTCCAGTTAGTTCTACTTGTAGAGCTCCTGGGAAAAAAAGGAGGAAATACATTAGACTTTGTCTCCTGAGTATGAGTGATCAGTATTTCACCCACTGAAGCAAACAGCAAAGTTCATGTTCATTCTCTTGGTGCAGGCCTTGTAGAATGGTCAAAGCTGACAGAATAATGGTCAAAGTAATAAGAATATTAGTAATAATATGCCAAATTCAGTTAAAAGAAAATGCTCTTTGTTTTATGAGGTGTGCAGTGACCATTGGCATTTAGGTCCTAAATGTCAGCTCACAAGTTATTTCTTACATGCTTTTCAGTGCTCTCATATGTTGGATCAAAAATATGAGAACACTTTGTTGATTTTGAGCTTGAAATACAATTTTATCTATACTTTCAAGCTTTAGCTTGAAAGTATAGATAAAATTGTATTTCTAATTAAATAATAGAAGTAATGTTTCCATGTATAAATACATTTCATTATTTTATGGAGTTCTACATTGACTAAATTCAGGCATCATACTCAGGGATTAAAATTTTACTATTGTTGGGTAGGTCCACTGAAATCAATGCAAGTTCATACTGTGCCACAGTAAGAAAGTACTTTTGATCCAAAAGGATTATTCCCAAAAGATATTTAGAGAGGGGACTTTCCTGAAATGAAGACTACATTCTAGGATTTGAGGCTCTAGATATTCACTTTTATCAGAAGTCAGAGTGAATTCTTAATTAGTGTTGAAATTAATAGAGTTTCTCTGCAAATACACTCATGCAGCAGAGTTTGGGTGGGTTTATTTTTTTTTTTTTGTATTTGTTTCTGTTTTTGTGGGGTTTTTTTAAACATTTTTCCTCAAAGAGGTTATAATTTGCTAATGCCTTTGAGATTGTGCAGTTCCTTTATATGCTGTGTTACTATGTAAAATGACCTGATAATATGCAGTGAAATGTAATATGTATTATTCAAGGACAAACTCCCAACCAGCCTCTAGGGACCTCTGTTTGCCTTGGGGCAAGGTGATTTAGTTCATGTAGCCTCATTAAACTGTAAGTTGTACGATAATTTTTGACAGAAGATTTTCTTCAGAGGAAAATCCCACAAATGAATGAAAAGCTTCAGCTGAGCATTAATGCTGAGGTCTTGTAAAGATTTGTTTGCAAGGTAGATATTTATTTTCTTTATGGATTTAATTAGGTCCTCTGTTTCCTCTTTGGTTTTGTGGGACTGTGAAAGTGTGGCAGTTTAAAGAACACATGTAAACCAACAACTAAATATAAAACAAAAAGAAATGGAACAGTTTTGAGTAGGCTTTTTTTCATTTTATCTTCTTGGTCCTGTCAGACAAGTCCATTTAAAATCTCTCATAGGATATGAACCACAAACTGATAAAAAATGTGTGCACTGTCGTGAGATTTCCTATATGTTTATGAAAGGGCATATTATGGAAAAAAGCGTGTATTTATAGCACTATTTTATATTTAATCTTCTAGATTTTTGTAGTGGTGATCTTTTGTTAAAGCCATCTTTTATTGTTCCCCAAAATCCTGAATGCTTGATGACCTTGATGTGGTATGATGATTTTTCTCATCGAGAATTCTTTTTTACTTGTTTTCTTTTATCTTTTTTTGTCTTTTTATTTTTAGGGAAAAAGAATGAATGTTTATAGTTAGGGGTTTTTTTTTGAGGGATGGCAACATGTTTGTTGTTTGTGTGAGAAGTAGGTAAAATAAATTTGAAGGCTAACAAATTAAACATCTCAGTGAGGAAATGCCAGAGCTGTTTGCCCAGATTAGCTATCTAAATCTTTGCTGTGAAATGGCACAGTCTTTTCTGTCCACCAACAAACATGCAGCAAAAATAAAAGTTTGTTCAGCTATTTCTTCCGCTGTCTCTTCTTCAAAAATTTCTTCTCTAAGTCTGGCTATGTGCATGTAAGTCAATGTGCATGTATTATTTTTTGAGTTATATATCTCTTGAATATTAAAAATAAAAAGCAACAAGAAAACTACACCTTGCTGGCAGACTGACTTTTTTTTCCCCCTGAGAGTTTACAAGTTTAATTAAAAATATTTATCTCTATCACTCTGCCAAACTTCAGTGTTATAACTCTATTTGTACCTTAACTAAGATTTCATTTGTTATGTTTATTTTTACTCTCCTACTCAATACCCAATGCAGAACTATTTCCAAGCTAGTCTAAAACTGGAGTTGGCAGTCTCTTGGCCACAAACACAAATTGCAGTTAGCAGTTTTGGTTTCGATTTTCAGCACTAATAAAAATACTGTGTTATTTCCCTTTGTTTGTAGGCCCTTGTGCATACAGACCATGTGTCTAAAGTAATGCACAGCAGTGCATTGTAAGACAAAAGCTGATGTTCAGCCGCAATCCTTTAAATTGCATGGAAGAGCCTGGCAGTGATACTGAAATTGAATCAATCCAATTGAATTTGAAGCAAATGTTACTCATCCATCAGGAATATTATTCTGGGCTGAGCTCCAGTTCTACTTTGATGGTCTTCTAAAAATTCCATAGGATTATTTAATGATCCTGTGCAGCTAGTGACTCTGATTTAGACATTGCTCAGGAGTTCTAAACTGGTGTCACCATGTAGTGTCCCAGTCAATTCTTGTGCCCTGGCTTAGAGGAAAGAGTGCCATCTAACGAAACTTCCTTTCCCTACCTAGGAATCACAGCTTTCCTCCAAGGGCTTCTAGTCAGATATTGAGCAGAGTATACCTGCTGAAGGAAGAGCAATTGAAAGAAACTCATTTGCCTTGATGGCTCTGAAATCCCTACCCATGCACACTTCATTTCCAAATTGGTTGCTCCTTTGAAGGGTCCAATCACTGGGATTATTGTAGAGTAATTCTTTGCATCAGGTTGATTAGATCCATTATTTTGCTGGAGAAAATAAAATTTCAAGAAGGGAACTACCATGTCCTTGAAAAGAAATATGTACAATAATAATGAAAAATATATGCCGTGAATCTTTCTTCTGAAGGTACACTCCAATAGTGAAGTAGCATTTAGGAAATGATTACCTGAAGAGGAACACAGCACTAACCAAAATGAAAATACTTGAATCTTCTGTTTCCCTGCTGATCTTGTTTCATAACTGCAACGTATTGTCCTGAAAGCTTACTGTAAAAAGGCAGTATATTGGAAAATAACTTGCCAGAGTAAAATTCCTCTATACCACATACATCTGCGTTAGTGACAGGTGTGCTTTTGTGTTACAGATATATAGATATGAAACTTAATGTTCCTTTTATTTTTGACAAACATAAGCAGCATGCAACCAGCCTTTTTTAAAATTAGGGGAACTATTTGTATGATTGAAGAGGAAATACTATAATAGTTAGCTGAGTTGGAACCTTGCACTTCATCTGGGCCCTTTGTCCAAGAAAAATATTTCTTGTATTCATAATCCCACCTAAATGAGTCTTGACTTTAGTGCCTTCATTTTTCTTACTATTGAAAATAATTGTGGGTTTTTTTTTAATCTGACTTTAACTGCTTGATCGAGGCCTAGAGGAAGATGAAAATATTTTATTGTTAAATAGTATTAAAAGGATATAAAGTTCAGGAGAGCTGAGGTTTTTTAACTTATTTGTCATATGTGGAAATGTTTTTCTGGAATATTAGGAGTCTTTAAAGTGCCAAGACCAAATATTACTTCTTAAATGTATATTAGTAATTAAAAGATTATTTTATTTGCGTGAATATCTCTTTTCTTTTTGCCTCAATGGTTTAGATGCCTTTTCTTTTAGATATCTTTCCTAAAGATTCACGTAATAGCCTCCTGATATGACAAAAATGGTGAAAATTCTGTATAATTTGAGGATTGTCACTAAATGAAGATTTTAAAATGTATTTATTTTCATAATGATCCTTTAAAAAGTACCATCATCTCAATTTTTGGACAATGACAGAGCAGAATGACAGCCATGTAGCCAAATAGATCCCTTTGGTTTGGTCTCAACAGAACCTGCAAATTTACAGCTTTGTCATCTTTTCTTCACGATACACACTGGCTTGATATAATTTGCAACTCCAGGCCAGTAAGGCTCATAGTGATTAATTTGGGTGGTATGTAACTTGAGGGTAAAGCCAGGTGTTGTAAATTATTAGACTCTTTGCCCATGGGAAATATAATGTTTTCATTCTGAGATGTACTGTACAAAATTATGCACTTTCGTTGCTCCATTATTAATTCACCTTCCATCTGTTCTAAATGTGCTTGTATATGATACCTGCATTCTTTAAAAGCCTAACAGAGCATGTTGCCATAACTTAATGTACAAGTAAAGAGAAAATTTGACACGGGATTTCCATATCAGTGTGCAATATACATGCTGAGTTCCCTAGTAGATTTGATTTTTAACCCCTGTCTTTCTTCTGAGGTAAATCACTGACTGATTTGCTTAACAACCATTTTTGCTGTATATATTTTGGCTAGCAATGACCTCCTGACTTTTGTGTTTTATACATGTTATCAGCAGACTGTCAGAGGGCAGTTTGTTTTTTCTGCTTTAATGTAACTCCCTTCTTAGCACTTTTTAAATTCCTTGTTTTGAGAGAGTAAAGTTTTAGACCCTCTGAGCCCTCTACTCTAGTGTTCCTAGGGTCTACCTGACAGAGCCAGCACTTATGTGTAGTAATGCAGCTTACTTTTTACTTTATTAATGCAGCTTACTTTATTCTTTTATTTACTTACTTTTTTATTAAGACCTCTTATTTCTGTTAAGTTTCTAACATTCTTAGAATTTATACTGTCAGGAATGAGCCAGTCATATTTTGGGCTTGAAAGAAGAGCAATGAACACAAAATTCCCCATTTTGTATTGCACTTTGTGCATTTTTTTTCAGTGCACTAAAGTATGCACTGAGTGAAATATTTATTGCTTTGATAGAAAATGAACGAATTCCATGGAAATGAGAGGGTAGTAATGCAGAATTAAGCTTCAGAGAAGGACAGAAAACTCTGTCTGGAGGACTGGAGAATGTCAGAAAGAGCAGAACAGCAGTGGTAAGTAAAATCTGGAATATTTCAGATAAAAGGAATTCTACTCGTTTGATCCTATGATCCTTATGGCTCCTGCGTCTTATTTGTTCAGATAATTTTTCTCTCTTAACACCTTTCCCATACCACTTCACCTCCTAGCCGTACAGAGCTTCTATATCTATATAGCTATACTCACTGGTACACAAGTTTTGGAACAAAATATGAGTAGGTGTTTTGTGTCTTGTTTATTTTTCCATATAGTATATGGAACTATTGTTTGGTAGCTTTTCCTAGCAACCTCTTGCTATTACAATATCCGCACTCAGTTGTGTTGATATTTTCTGCTGTACAAATGACAGATTGTTAAAATCAGCACTAAAAATTGAACTGCCTCGTGTCAAAGCATCTGAAAGGTTTTTGAACTATCATGTCTTCTGGTATGGAAAACTCTTGTCATCTCAGCACTTCTAGACTACAGCTGGTGGGGATACCCATAGCAGGGCTGCTTGGTGGTATCAGATATTTGGATATTTCTCCCTCAGAAAATTCAGAAATATTATCCACAACTTGTTTACATATCACAGTGTGGGCTAAGGAGCTGTATCTGCTTTAATCTATTTTCTTGTTTTTGTTGTATTAAGTAAACTCAGACAATATCAGTCAAGATATTGTGAACAGTTGGTGAACTGTGCTAACACCTTGACTGTGCTAACATCTTGACTGTGCTAACACCTTTAGTTCACTCTAGGGACTCCCTGGGCTGAATGGTTTTCTGTCGGTCCAGTCTATTTTTTCTTAACTCACTTATATATCACAGCTTGCTGTGGTATGAAACATTCCACAATGCAATAGACTCTGAGAGAAACTAGGAGATTTATTTCAAATATATTTTAGTATTCTCACACCTCCCCTACTGATACTTTTTAACACCTGGAATTCTTCCAGATGTTGACTTGTGAAGTAGATCTTGATCTCTCTAATGAAAACCGAAGCCAAGAATGAATAACATTTCTGCAGCTATCAATAACTTCTATAACTATTCCTTTATTTCTCCTTTCATATTTTGAGAAGTTATTCCCATCATCTTTGTGAAGCTTCCTTAATCTGATATGCTACAAATCCTTTTCCTACTCATTTGTATACCTGCAGTAACTTCATTTGCTTTTTTGATGTTTGTCAGAGCTCATGTTTCTTTCTAATTTTTTTTCATTTGAAGATAAATACAATTTTATCTTTTAAAAAATATTTCTGTAATTTTTGAAATAAGGGACAAAGAGATCCTTACTGTCTCTTCATTAGAATGTGCTTAGTCTGAGTTTGTCCTGTCTTCCTATAGTCTGTCAACACTTTATCCATAAGAGTGCTCTACACTGTGGTTTCATATCCTGTTATGAGTGTCCAAAAATAATTTATTTCAATAAGATTTTGAGACAAGCTTCTTTCACCAAAGTTTGCAATTGGTTTCTTGCATGTGGCTTAAAACCAGACATTCTCATTTTAATACTGACAAATCTGGGAGTTTTTTATGATGGAACCATGACATTGGTGGATAGGGGCAAAGCAATTGACATCATCTACCTGGACTTATGCAAAATGTTCAATGCTGTCTCGCATGCCATGTTTGACTCTAAATAGGGGTCATGGATCTGAGGGATGGACCCTCTGGTGGATAAAGTCCTGGCTGGGTGGCTGCATGCAAAGCGTTGTGGCCAGTGGACCAATGACCAAGTAATGAGTGGTGTCCCTCAGGAGTCAGCGCTGGGGCCAAGGCTGCTCAGTATCCCTGCTTTGGCAACATGGACAGCGGGATCAAGGGTACCCTTAGCAAATTCACTGACAACACCAAGCTATGTGCTGCAGTCATGCTGGAGGGAAGGGATGCCACCCAGAGGGACCTTGACAGGCTTGAGAGGTGGATTTGTGCAATACTCATGAAATTCAACAAAATGAAATGCAAGGTGCTGCACCTGCGTTGAGGTGATCCCAGACATATTACAGGCAAAGCATGGAATTGATTGAGAGCAGTCCTGAGAAGACTTGCAGGTGATATTTGAGAAAAAACCAGCAATGTGTGTTTACAGTCCAGAAAGCAGCTGCCTCCTGAGCATCAAAAGCAGGTCAGGGGAGGTGATTCCATTCCTCTGCTCTGCTCTTGTGAGACTCCACATCCAGCTCTGGAGCCCCCAAAATAAAGATAATATGGACTTGTTTGAGAAAGCCCAGAGGAGGCCATGAAATTGATAAGAGGACTGGAGCACCTCCCTTGTGAAGACAGGCTGAGAAACTTTGGGTGGCTCAGCCTGGAGAAGAGGAAGTTACTTGGAGACCTCATAGCAACCTTCTATTATCTGAAGAGGGGCTACATGGAAGCCAGAGAGTCTCTCTGGCAGGGACTGTAGTGACAAGACAAGGGAGAATGCCTTCAAACTGAGAGTAAGTTTAGACTAGATATTAGGAAGAAATTCTTTACTGAGGGTGATGAGGCACTGAAATAAGTTGCTCAGAGAAGCTATGGATGCCCCATCCCTGGAAGTGTTCAAGGTTCGTTTGTGGCTGAGGGGAGAACTTGAGCAACCTGGTCTAGTGGAAGGTGTCCCTGCCCATGGCATTGGGGTTGGAAATAGATGATCTTCAGCATCCCTTCCAGCCCAAATAATTCTATTTTTTCATGATTCTGTTTCATGTGACTTTTTTTTTTTTTACATCCTAGCATTGTAGAGAAGAACCCCATGATTAAGTGGTAATACGTGTAAAGATTTTGTTACTTCCTATTTGAACTTATTAAATTTGCATGTGTTTCTCTTTCTGGGACATAACGCATTTGCTTTCTCTAGGGCTACTTTATCCTGAACTTTGTGTCCTCCTTAAGCTCTCAGTTTTCTTCAATCCTTTAGATTAAAGTTTCTGTCAGAGGATGGAGATGGCATAAATGAGTCTCATGTACCACAGGATATAGAATTCAAAGTGTGAAGTCAGATTTATGATACAATGAACCCTGTAGAGTCTTGTTTTGGTGTAAGAAAGGCTTGTTTTAGTTAATCAACAAGTTCTTTAATTGACTAAACTGAAATAAATCTCTCCTAACTAAAAGCATGAACTCTTGACAATGCTTAATTATACCAGATTGAATTTGCTCCTGAAGCTATGAGAAAAAGGTTGCTGTGGAGGTGATGTAGAAGCTATACTGAAACTGAATCTGAAATCAGTTGGCATGTGATAACTTTGAGCTTTACCTTCTAAGAAGATATTGGTGTAAAAATTAAAATATATCATTATACTTGATCCAGAAAGAGCAGGGGAAAAAGGCACTTCATATATTTTTTTCCCCAAAGAAAATGCTTTCCTATATCACCAGAAACTTTATTTTGTTTATGCATGTAATTTGTTCTGTGAGAATATATTTCCTATCCTACCAAAATAAAGGGTATAATTTTTGCTCTTTTCTGTAAGAGTTTGCTCAGTCTCCACTTTTCTGTTATTCTCTGGGTCTCACTGTTTTATAGTCAGTGAATGAAATCCTGATCACTTGAAATCTATACGTAAGTCTAGAAAATCTCAATGTAACTCCAGGAAATGCATATTTTCTTAGTATACATATATAAAAAATAGTCAATACCTTAGATGAATAATTATATTTAAATAAGTACTTCTGCAAACACAGATTAAACTTTAGAACTTACCTGCCGTATTTTTTTTACATGAGCATTTTTTGGTATTATTTCAGGATAAAACAGGAATGGAATTTTATACTAGAGTGCCGTAAGAAAGGTATTCCTCAATCAAAATACCTCAAGAATGGCTTTGTGGACACCAATGAGAAGAACCTGGACACCCATGGAAAGAATCCTCAGCTCAAGGAGAGTCATGCCTTGTCAGATGGAGTAAATAAAGAACAAAACAAGTTTATTTTTCAACTTTCTGGAGAACAGTGGACGGTAAATCTAATGGAATATATGTTTCTGTTACTGAAGAGTTTGGATTTCTTAGACTGTATATTTTAATCTCACCCTTTTTATGGCAAATATGAAATTGATGCTTTTACTCAGTGTTAGAAGTGACCAAAAGTATTTTCTACCTCAGCCTGAAATAGTGGTTTCATTTTCAGGTATGAGTATTTTAAATTCTCTGCTGATACATGTAATTCATCCCCCTCAAAAATTTTGGTATGGGCAATAATATTACAAGGTCTCTTTCTCTAAAATTCCCCAGTGCACAAAGAGACATGAAAATAATATTTGTTGGCTTATTGCTGTCTTCTACTAATCAGAGATCTGTGTTATTGCTCTAATGGTGTGATAACACTTTCTCAAGCTCTGCTCAGTTTAAAACTAATATTAGCATCAATCCACAAGGGTCCTACTGAAAAAATGCTGCATTTGAATTGCAGATATGTTTGATGTGAAATAGCAGCTTGAAGATAAGACATGAATTAGTGCTGGCTTGAAATTGAGCAAGTTGGGTTACAGCTAGTCTGAAGATTTCTGGAATTTTAAAAGCTTTGATTGAACTCTATTTGTTATTAATGATGAAGTGAAATTAAAATTTTGAATTTTTCATGTGGTATTGTCATTCCAAAAAAATAGAAGTCAAAATGTTGATAAAGAAGCTAGAATTATTTTTTGATTGGCCTGAAGTGTAACTTTATCCTAGATTTGATCTTGAATCTCATGGTGGTTTCTTTTTCAATTTCCATTTTTTTTCTTTGCTTTAATTTCCTTCTGAATAAACATAAAATATTTGAAATTTCTGGGCTATAGAAAAACCTGATTCCCATTCAGCTCTACTAAGGAGACTCTTTCTTCAACTGATACCAATCACTGACCTGGTAGGACTGGTTGTTGGGGTGCTAACACATCACCATATGTCTTCATTCAAGAACTTGGGATTTTGAAAATTATGTTTAAGATGTGTAGTTAAATACTGCATTCTTTTGGGTATTGTAAACCTTAGTTAACAGGTACTTTAGTTTAGAGGTACTTTAAGAAAAAAAAAAACAAACAAGAGAAAGGGATTATAGCTACTTAGACACTGATATAGTAGAACCTGCAAATATCTTCAATGTATCAGGGTGTAGAGAGTTGCACAATTCTCTGTTGCTTATTCCCTTTTGTCAAACCATTAAAATTTTGCTTTGGCATAATAAACTAGGCTTTACATTAGGAGACAAAATCAAACATGCACGTGTTGTTATGTTTTCCAGAATATTTAATTTTAATTAGATGTTCTGAAAAACTCCATTTAAGAGAAATTGATGTACTGTTATGTATATTATGCCACTTTGAGCAGTACATTCCTAACCACCATGGGTTTTGATATCTTCTTATCAGATGCTCAGTGTGTCCATATAAAACAGCCCTCAAGTCTCATTGTCCAGCTCTTGCCTAGCTAAAGTGGGTTTCCTGTTTCAACAATAAACTTACACAGTTCAGATGTCTGCAGACAAAAATACAATAACAGCTGATTTATTTAGATCAGTGCTCCTTTAAAATTGAAATGTCACTTTCTAACAGATGACAATTATTTTAAAGGTGTGAAAACTCACTTGACAAAGTTCTGAAAGAAGTGTATATCCACTTACTGCAGAAATTTATGTCTCTTGTACAAATCACACCACTAATTTTGCTTTTTAAAATCTGAACTGTTGTTTCTGAATCAAAGACAGAATCAGATAGTATCGTCTTTTCTCCTATTACTTTCTCACAAAAAGAAAATATTCACATTTAAGCAAAATGAATTTTTAGACTATAAAACCAATGCTGCAGTCTTGCAATCTGCACATGAATAAAATATGTGGACATATGACAGTTTTCTCAGAGAAGTCTGTATGTTATGTAGCTGGGAGCTGTGGTATCAATTGTGGTTTAGGTTCTTTTTGTGTTTTGCGCACAAATGCATCTATGACTTGAAAGTTTCGGTAATTAAGCACTCAGGGAATTGGAGAAGTCAGAGCTGGGATTACCTGTGCAGATTTATGGGCACATAACAAGCTGGATTTGCTGTTGACTGGCCACTTACCATTGGCAGCAGCAAAGAGCACAGTCCTGTAAAGTATCCATTTGGGGACCAGCTGCTGAATCTTCTATCTTCCTTTTACCTGATAAGTATTTCTATTATGTTTCCCCTTTTCTCCCATCAATGAAGCAGTAATATATCCTCTAGACAGTTGATAGCTAAATCTGAGTAGGTTGTTGGTGTGACTTAGAGGTTTAATTTTGAGAACAAGGCTTGCTTCTGAGCTATACCATTTCTTTTTATGGATGCTGGGAAGCTAAGTCACACAGAGGAGTAATCCCCAGCATAGGGATGTGGCTTTAACACATCCTTTTCATAGGTCAGAGTGCCCAGGCTGTCTAGATGGTAAAAATGTAGCCTGGTTGGAAAGAAGCTGCTGCTTTGTGCTCCATATTCATATAGCATCTGGCTTACTGATACTGCAATGTGGAGTAGGAGGTTAAAAAGGGAATTTGTAAAACACTCTGTGATGGAACCATAAAATTGTTTTGCCTGGAGAAGACCCTTAAGTTCATTCAGAAAAACTATTAGCCTAGCAGTTGAGAGATGTAGTCATTGGCTTTGGTAATGCTTCAGCAAAAACCCCATGAGGCTATCTGGCACCTGGAGGACATGGTCTCTCCTTATCTCTGAGGATACCCTGCACAGCAGAGTACTTGTGGATACATAACTGTATTCACCCAGTCACAAGAGTTTGGGATAGCTTGAGTAAATATTTTGAAAATAATCTAGGTCGTGCCTTTTTGAAAATAATGTCAGACGCTCTTCTGAGAACCTTAGTAAAGGTGAAAATCAGAGCAGATCACATGTTTTGAATTCCTAATAGGAATTCCTTCCTTTTAGATTTTGTGCCACCTTTTTCTCTACTTCTCAAATATTGTTTATATGATAATGTATTTTCACTAGGTGGAGACCCACTGTTCCTTCTAAAGTAATTATTTTAACAGATCTGAGAAAAGATAAAGCTCTTTGACATCAACAAAATAGTAAGGGAAAAAAGGGTAATAATTTTGTAATAATTAGCCTTTAACACTTTCTGGTATATTTCTACTTTTAGTGTTCACGACTCCTTAAAGGCATATATTTCTGTGAAGAAGATGAATAGAGTGAGTGATTTACGGATTTAAAGCCAAAGTGTGGCTTTAAATTATGACACAGTGTTAAAGTAGACAGGGGAGCATTGCAGTTTGTGCTTTTAACAAAGGTAGAGTGACAGTGAGATCAGTGAAAAGAGACCGGAAATTAGAAGAATCAAGTACAAATCAGGTTTTCTTAAAAGCAAGAATAACAGTCTTAAACATGATACAGGTTTGATACAAGGCACTGGTCATGCCTTGAAAGGGATAACTATAGAAATGAAAACAACCTTGATTACAGGAAAACAAAAGGAGAAAATGTCAGATTGCAAGAGCGAATGACACACTACAGCGTTCTGTGTAGCTCACATGAAAGTAAAAGGCTCCCACCAAAAAATACTAGGTTAGACAAGTAGGCACAAAGTAGTAGCTAAAGAGCCTTGAACTTAATTTTACAGTATATGAATTCTGAAAAATATGTTTTCTCTTTATGCAGACCCTTATTAAGTCCCTCTGAATCTGAAAGACATTTTGTAACTTGGGTTGTGGTTACCATGCCTGTCCATGTAGGTAGCTTCAGCCTATGGGCAGTGGTTGATAACTACATTTATGACATAATCTTACCTGCCAAAGCTCCATCTGGCTGGGGCTGTTAGACAACAACCTTAAGGTTCAGGGATCCTTGTCTCCCTTTTACATATTGGACGAATATTTTAGGCTGGACACTAGGGAAAAGTTCTTCACAGAAGGAATGATTGGGTATTGGAATGGGTTGCCCAGAGAGTTTGTGGAATCATTGCCCCTGAAGATGTTTAGGAAAAGAGTGGATGTGGCACTTGGTGCCACGGTTTGACAAGGTGGTGTTAGGTCATAGGCTGGACTCAATGATCTCAAAGGTCAGTTGAGTTTCAGCTAGTTAATTCTGTGATTCTGTGGTTCTGTGACTCAAGTGTCCACCTCCCATGGGTGTGCATTTCTGCCAGCTGGGGACAGTAATCAATCAGTATTTGCAGTTAGGTAAGAAAAAAGCATACCATAAAAAATTGTCTGGTCTCATAATGACAGAATCACAACCTGACATTGTGAATGAAATTGAACGGGTTTTCACTTCTTTTTCTCTCATAATAAAAAAGGGGCAGAATCCGGTTGTATTGCCCCAGCAGTGAGTCTGCTAATTCTTCTTCTGTTTGCAAAACATTTGGGACTTTGAAAGCATGACAGTGATATGTTGTGCCACAAGTAATTTCCTATTTCCAAGGTATGTTCCAGAAAAATAAAATTACTTATTTGAGAGTTTTACAGGCAAAAACACTGTGAAATATATATATTTGTGTGTATCTCTGTTTAGATTATAGACCTTTGAATTTTGTGTTTGAATTGGATGCCTAAGAAAAAAAAAGCACAATTGATGCAACACTTGAGAACCTCTGTACACATAAACATGTATCTACTCAACTAAATTAGTTCTTCAGAGAAACAGCACCATTAGAACTAGAAACTGAGGCAAAATAATGCCATGAATATTCATATGAATTTTTAAACTAAATCACTTTAACTCTGGTTTTCCCCTCTGAGTGTTTGCTTTCTGCTATTAATTAATGAATGTTTATTCTCTAGCGAATCAGTGAATTTTAAATATTTTTCACAAAACATTCAGGATAAACAAATTTTTAAATGCTGTGATATCAATATTGGCAGAGGAAAGCTGATGATGCTCCTTAAATATAGAGTAGGACTGCTCTCGGCTATGCTACTTTTCCTAAGTAGAGGATTTGGATGCATACCTACTTTAAAAAACTTTAATGTCAGATGTGCAAGTAAGTGAGTGGTGATAAAATTCTTTACTCATGAATCATGATTTTTGTGCATTTAATTTCCTCACAAAACAAGGCAACAAATAACTATATTTGTATTTATTCTCACAATTTTATTGTCTAACATAATATGTATTTTCACAGAGAACAGAAAATTTCCATTTGTTATTCCCAACTGTTTCTCACAGTGATGTATTTATTTCCTACAGAGTCAAAAAACATTGCTGCATTGAATGGACAGGGAAAATCTCTCTTTCACTTATGTAAATTCCAGAGATTTCCCCAGAGATTTCCCTCTGGGAATAAAAAAACCAAACCAAACCAAAAAAGACATTCCTGACTCAGTCATGACCACATTTATTATTAAAGGGGGTCTCATGACATCCTATATTTCATAGAATCATAGAATCAGTAAGGATTGAAAAGACATTTAAGTTCATTGATTCCATCCATTAACTGCCAGGTCCACCAAATAACCAGTGACCCAAAACGCCTGGGGAATGTTTACCCTGGTGGCTCTGCCGGGATGTAATCCCTCTTTCCTTCTGGGCTCCAGTTGGTCAGGAGCTGGAGTGCAAGAGGCATGGGAGAGGCTAAGGGCAGGGTCTCTGCTTGGCCCATAGGAGAGGAGCAGGGGGGTTCTCCTGCTCTGCCTGTTGGTGTGGGCTTTGCCTGCTCTCCTATTTCTTTTCTCTCAAGAAGCAATGGGCACAAGTGAGGAGGGTTGGCAAATCATCCTGTTTGATTGACATGGCCACAAAAAGGCCCCCACATTGCTCCCTTGGGACTGTGATGTCCCACCACAGACTTGTAAATGCTCACGATTGAAAGGGATGACAAAAGCCAGAGGGTCCAAAAAAGCTCACAGGCTTTTATCAGTAAATTACTGTTACCATTTGATATTAAATTGCTCTGCCCAAATAAAGGTGCAAATGAGACCAAATACTGGTATAACACCAATTTTACTTTGTGTACCAAGCTTATTAAGAGAATGGGGAAAAAAAGACAGAGGTGGGGAGGAGGCAGAGAGAGATAAAGTCATAGAGGAGATAGTACAAGCAGAAGATAGCTACCAGTAAGTGCTTGTTTAAAGAATACGCTGCAAATGTTATTAAACCTTTCCTTACACCCCCTTGCACTTAAATTTTGGTCGTGGTCATAGTCTTTGATCACATTCTTCATCCATGGTGGTAATGTGAAAATACCATACAGAGGGAGAAAAATAAGGATGAAGCAGAAGAGATAACTCAATAAATCATGTATGAAACAATTACCATTCCAATAATTTAGAAAATAAATCCAGTTAACATTGTCATTCCAAGTTGCAGTAACCATGAGCCCCACCCTAAGGAATTCTAATGATCAGAATGTAGACATCAACCAGGATGTATACGTGGGGCTCCAGCCATTAAACCAGTCATTTGGCTTCATAGGTTGAACAATTCCGCAATTTAGCCAGTTATTTCTTTCATCTTAGCTCACGCTTCCTTAATGGAAGTAGAGGCATAATGAATGGTTATATAGCATTCTGTGTTGGCTAAATTTAGAATTCCATATATATTTTGTTCTTTAAGAAATTGATCTTGTAAAGCCTTTTTTGATACTTGCTGGGCTTGCAATTTTAGTTCTCCAGAGGCATACTTTGTCCAGTTGCTTGATGTATGCATTCGCCATGTTATGTTTTCTATTGCCCTTTGATGTGGTCTGATAACTGTATAAGGTGTATTTTAAATCTCAAAGCTAATCCAAATGGTACAAGACAGTTCCTCATCTTGCAAATCCAGGTGTCATTATAGTCCATAAATTATATTTAGGGATACTATGGGCCCAAAATAGTCTTTAACAGGCAGTGGGTATGAGGGATTGCCCAAAATAGTCTTTAACAGGCAGTGGGTATGAGGGATTGCACAAATACTGCCTGTTGGATATGGGTCCAGTGCATCTTGGTTTCCAGGAACTGGGCCCAAAGTCAAGCCACAGGGTGAAAAAGTCCCAAATTAGGCCTGTGGGGTATGTGCTTGGGAGTGGTAACATCCCTCAGTGCTTTGTCAAGGGGTACCATATTGGGATAGAAGTGCAGAGATGACTGACTATGGGCAGAGCTTCTTGGGTGACCTTCCTCCTTTTTTATTTGTGGCACAGTTACTTGCTACACTGAGGTTAATGTCTCAGCAGGGACACAAACAGCACCTCCCTTCCCAAGATTTTTTCTCTGAAACAGGGCACTGAATTTTATCCTCTGGGATCTTTTAACCCTACATCTTCAAGGTGCTCAATAATATAGTTTTGGATATTTCCCACTTTATCTGTGTCTGGACCCTTAATCAATACATCATCAATATATTATTATCCCCTCATCTGCTGGAATTGTAGATATTTTTGCGGTAGAGTAAAATGTGCTAGCATGGAGGAGTCCTAGTCTCCCTGCGGTTTTTGGTGAAAGTGTATTATGGCCTTCCTGTACTATGGCAATAACTCAGCAATGTTAGGCACTGCTGCTGTTAAAGGTGCAATATTAGCATTTAATTTTCCATAATTAATGGTCAATCCCTATTTTCTGTTTGGCTTTTTTACTGGCCAAACAGAATTGTTACAAGGAGAGTGAGTGGAAACAATTATCTCCTTTATCCCCAAGTCTAATATCACATGAGAAATTCCCCCTGGACTTGACTGCAGGTCCTTTTTATAAAGAGGTTTTCCTGCCCTAAAGGCAGGTATACCACTTGCTGTGCAAATTTGTCATCATGAACAGTCCATTCTTTCAGACGTTTCTAGAAATGCATTTCTTGAAAGCTTTTGTGGGTTTTGGGTGGCCTTAATATCCCCCTGCAGTCAAATGCTGCACCTTGTTCACATGCTTAGGTACAACAACAGGTTTGTCCTGTAAAAGTGCTGCTCTGCCTGAGCCAGCACAGTCTACTGTGTGGCTGTCTTCTCAAGAAGAGCATCCTGTTCTTTCCCATGACATGTTATTACGAAAAATCCTTGGTTATTATCAACAATTCTTGTCTTTTATTAGCAAAATACTTGGCTTGATCCACAGCTATCCATCTGTATATTGCTTGAGACATACACATTAACCTCTTATCATTTGGGATTTTACAGGGATTCTGCACAGGCTTAGGACCAGCTGCCATCTCCAGAGGTCCACCTGATGCTGGCAGGGGGATGCTATTACTCTGGCTGTCTCGTGATGCAAGGGCACTGGAACAACTTGCACAGAGCACCGAGTGCCCTCCTGAAGAGGGAGGCCTGTTGCATGGGGACAGCTGTAGGTGCAGATGTGCGTGGGATACGCACAAATGACTTCCTATTGCATGCCAACTCCTCCTGCCAGAAAGTGTTTTCTCTGGAAGGGATTCTTTCTCTCATATCCCACATGTCATCACCTTCAAAGTTGAAAAAACATTCTTCCTCCCAATCCATGTCTTTGTCCAAGCCAAACATAAGATGCAGGTCATAAGAAGGCCTGTTATGGACCCATCTTGGCACATCCAATTTGGTTTTTGTGGGTGTGTGTAGTTGACTGTCCCAGTGCTCTTCCTTTGCCTCATGTGGAAAGGGCATGGAAAAACTCTCTTCCTTAGTACTCCAATTTTTGTCTGTCCTGTCCTTTTCTTGGGACAGCTTATGGCCTCTGCTATTTTCCCAGTATTTCTCCCTCTTAGCCAAGGCCTTGGCTGCTGCTGCTGACAGGAATGCCCCTGTTGCCAGTCTTCTTTGCTGCCTCCTGACGACATGAGCTTCCATCTGGCTTGATGTGGAGGAGCTGGGGCGTGACCAGCCGGGCCTGTGAATTACAGATTCCTGTCTCTCTCTGTCTGCTGCTCTGGATGGTGCTGTAATCCTCATACCCCTCATTTCAGCCTTCCAGGGGGGCTCATAAAACAGGGTCCAAATTGGGTCCATTTCTCTGTTTCTTAGAGGTGGGTTGCTGAGGTGGGATGTTCTGTTGTTAAAACCCCAGTACTCTGACCACGCCTGATGTGTGAGGGGCGGGGGAGGCTTCTCTTTTCTAGCACGCCAACTTTGGATTTCATTGTGTTCCACTTGAAACTGGTGTTGGAGGTTGTAGAGTTTCAAGCATTCCCTCTTCTCTACCAAGATCTTCTTGGTCTCTGGTACTTCCAGGACTGCCCCTGCTGCTGCCCCTGCCCATCGCCTGCTGGGGATGTGGGCTTCCAGAGGGCTTGGCGAGGAGCTGGGGGGTGGGCTGCAGGGGCTGTGCACAGCAGCTCCCTGGCTCTCTGCTTCTGCTGCTGTCACCTGCTTGATGAAGTCAGAAGCTGCTGCCTTGGACATCTCTTGAGTTTCAGTGGTGAGAGGCACACAGTGGTTGTCTGCCTGCAGTGCTGCCTATGGCTGCATGGGGCCCACCTGTGGGCAGGAGGAGAAAGATGAAGAGGAGGTAGAGGAAGAAGAGGAGGAGGAGGAGTAGGAAGGGGAGTTGGTGGTCCCATCCCCTGAGTCCTTCACCCTGTGCCTCTTTGGCAATCTCTGCCACTGAGAGGAGAGTGGTACCTTCTGAAGGAGGTGTTCTCCTGGGATTGGCCACTCCAGTCTTAGTGCTCTCTAGGTAACCTCAGGGTCAGGGCGTGGCTCTGTGTAACAATGGTCTCTAGGCACCATGAGACCCCTG
This sequence comes from Ammospiza nelsoni, assembly GCF_027579445.1. Classification (NCBI taxonomy): domain Eukaryota; kingdom Metazoa; phylum Chordata; class Aves; order Passeriformes; family Passerellidae; genus Ammospiza; species Ammospiza nelsoni. The sequence continues at coordinate 30,472,639 of NC_080669.1, read as the reverse complement.
CATCACAAAGGGCCCTGGAATGTGCTGCTGTGGCAATGGACCCCACACCCCAGCACCCTTATAACAGCTCAGAGCTGTCTGGGACTGAGGGAACCCAGCTGGAAGCAGAAATGCCTGGCAGTCCCTGCTTTCTCCACACAGAGGCTCCAGCTGACCTAAACCATCCCCTCCCACACAGCCCCAGTGCTTGTGGCCCTGCTGAGCTCAGCCCTGTCTGCCTTCAGCCGCTTGGGGTGCCACCACCCTGGGCAGCCAGTGTCTGAGGAGTGATGTCCAGATATCCGAAGGATAAACTAGGTGTTGATAGAATTGCCCTGTTAAGGTATATGGCTTGCCCCCCAGCAATCCTTTCTATGCAAAACTGTAAATTAATCAAAGAATGCTTGTGTGGATCAGCCTTTCACACACTGGGTGAAAGAGAACACACAGTTGTGCTGGGGACAACAGGCGGGACATGGGGACAGTGTCAGTGTTGTGCTGGGGACCTGCAGCAGGGAGTGCCTGGAACTAGCTTCACATTGTTTTAAAAGAGTGGGAGATTTGGATCCAAAATTTTATATTGGCCCATTACAGATAAAAGTATAGAGCTGGAAAAGAAACCAAATTTAAACTTAGAACTTTGATCACAGTTTTAGTTCAGACTCAGGTCTAGCAGGTGAATTATCTTCTAATTAGAGATATTATAATCAGCAATAGTTGTATGTTTGTTATTTATTTCCTTTTAAAACTTTTTTCGCTTCCAAAAATCAAACAAGTTTGAGGTATTGTTTTGCTGTTAAAGGCAAAAGACTGGCTATCCTCCAAGTGTAGGTCTTCACGCAGCAATTTATCAGCAGGCTGCCAGCTTTAGCATGGCAGCAGAAGATTACAAAAGAACACAAGAGAATCAGAGAGTAAAACAAACATAAAGCTTGTGGAAGTTTCAGTTCCCATTCCTATCTAGTTTCTAATGAAGCAAAATATCACATCAATTTATGTTTCAGCAACACAAACATAAATACATTTTAAAATGGAAAATATTGAAAAAGCACACAGTAGCAAAGTATTTGCATTCTTGTATTCGTAAAATGTAAATATGGTCATATATAGAGAAATATTCGCAGGAAATGAAAGCAAGTTGGCAGTTGGTAGAAGAATGGAATCCACTTCCATTCTTTTGAAGTAGTGTCTAAATGCATTTCTGTTGCTGCACAGAAATATCTTGGTGCTCTAAACAAGTCTTAACGCAGACATGAAGAGTTAAAAAAAAGTGACGCATTAGTAATAAATATTTTTCATTTTTTGGCTTAATTTTTCTGAAGTGGTGAATGAGTTTGATCTTGCTCTGGTAGAGAGCCTTGTATGCTGCACTGTTTTCAATGTATCAAGGAGAACTTATTTCTTCTCCCTTCGGTGTGGGAGAAGAGTGTGGCTGTTGGCTTCAGAGGACAAAGGTCTGTATTTGCCACCAAAGAGCTGCAGATAGTGTATTGTGACAATAAAGTGAAAAAACCCTTTATGTCAATAGAAAAGCAGAGACTGACCTGCAGTGTGGAGAAATAGAGTGGAATATATTGTCTGTTAATATAGACGTCTTTTCCTCTCCAATACGTTTATTAATCTCTCTCTCTGAATCATGTTTTTTCCCTACAGAGATATCTATAACTCTCCAGCTAAATACTATCTCCTCTGTACTGAATTTTCCATTCTTCAAAGATATGAAAGAGAATACTAATTGCATTTGCTGTTGTCCTCTGTTATTTTATTTTGCCGCAGAAAAATGTGCAGCACTGAAGATGAGAAATACTAACTAATGCCACAAAGTTGGAGAGGTTTCTCCCTACCAGCCCTGAGGCACTTGAGGCATTTTATTTTTTAATTGTCGTAAACTGGCAAATAAAGAAGATGGATCACAATGCAATACACACATACACCTAATCGGAAAGTGAAGTAAGAAATGAAATTATCATATTAAATATGGAAGGGAACGTAGCAAGCCAGAAAGACAAAACATAGGCGTTATGTCTGCATGCATAAATTTGAAAATAACTAAAATGAGAGGCAATAACAACCAAAAAATGGCTTCTGATCAACAGTCCAGAATATCTATAATTATATTTAGATGTTTTAATTTAACTAAGAGTTAAGTAGCACTATTGCTAATACAGAAGTTCAGCACTATTAAAATTTCAAATGCGTCATTCTTACAAATGTCTTGGGAAAAATATGAAATCTAGAGAGAAAAAAAAAGAGGGCAATATCATTTTTATGAAAAACAGTAATTCCTACTGTGCCATATTCTTCATGCATAGGAAACAATCTGAAATTTATAAAAGAATCAAAGCCCGAAACACTCACATCTCTTCTTACAGAGCAAAGTTAGTGGCAGAACCTCTTCCAGATTATTCATTCCACATGTTACTTGTGCACAGTGTTATAAAAGCTAGGACAGACTGGTAAATTATGCAATGCTTAAGAAAGTGGGGGTTAAATGATCTGATCTTCAACTTTTGGAATTTAGTTTTGTCTATTTCAAGTCCAAAGAATTTGGTGACAATTCAAACAAAGACATGTACATCTGAAGCGACTACCAATTAATTAAAGCAATTTTGTAAGAATGTAAAGCTTTATAAATTTAGGTTTCTTTCATGTATTGAAGACTTTTGTTAAATAGAATTATCTGAAAATAAGTCAGAAATTACAGGAAATTTCAAAATTATTTTGAATTTTGAAAGCAAAGGATTTTGCATGACTAAATAAAAATTACTTGCAAATGTGGACTGATTTAAAATTTGATTTTGTTTTTAAATTTTAAAATCAATTTCATTGTTTCTAAGGAAATCCTCTAAATTTTTTTAAACATTGCTGCAGCATCTTAGGAAGTTAAGCCAGGTGATATTTGTATATAGTATCTGAAATGGTTTCTGTTCCCTCTTGGAAAACAAGTTTTGAAGCATTGGCAGGCTTTCAGAACAAAATCACACCTCTTTTTTTTTTTTTAGCAAACCCTATTTAGATATTCTCTATGCACTCTTCTGTTCTGTGCTGCATTTTACTACATCTTGATGTGTGAATTAAAGCACTGAAATGTGTTTTAAAGAAATCCTCCATCTGGAAAAAGGAAATAATGTGTGAGACACCAAACAAATTGAGTTCTTCAGATAGGTTTCTGTTTTAGAGCAAATAATTGCATTAGGAGTTAAAAAAATGGATATGTGATGAAGACAGCTGCAGCCCTCCTCAAAAGCAGACAGCTTCTGTAAGGCTTTGGCAAACTACTATTCTACATCAAGATAATTAAGGCAAAGTGCATTTTTCTCCTTATTTGGAAACAGAGTAACAAAATTCTAAGTTCATGCTTTCTGTTTACCAGTTCTTATTTCATTTACAGGAACTCCCAGATTCCCTGAAAGAGCAGATCTATCTGAAAGAATGGCATGTGTACAACACATTGATACAGACCATTCCAGCCTACCTTGCACTATTTCAAGATCTGAGAGTACTGGAATTGTCAAAAAATCAAATCAACCATCTTCCAGCAGAAATTGGTGAGTTGGTCCAAGATATTCAGATACTTTATACTCATGCCATTTAGCTCTATTGCAGGGAAATGAGCATCCATGGATATTCTTGTTAATTTACTGGTAATTGTCTTCCTCATTTACACTGAACAGTCCCCACTACATTTTTATATCTCTCTGTCTTTAATTATACTTTCAAATTTGCACTGAGAGCTATGAATATGGTACAGGAAAATGTTAGGACATTTTTGTTATCTAAGGCAGTTATTGCTTGCATTCAATAGATGGAGAGTTTCTGGGAACAGGTGGTGTTTTATATGTCTTACAGATTAAGAAAAATAGAAATATTAGAGAATTTTAAGCCTCAAACAAGATGAATTGAAAATAAGATTGTGGGAAAAAGGAAAAAAAAATAGAATCCTGCAAAAAATATACATTTTAATTTTTTTAAGAGTTCAATAATGATCTTAATTTTTTAAAGACATAGAGAGTAATTGATTCATAGAAAAATTTGAATTGGAAGGGACTTTAAAGGTCTTCTAGTTCCAACCCCATTGCTGTGGGCAGGGACACCTTTCATTAGACCAGGTTGGTCAGAGCCCCTTCCAACCCAGCCTTGAATGTTTCCAGGGACATTGTTTCCACCACTTTTCTAGGCAACCTGTGCCCGTGCCTCAACACCCTTACAGTGAAGAATTTCTTTGTGATATCTAAACTAAATCTACTCAACCTGGTGTTATAAGTTTTAGAGAAACAAATTCTCAATGCTTAAATACTTTGGCCCTTGCCATTTTAAGCTATGTAACAATAATTTTAATGCTTGCCTAACCTATGTTTTTAGGTCTTACAATAGAAAAGCTTGTTTGACAGATTGTATTGGTATTGAGAGGGATTTACTATTCTTACAATGAAAAAATATAGCTGTAACAGGTGGCATGTTTGAGAGCTGAAGAAACTGGGCCCATTGTGGGCTCGCCAGTGTCAAGCTCATGTACCTAGGTGTACTGATACCTCAGCCTTTAATTTGAAATACAGCAGTCCTGAGCTTTTCCCATGAGCGCCATTTCTTATGTACATTAAGAGAGAACAGTTTAATGACTGAAAACCTCACCTCTCTTGATATCAAAAGTTTAACTAAGAAAAAACAGAAAGAGGAGGAGCATCCTGAAACACAGAAATCTGAGCTAGAACTTTCTACTCTTTTAGTATTCTATTAGTCAAGTAACACTCATGTTTTTGATTTATTTACTAGGACTATATTTTAGAAAGAAAATTTTACATAGACATTGAGTTCTATTTTATAGCTTCAGCCTAGCATCTAAACAAACCAACAGCTAGTAAACAAGACACAAGCAGGACATAATGGACATAAAATGAGCACTAACTATTTTATCAGCACTTCGATTGCAGAACTCATATAGGTCAGTGAGTTTAATGGACAAACACCTTATAAGACATAGTTTGGAAGACAGTGGAAATAGCATGGAAGAAAAGTGAAAGGCTGCTAGTTTCCTGCCAGATGCTACCCTAAGTCATTGAACAGAGAGTTTTAAGGGGTTGTTGCTTAACCATTGAGGCAGGTAGAAGCAGGAAAATTTTTCTTTATTCTTATAATGTTATGCACTGTTAATGAAAATGATTCCGAAAAAACCCAAACACTAATGCTATTAAATCTCTTTCTACAATAAAGGCATGAATACAGATCTCAGAATTACAGAATTGCTAAGATTGGAAATGACCTCTAAGATCATTGTGGCCAACCATAAACCTATCCCCAGGGTGTTCGTCTCTAAATCATGTACCTAAGTGACACATGCACACATTTTTTTTAGCATTTTCGAGGATGGTAATTTTACCTGTTATTTGGGTGGCCTGTTCCAATGCCTGGCCAACTTTTCAGTGAAGAACTTTTCATCTAATATCCAATCTAGACATCCCCTTGTGCAACCTGAGGTAATTGCCTCTCATCCTTTCACTTCTCCCACTTTTTACATGGGAGAATAGACTGACCCTCACTTTGCTACAGCCTACTTTTCAGGCAGTTGTAGTAGAGAGTGATAAGGTCACCTTGCTTTTCTCCAGGATCAACAATACCAGCTCCCTCAGCTGCACCTCATAAAATTTGTGCGCCCCAGCTCTGTTGCCCTTCTCTGGACACTCTGCATCACCTCAGTGTCTCCGGTTTGTGGATTAGAAGTGGTATTCCCTAATTTAATGTTCCCACTGAAGCACTCCAAACCATGTGTCACTCACTCATTCCTCTCTCCCTCTCCCATCCCCTTTCAGCCATGTGGAGACGAAAATTTGAGGTAGAAAATGTAAAGGTCATGAATTGAGATAAGAACAATTTACTAGCAACAGCTGGAATGTCAGTTACAGAGCAAAGCAGTGATACCCAGCTGCACTTACTTGACCAGAAGAGACCCCTTCTCCTACCCCTGAAAAACTCTGTGAGGCGATACAGAATAACCTCTGGGTATTAGGAATGCCCCCTCCCAGCAGCTGCAAAATTTAACCCTCTCCTGGTCAAAACCAGGACAGGAGCCCAGAACTGAACACAGGATTTGAGGTGTGGTCTCTCCAATGTCGAGTACAATAGGACAAAAATTTCCTTGGTCCTGCTGACCACACTGTTTTTGATACAGGCTTTCTTGGCCACCTGGGCACACTGCTGGACCATATTTGACTGGCTTTCAACCAGCATCCCCAGATCCTTTTCTGCCAGGCAGCTTTCCTGCTCCTTTTTCCCAAGTCTGTAGTGCTGTCTGGGGATATTGTGACCCAAGAACAGATCATGGCTCATATAATTTCTATTGGGCCATTGTCCAGCTGGTCCAGATGACTCTGAATATCTTTCCTACCCTCTATAGATCAATCTTCCCGCCCAATTTAGTGTTGTTTTCAAAGTGGCTTAGGGGACACTTGATCTCCACATCCAGATCAACAATAGTGACTTTGGGTTGGACTCAATGATCTTTGGGCTGGATTTGATGATCTGGGTTGGACATAATGATCTTGAAGGTCTCTTCCAGCCCAGTGATTCTGTGATTCTGTAATAAAGACTCTAAAGAGGGCTGGGCCCAGCACTGAGTCCAGGGGAACCCCATTGATGACCAGGGGACAAGTAGGTTGCTCTAGTAGAAGGTAATGCAGAGCCTTTACTAGACTTTTTTGGGAAACGAGGAAAAAGGTCTCATTGTTTCTAGTAGGAATCACTGTTCTTTCAACTGCATTAAAATGATGGGATTTCTACTCATCAGTATCTTTTATGTAATTCCCATTTATTCACTTTCCCTCCAATATGTTTATCTCACTAGTTTATACCCATGATTTATTTCTTTCAATGTTTTTGTTGCTGTTTTTTAATGCAAATATTTGCCTGGAAGGGCCAGAGAATGTTAGAAAATGCTTTATTGTAGGGCTTCCCTCAGACATGGTATTAAAGCACTCATCATCCTCCTCTCACCCGAGAACTTTTGTTCAGAAATTTTATTTTTCAAGATTCATTAAATCTAATAACTCCTCAGTGGAAACATATATTTGAACATTAGACACTGCATAACTAAATTTAGAGGTTTGCTAAGCTATAGATATTACTTATACATACATATATATTATATATCTAATCTATATTTATATCTATATCATCTATATCTATATCTAATATATATATATCTATATATCTGTATATATATATATATATATATACATGTAACTATATATAATTCTATATTGCAGTAGTAATTCTAGCTTATCCAGAAAATAATGCATAATCACTCATGTTGTCTAAAATTAAACAATACAAAAATCCATTCCAAGACTGTTCAGCATTTTTTTGCCAAAACTTCCTGATGTTTTTCAGTCTTACTGAATGTTGTGTGTTGATAGACCACGTGTTAGTAAGGCACTGGAACTGCTCTTTTTGTTATGGCATAAATTACAGAGGAGCTTTGTCTTAATTTTTGTAATGCTATCTTTGTTTATGTGTAAGGGGATATGCTTGCAGATTGCAAATAGCTGTGCTTTTATTTCATGTACTATATATACATACAGAGATGAATATATAAATGTGTATTGGAAATGTTAATTATTTTCATAATGCAATATTATGGAGGGTCTTGGATGATTAGAAATTGTTGAATACTGCTTCTAAGTAAAATCTTTAATATTTTAAGTATACTAATATATAAGTCAACTTATCTACTAAATTTTCACAAGGAAAATTATTGATGTGGGTTTGATTTTGGAGCTCTAAGCAAAGAGTGAGGACTGAGTGTTAAATCAGAAGGTAAGGTGTCTGGAAATGTTAAGTGCTAAGGTATTCATCATTTTGTTTTTGCTTACAAAATAGCAATAACTAGTTAAATATCACAGCTCAAATGTACTTGAAAGCAATGACAGATAGTTGATGTTGGCAGTGACATACATCTTGTTGAGTCTTTAATCTTCAGACAGAATTGAAGTCAACTTTAGGTCAACAAATCGTCCAGCAGAGGATAACCTGGTGAGGCATATTATGACAACTTTTGATTCTCACAAGAGGTAAAGGTATAAGAGAACATCAGGTGATAAGAATATTTTCAATGAAAAGAATCATTGCTGCAGTAGAAGTTTCTGGACTTCTGGAATATTGATGTTCATATTCCTGTTTTACTAGATTTAGAAGATAATGCTAGTCTCTGAATCCGAGAGAAGAAGGAGTTGAATCTATTTTCAGATATTTCCTATCACATTTTTATAGTTATATATGTACATGAACAACAACATATAGACAGCTGAAAATACTTTTGATTTGATAGTTTTTGTGTAATAGTAAATATTTTTATCAGAAAAATAAAAAAGAAAAGAAAAGAAAAGAAAAGAAAAGAAAAGAAAAGAAAAGAAAAGAAAAGAAAAGAAAAGAAAAGAAAAGAAAAGAAAAGAAAAGAAAAGAAAAGAAAAGAAAAGAAAAGAAAAAAAGAAAAGAAAAGAAAAGAAAAGAAAAGAGAAAAGAAAAGAAAAGAAAAGAAAAGAAAAGAAAAGAAAAGAAAAGAAAAGAAAAGAAAAGAAAAGAAAAGAAAAAAGAAAAAGAAAGGCATTGTCTATTTAAAACGGTTTGCCTAGGAATAACAGAGAAAAAATCATGAATGAGGTGTAGCCAGGGGATTTTCTTTATCTTCTGAGTGAGATTACAACTTTAGCTTTGGCTCTGTGGCTGCAGTGCAATTCCTGCATGTAAAATAGTGCTAGTACATTAGTAATTGCTATAACTGAAACTATCCAACAATATTTTCTCACATTCACATAGGAAATAGTGAACTGGAGTTTCATATATTGCCAAAGCCTTTACGCTGGCACGGAACTGTAAGGTTATACTGGGATTTTTTTGTCCTGTAAATTATACTTCTCAAAGAGCTGTTAATAAAATATTTGTACTGTGTCCTCTCCCATTTTTGATTTTCCAGGTATTTAGGACTAAAAATAACTGCTTTTGAGGCATACTTTATTAAGAAATCACAGCAAATTTTTGTCTCTTTTCTAGGCACAGTATAAAATTTCCTTTGTTCATATCGTTAATTCAATTTTCTAGAACTCAGAAGGGAAAAGTATTAGTAATAGAATTTTAAGTGACTTCTTGATACCTAAAATAGCTTTTTCTATTAATAAGATTCCCAATGTGTTTTGTGAGTTTCCAAGAAGAAAATACATATTCTCATCTTAAATGCCTATTCTGAGGAACTGCAAAACTCATCTATTATGTTTGTTATTTATTAAGAATTCAACGTGATTTTTCCAACAGCCCAATCTTGTATGAAACAGAGGAAAATTTTGTTCATACCCTCCCTTTGGAGAGGCAGTATTAAACACTGGTGTCGCAAGTTGACCGTTTTTATGAGGACATTTTGGACTCAGTTTTCAATGGCAGTCTCTCTTCTCACACTTCCTGAGTGGACGGCACTGAGGGCAGGAGCTGGGGGAGTTAAGTCACTTGCACTGTAAGCAAAGATCAGGTTCATGACCATCTGAGGAGCCTTAATGTCAATGAAAACTGATGAGATGCATCCCAGAAGTTTGAGGGAACTGCCTGATGTAGCCACTAAGCTACTCTCTGAAAGGCATGGCAGTCAGGTAAAGTCCAGGGGACTGAAAGATTGAAAATGTTGTGCCCATTTTAGAAGGAAGCAGAAAGGACGAAAGGGATCATGTGAATCTCATGAGGTTTAACAACACCAAGAATCAGGTGCTGTGCTTGGGTTGAGGCATACTCTGGGGCCAAGCACAGGCTGGGGGATGAACGGATGCAAAGCAGCCCTGCTGAAAAGGACTTGGTGGGTGAGAGGCTGGACATGACCCAGCCATGGGCACTCCCAGCCCAGAGAGCCAAACGTGTCCTGGGCTGCATCCAGAGCAGCGTGGGCAGCAGGGGAGGGAGGGGATTCTGCCCCTCTGCTCTGCTCTGCTCTGGGGAGAGCCCACCTGGAACCTGCATCCAGCTCTGGGCTCCCAGCACAGGGAGGACGTGGAGCTGTAGGAGTGATATCAGAGGAGAGACACAAAGGTGATTAGAGGGATCGAGGGCCTCTCCTGAGATGACAGGCTGAGAGAAATTAGCTTGTCCAGCCTGCAGGAAAGAAGGCTCTGGGGTGACCTTTCTGTGGCTTTTCAGTACCTGAAGGAAGCCTATAAAAATAACTGAATAGCTGTTTACAAGCTCATGTAGTAACAGGACAAAGGGTAATGGCCGTAAAGTTAAGGAGAGTAGGTTTAGTTTAGATATTAGATGTTCTTTCCTCTGAGACTGATCAGGCAGCTATTGCCCAGATAAGCTGTGTATGCTCCAAGGCTGGAAGTGTTCAAGACCAGACTGGATGGGGCTTTGAGAACCCTGGTCTCTAGTGAAAGCTGGCCTTGCCCATGGCAGAGGGGCTGGAACTAGATGATCTCCAAGGTCCCTTCCAAGCCAAGATATTCCATATTTCAATTATTCTATGCTTGCAGATTAATGTAAAAAGTTTACCAGCATTTTCCAAGTGGATCTACATTTAATAGGATCTTTAGATGATAAAGGCATTCTGTAACCTCATCTCTGTTTTGTCTCTGACACCTTTTTAGAACCACTAATGTAGGCTTGTGTAAAAGGTGAATTTGTACTAGCATTATTAGAATGCTGCTTTGCTCATAAGAAATTACAGAATTTAATTACCAATTCAGGCTTTAAAAAATGAATTAAAAATTTAAGCTGTGAATATATGCAACAACTATGACACTGGATCTCTCATCTAAAGAAGAAATATTAATTTGGAAAATTTTAGGGTGGCCATGGATTTAATTTTGGCTTTTACTGCCTCTCCATGGAAAACACAGAAATGTTATCTGCTTAATTCCAGAATTTACATATTTTTTGAATGAAAATTCAGCAACATGAAGCATAGGTGAAAGGAGTATTGTACAGCAATGATTTTAGTATTATTGCTTTTAATTCAGAAGTTGTGCTTGAATATTATATGAATGTATAAGTAACATGTGTGGGAGTCAAATCCTGTTTTGCATTTGTACAATCATGGAAGAGATGTCACCTCCTCTCTGCCTTCCTAAAGAGCTGTATTACATGCTCATTAAGCCTGATTTTACTGGGCACCCTACCAAGATGGTGGATAACTTCTGCATTAAGAAAACATAAATAAGCCCCTAGATGCAGGTTTCAGGGTTGTGAAAGTCCATACTGCCTTAACACCCTTCTTTTTCCCCCTCCTCGAAATGGCAATGTCTGTGGTATTTGAAGAATATTTTGAGATTCATCCCTCCACAATTTTGTGTACTTTAGGTCAAGACACAGGATTTGAGAATCTTTAGTTTTCATATATGTTTTTTATAGTCACACATTTGTGCTCTCTCTGACAAAGTTTGCCTAGCAGGTTTCACTCTGTAATCTGGATTACCATTCTGACAGCTCATATAACCTAACTCTATCCTTATCTACATTGTTTGTTACAAACATTGTAAACAGTTATTTACAGGAAGAAATCAGAGATGTGGTGCTGAATGGAAACCAGGTTGAAATAAAAATTTTAAAAAGGAGAAGCAAGTTGTTCCCAACTCATTTGGTTTCTACCTTTCGAAAATATGACTGAGCTTCAAGCAGTAGATCTTGTCTACCTGGTATTCCATGACCAGCTTGATACAGAGAACTATGGAAAATGAATGTTTGACTCTAACAGAAGGCACTTTGATGCCACAATTGTAAAATGAGCAATTAAACCAGAGTCAAAAATGTGTTTACTTGGAAAGAGAAAGTGTTGGTCATGAAGGAGGTTATTTGTGGATTTTCTCAAGGATCAGTCTTGACACTTAGCAATTTTCAGGAATAGGGTTACTGAAATTTTCTGACAGTGAAAATTCTGAAATTTTCACACAGTTTGTCTGTGTGTTGTCACTACAAAACAGGTGGAAATATGGTAAGGCTGATGAGCAGGTAGGATTCTTAAAAAATACAGAGATTAAATTCACAGTTGCAGAGCTCAAGATCATGTATTCAGTTTTCGTGCAGCATGTCAGAGATCATTAAATGCAAAAATGAAATAAATGAAATTCCAAATCTAACAGTCACAGGAGGACTACTCAGTAATTTTAGATGAGAACAGATGCAAAATAAGTCTATTAGGACCATTTAAGGAGGGGATTTTTTATTTTGTCAGCAGAGACTAGAAAAAATGGCTTATTCAGACTAGTAAAATTAATTCTGAGATGTCTGTTAACTATGAAAACATCAGAAGTAAACACCAGGTAAGGAAAAAAAATTATTGAAAGATGAACTTGACAAAGGAATGGATGTTTATAAAACTTCTATAAATAAATTTAGGCAAGCAATCTGAAATTATTCCAAATGAAGAAAATTGAGAAACCCAGTAACTTCTAATAGTACCATAACAGCAGCAGATGTGAAAAATAAACTACTTTTCAAATGAAATGTTAGAAATGAAAAAAATGTGATTATGTGAAGTGGTCATGCAAGGATTTTATCCAGGATATCCTGGTTAGTCTTATATGTTTCTTATTGCCCTAGAGGGCGTGTTATTGTTTGACTACTGCTCACTTGTCAGGTGGCATAACTTAATCAACTGAAGAGCCCAGAGGTGAAAAATAGCCCCTATAGAATTCCAAGAGATTGCTCCCGGCAGGCAGATCTTGGCAAGCTTCATCCCATTCATCTATGTTGTCCTGCATTTGTTATGGAAATAAAATTCAATTGCATGACTCATGCCTTTTCCCAGTAATTTTCATAATCTCAGTCACAGCAATTACTGTAAATTGACTGTAAGATCTCTAGTGCCCTTCTGTTGTGTTAGAGAGAGACTATATATGACAAGAAAAAATGTGATGCATTTTTTACTTATTTTTTTTCTCATACCTGCAAACCATACTGGGAACATTGACATGCCTGTTAGGTGCTGTGAAAACCAACCTGTGCTTGGGTGCCTCCCACTACCCAGAAAGGCTATTATATTTTTGTGATTTCATGGTTCTGCTCCAGGTCTCTAATGCATCAGAGGTGACCACCTGAGCAGAGTTGGATGAGTCAGTGACTATCATGTTGGTAACACCAGATGCCTTGCCTAGTAGTCCATTAGTAGTTAGTTCTTCAATTACTAATGGAACTGAGAGGCAGAACTTTCAGTGACTGAAAAATTAGCAACGTCTGTTGTGGTTTAGCACTTGTAGGCAGCTAAGCCTCATACAGCTTGCTTAGCCCCCTGCAGTCCTGTCTCCCACAGGAGGAGGGGGAGAGAAAGGGGAAGGCAGAAGTGAGAAAGCTCATGCATCAGGACAAAGAGAGTTTAAAAAGAAGTAAACAAATCAGTGATGCAAAAACATTTACCACAAATTGATCCACATTCAGTCTCTAAGCAAAAGAGATCTTAAAACTTACTCCCATTCCACCTCTGTCTCCTGCTTTTACTGCTGAATGTGACTTACAGCATATTCCTTTGGTCAGTTTGGATCCAATGTGTCAGCCTTGTCACCTCTCAGCCTCTTGCCCACTCCTAGCTGACTCACTGGGGCATCAGAGTGAGAAAAAAAAAAAATTGCAGTATTACCACTGTTCAGTTATTACCATTGTTTGGTTATAAATCCAAAACATAACACTATATGAGTTGCTATGAGAAGCACAACTCCATTCCAGATAGAACCAGTACAATATTCCAGTGCTGAAAGAACAGGCAAAACATTCCAGGGTTAATGAATAAATGGCTCTTCTTTCATTCCAATGGGATTTGCTCTCCTTTAACAAGGGATTAGTTGGTTGAGGAAGTAAATTCTGATTTTCTGATTCTCTAGTTTTAAGGCATTTCTGTCTCAGTCATAATTTTGTTGCAATGAAGTGGTAAATTCATGATTATGACACTTAGCGCGTGATATAATATCTTCATCTACATTATGATACGAAACCTGGTGAGGTTTCCTGATCAGTAGACTAAACTTCTATAATTTCTAGGTGCTTAAAATGTAGTTCACATGTTGACACAATTAAATTTGTTTTATTACCCCAATGACCCTTGTCAGATAAGAGTGTACTGGCAAAACAATGCCTGTTGTAGTCTTACAGAAATCTTTTCTTCTTTTTTAACTAAACCAGCAGCTTACAGTAAAGGAAAACAAGGTCACTATCCTAAAAGGAAAATTGAATTTTGAAATACACCTCAGTTTCTGACAGAGATAGAACTCGAAGGAAGCTGGGTGGAAGACCCTGTGTTTTTCATTGTTATAACTTGTTGAGATTAATGTAACATAGTTATCACAATATATGCCTTGTCTGCCACATGTGAGATGATTTGGGTGGTCCAGTCATCATTTAAAGACAATGTTGTGTCTAAGGGAAACTGTGGGTTTTATGTAAAATGCTGAGTGATCTGGCAACTGCTAGTGTTGGCATAAAACTGCATGTCTCTGGCCCTGGCAACAGCAACTTCTCAGGGAAAAAAATGTAGGACTTTCTACTCTTTATGTCTCTTCTCTGTCCTTTTCTGTGGAAGCACTAAATACCCTCTGGTGAGGATTTCCATAGATTGCAAAAGGTGAACAACTCTAAGCCAACATTTGCTTTGGAAGAAGTTTAACTAAATGTTAATGTCTTAAGGATAAGAACACTACTATGACACTGTGAGGACTCTTTGTATTCTGCAGTGTCAACCAAATCTAATGAAACACCAGATTCTTAAAAAAACCTGGTTATAAATAGAAGACTGATTGTTATGATTTAGGTGGTACCCCCAATTCAGTGGCCCCCCAAGACTCCTCAAACCATGCACCACTCCATTTTGCTCCCTGGCTTTCCCCTTTTCCTCTTTCTGTAGCACTCTCGAGAGGAGAATGGGAGGAACAAAAAGTAAAGATTGAACACTGACAGAAGAAAAAATTTACCAGAAACAGCAATAAGCTAATGAAATGTACAGTAACAACCACAATGCTAATTACAGAAGTTACAAGAAAAGTCGACATTCACACAGAAAAAAACCCTGACAATAGAAAATTAATAAATCAGGCAGCTCCCTTCGCCATGGTTACTTGCCCAAACCAGAACCCCATCTTGCTGGAAGAAAGTCTCTTTCTCCCACTCTTGACTATGATGTGAGGTGGTATAGAATAATGTCTGGGTCCTGGCCATGCCGTTTATCAGTTACTGGAAAAATTAGTCCTGTCCTGGCCAGACCTGGAACTCTGATTTATGTAAGGTTTTGGTTGCTGTGTCTTCTCTTGCATTAAAAATATCTAGTCTGCTTTGAGAACTTGTTGACAATGAGACTGTTCTTTCCGAGTTGCCAACTGCTGAATGCATTTGTGTTTCTTACTTCTGCATTTCCTCCTATATGCTGTATTCTCTCACTGGGTAGAAGAGAATACCACAGGAAAATAAATTAATAGAGGGAAATATTGTAGATGTTAACAAGCTGAGTACATACAGTTAATATCCTTACAGGAAGGGATGCCATCCAGGACCACCTTGACAAACTTGAGAGGTGGGTTCATGTGAACTTCATGGAAGTCAACTGGGGAAAGTACAAGATCCTGCCCACGTGCTGGGACAATTTCTAATATTGGTGCAGACTGGGGGTGAATGGATTGAGAACAGCTCCACAGAGAAGGACTTGAGAATACTGGTGAATGAGAATTGGATGTGAGCTGGCAATGTGCATTTGCAGCCCAGAAAGCTAACGGTATCTTGAGCAAAAAGAGTGTGACCGGTATGTTGAAGCGAGGGTGTCACTGTGAGACTCCACCTGGTAAACTTAATCCAGTCTTGGGGCTTCCAGTCCAAGAAAGGCATGAGCCTGCTGGAATGGCTTCAGTGAAGGGCTGTGAAGATTGCCAGAGGTCCAGAACACTTCTATGAAGGAAAGCTGAGACAGTTGGGAGGGTTTAGACTGAAGGAGAGAAGGTTGTGTTGTCACCTTATTGCCACCTTTCAACATTTAAAGTGCACTTATGAGAAAGGTAGGAGGAGACTTTTCACCAGTGCCTGTACCGACAGGACAAGGGACAATGGCTTCAAATGGAAAGAGAGTAGGTGTAGATTGGACCTAAGAAATTTTTTATTGTGAAGGTGATGTGACATTAGAGCAGTATGCCTGGAGAAATTGTGCATGACTCATCATGGGAAGTATTCAGACAGATTGGACAAGGCCTTGTACTAGGTGATTTTTGAAGGTTCTTTCCAAATGAAACTGTGATTCTGCAATTCTGTGATTATTCATGTAATACAAAAACCAGGCTTTCCATAAAATGTTCTCATTTTGCTATGTATTTACTGATTCCTTTGCTACCACATTAGCTGTTTGATACTTTCAAATGTCTTCCAGTTTGATTTTTTCACAGAATAACTTGCATTTTTTTTTCAGGATATTGCATTTTAATTATGTTTCTAATCCTCTTTTTATTCACAATTACGTAAAGTTATAATTTGAAGAAACAAAAATCTTTGTAAGTAAATGTAGCATAGAATATTATAATGGCCTTTAAATTAAGCCAGTAGATATGATAAATCACAAAAAAGAAAATAATGAAACACATGCACCCATCCATTATATAATCAAAAGTGTGTTATGCAGGATACTAAAGACAGAATTCTTGATGTGAGTTTAGTAGGAGTCATTATTCTCAACGAGGAGGTTGTATAAAAGTTGCAAAGATGTGTTTCAGTTGGCAGGTAAATACATTTTCTACAGTGGCGAAGCCAAAAGCCAACTTCTCTAGTTTCAAATGAGGTCAAGAGGCATCTCATTGTTGGAAGAAACAAGATCTTTGAATGTCTTTGCTGTCTCCTTTCAAACTCTCTCCAAAAGCATTGCTGATTAAGGGCACTATTGCCCCTCAAAATGTTAATGATCCCTGCAGAAAATATTTATTAATCTTATTCATCATCACAATAAGGAGCTTTTTCTGTGCTTAACTGAGTATACCTTTTATTTTTGCTTTCTCTCTCTTTCTTTTATTTTTAAGTACACTGATTTGAATTATCTTACCCTCACAGGCTGCTTAAAAAACCTCAAAGTGCTCAATGTGAGTTTCAATAATTTGAAGTCAGTTCCTCCTGAACTGGGTGATTGTGAAAATCTAGAAAAACTGGATTTGTCTGGAAATATGGAAATAACAGAGCTCCCATTTGAAGTAAGATAACAATCTATGTTTGTTTCCATCTTTTTTATTTGGCGTAAAAGGTATTTTATTACAGTGTTCAAATCTTTTCCTAACAGATTAAATCATATTCCTTGAAGTTTTTAACAATAATGTTTTACTAGTAATATAATTGAAAATGCCTTAAAAGCACTTAAATAGGGCCAAGGTACTTTGTTTTGGTTTTCCAGTAACTAAATTTTACTTATATATATTCTGATATATTAAAGAGGATAGGATCCTAAAGGGGATTTGGCTGTGGTAATAAGCAGAAGGCTGCAAATAGCTGTTTTCTGTAAAAATAAAATACATCTTGGTAGTCAAATTCACATACACACTTTGTTCCCACTGTCTGTTTAAGTTTAAAAACTGTATGGAAAGTTCTACAAACAGCACTGCATTTTGCTATGAGCACAAATATCTCTCTGAAAAGGATATTACATGGAATGCCATGAATGTATAATAGACTGAGAAAAGAACTCCCAGGCATGCACCAGAATTATTGTCTTTCTGTTGGCTGCATAACTGCTCTCTGCCACAGCTGCTCTGAGACTTATTGTCAGGGGGAAATAAAATCATTGGCTGGTACCTAACCACAATTTTTGCTGTCATCTGTATTTCTCAGGTTCTTAATATCCTGATTTCTGGGGGGTGAGTAGAGGAACCTTCAGGGAAAAGTGTCAGCCTCTTCTTTACTGATTCCTACTTTTTCCCTAAACATCTGTTACTGGTAATTCATTGGCAATGTTGGAGTGGATTAAACTTATGTGAGATCTGATTTAGCCCTGCTTATGTTCTCTTCTGAGGAAAGTAATAGTAATTAATTTTCTCCACTGACTTTTCATAGTAAAGAAATTTATTTAAAAAGAATTGCTAAAAAATGAGTGAACAAAATGGAAACAAAGAGTGAACCTTCACACAATAAATGCACCTGGAAAAGAAATGCTAACAACAGAATAACCAGTGCAGGTGTCCTTTCTCCTGCCTCTTCTCCTTTGGATAGCAAAATCAGTGACTGAAACAGATAGAATTTAACTAATAAAAAAGAACCATAATGGAATCAGGAAATCAGATGTCCTGAATAGGCAAATGAATTAAACAAAATTATCTTAGAATATTAAGATATTGTGAGAATATGTGAGTATATTCAAACCTGTGGATGGTAAATTTACTCCCAGTCACTCCTGTTTTAAAACCACTGAGTGTTTTCCCAGCTGCTTACATATGTCTTGTAGTGGAAGGATTTACCCATGTTTATGCAATATGGGTAGCCTTTGCATGGAAACCTACCTGTGCATAAAAGTCTTTACAGGGCTGAGCCTGAGAGGCCGATGTTTCTTTTGGAGAGCTCTAAAATATTGTTTCCTTCCTAAAGTCTCCTATTCAATGAAATTGAAAGCCACAAAAGTGAGTGTAGGTTACGGCCTAATTGTTCACTTAAAACTTAGGGAAAAAAATTGGAGTTGTGCAAATAACTATATATAATAGTAAAAACTGCAAGCAACATCGTATTAGTATGGTACAAAAGGTGAAGAAGAAAAATATTGGCATTATTTATTGTGTTTCTCTGGAGGCCGAAACTCAATTTATATTTGTAGTGATCTGGGAGGTAGTCTACACAAGCTCTTCTGATTTAGATTATAAACTCAGTTTCTCAGAATCAAAATTTCAAGGGCAGCTTTGGAAGCTGAACATACAATTAAAGGAACACTTTTGTTGAATGATGTGAAATGCTGCAAAGTGTTTGGCCTTTAGCATACTCACTATGGTTCATATTATGCAGAACAAATGCATCAGAATCCTTGCTGACATAATAGGTGTCTAATGTTGACACTCAGACAAATAGTGATTAGCAGGTAACTGTTTAATAAATTAAAATATTGAATTAGTCTTAACAGTCTAAAAAGGGAAAACAGAAAAATAGTGCTGGGCTAGCTTTGAAAAGTCAAATGCCTACCTGTCTGATCACTTCATTCCCCTCTTCAGCATGATGTTGGGTGGAAATATTTTGAGAAATCTCATGGTTCAAGATAAAAGATAGGGAGATTGTTTCTCATTTACTTTTGTAGGCAAAACAGACTGTACTTTGGGAAGATTAATATTTGTCAACATATATTTCAATGATAAGGAACAAAGACAATAAAAAAAATCTTCCCCTCTCTCCCAAGGTCAACTTAATTGCAGATTCCTATTCCATCCCTGAGTAGTGCAGGATGGCAAGGAAAGTTATAGCCAGAACACAGTGGTTTATAGCTGCTTCTCCTTCATCCTCACACTTTTGTTCTCTCCTTGTCATGGGGGTCCCCGTGGGCTGAGCTTTTTTCAGGAATATCCATCTGCAGCAGGATGAGTCTTCCATGAGCTGTAGTGTGGAAATCTACTCCACCATGCAGAGCCTCTGCTTCCTCCTGCTTTGACATGGTATTTCCTCTGTTCTTTCTCACTCTTTTTATTTTGTCTCTTTCTCTGGTGGATCTTTCCCTCTTTCTTAAATCAGTTTTTAGAGTGGCACCACACACTTTGCTGAGGAATTTTGCTGTGTCTTGTTTTCAGTCCCTTGGAGCCATCTGGAATTGTTGGTATCCATTTAGGGCAGCCTCTGGTGTCTTTCTGCAGAGCATCTTCCCCTGAACTCCCCACACTGCCAGCACACTGCCATGGACAAGCAATACAAGTATTAATGACCACAAGTTAGATGATATCATTTATTGTCCAATAAAATTATTGCTAACATCCATTAATCCAGTGAAATGCTCATAAGGGTTGGCTGTGTCTCTCATGTGGAGTCAGTACTAGGAATTGGAGATTATAATAAAGCAAATATGTGCAAGCTCTGTTTTAGTAGGAGAATGGCTTCTCCTTACAAACTAGGAAGAAAGAGAAAACTTGGCAACCAATAGAAAAAAATAACATAGATGGTTGATAAATATGTTTATCTTCTCTTAGAAAGTTAAATTTTTATTTGACTTTCAAGTCCTTAAAAGTTTCTTCTGGGAAGATTAAAGAAGTGTGTGAGAATGGCATCAGTATTCTTCAACGTAAAACTTAGTGAGAAGTAATAAAGGCCATCTGCAGCCCAGTAGAAATTATTTAAGGGTTTTTTTTTGCGTAGAGTAATGGCCAGAGAGACATCCCATCCAAAACCATTACGTTATCCTTGTCCAAATGCACCTCATGAAGTGGCTGTATCAGCCTATAAGAAACATGCATGTCCAAGTGCCTGGACTATTTCTATTTGGAACTGTTCTCTGGAACTGTTCCTTGAGGGACATGCCCTGTACAATAGCATCGGGAGGAAAGCACATTACTCACTTGTCTGTTAATTTCTAGCAAAAAGTTCTTTCTCTGCTTGTAAAGGCCACTTTCAACACTCTGTACGTCATCTCACTAAATCTTAAAATGAGGTAATCTGATGCTACATGAAAAAAAATTGAGGATGTGTACTCTCATATTTTACTTTCTCAAGGATTAAGACTTTGTACCATTTCATATTATGTCGAAGGAAGAGCAATCTGTTTCAATGTCTAGCTTTCAAATTTTTAAAATTTGTTCTGTTGTTGGATGTCTAACATTTTTAGATTTAGATATTTACTAGACATTATTTAATTAAATATTTATATATTATGTCTAACATTTGAGATATTAGTTAAAATCAATATTTGATTAGTACCACAAGAAGTAAAATTTGGCAGAGAAAGCTTAGGGATCTGCAGTGGAGTTCAAGTCTATATTAGCTGGACTTGCAAATAAGCAATGTCTTCCTCTGGACATGAGTGAAAATATAAATTGAAATAAAATATATTTATATATAAATATATATATATATTTATAAATATAAAATATAAGTGTACATAAGAAAGGTCAACCTACATGACATTATGATTATGTAGTCAGCTTGAAACAGATACTTACAGACCTCAGCAGCCAAGTTTAACAGAGGAAGGTACACTATGAGGCCTAGGGCACAATCCTCCCTGATATGACACATACCTTGTAAGATTCTTAGTTGGAGAGGACTTTGTTCTTCTAGCTAAGATGCTCAGGAGAGGCATGCCTGGTACCTTATGCAATCCCTCTCTCACCACAGTGTCATTATACTATAAACTATATATTAGTAGTTACAGGGAGAAGGAGATGGATAGATTTATTTCCAAATTTCTTGTCTATTTTGCATGTGAATTTAAGCATTACTATGATGCTGGCATTTGTATTTTAGCTGTTGAATAGAGTTCCTCTCACTATTATCATCATACAAGTTATGCAATAAAATTCTTCTTCAGGAAAAAGCCCTGTATTATAAATAATATATTTTATTATTAAAGTTAGTGGAAAAATTGCTGTGACCTTATTTTCAGGTGTGCTTTCTTCAGAAAGTATTTCTTTCTACAATTATTTACCGAACCACACAATTAGAGTTTCCTGTGCTTGATATTTCAAAAAGACAGCTTTGTTGTGGATTCTTTTCTTTCTGCCAATAGTTTTGCTGCAGCCAACAGCAACTACGTGACCCAGAGAAACCTCAATGAGAAGAAAGGGAATATGAAGAACTTCTAATTTCCTCCATCCTACCATCTGTTACAGCACATGCTGTCAGTCACAGGACAGACAAGCCATTCCACAGTACCAGGAGTGAGACAGAAATGCTTTTGCTAGATGTTCTGATACAGAAAACAAATTTAAATTTTTTTTCGACATCATTGTGCCTTGAGCAGTGTTCAATACTACATCTGAAGAGTCTCAGTAAGTGACCAGAATTTTTTCTGTATCATCTGGGTAGCGCAAAATGAAGAAATTAGGGACTGTTAAAGCATATTAAGAATTTGTCAAGCAGAGTGAGTATCTATGAATACCTACATCTTCATGTCAATCCTGTATATAGTGATCTTTGAAATTCTGAGAAATTAAAATGTTATGCTTCATGGTTGCTTTAACACACTGTGTTTTCAAAAGATCAAATTAAATCTTGTTTTGTATTTCTGATGCAGTTTCAGTTCAGTCCTAATATAAGCAAGAAAAGACATGAAGACCTTTCAAAATCATAGAACCATAGAATAGTTTGGGTTTGAAAGAATCTGTAAAGATCTAGTCCAACACCCTGCCAAGGTCAGGAACATCTTTAACTAGAACATGTTTCTAGGGCCCCATCCAATCTGGGGCCCTAGAATGTTTCCAGGAATAGGATACCTACTACCTCTCTGGAGTGCTTGTACCAGTGTTTCACCACCCTCATTGTTAAAAATGCCTTCTTTATATAATCTATTTGTAGCCTCTTTTAGTTTAAAATCATTACTCCTTGTCCTATCACAATAGTTCCTACTAAAATCTGTCTCAATCTTTACTGGAAGCCCACTTTAAGAACTGAAAGGTCACAATGAGATCTCCCCTGAAACCTTCTCTTTTCCAGGTTAAACAATGCCAGCTGTCTCAGCCTGTCCTCACAGAGATGGTTTTCCATTACTCTGATAATTTCTTTTGTTCTCCTCTGGACCTACTCCAACAGCTCCACGTCCTCCCTGTGCTGGGAGCCCAGAGCTGGATGCAGGTTCCAGGTGGGCTCTCCCCAGAGCAGAGCAGAGCAGAGGGGCAGAATCCCCTCCCTCCCCTGCTGCCCACGCTGCTCTGGATGCAGCCCAGGACACGTTTGGCTCTCTGGGCTGGGAGTGCCCATGGCTGGGTCATGCCCAGCCTCTCACCCACCAGCACCCCCAAGTCCTTCTGGGCAGGGCTGCTCTGCATCTGCTCATCCCCAGCCTGTGCTGGTGCTGGGATTGTCCTGACCTAAGCGCAGCTCCTTGTACTTCATGTTATTAAATCTCAAGCTGCTCATGTGGACCTGGTTCCTGAGCTAGTCCAGGTCCCTCTGGATGACATTGCATATGTCTGGGTGACATCATCACATCACATCACATCACATCATCCAAACACGTCAACTGCACCACTCAGCTGGATGTCATCTGCAAATTTGTTGAGGGTCCTTTTGATCCCACTGCTTATATAATTGAGGAAGATACTTAATAGCACTGTTCCAATACAGACCCCTGAGGCACGCCCCTTCTCACCAACTCCCATCCAGATATTGAGACATTGACCAGTATTCTGGGGATAACACCACCCAGCCAGTTCCTTATTCACTGACCTCTCCAGCCATCAAATCACACTCTCTCCATCTCAACAAGAAGTATGTTGTGGGGAACCATGTCAAAGGCTTTACAGAAATCCATACATATGAACCCTTTCCTTACCTGTTCATGGAGTTATTCCACTGTAGAAGGCCACTAGGCTGACCAGGCAGAACATTTCCTTGGTGAAGATCTGCTGGCTGTCCTGAAACATCTCCCACTCTTCTGCGTGCCTTAGCATAGTGTGTTGGGTTTGCATGGTCAGGTTTTGGTAGTATGGTGCTACAGGGCTGGCTTCTATCAGAAGCTGCTAGAAGCTTCCTCCAAGTCTGGGAGAGCCAGTGCCAAGGCTGGGTCAGTCGGAAATGGTGGCAATGCTTCTGTTATATTTAATAATGAAATAAAAGTTATAGTGCAGCTGTAGTTGTAACCAGAGAAGAGTGGGGTAAGGATATGTAAGAGGAACAACTCTGCAGACATCAAGATCAGTGCAGAAGAAAGGGGAGGAGGCGCTGCAGGTGCCAGAACTGAGGTTCTGCTGGAGCCCATGGTGCAGACCATGGGGAGGCAGCTGTGCCTTTGCAGCCTGTGGAGCTCCACATCCAAGTGGATGCAGACATCCACTTATAGTTTCACCTTGGCCTTCCTCACCCCACCCCTATACAAATGGAGTATGTTCCTATTGTCTTCTCAGGCTACCTGTCCCTGCTTTTGCTGTGCATTTGCTTCTTTCCCTTTAGTTTTACCAGCAGTTCCCTGATTAGCCATTCTAGACCCTTCTCATCCTTGCCTAATCATTTACGCCTGGGCGTAGAAAGGTATTGTGCATAATGGAAGGCATCCTTAAATATCTACCAGCTCTGTTTTTCACCCTTGTCCCTGACATAAGTTTCCCAAGGAGCTGCTATTGACTAAGCCCTTGAAGAGCTGGAAATTTGCTTTCCTAAAGCTCAGGGTCCTGACTTTGCTCTTCAATTAACTCATATTCCTCAGGACGGTGAATTCCATTAGTGTATGATAACTGCAGCCCAGGTTGCTTCTAATCTTTAGGTAACCAATTAGTTTACTTGCATTGATGACCTATGGGTCCAGGAACATATTCCCTCTGGAAAGGCTTTCTATGGTCACAGGAGTTATAACTGGTGCTATTTTTCTTTGCTTACCTGAAAAATATAATTATAAATAGTTCTCTCTTAAATAGTTTAATAATGCTAACAGGTGTGACTTTAAAAAACCCCTTGACATGATCAGGGATTTATTAGGCACTAACATTAGTCACCTATGATTTTCAAACACAACGGTATCCAGAACAGACATAAATAACTTTTTACGCATTAATAAAATTCCAATTGATATTTTAAAACTGTGGTTCAATAACTGGAAAATTTTCAGTCTCTTTTGTCCTCTTTTTGTTGTCTGTCCAGTCCTCTTCATCAAAGCCATACATTTAGCAGGAAAAACAGGGGCACAAGCTCTGTGCATGTGTGAAAACTTCAAAATAAGTGCCCACTGGGCATTTTCATATTACTTCTTGTTTTTGTGATCAGTGACTGACACATCTCAAAGTCATTACCTGGTAGGTGGGAGACCAGCCATCTCTATAGAAATGTAAAATGTTAGGTTGCTTTACCAGTACATTATTCCTCAAATCCATATGCTTCCAAACCTGTCTTGTTTCATTGCTATTTTTTTTAATGCATGTGACAATTATAAGTAAAAAATGTAATCAAATGTACCAGACATTAGCTTCCCAGTGGTTTCAGCATCCAGTAAGGCACTGGGAGAATTCCCCCACAGGTCCTTCCTGTCTTATTAAATGGGACTATAAAGAATCTGTTGAATCTTTATGTCTGTAAGATTTTTTATAGGTTGCAAAGGAGCCACACATCATATTTATTAAAAATGTTTGCAAGTTTTGCTAAAAATGGAATTTTATTTGTGAAGGTTTTTCAGGACCACAAAGCAGACAGAAGTACTATAATTATGGGATTAGCTTGGAACTGGGAAGCCAACTTCTGGTAAATTTTTCATTTTAAATCACTAGGAAGAGTCCAATTGACTGTAGTTGGGCCATCATTTCTGTACATACATTTTTCAGTATCAGAAGGGGTTTTCCAATTGCTTGGCTCAGTTGCATCTCCATTTAATCTTGTCTTGCTTTGCTCAGGGCTTATATTCTCTTTGAATTTGCTCAAAGCTCATGATGAGTTGTTTTCCAGTGCAGGTGGTCAAAGTGTCAATCCATGCAAAACAACAGCTGTGTTATGGAACTGGTATAAGATGCAATATCAAACATTAACAGGAGGGGTGTGAAACCCAAAAAAAGCAGGTGCAAAGGTGTTGGGTGTCAGAAGAGATTCTCAGAGGCCTTACTGCTGCAGGAGTTCTCATAAATGTTTTAATAGTTGAGGGGCTAAAGAAGGACACAGATCTATGTTAGGAAATAGGATTATGAAGTTAAGCATGGGAAAATGTGCCAGTTGATCCCACTCTTGACACTGTGCTTCTAAAGCCTTCTAATTTATACTGCAGCATTTTAAAACCACTTCACTATCAGAATAAGTCAGCAGCTAATAATAACAGTCCACTTCACTGGAGAGCTGACCCGTGCTTACCTCCATGCTGTGGTGCCAGTGACCTTTCCTTTACCTTTCACATTAGTTCAGTAAAAGTAGTATCACCTTTCGCAGTCTAAAATGTTTTTGTAATAGGGAATGACAGACAAGTAGTTTTACAGCATAAGGGAAGACTTAACAACGACCAAAGGGGCATAATGTGAGCATTAAAACATGGCTATATTATTACAAAAAGCATGAATATAACTGTAAAAGAATTCAGTGGTAGGAAAGAATATTTGGTACTGTTCCAGCCCTGCTTTCTCTCAAAACAGCTCCAAATCTCTTTGAAAGCAAAATAGGCTTTCAAAATTCTAATAATATATCCTTCATTCTTCTGTGAGATAATCTGAGGCAGATTTTATACAGCTACTGAATAGAAGCAGAGAGCAGAACAAATACATAGTACTACCAGACTTCCATGTTTTGTCTTGCAGAAAAATGTTTCTGGTGCCAACATACCTGAATTGATGGGAATCAAAACAGTTATAGCTGGAGGGAAAGAAAAGCATGCTTTTTTCCATAAAGTACAGATGATGAGTGGTATTATTTATTCCTTAAGAAAAATAAAGTTGGAGAGTATAATTGAAATTAATGTATTTAATTTAGTACTGAATATATTTCTATCAGTTGTTAACTAATTACAGGTAGTTATATGATTGATTGACTCTTCACAGCTGTAAAAAGCACCTCGTAAGGCTGACTGTCTTTTTTATTCATCATCATTGGTCAGTGGGAAAGATATGAAGACAGAGATAGCCTGATCACTTGAAAGTAGACATCATCCCAGGATTTTTTAATCTCATATAAAACACGGGTAAGATCTCTGCCTTACTAGTCCTGGATAAAAGAACATAGAATTGTACTCAATATAAAGTGGAAGAGATGTTGAATTTGTGTGGGAATTCAAAGAAGGATATGTCTCAGTGATTCCTGCTTTTGGCATCCTGAGATGCATCTCACAAGCCTGGACTTCTGTCATTCTTAACTGTATAACAAAGCAGGGTGAACTCAGGTTAAGAAATGAATGACTGGAAAGCTTGGAACAAATACAAAAAAAGGAGACATTTCTTCACTAGCTGTTTAGACTATCCATCTAATTAATTATTTTTACTTGTCACAGAGCCATTTACTACTGATGGAGTTTAGAAGGAGATGTGTAATTTTATGAATAATGAAATCAAGTGTTATAGAGGTCATGGAAAAGTTAAAACACAGTTTTGTAAGAATAAGATTTCCAGACTTCTCTTATCTTTTACTTTGCAAAATCAACCTATGTTTTTCCTATCCATTTTTAACTGATATGTGTTCTACTGGATTCCCTATCACCTGCTATTACTGTAGCCACATCAAAGTGTTTCTTTCTGGATTAATAGTCTTGGTTTGCCAAATTCTGTGACTCAAAATTTGAGATTCCAAGTGCCAGTTTACTCGTGCAGTGTGGATGTGGGGTAAAAGTGACCAGTGCCGCCTGTGTGTAGAGTTTGTGTGAAGAATGTGTATGGCTATGCGACAGGACTTGCCTTGACTGTGTCTGGTTACACGGTGCCCAATTATTTGGCTGCATCACGGGGTCTGTGTGCACCACAGATGTCTGCTGAGGGTTAGCTGCTGCTGACTCCTAGCTTCAGCTATGTCATATGCGGGCTGCCATGTAGTCTTGAGGCTATGATTTCATTTCATCTTGAAATACAGACGTGGTCAGTTGAAAATTATGTCTGAAGGGTGTGACAGTGGTAGCAGGGGGGCTTCAAGTCTCTGGATCACATGTAGGCATCACCATTTAATGACTTGCTGTTCTTTTCTGCCTTTATGGTTTCTCTTTGAATAGACTCCTTTCATTTAAGAGAGTTGGTTTAAGGAGAGGCCAGGCTACTTCAAACTGTCTTTAATATTGTTGAAATATTTCTTATTCTCAGATATAAAATGCTCTTTGAAATAGTGGTTAGAGGCAACAAAAAAAAGATATTGAGATTAGAGATTGTGCTGCTTCAGAACTGTAGAATGTTGAACAACATTTTTCAAAAAACGGGAAGAAATGAGAAGGTTCTAAAATTATAGGTAATCTTAAATCTCAATTAATTTCATTGCCATAATTAAAGTCTTGATATACTTGTTATATTACATACCTGGAGTGGTCCTCAGCATCTCAAGACTAGAAATCAGGAAACCTGTGTTCTACTTTCTATGATGTAATTCTTCACCTTGGTAAGTGACTTCCTGCCACTGTGTTTGTGTTCCATTATTTCCATTTGCTTGTAGTGACTATTAATTGTACTGAATCACCACAACAGAGAACTCTTACTGTGTGTTTTTTAGAGCTTTTCATCACAGAGATTTATTTCCAGTTTTTTGTGCTCTGGTAATAATGATATTAGTAGAGTAATAAACCCTAAATTGCAGATCTGTTTTACAAAAAAATTAAACTCTTAGATGTTATGATATTTGAATTCTCAATAAGCAGTATTATTTTACAAGAATACTGGTGAGGTGTTTGTGCTATATTCTGAGGTTGAAACAATTTGAACTGTGCTTCTTTGAACTGTGACATAGAAATAGAGATTTTCATTATTTGTGTAAATGTCATTTTCCTCAGAACTCTGCAAAGTAATTTAAAAACATGTTGTTGTAAATTCTAGAATCTAATTGTGTAAAGGTTTCATTTTATTGAGAGGTGCAATGATTTTTGGCTATGTTGCTCTTGTGAGGAACATTGTCAAAGAAAAATATGTCATGAATTACCAATTCCTCACTCAATTGTTCTAACCTTTACAGCTTTTCCTAATCTTGATTTAGGTCTTTCAGAACTACTGCAAACAAAAAAAATTAAAGAAAATAACAAAGTATTTTCATTCTGTTATTATCTGTTGTTCATCTCCAAATCCCATAATTTACCTAGAGGAAAAATTAGGAATTATGATGTTTTGTGTGTAGTGTTGTTTTAATCAGTGGGAAGTAATTTGGGATTAGTTATTGTATATCACATTACATATACATAAAATGATTTATTTGCTCTGTTCACCACTAATGCATAGTGAGTTCAAGAGTTCCATAAAATTACTTTTTTCATTTTTCCATCTTTTCCCAGGTTTCAGTCAGTTTAAGAAATGTTCTTGCATTAGCTTGCACTCAGTATTAGGTTTTATTTGCAGTTGTGAAAATCTTGACAGCTTCAGATGCATGCTGTTAATAATAAATGTTACTCCTATGTATTTGCTCAGCAGTCATACTTTCTTTTGTTATATTCATGTTTTTATATGCTCAAAGCATTATATAGGTATTTGTAAAATGTCATGGCCACAGAAAATATTATCTGATATGGCAGATGATATACACAAATATGTCAAAGTTTTTTGTTTTGTTATTAAAAAATTATGGGGACTGTATATGCCTCTAGCAGCAATATGTAGCTAAACAAAGATAAGTAGCTTGGATGCAATCTAGAGGGAATTGAGTAGTAAAACATCTGTTTGTAAGCTACTTATATTGATATAGGGCATGGAAATAAAAGTATAAAATGTATCTGAGCATGGTACTGTTTCAGTACCATGAAACCTGATTCTACACAATTTGTCTTCTGAACAGCTATGCTGGGACAGGCCAGATGACTGATTTTGTTAGCCATTTTTTTTCTTGTTTTTTTAAGAGACACAGGACAATATTTAGCAATCCAAGGGGCTTCTGAAACAAGCTTTCAGCTGCATTCATGCCTATATCTACCTGAGGTACTCTGAGCCAATGGAAGAGGTCTTGATATAATTTAGACTTAGCAGCTTCTAGAAATACAAGAGCATCTTGGCTACACTGAAGACCTGGCCAGATATATTCTATGCAGGCAGGTGCAATTTTTTCTTATACACCATTAGTGTATAATAGAAAAAACCCAATCAACCAATTAAACAACCAACAAAAAACCCAAGAAAGACATAATTTCCAGGCTTTCCAGTGAAGAGCAGGTGATTGCTATGTGACCATCCTTACCAAAGATTTTATGACTGAGTAGTAGTTCTAGAGTATTGCTCTCCAGAACCTGTGTCACATCTCTGTAAATTTCACATTAGGGGAATTCTACCTCTAAAATGCATCTTGAAAGTCCAGCTTCATTACAAGCTTTCTAAGGTGTTCATTTTTACATTTATCAGATACCTAATAAGAACAACATAATTCAATGGATCAAGGTTACTCAGTCACAGACTGGATGGAGTAGTGCAAAATAACAATGAAGCACCAAGAGCTGTAAGAATTCATAGCCTCATGCTCTTAATTGCACCAACAAATTCTTAGAAAGTAGCCAAATAGCTATTTGTACAAAATCTTGCTCACTGTACACATAACATATGTGCCATTCCTTAGCTTTCTTATCCAAGTCAGGAAAAGACCCCTTGCATGTCTGATTATTTTACTAATATTAGTTTTATTTTCAATTTGGTTTTGCATGTTTATGTCAAAGCACAACATAAAACTTCCTAGAAAAACTGTTATAAAATAGGGAGAATAGAATCCTTTGGGAAGAGATATAGTCAAAATTTTTCCTGTTAGCTTTGTCACTACCTGAAGAAAAGTAAATAAAAAATCCATGTGAGTCTAGTAGTGCTATAAGAAAGGAAGGAAGAGGAGGAAGAGAAAATTTGGTGTAATCCTGTCAAGCAACAAAACAGTGGCCTATTTTGTTGAATTGTTGACAGTGTCCTCAGTTGCAGGTTTGCATACTATCAGTGTCATACACATGTGGTCTGTGAAGTTACAAGAAAAATAACTTTTATAGTGGATATTTTGCAACAATATGCTGCACTAGACGTGGTCTAATTCGAGACGGGATATGTCACAGTGTGCAAAGTAGTCTTATCTACATTGTGAAGTTCACAAATATGGGGATATTCTTCATGAAACTCCTGCTTCAAGAAGACAAATCCAGATCCAAGTTGCAGGGTTCTCCTGCTGGTAGGCAATTGTTGACAACTGCTGTACTTCTCAGTGCCAATAACAGCAGAATCTTGTGCGCTTTGGTGAAGTTACTCTGTGCCGTGACAAAAAAGAATTTCCACCATTTCTGTTTGCAAGGCAAAAAAACCACAGAGGTGCCTATTCCTGGTATCATAAAGATGCCTCACAAACTGCAAATCTTCTGACCTCTGCTGCTGAGGTAGAAGTATCTTTTTGGCTATAACATTATGTCTTCCACTTAATTTATTAGTAAGCTGATTTCTGGCTGACATTTCATGAAAGTCTTTTTTCCAAGCTTATCAGGCTATCTCTGGTTGATCTCGTGTAGAACACGGATTGTTGTCGTTGCCCAGCCCCAGTATATATGTGGTGAAATAATTTCATCATCAATCATCCAAATGGGGTGATTGTAAAAAATTGGAACTACAGAACCACATCCTTTTATTTCTATTATTTTCTCCCACAATTTCTTTATTTTGCATCTGTCAATATTGTATCATTACTTGTTTCTCTTGTGCTGATATTACCTCTTCAAACATCCTTGAGAATCTTTTCTTTTGAAGTGAATGGTTACTATTTTATCAATGTAAAATGAAATAGCCGATGTATTATGATTCTTTGTTTGAGCTGTCATCTTTGTTTATAATATATTTTTTAAGTTGCTGCACAATAAAATTTCCATATCTTTTGGATGTTTTTCCTACATCCCATTTTGGAAAATAGTGATTTATTCTGGGTTTTAGAATGAGTTTGAATTAGCTCAAATGGGCATACTCAGTTTTTTGAACCAGAAGAGTAACTTCACAAGATACATTGTGTTGTCATGGCAAACCAGAATCCTAGTACATGCTTAAATCATAATTAAGATGGTACTGTCTGAAGAGTATTTCTTCTGAATAGTATTGCTATGCACCTTGAAGCAGAAATGAAAGAATGTTTTTGGCTTTGTCTCTATTCTGTTGTAAGAGTAAACAATATTGATAATTTCTTGGTGAAGGAACAGAATATATCTTTAAAGAGTCTTTTGATAGGTTCAAAGGCACTTTGTCTCCAAACATACTGGATAGGTTAGTTAATGTCCATATGCTACTGACATTGCTGTTCTTCCTCTTCTAATGGTTTTTAATTGAAACTTGTGAAGAGTACACCCCCAAGGCGAGCTACTGGACCTATTTAAGTCAATGAAAAATCTTTAATTGACCTTTAGTAGAGTCTAGTTTTCCCTTATGAAGTGTGTCCTTAATTTACAAGTTTTGGAAATTTGGATATGACATGACTTTATGATGGCAAAGCTTATGATAGCAAATAATATATGCAGAGTGTGTAGCTGCAGCATCAAAGCTATGAAAATTTAACATGAGTAATCAATGTAATTTTATTTTTTGGGACAAAAGACATATTTGGCTTTAGCCCAGGAAATCCTTAATTGTGTACTTAATTTCATGCATGTGACTCTTCTGTTGGCTTAGAACAACTCCTACATTTAGACTTAAATACATAATTCACATTCTTAGGGATTTTAACTGTATGATGATAGCCCTGTCCTCATTACTATGTAATTCTTCAATCACCTGTGAATGATCAATACCTGATACTTTTGTGAACATTTTATGTGTTGCATGTATTTTGTAAATATTGAATGAAACTGATTTCCTCAGTTTTTTTGTAGAGCTAATGAAAGATTTATACATACAAAAAACTGCTTTAATAACAAGCAAAGTCCCTTTCTATGAACTTCTAATACTAAGATTATCGTAGCTACATTTACATTATTAGACACTAAACTTTAGCTTTTTGGATGATGAATGATGAACAATGAAAGGGGACAATGTTAAGCTTCCAAGTAAATTGTTTGGTATAAGGATAACAGTGGTTGTTGGTGGGTTAACTCTACAAAATGTTTAGGATTTTAGCACTGGAAAATCAGAACGATGCCATCACAGTGAAGGCTGTCTTTCACTTGCATTTCTTGAGTATCGCTTACCAAGATCCAATCAGTGAGAAATGCCTCTGCCCTATTTAAGGTGCAAACAACACCATATGCTGAAGTTAACAGCACAGATTTTATTTAATAATCAGTGTGAGGTAGAAAGAAAGAAGTGGAAAAGGCAGAGGGGAAAGAGAGATATAAAGTAGAAAATATTTGCCACCCATGAATCCAGCAGCATCCTGCTGGTCCTTAACCACCCTGGGATTCTTGGTAGTGGGGTTCTTAATGTCTTTCAAAACTCTTATACACTACTTATACAATTTAGCAAGCAAAGGAATTAATGCTTATTGGCTACACTGTTCTCTTATTCTATTAGTCATGTGATTATCTCACTTGTAATGATTGTAAAGTCTATGTCCTTAGTTTTTCTCTTCTTTTGAGTTGGGTTTCTTGGGTCAGTGGGCTGTGAGTCGGTGCTCATGATCTTCCCCTGCAGGAACTACCTTCTATCCAGATGAACATAATTTCAGCACAGTTGCTGAGCTGGCTTTCCTGGAGCCCATAAATTCTGCTTTCTTTGTTGTCATTATCAGTGATAGATTCTTCATCCCAAGCTTTGTTAACCTACCCCAAGAGATAACACTCAGACAATAGCACCATCTTAATCTTATCTCAAGCTCCTGTAGGGGTGGC
This sequence comes from Ammospiza nelsoni, assembly GCF_027579445.1. Taxonomy (NCBI): domain Eukaryota; kingdom Metazoa; phylum Chordata; class Aves; order Passeriformes; family Passerellidae; genus Ammospiza; species Ammospiza nelsoni. The sequence continues at coordinate 30,439,188 of NC_080669.1, read as the reverse complement.
TTAATTTACCATCCAAATTCCAGGTATCCACAGAGGTCTTTTTAGAGGGGCTCCAGTGATTATGGATGCTATCTATACCATAGCTTGGGGTGAGCTTTGTCTGACTGGTAATAAGCATATGAGCAGCTGCTTCTTTGCAGAGTTTACTGCAGTGTGAATTTTTTTCCGGATGCATTGTCCAGGATGTAGTACCCAATCTCACCTCTACCAGGCCTGGAGTCATTGCCATCCTGTCACTGATCTCACCTCCACCAGGCCTGGAGTCAGTGCCATCCTGTCACTGATCTCACCTCCACCAGGCCTGGAGTCAGTGCCATCCTGTCACTGATCTCACCTCCACCAGGCCTGGAGTCATTGCCATCCTGTCACTGATCTCACCTTCACCAGGCCTGGAGTCAGTGCCATCCTGTCACTCCCTTCTGTGCTTATCTCATCTCTTGGCAAAGTCCTTCCCCTTAACAGTGGCCTTAACAGTGCTTGAGACAGACAACTGTGATCTTTAAGGCATTACACAAGATACAACCAAATGAAGTGCTGTTTGATTTCATGTATTTTTGGGCTTCAGAGAGTTTTGTCACAAGACACATGAAATTAGTACTCTATTTCTAAGCCATTGGACTGACTGTTGAATGCCTTTGCCTTATCAAGTTTAAGAGTCCAGTTTAGCAGTTTGATGGTGAACTGGGCTATAAATATACAACTATATCTTTGTGAAAGATATATTCTGCCTCTAAAGATTCTTTTACTAAGTTTCTGTAATTGCTGCTTTTATCCATGAATGTCAGTGAGATTAGAGAAGAGTTTACACTTTCAGCTCAATGAAAGAAAAGATAGGCACTTGGTTTGAAGTCATCATATCTAAGTGGATGACTATGTAGTTTTCTCCTAGGGTGTTTCTTTTTCATATATATCCTACTGTGTTCAGCAGGTTAATAATGGATGTCAATCTATGGGAAACAATATATGTGATAGCCTACATTACTGAAGTGGTACAAATTTTCTCTGATGTCTCTTCTGAAATTTCTGGGCAAAAGCATAATTTGTAATCCATGGATAGACATTCCTTTGCATATCTTATCATGTATTGACTTTGATGGGTTGCAGTTTCTGCTATTTACATGTCACTGGAAATTATGGTATTTTAACACAATGTTGCACCTTTTAATGTGTTGATGCTAAGTAGTAGGCAATTCATGGTAAATAAGCATGCAACCTTATGTGCAAATCCCTTTCACAGCAAAAAAGCAGAAGAAAAATAAAACCACACCCATTAATCAAATAATAGTTCAGTTCAGGACACGTCCTCTTCTTTCAACTGGAGGTTTAACTGCCAGAGAGAAAAAGAGGAGGTGGACATCTAGAATGTTATCTGAAATAATTCTATGAACAAAATTATGAATATAAATGCTTCAGTTTGTCGAAGAAAAGTAACAGGAATGATTAAACATAAGTACCACAATAAGTCTGTTGAGGTAGCTAGACTATTAAATATGGCTATTTTTTAGAAATGGAACTTGCATAAAGTCTATGTAGTGATTGATTCAAAGTTGCATCATAAAGGAAAATAGTAAAAATTAATGTCAAACAGAAATGAATGATAACTTAAAAATTATATAGGACCCATGCTTGTTTGAAAATGAAATGTTGCAAAAGGTGTAAAAATCCATCAGTCCTTTAAGAAGAAATAAAATACAGAGTGTTTTCTTCAGAAAATATAATACACAGCTACCATAATTTCCAATGCATCATCTATCAAATGCATTTGTTGGTAACATATCATGAAGATATTAAATTAAAAACTCCATTAGGTTTCAACATACTCTAGAAAATGGACAGCTTTGTTAAATATAACCCTAAAAGTACAAGTACTGAGGGCCTGCAACATACACAATATAACTTGGCTCCAAGTGCTCTGTGGCACGCTGAGCCAAAATTTTTATTGATTGAGTAGATGGCCTTGTGTTTTGTTTGTACATTTTTATGGGAATACAAACTGCTGAAAGTGTATATTTTAATCTAACCAAGTATTAAACCAATCTATATACCACACTATTTGAAAAATGAAAGAAACAACTATATTTCTTAAAAAAAGTAATACTGCTATATTAAGATAGCTTGTAATATTTAATTCAATAAAGCAA